>NC_080672.1:318750030-319415626 GCF_030247195.1 Topomyia yanbarensis | reverse complement strand
GCAGGAAACATCACGGGATTTTAAAACTCTCCACATAAATCCGGCCGGGAACAATTGGGTCATTAAATGAGAAAAAAGTCGTTTTTTATTACTTACATCGATAAAGCTGATTATCGTGATCGCAACAATGTTTTTTCCAACTCAGGAAACGTGAAAATAATATTAAAATTTAAAATAAAGAAATATGTTGACAGTCTGGATTTGACACTATAGGAAGGATTTGACATATCGAATTTCACGACAAATGATGCCCTGTCAGAAAAAATTAGGGCATGTTTTCTCGTTTTTACGTATCACAACGAAATTTTTTTTGAAATAATGTTTTATTATGTATATTGGACCTAAAATTTATCGAATGGAATGGAAAACTATATATAGCTTAATGACCCAATTTAACACAAATTGTTTCCGACGGGGAAAATAGTATTTTTATAAGGTTTACAATTCGCTGCAAGTTTAATACTGTTTGTATTTTTAAGGAGCAGCAGAGTTTTTGGTTGGACAGTATGGAGACATCTCGGCGAGAAATTTTTCCTGATCAAATCCCGTGCGAAATCCCGTGACCCACTTCCCGAACTGTAATCCAGTCTTAAAGCACCGACAAACCGACATGGCAACTAGAACGATTTCGGTGAAAATTTTTGGCAAAGAATTTAAACTCGGAACAGTAGCTCCATCTGTACAGTGAGTTACACATCATTACTTACCGTGTCTCTAGTAAAGAAACACTAATGACCTCTAGTAAAGTAACACTAATGACCTCTAGTAAAAGTTTGGATAAGACGTATTCAAACGAGCAGAAGTTTTTCGAATTCAAATGAGCGGAGCATCGTATATTAACGTTCCAACTAGAAAGTATTGTGTAGAAAAACTCTAGTAAGAGAACTGCAGAGAGAAAAACAGAATTTTTGGCAACGTATGCCCCGGCGTTGTATGGCAACACGTCCAATGTTATAAAGATAGGCTATGTTCGATTGGATTCGTTTTTTGACAGCTAAACGCGAATCCAATCGATCCAAAATGGACTCTCCGCAGTTCTCTTTCTAGAGTTTTTCTAGTATTGTGGTATTGACTGGCTTTATTCTCTGGTTGACTTCATGAAAAGTGAATCGAAAAAATTTAATCAACTTCAAGTCAGTTCCGACAGCACGAAGTACAAAGTTACTTTACGCTCGTCCGGACATGCCGCAGACTCAGGTAATTTGCATTCTAATTACAAAACATCCTGACTCCTGCGGTAGCAGGCAAAAGTTTAAGTCGCTGGAAAACTCTAAGTTTGCTCAAATGACCCTATTCCACGCTTTTCTAAACTTTCTTTCTTCAACTCAACATGGTCAGTATAATAATAAAAACACACAATATCTATTTCCAATATTATTCGTCAAAATCCCACCGTAGATTTATACGTTTTTATTTGTATGGTATTTCGCCAGAAAACTATATTTTAATTATACAAGAAAGAGTAGAAACTCGGAACTCAGCGACTATTTGTGGTATTGTACATCTATAGTCCACGAAAAAAATGTTCGAAAAAAATCGTCGTTTTTGTATTGTAACATAACCTAACGCCATATTCCCCAAATAGTTATCCGGCTGAAAACAATACCCCAAATGACAGAAACAATTTACGGTATGGTGTGTTTATTGTCGAATCACAATATAAGAAATTGTGGAAAACAATAATACAAAATTTATTGTTCTCGTTTATGCGAGAAACATGCTTCGAAGCGAAAACAATGGGAACATCAGCTGAGAACAATGGGACCATCAGCGACAATCATAATCTAGTGCTCTGTATCTACTTATTTGACCCGTTACAAAACTAAAGAATGATTTTTGAAGCACCGGCAATTAGATGTAAATTAATTCTTTTCAACGTTAGAAATAAATTCAGCGTACAGTCGTGATTCGCTGGTTGGGCCACAGCCTTGTCCATCTAACGAATTTGATTCGCTAGTTGGACCAACTAACAAATATTAGAAACTCTTCAAAGGAGATGCTGGAAGTGTAAATGCATCTATTCACATCTCTAAATATTGTCAGATTGATTGTCAAAGTTAATTTGACATGAGATTTTGGCGTTCAGATGCTTTTTAGTTGGGCAATGGTCCAACTAGCGTAGCGGAGGTCCAACTAAAAAGCGATCCAGTTAAAAAATGTCCAACCAGCGAATCACGACCAGGCTTACCAATATGACTGCCTTTTTACTACTGTCGCTGTGGAACAGAATAGGATGTCTCTGTGTGTGCTCGACGCTCTCTTGCTACAGCACGTTCGCTCGCCAAGCCGAACTGTAATGGCAACAGTGCAATCTTGTGAGAAAAGGTGCTGTTTGGGGACAGCCTGTACCGCGCTCGTTTTGTTGACAATATTCTACGCTAAACGTAGCGAGCCGAATGGGCTGTCGGTTTACCATTTTTTTGTGTCTGCTGTTTCGCATAAACTGTCGCGGAGACAGCCTTCTGAGAGGGATAACATTCTTCGTCCAAACTGGTAAAACTGTCGTCTAGGGCTGTCATATGATGAATGTCACCATTGAACATTTGCATGGAGTTTGAATCGACGCAGCGGCAATAATTTGCGCTAAAGCGGACCCTACACGAGCAGAAATATTGACAATAAATCATAGATTGATTCTGTAGAATTTAAATGAGATTGATGGATTGAAGCAGTCTTATCAATATATTTATTGACAATATTTCTGTCTCGTGTAAGGTCCGCCTTAGGATCAACGCATGTTTAAGCGAACGAACGTGTAAAGTGTACTTTTCAGCATAACAGTTATACTGTTATGCTAATCATGCGCATTAATTTGGACGTGCTTTAGGCATGATAAAACGCAGTTTTCAAACGTAGAAAAATTTGCCCAGGGCAGAATTCTGGAACGATTTTCATTGGATGTCATTTAACATCAGATTTCAGTTTTCATTACGTTGTCTTGGGAAATTGATTTATAGCATAATGGATTGAATTGATTAAATAAATAGTTTTCTAATGCCGTTTTTTAATGAACAACCCCGGCAGTAAGTTGCAGTTTCTAGCGAAAGAGCCGGCCACTAGACGTGTTCATTCCCACTTCTGTCAGAAAGTGAAACACTAGTGCAATTCGCTGCCCCGGATTAACTTAATTTAAGTATTTTTAGCATTTCACTTGTTTAGTTCTCACCGAATACTGTGACGTATGCAATCTGTATATTGTAAAAACGAAAACTGAACCATCAAAAATATTAAAGCTTTCAAAAATCTAAATATTGATCCAAATTAAGAAATCGAAATTTTTAAAAATTGCAAAATTGAAGACTTCAAAGTTGCAAAATTAACATATTAAAATGTTACAAATTTCAAAAATCAAGAAATCGATTTTTTTTAATTAGAGGGGTGTTTTGGATCCCAGGTATTTTTCAGCTATGGTAATACTGTGAAAAGCGTATGTATATAATTTTCATGACTGTAATGTAGCTCTGTTTTTTTCTCACAAAATTTTGCGGTTCTCAGTTTTCGTGAGCGTGCGCTTTTTTAATAAATGTGTAAACCGAAAACAAGATTATTGTTGGCAACAACAATTAATTAAATTATGTGCATTATCGTAATTTTGGACCTGCCGTCTAATATCTTTTATTTAATATCTTATTTTAGGCGAGACTATCAACTGTTTTCGTTTAATCTGTGTGTGAATATGGGTTGATTCAATTCGGACCTTTTACCATACATACGATATGATACGCGATCGCGAAAAACCGTTTGAGAGGTCGAGCTTTCAGGAAAAGATAAGTTTTCGCAAATCGATTCACAGATTTCTACGTTTACATCTCATAACCTATTGTTAGGTAATTTGGCCCAACTCTTACTTTTTATGGAATATTTGCCACAATTTTTTTTATATCAAATAGAACTTGTCAATTCACAATTCGAAACTTAGTGAAAATTAAATAGGAATAACTTAGGTCAACATAGGCATTTATTTCCATTGCAGAAATCGACATGGGTGGTCCTAATTGGGTTGGGGTAATTCGGACCTTTCATGTACTTTTGCGTAGAATCCTTAATACACAATACGGTACGATATCGGAAAAAGTTACCTTAGAAAAAATGTGCGCAATTGATCAGACTTTCGGGAAAAAATATTTATTTGTGAATCGGTTGTAGTTCTATAGCTCATAAACCCTTACTAGGTCCGAATTGGCCGACCCCTAATGATTACTGTACATTAAATATGACATAAAAAATTTACTGAACATTAAATATGACATACAAAATTGAAAATTAAAGAATTTAAGCTGAAATTTCAAAAAATAGGATTTCGGAATTAAAAAATCATATGATTAATATACGAGAAAATGAAAAATTGATAAATCTAAGAATTTAAAAATTTAAGAATTCAAAAATTTAGAAATTTAAAAATTTAAAGATTTAAAGAATTAAAGATTTGAAATTTTAAATATTTTGAAATGTAAAAGGAAAAAAATTAAAATATTGAAGATTAAGAAATTTTGAAAGTCAGATTTAATAATTTTGGAACTTTAAAATTTAAAGCTATAAAAATTTAAAACATGAAAAATATATTTTTATTTAAAAGTTTATAAATACGAGACCGAGGGAATATTTTACGAACCATTTTCAACTATTCTTGATGATGAAAGCCATCATTTTTTAAAAACAAGTGCTGTATTAGGGCCGTTTACCACTAACAATAATAATACATTCCATATTAAACATAAAAAGTGATTGAAATTTATTTCTATTATTCTGTAGTACGTACGCTAAACAAAGCAATGTTAAAGGCATTTTTTTCTTATTTTTAATGGGCCTATAGAAGTTAAATTTTAAGATAATTCTAAACTAAATATTAGAAATGTGATCTGATTCGCAATGGATAGGTGACCATTGATTCACGCTAAACCTCCTGAATTCGCGGTTGCGGCACGGGACGTTTAAAATTGTTGTATAATCCTGTTTTTCAGGTAAAATTGCTAATAAGAAAATGAGGTCATGACAGTAGAAATATTTAGTAGTTACCACATTTTAATTATTTATGGCTTAGCGCTGTTCACAACTCCCAATGGTTCACAACTCCCCAACGTCCCCTATTTCGAGGTGTGCCTGTACCTTGAAAAGTGCAGTTGTTAGGACAATCTCGACAAACACGTTTGCTATTGAGTGGCATAATAAAACAAATAAAATCATCAGCTTGTTGATCACCTCAAACAAATTAGCATAACTAACAAATCACGAAAATATTTCAGGAGCCTGAAATCGGCAGCGCGCCCCTCTTAAAATTAAATTTAACTATATTATGTATTTCTCTATTGTAGCAACGCAATTTTTTAGCTTTCCGATGAAATAAAAAAGCCTCATAACTCATGACCTATGTTCATGCTGTGATTCGTGACTAGGTGCAATCTGCATTTTCATCTACACGGCATATCCGTTTTCTGAAACCGTCCAACTTTCCGCAATACGTACTTCTAAACGATTGCTTTCTGCCCCGATACGGCAATTCGACCCACATCACCATTACTGAACAATTACTATCCAGCTTCACTCAAATGATTCTCCCCGCAACATAACAGTCTACCACAACGACTAAAAATATTTGCTCAGGTTTTTAATTTCGAACGACGTTAAAAATTCGCTAACTGTTTGAAATCAAATCAAATAGAGCCGCTGGTTTTGATCCCGTATGGGAAATGAATGAAAAAAAAAAACGAAAACCTTGCATGCAGCATTCATTCTAAATCGTTCAGTATCCCGCACCGTACTGGGCTTAACTAATGTACAGAGCTCGACTTTCACAGAAAAAAATGTTCTTTGATTGCATCGATGTGTCGGTTCTACCACCAAGAACGATAGAAATGTTACGCAAAACCAACTGAGGCTGTCATCGCACATCAACTATAGTTGTAGACGTATGCGCAAACTGTCGTGTGCGGTACAAGACGGCAACGTTGCAAGTCGCATAACAGTTTTACTGAGAGCTGTCGTGCTTGATTCGGTCATCAAACTGTCGAAGCGAAAAGAAGACGACAGCCTCTGAAATACTGTCGCAAGGCTGTACTGTTGGAACCCCTGATCACGACTGTACCACGAAAATTTAACTTATTTCTTCTAACTTTCGTGTGATATCGGACCTTAAAAATATTTGTTTGTGTGCAGTGTCCAAGTACAAGCAATATGCGCAATAAATTTGTAATTTGTAATTTTATTGAGCACGATAACCTGTTAGTACAGACTTTGAATCAGGTCAAGGAAGTAAAACGAAATATTTAATAGAATTATAATAAATTTGACTAAGGGTGCTTACAGAGTGGTGCCGAGAAGCTGAGCTGGAGCTGGAACTAACATTAGGATGCGAGAAACCTGCCTGCAGCAAAGTAAAGGGATGATGTCAGAGTGAAAGCGGGCAGTCGGCGCAGATCCGCTCGGCTTTCACTCTGACATCACCCATTTGGTTTGCAGCAAGCAGGTTTCTCGCATCCTAATGTCAGTTCCAGCTCCAGCTCAGCTTCTCGGCGCCACTCTGTAAGCACCCTTAGTCAAATTTATTATAATTCTATTAAATATTTCGTTTTATTGCGCATATTGCTTGTACTTGGACACTGCACACAAACAAATATTTTTAAGGTCCGATATCACACGAAAGTTAGAAGAAATAAACTAAATTTTCGTGGTACAGTCGTGATTCGCTTGTTGGACATTTTTTAACTGGATCGCTTGGTCAAATAAGTAGATACAAAGCACTAGATTATGATTGTCGCTGATGTTCCCATTGTTCTCAGCTGATGTTCCCATTGTTTTCGCTTCGAAGCATGTTTCTCGCATAAACGAGCACAATAAATGAATTATTTGTATTATTGTTTTTCCACAATTTGTTATATTGTGATTCGACAATAAACACACCATACCGTAAATTGTTTCTGTCATTTGGGGTAGTGTTTTCTGCCGGATAACCATTTGGGGAATATGGCGTCAGGTTATGTTACAATACAAAAACGACGATTTTTTTTCGAATATTTTTTTTCGTGGACTATAGATGTACAATACCACAAATAGTCGCTTAGTTCCGAGTTTCTACTCTTTCTTGTATAGTTCAAATATAGTTTTCTGGCGAAATACCATACAAATAAAAACGTATAAATCTACGATGGGATTTTGACGAATAATATTGGAAATAGACATTGTGACATTTTATTATTATACTGACCACGTTGAGTTGAAGAAAGAAAGTTTAGAAAAGCGTGGAATAGAATCATTTGGGCAAGCTTAGAGTTTCCCGGTGACTTAACCTTTTGCCTGCTACCGCAGGAGTCAGGATGTTTTGGCATTAGAATGCAAATTACCTGAGTCTGTGACATGTCCGGACGAGCGTAAAGTAATTTTTTACTTCATACTGTCGGAACTGACTTGAAGTTGATTCAATTTTTTCGATTCACTTTTCATGAAGTCAACCAGAGAATAAAGCCAGTCAATACCATAATACTTTTTGGAACGTTAATATACTATGCTCCGCTCATTTGAATTCGAAAAACTTCTGCTCGTTTGAATACGTCTTGTCCACGACTTTTACTAGAGGTCATTAGTGTTCCTTTACTAGAGACACGGTAAGTAATGATGTGTAACTCATTGTACAGATGGAGCTACTGTTCCGAGTTTAAATTATTTGCCAAAAAGTTTCACCGAAATCGCTCTAATTGTCATGTCGGTTTGTCGGTGCTTTAAGGCTGGTTTACAGTTCATGGAATTTCGCACGGGATTAGCGTTGGGATTTGATCAGGGAAAATTTCTCGCCGAGATCCATACTGTCAATGTTTACGGTTGGCAAGTGAGCCCTTTTCAAATGTATGCCTAGAATTCAAGCTGGCATCCCTGATGAAGTTTCAAACGTCATTGAAAAGAATCGTAAACATACAAAATTTTGATGAAGTGAAGTGACCGAAGTGACTCATCTCTAAAGAGTAGAAAACTTTAGAAAACTAATTTTTTCATTTCATATTTCTATATATTATTAGCTTATTTCAAACACCTGTCCCCTTGTTGAAATCGAACATCTTTTTAATTATTACTTTGCGTAGTGTTGGTGAAAGTTATTCAAAACGGGGAACGAAATGTCTGCGTCCGCAATGGAAAGCATCCTTTTGAAAATCAATATTGTACTTAATATTGTATCAATTACTACTATGCTGCGTTTTTAATTAAATGAAAAACTTCCTTTCAAAATGAAATTTTCCTTGACTTCACAAAATAGAACACCTTTTTAACCTAAAGTTTGCAGTAAAGGATCTGGAACGAAACGCAAAAAAATGCGAAAAGGAGGAGAAAACAGAAATTCTGAAAACCAAAAAAGCAATTCAGAAAGGCAACACGGAAGTCGCCAGAATTCATGCAGAGAATGCCATCCGACAGAAGAGCCAATCGCTAAATTATTTGAGAATGAGTGCGAGAGTCGACGCCGTGGCTAGCAGAGTTCAAACGGCACTGACCACACGTCAAGTCACGAACTCCATGGCCGGAGTTGTCAAGGCCATGGATGCTGCTATGAAGGGTATGAATTTGGAGAAAATTTCCGGTCTGATGGACAAATTTGAATCACAGTTCGAAGATCTGGATGTGCAGAGTTCCTACATGGAGAACACGATGTCGCAAACCACTACCACCGCTGTGCCACAAAACGACGTGGAGGCATTAATGCAGCGAGTGGCGGATGAAGCTGGGTTTGTATAGTTGCATATGCACTAGTAATCGTAATATATGTACGGTATTTTGTTTGTTCGCAGTTTGGAGCTGAACATGGAACTGCCTAGCGGTCCGACTGCCTCAGCCACCATTGGAGTCTCAACGCAAGCATCGACCGAACAAGACGAGCTGACGGCGCGTCTCGCGCGGCTGCGTCAGGCCGAATAAAGGATATGGGAACACAATAAGTAGCATGGTTAAAAAAATAGGTATGCTTCAATGCATACTGAATAACGAAAAAAATCTTAAATATAACTTTTTGCAGGATGTGCTACAAAACACAGCTTTTGTGATTCCGATTACATCATCGCTACCTACGCAGCCGGATAAAATTATGTTAAGGTGTTTTATTCTGTTGTGATCTATACATTTATAGCCAAATAAATTTGGAAAATAAGACAGATATATAATATTTATCGAATATTTAATCGCTTATAAAAGTTTAGTTTTGGAATGTCTCATCTTCCTAAGTTGTTTTTATTGCTGAAGGTTTTTACGTAAAAACTATCGTCAAGGCATCAAATTTCGAAAAATGCTTTTCAGAATATGATTGCATTGTTTCAAACTTATGAGTGTGATTCCCATGCGTAAACACATATCGCCATCGTCCATGTTTAATTTGTTTCTTGCTACAAATTTCAGATAAAAAGGAGCTCTAAGACTATGTCGGCTGAATCTCATAACGTGATGCTGCACTCAATGCACTACGTGACTTTAAGAAAGCGATTTAATTTTAGTAGATAATTTGGTGTTTTCCGCTAGAGTTTTTTTCTGTATCATACTTTCCCATCTTTTGCAGTCTGGTGACCGAGTCACGTTGCAGTCTCATTCTTATAGGTAATATACGTCGATTTACTAACAGCGTAACAGCACTCTGACGACTATAGTTGGTTCTCCTGAAAGGTAATCGCAGAAAAGAGTTATTACGTAGAGCTCGAATGCGGGGTTGGAGATCCAGGCGTTCGGGGATTGTAGAACACTTCACTCTGGCAGACAGTAAGTCCAAGATGAATAGTGCTCGAAAACAGTCTCTCCTGCTGCAGAGAGTGTCGATTATTAACTGTATTAGTTGCTACTGCTCGTCTTTTAAGTAGTTATAACTTCCAGTCGTGTGTGACGTCATCCGATCATCAACGCTTCGACACGTTTTTAAATCTGTCTGATCTTCAAGCCTCTAGTGTTATTCCATCAGCATGCAGCGTTACTCGGTCAGGTAGCATTAGCAGCAGTATATGTCCTGCTGAAGCTTCGACTGGTACTGCTCGCCTTTTAAGTAGTGATAACTTCCAGGCGCGCATGACGTCATCCGATCATCAAAGCTTCGTCGCTTCATCAGATCTGTTTGGTTTTCAAGCCTGCAGCGTCCGTCATGCGATCATCTGTGGAGTGATGTGGAGGAATTTTAGGAATTGACTCTCGAAACAGACTTGAATGGTAAACTGACGATTTATTACCAGAACGTCCGAGGCCTACGCACAAAAATCGATGAAGTTTTTCTAGCAATCTCTTCCTGCCATTACGACATAATTGTTCTCACCGAGACTTGTTTAGAATTCATTCTCGTCAGCTTTTTGTCGATACATATGCTGGTTATAGAAACGATCGCAGTTTTGTGAACAGCCGTAAATCACGCGGAGGGGCGTATTCCAAGCGGAAGGAGAACGGCTTACCTACTGTTTTTGAAGGAGCAGACTCAAGAAATGCGCGGATGTACTAATTTTACCGTTGACAACTCTATTCAACAGTTCCTTCAGGCAGTGTCGTTATCCTTCCAGCTGGAAAAGATCAATTATGTTTCCTGTATTCAAAAAAGGAGATCGGCGCAATGTTGAAAATTACAGAGGAATTACATCGTTGTGTACCTGCTCCAAAGTTTTTGAGATCATAATGAACGATGTGCTCTATGCATCCTGCTAAAGCTACATTTCCTCTGATCAACACGGATTCATTCCAAAAAATCAACCTCCACGAATCTCGCTGAATTCGTGTAATTCTGCTTACGTAATATGGACGCTGGTGCTCAGATTGACACTGTATATACCGACTTGAAATCAGCATTTGACAGAGTTGATCATGCAATACTTTTGGAACGGCTGAAGTATTAGGAGTGTCTCTTAATCTGATCCGTTGGCTCAAATAATATTTGAAAGATCGAACACTTGTAGTAAAAATTGGATGTATGTTCTCTGCCCCCTTTACGAACAACTCGGGTGTTCCCCAAGAAAGTAATTTGGGCCCACTCTTATTCACACTCTTTATCAATGATCTAGCCACGGTATCACCACCGGGTTGTAGTATATTCTACGCTGATGACGTTAAATTTTACATGATCGTCAAGTGCATCAGGGATTGCTTAGCTTCACAACAGCTCTTGGACACTTTCAATGACTGGTGCTCCTTAAACTCGCTTACAATTAGTATTCACAAGTGCAGTGTAATAGCACAAGCCAATTTCATACTACTGTATTGGAGATCAGCATCTTGAGCGTGTACGACAAGTGTGTGACGTTTGAGTCACTTTGGATTCTGCACTCACTTTCCGACCTCACTTCGATTATATCATTAACAAGGCAAACCGCCAGATGGGGTCCATGTTTAAAATTTCGAATGAATTTAACGACCTTCCTTGTCTTCGCTCACTGTACTGCGCATTGGTACGGTCAATATTGGAATCTAACTCCATAATATGGTGTCCGTATCAAGCAACATGGGTAGCAAGAATTGAAGCCATTCAAAGAAAATTCGTTCGTTATTCATTAGGACGCTTTCCGTGGCATGACCCTATTAATCTTCCGCCATACGAAGACCGCTGTAGATTATTAGGTCTACATACGCTTGAAACGAGAAGGAGAGTAGGCCAAGCTGCTTTCGTTGCTAAGATTCTTCTAGGTGAGTTAGATGCGCCGGAATTATTGGATCAACTTCACATCCATGCACCGGAACGTGTGCTCCCTCAACGAAGCTTTTTGCTGTCGGAACATAGGAACTCCCTTATGGTGGTCATGATGCCATTCGGTTCATGTCTGCTGTATTCAACGATGTGTTTGCGGATTTCGATTTCAACGTGTCATCCACTACTTTCAAGAACCGGCTGCTAAGAAGTTTCTGACTTGACAGGTATTTACTGATGATATTTTAATCTGTAGTTTTATTTACTGCTTTTCTTTTATATTTTTTACTTTTGTTTACCTTTTTGTATTAGCCTATTTTGTTACATTTTTCTCTTTTATTTTTATTGTTATTATTGTTTTTGTTAAGTTCTGTATTGTTTATTCAATTAAAAAGATATGGGGTTTTTATTCCGATTTGAGTCTCATCAACAAAGTGTGATTTTTCGGGCTAATACGGTGGCAATTGACTTCCGGTCTTTCCGCATAAGACCGGTTATTGGTGATGTGGAACATTTGCTGAAGGAGAAAATGCAGCTTCAGTTTTCGGATATCAGCTTCATCCAGTTGGAGCACGTCAGGCACGCGGTGCTGATAACGTTCAACAAATTCGCATAGACGAAAAGATTCATTTCGCAAAACAACTTGAAACACGTTCTGGATTGTGACACCGCTTAAATCAAGATCCCTGTGTATATGGATAACGGAAACGTAGAAGTCAAATCACATGATTTGGCACCACGTAGAAGTGGAATCCATTACGGAGGATACGTGGAGGAACTACTTTCCAGGTATTTCAAATGGTGTTTTTGGTGAGAATGCGGGTAGACCAACCCATTCCCTCCTACCTTACCCTGCAGTACACAACAGAAGGGGGTGATACCATTATACAGCGAACTGTATGTACATATCAAGGACAAACTAACACGTGTCAGTTCTGTGAACAAACGGCACATTACGGACAACCCTGTCCAGAAATCGCTAAGAAAAGGACTTCTACAGAAAGAAATACCAACCCTCAGTCTCCAATAACATTCCCTGAGCCACAAACGGTTGCCAAATTTGTGGCTGCTGTTCAAGCAATAATGACTCACAACTCAACGGCTAATACCATCCATAAGGGAGCTATTAGCAATCACGGAGGGTTCACGCTCGTGACCCGAAAGGGAAAGAAGTTAAGAACAACACCTGATCGCGACCATCAAGGCAGTAAGCCCGATAATGACCCGGACATATGTGACGACGACAGAAATATGAATGACCCCCATGATACAGTTGACGTGGATGCAAATATTTCCCCGACACGAAAACGGATCTCCGCGCGCAATGGCAAGTCGCGCGTACGGGATCGATCTTAGCATCAATTGTTTATTATTTTAATTGTTTACAACATGTAAATATATAAAAGACCCACGGCTCCGTGAAGCTAACGCTTTGAGCCGTGTCAAATAAACGAATTAAAAAAATGTTTCTTGACCCCACCGTTTTCAAGAAAAAATAGTTTGGAAATCCTACATGCACTATAAAAAAGTTGGGCATGAAAGGGTTAATACTTTGTGCAAAATGAATAATAATTAGTTTAAATTATATACAATGAACCAACAACCATAGGACACTGCATCGGTCTGGATCTAGCTGAATATTGAAAGCAAAATAATTCAATCTGCCAGTCGTCAGGGTATCGCTTTGTTTCTATCCGCTACCGGAAGCACGCGCCGTTGGGCTGTTCGATTTTAGGGATCCCCAGAATCATGGAGGTTCGCACTACCAATCTCTAAGCATAAAAATTGTAGTTGAAGCTCACCTCCAAGTCCACGGAATATAACCTCTCCCCAGAGTCAAAACTACAATTAGAAAGTTATGGAGAGTTTATTTTGTTATTGAGTGTTGATTTGATTTTCATTTATGGTAAGGAAGAGTAGTAGAGAATGAAATTAGAACATAAATATAGATTGTTTTTAGTATGCATGGATAATGTTAAGGCAGAGTAAATTGATCTATAAAATGGGAAAGTATAGAGATTTTCTATTCTATTGAGTAAATAAAAATATATTTGTTATATAAAGAAATAGATATTACATGCATCTAAACTATTTTTAGGTGTTTAGTGACGTGGTTCACGTGGATTGGATTTCTTCAAAAACTACGTGTTTCAGTTTATTATGTTGATCTAGTTGAGCATCAACTAGTGACTGAATAGTATGTTTAAGAAAAGATTCCATCCATAAGAGATTGTCATCTCTGTTTCTGAATACAGCGAATCCGATTCGTTATAGACTAGTGTTCCTCGCCATCTTCACGAGCCAGAGCGACAGAGCGATTTAAGAGATAAAAACACCCACCTTCGGTCTGATCATCTGTTATAGATAACAGTCCATTGATCCAAATCGAATCACTCGATCACTATACCAAAGATGAAATGAGTCTTCGAACAGCTGAACCAGTATGTTCCTCCATTTGAAAGTAGATACATCCATATCAACCGCCCGCCAAAACACTCGATCCAATGACTATTAGTCATGAGATTCAGAGATCAATGAACCAGCAATCGCTTGAATCTCCCACTCTTATCCACCACGCAAGAGTACGCGCCCACCTGGCTCATCCACCGAAGCTCAGAGAATACTAATAATAAACACAACCAAAACAAATATAAGAATGTACATATCAGTTTTGTACATGATTGGACCGATGTTCCGATGCTGATTCTGGCGATACCATAGTATTTCCCATAATACTGAAAAAGTAACAATGTGGTCAATCAATGAAACTGATCTCAAAGTTTTGTAATAATGATATTGATACTCTGATTCAAACACTAAATTCTACGTGAAAATAAACTGCAAAATCCGGAACATCCGTAGAGCTGTCTAATTCATGAATCTACTTCTAGAATTCTGCAGTTTTTTTTCGAAAGCATTTTTTCGCTTGGCATTAGCATAAATTTCTAGTTCCGAGTGAAAAATTGACCATATTGGTCACATAATGACCATCTGAAAAATCTGGAACATTGTCTGAACTGATCAATTCATAAAGCTGGTCCTAGGTGACCTACACTTCTTTTTGGCTACATAATAACCTTCCAGAAGATCTGGAGCATCAATGGAAATGGCCAATTCATGAACCTTGTCCTAGACTTCTAAGATTTTTTGGAATATCATTCGCATAAATTTGTACCTGCTTGTGACGGATATAGACCCTATTCGTATCGTTTCGGAAGATTCGGAACTGGCTCTGGAAGTCTATGGTTTCCTCTAAATTTTCTTTAGAATTATTATTGCAAAGAAAATGGATTTGTGACCGGAACAAAGACCCTATTTGCAAACGGCCAATTCTACGCCGGATCATCCGAAAGGTTAGTGGGTCTCTGTGCCAGTCATAAGTACGAATTTATTCGAATTATATACCCTTATATGTTTTCGAAAATATCTCAGAGCTCTAGGACGAGGTTCATTAATTGACCAGCTGCTAGAATTTCCAGATCTTCCGGAAAGTCATTTTGTGGGCAATTTTCCTGTTATAACTACGAATTTATGGCAATGCAGCAAATATTTTCGAAAAAACTTTAGAGCTCTAGAGCTAGATTCACGAATTGACCAATGACGATTAATACGGATCTGCAATCTTCCGGATGATTTTCACCTAGAATCCGAAGTCAATAGTTGAGTGTTAATATCATTTTAGATGAAATTTTATATAAACTTTCGAGCTTACTACAAATTTTTGGGATCAGTTTAATTGATTGACCTCATTGTCACTTGTTCAACATAATGAGATATACAATTATTCCGCCCGAATCGGCATTGGAATCGAGATCCGGAACGTCCAAGGTCAGTTGCATCATGTACAAATTTGATATGTACATTCTTATTTTTGTTTTGTTTGTGTTTATTATTAGTATTTTGTCAATAAACCTGTGATTTATGATGACTGTTTTGCATACATCTATGTATGCCAAACATGAACCCATTCGGCACCGATTCCCACTAGCCAACCTGGTCAAAAACGGTAATATTTACCAGAAACTGAAAATTGAAACTCTAACACACAATTTGGGTACAGGTTCATATAGATTTGACTGAAAATGTGTCTTAAAACTGAGTTCGATATGACCCGCCAACACCTTATTCGTTACAAAAAGTTAACACCTAAAGAAGGTAGTAGAAGGAAGTAGAGGATGAAGGTTAAAGTAGAGGATGAATATTACTGGGCCGGGATGTAGCGGGGAATGCTGCAGATAGAAAATTTCTAGATGCTGATTTAGAGTTGGCTTCCTTTGAGGTAGCAACAAAGCCATCGCCGAAGTTGTTTATTAATACTGAGTTTGTCAAGTTTTGCTATTGCGATATCATGGTTGATTTTGTCGAAGACCGCAGATAGATCCAAGTAAATAGGATCGGTTTACAATCCGTCAGCGAGTCCATCGAGTACATAGGTTGTGTACCAGAGTCCAGAGCAGATTGGTCGTTGTCCATTCAGGCATAAAACCATGTTGGTCGTTTGCGACGTAGTGTTCACAGTGAAAGAGCATACGGTCTAAATAACCAGCTAGAATGGTTTGGAAACGGCACTTCAGGCGGTTTTCTGGTTGTAAGTCTGGTTTCCGAGTGTTTTTTTAGGGTGGTTCGCAAAGAAGCTACACAAGATATTTTAACGCGGTCTTTTTGTTTTCAAATCTTCCTACAATTTTGAAATTTAAAGAATTTATTTATGAACAATCTTGATTGTAACCACGACTCCGCCAAAAAATTGCACCCGACTTGGTGGCAAGCTTTCTTCGGTTCGAGTGGTTGAAACTGGAAAAGAGCTATATTTATGTAACTGTTATTCCAGTGGCTATAGCACGATACGAACAATTGGGAAAAACATATTTTGCCAAATTACTATTGTTTTAACTAAAAAATACAGCCGACTTTTTATCCAAGAAAAATAACAACAGTGTTTTTCCCAAAGAGCTTGTGTCAAATGTACTAAATAGTGATTGCATACCCTATTCTAAAATGCTTAAAACAATAACAATAGAAAAATACGGTGAAAATCCTGGCTGGAAATATACGTTTTTTTACATTCCTTACAAAAGAAATGTATAGAATTCCATTAACGCTTCACCCTGTAAGGTATGTGATATTCAGATTAGTACAAATTTTCATATATTTCTCTCATTTTCAATAAATGTATTTTGATACAAAACGAATAGTTTGCAATAATTTGTTTCCTTGTCAGCATTTTTGTATCGGACATAAGTAATGAATGAAACTATACAAACCATGTTTAGATGTTTTTAAATTAATTTCTCGCTATACATAGCTGCAAACTCTACCTCATCTTTATTATTTACTTTGTTGTATTTACCAACTATATGTAGGATTCTATACCACTGCTAGTAATGAACCATAATTTTGTTAACATTTTTTCCCTCCTATATCAGTGTTATATTATTATCAATCAACCACCTTTTTTGTGATAGTTACGAATGTAGCGAAGTATGATGAAATTGTTTTGTATAATAATAAATAGTTTGTGTGTATTAAAGCTTATGTGTTGCACACTTCAAACATAACCAGCAAAAAATGAAAAAACACACTCCTACTCATTTATTAAAACAATTCTGTTTTGTCTAACAAAAATTGTCATGTCGATGCGTTTCTATTGTTCAACGCCCAAATATTTATGTTTTTGTGTTATCGCGTAAATGCTGCCGTTGTTCTCCTAATCCCTTTTAATTCAATAACACGTCGCGAAGGAATGTACCTCTAAATACCTAGCGTTCGTTTAAGAAAATTGGAAGAAAACTAGAATAACTCGAAATTGCTAGCGAAAGCATAGGGTTCAGTATATTTACAAAGGATTATTGCTTTAGCACTTCTTCTAAGGTTACCACATTTCCCCAGCACCTGCTCATATGGTTTCATTTTATGCGAATTTATACTGTTTCCTGTTATGGATGGGTGGTAAATTTTAATCAACACGCATTTTAGTTTTGTTTGTTTATTAAATCTATGTGCGAATGCGTTGATGGTCACTTTCGCCAAATTTACCTGAATGCTCGTTCTCTTAAGGCGAATGATTTTACTTTTTAAAGGGTTCCTTTTCCGGGACGGGATGAGCTATGAATTTGTATTATCTTTTCGCTTAACTTAAACATTTTAGAATTTGAATTTGTGGGATTGGTTCCTACTCGAGTTCAGCAGTTTTGCTTTTTTTCTTTTGAACAATTTTTTTACCTGCCTAATGAGACATATTAAATCTACCAGTTTTTTTTGGTTATAAAACTGTATGTTTTGATATTTACATAAAATGGAATAAAGATGAAAATAACAAAGATACGCTGCCGATAGGAGATCACGCAAAAGTGTGATTGAAGCAGAATGGTTGGTGGTGGTGGCTCATGGAACAAAATTAATCTTTGCTAAATTTGGTCGACAAAAAACCTATCCTTTAGATAGGGGTGAGCCCTTGCAATGGCGGTTTTAAGCCTTTTTCTATGATTTTGCGAATTACAAGAACGTTGATTATAAGTTGGAACTAGTACAGAGAAATATAACATTGAAAACTCAATATCATAGCTGCATACGACTTACGTTTTTGCCGAACAACAGTGTATTCACATTGTACTGACCTACATTGGTCTCGTATTTGCATCCCCATGTGAGTCCAAAAATTTTATCTACCGGAAACTTTGTCCTTTAAAATAAAATTCAAAACTATGTCTTTCTGATACGATCCCGTTCGTCAGCTTGGAACAGGCAACAGTCTTCTTCCAAAGGGTTTAACCATATACCGACTGAAAGCTGTGCTACATTAAAGCGATTGTGTAAGACAGATGGGAAAAATTGCAGAATAAACAGTCCATAGGGGTACAATATTTGAGGGATCATTTTGGGAAGAGCAAATTCGTAAAAGTAAATTGTGCGTAAGATTTCGCAGCCGATTCTTAGTGCACATGACAATTTCAGGATTACTGCTACGATCCAACTGATTCCTCAGAAACCTTCCTGGCTGGGGCTCGTGTACAGACGACGAATTGGGTCATTAAGCTATGTGCTGTTTTCGATTTTTTCCGATGCAGCTGACGTTAAAGATACGTAATCGAACTGTTTTTCACTTTTCAATATAACAAATGAAAATTATTTTATAAAATTGAATTATCACGACCACACCTTCTATTGAACTACTTTGATCCCTATCCTTTTGCTGGGATAACTGTCAAATATGCTATCCCTTGTGGCTAAATTCACTGTCAAGGAAGATCGATAGTGTTAAACGATTACATTTTTTTAGATAATTAAAAATTATTCTGAAGTTTTAAAGGTTTCCATTCGTCAGTTTTTTGTTATCTTTCACGCTTATTCGAGAGAATAGTTAACACATAGCGCCAGGAAAACGCGAAAAAACTGAGAGGATCCCGTAACTTTTAAATAATTTGCATGCATCGATCCTAAATTTTTGTGATTGATTCAATTTAAGCAATACATAAAATTTGCTCAGGAACACAAATTGTGCATCCGTTTTTTTGAGCTAGCGTCAACCAGACGCTGCCTTTGTCCTGTCACTAAGTTTGTGTCGGTTTCTGATGAGACGAAGTCGAAACGCAAATTCCATAACTAACTTAACAAAAAATAATCATTTTTTTTTTAACCACTCCTTAAATGATTAAAATATTTGAAGTAAGAATAAGGCAGAAGGCCTATATTTGAGAAACGTAAATGTTCAAAGGAAATTTATCAATAAATTTTAATAAATGTCTTGGTATTGCTAAAAATTACACTTTTTTGTACACCTTAAGCGGCACCTAACGGTTTATTTATTTGCAGCAACTATTTTTTGGTATCCGTATGTGGTATACACCTATATGGTCTTTCCATTCTTTTGAGAGATTTTTCATTGCCGAATAACTGTTAAAACCAAGTCTGTTTCTTATCATAACCCGCTCCGAAAACAAACCACTTTCAATATTTTAAACAAGTTACTAGCAAACAAGGTACAAGTAGTGAGCACTTAAATTTTAGTTTTTTTAACAATTATTTGAACTGACAATTCGCTTGCAGCGCTTTCGTTCTTTCAAAATTCGAAAAAGGATCGATAAAAGCCGCAGTCCTGCCTAAAATGCTGAATAAAAACTCAAAATATCGGCCTTCGGCGTTCAGGGACGACAGATTCTTTTCCATATGAATTCATCATGTAGGGAGGACCTGGTCCAATGCGGACCTATGAGCTGCAGAACTAGGAGCGTGTCAACCGGTCTACGAGTACTTTGCTTTTCCTGAAAGCCTTGTTCAATTGCTGCACTCCCATTCTTAACTGTACCATCGAATGATTGTTAAACAAAAAGGTTAGGAATTTGATGTGGTTCCATTTTCCCTTAAAGGGTTACGTATTTTTTGTCAGAGTGACCAAAATGGAAATTTTAATCTGATATTCTAAAAGTGCATACTACACTGCCCAGCAAAAAAAACATTAATTTTTAACAACTCAATCCGTTCATCCCTGCGTCGAGCCCTAGTCCATTCAAAAGTATCTGCTCTAGCAAGCAGATTCGCTACTAGGTGACGCTGTATGCATCAGATTTTCATTGCAAGTGAATATAAGAAAGATAACACGGTGCTACAAAATAAAAAAAAATTATGTACTTTTTAAGTTATCTGTTAAAGTTTTGTACATCTGGTCAAATACAATACAAAACCACGTTTGATCAATTTAATATAACCTCAAAATCTTGATTTATAGTGAAAAAACTGTTTTTCAGAATTTTCGGCACTGAAAATTTCTCTGCGCAATCATTTTTCAACCGATTTTCAATTATTTCTGCGCGATCATTTTTCAACCGATTTTCAATTTATGCTGTGTTCTGGGAAAAATGGCCTTTCCAACGGTACACGATGATATGTTCTTTTGTTAAAAATACCATGCGGTTTTGAGACAACAATATCAAAATTACCATTATTTTGCGAATTTTTATGAAAAATATGAAAAATGCTCTTTTTTTTATTAAAAAACCATTGTTTAAATTCAGAGAGAAATTTAAATACGCATTTAACTACCTATTTATCATCAAAATCGGTTGAAAAATGGTAGAGGTTATAATTTTTTACCCAACTAGAAACATGACCGCATGAACTTTTAAGGACGGTCTCATAATTTAAAAAAAATGATTTTTTTGCTCGATTACGTATACATTTTCAATAGTATGTGTGCGAGCTTTGAAGTTAAAATTGGGTAATTTTAGTTTTTTTTAACAATTATTTGAACTGACAATTCGCTTGCAGCGCTTTCGTTCTTTCAAAATTCGAAAAAGGATCGATAAAAGCCGCAGATATCCCTTCGTTACAAGTTTAATAACTTCTTCTCGCAAAGTTGAATTGATTTGCAGTCTTCGATAAAATTACAGGCAATAAAAAATCTTCCTTACTTTTGCTTGCAGTAATTTCGGGTGCATACAGTGCCACCTAGTGTCGAAATTCTAATTAGTTTTCTCTATGGAATTTTTCAAAAAATCCCATCCAAAATTCAAGCACCTTAGTCCGATTTGGTTCAAATTTGGACACTCTTGGTGGGATTAGGAATAGACGCAAGGATAGGCCAATGAAGGTCAT
This sequence comes from Topomyia yanbarensis, assembly GCF_030247195.1. Lineage (NCBI taxonomy): Eukaryota > Metazoa > Arthropoda > Insecta > Diptera > Culicidae > Topomyia > Topomyia yanbarensis. The sequence goes on along the minus strand of NC_080672.1, from coordinate 319,394,415 downwards.
TTTTTTCTTATCACTCTAGTGCATAAGTTTAGGAAAATGATCTTAACATTTCCTCAAGATCGGAGTACAACTTGTGTTACGTTACAGCTATTCATAGACCATTCTGTTTTAACGTTTCCTTAGTGCACTGAACTTTAAACTCGAATATCTCGCATTTTTTTTGGAAAGCTCCTTTGCGACGACCACGATACTTCAGAAACAAATAAACAGATTATTTTTCGGATTTTTTTACCAGTTGTTCATTATTATATCAGCAAGTTAAAAAATATTTTTTTTAATGAATATTTCAATTTTTCCGACCAAAAAATCAATTTAGATTGGGCAGTAATAAGTTGATTATTATTTGTCCTAAAACAATCTGAAAACTGAAAATTTGTTAATTTGTATGTATTCACTATAAAAGAGACTAGAATAACAAAGGGGCACTATCCGAATTCAGTGAAAAAATAAACTATGCTACAGGCTACAAGCAGCACTGTAAATGTTCAAAACTCGCAAATCATGTTTGTTATTATTCCGCTTGCTTCTAACCGCTAGTCTGCCCGCTTCGCTTGCGTGTTTTGTTGTTTTTCTGAACCAGTTGGAACATAGTTATATCCTCAGGAATGAAATGCTTCGCGAAATTCTGCACCAATCAAACCGCACTGGGAGCGAAAAAACATCGCGTTTTTTCGATCCTCAGCGAAGCCAACACAAAGTTTGAAGTTTTGTTTACGAGTTTCTATCTTGTCTGCTTGGTAGTGACAAAACTGCTTCGTTAGCTGTTTTATAGATTTGGAATAATAACTGCTATTAATTTTAATGAAGCCGTCATCTACTGATGATAAAACTGATACTAATTTTAGTTTGTAACAAGCCATCCCATTTCTTCCTTTGGTATTTGTTAAAAGGGAATAGTTATGACTACAAGTTGGCATGTTATCGATATTTGAAGTGTAAATCTGTAAATTATTCAATCACTTAAAGAAATCGCCAAAAATGATACTAAATTTTTTAGATAGATTGTTTGTTTAGAATGATATTGTGTGTTATTACTGAAATAACAGACAATAAATTACAGAAACGAAACGTGGTATCTGTTTGTTATTCTAGTCTCTTTAAGCTCTCTGACCCCAATAGTTGCACCTTATGAACTTTCCGGAAGGATACTTAAGAATAAAAAACCAAATTGATAAACAAGAGAAAATAAATTTTTCAAAAATGTGGATGAAGTGTGAGAGGCGGATCTCTAGTATTTTCAACAATCTTTCTTGAAATTAGTTATTTTACAACTTAGTCTTCGATACCAAAAATATAATTTTTACTTTTTGACCAACATAGAACCTATCTGAACCAGAACAAGATGCCTTTTCAATTACAAAAACATTCTAATTGACATTATTGTCTAAGTAATAAGGAAAGTCAAAATATGTGATAAATTTGCATGCAATTGTTTGTAGTCTCTCTAATCTATGAATAACTAGCGAATTTGCATTCACCCAACATCGTTGGCCCATCTAGAACTTGAACAGCTTATCGTCAGAGCATAGCATCGTTGGATAATGCAGCTGAAATTTTTACTATTTATTACAAAAGCGAATCCTTTCATTAGGTAGAAAAGTCTTTCTGTCTCATATCACTCGAAAACAATGAACAAAACTACAATTTATCAAATAAGAAATAAAAATAGCCAGAAAGAAAAAAAATCCGTTCCAAAGAACCTCTATTCTATTATGTATATTTCCCTCTCCCACTAGGAGGAGTGATAAAAAAATAAACCCAAACTCCTACTTCAGTACCCTCGACGTTAAATCATAATCTCTAACTGGGACTGCCACTACGTTTATGGTTCGGTAGTGGCTTTGTTAACACCCGTATGTTTTACTTAAACTTTTCCCTTCTCTAACGTTCTCGCACGTACTAATCCTTCTTTCACCTGAATACGCACACATGATTCGAAAAGAATGCCGAATTATACCTTACTATGATGTACTCCTGGGACCCCAGCATGTCTGCAAAGTACCATAAGCGGAAGCATGATCATGTTTGTTATTATTCCGCTTGCTTCTAACCGCTAGTCTGCCCGCTTCGCTTGCGTGTTTTGTTGTTTTTCTGAACCAGTTGGAACATAGTTATATCCTCAGGAATGAAATGCTTCGCGAAATTCTGCACCAATCAAACCGCACTGGGAGCGAAAAAACATCGCGTTTTTTCGATCCTCAGCGAAGCCAACACAAAGTTTGAAGTTTTGTTTACGAGTTTCTATCTTGTCTGCTTGGTAGTGACAAAACTGCTTCGTTAGCTGTTTTATAGATTTGGAATAATAAGTGCTATTAATTTTAATGAAGCCGTCATCTACTGATGATAAAACTGATACTAATTTTAGTTTGTAACAAGCCATCCCATTTCTTCCTTTGGTATTTGTTAAAAGGGAATAGTTATGACTACAAGTTGGCATGTTATCGATATTTGAAGTGTAAATCTGTAAATTATTCAATCACTTAAAGAAATCGCCAAAAATGATACTAAAATTTTTAGATAGATTGTTTGTTTAGAATGATATTGTGTGTTATTACTGAAATAACAGACAATAAATTACAGAAACGAAACGTGGTATCTGTTTGTTATTCTAGTCTCTTTAAGCTCTCTGACCCCAATAGTTGCACCTTATGAGCTTTCCGGAAGGATACTTAAGAATAAAAAACCAAATTGATAAACAAGAGAAAATAAATTTTTCAAAAATGTGGATGAAGTGTGAGAGGCGGATCTCTAGTATTTTCAACAATCTTTCTTGAAATTAGTTATTTTACAACTTAGTCTTCGATACCAAAAATATAATTTTTACTTTTTGACCAACATAGAACCTATCTGAACCAGAACAAGATGCCTTTTCAATTACAAAAACATTCTAATTGACATTATTGTCTAAGTAATAAGGAAAGTCAAAATATGTGATAAATTTGCATGCAATTGTTTGTAGTCTCTCTAATCTATGAATAACTAGCGAATTTGCATTCACCCAACATCGTTGGCCCATCTAGAACTTGAACAGCTTATCGTCAGAGCATAGCATCGTTGGATAATGCAGCTGAAATTTTTACTATTTATTACAAAAGCGAATCCTTTCATTAGGTAGAAAAGTCTTTCTGTCTCATATCACTCGAAAACAATGAACAAAACTACAATTTATCAAATAAGAAATAAAAATAGCCAGAAAGAAAAAAAAACCGTTCCAAAGAACCTCTATTCTATTATGTATATTTCCCTCTCCCACTAGGAGGAGTGATAAAAAAATAAACCCAAACTCCTACTTCAGTACCCTCGACGTTAAATCATAATCTCTAACTGGGACTGCCACTACGTTTATGGTTCGGTAGTGGCTTTGTTAACACCCGTATGTTTTACTTAAACTTTTCCCTTCTCTAACGTTCTCGCACGTACTAATCTTTCTTTCACCTGAATACGCACACATGATTCGAAAAGAATGCCGAATTATACCTTACTATGATGTACTCCTGGGACCCCAGCATGTCTGCAAAGTACCATAAGCGGAAGCATGATCAATTGTTATCTTGTTTGGGGAGCTGCATTTTCTTCTTTCTGACTTCTTCCTAAATATAGTGCTGGTTTGTTCGTATTTTTTATCTGCTACTAATTGTCTTGATCGTTGGCTGTGATGGTTGTTCAGCTTTAAATTTTGGCAGTAAGAATAAAACATGCAACTGAAAAAAGTAACGATTGACTGAATCCAGCTACTTCATTCGTTTTTTTTTTGCTAAAATGATAGGTGGTATCTACGCAAGTGGTAACAGGAAAAAACGTGACGGCGATGGTGACTGCAGTAGTAAAAATAAGATCCTTGGTACGAAATTTGATTTCTTTGTGGTGTTTTCCATGTATGTGGTGCGCATAACATTGCAGGTGTGCAGTCCGGACACTTTCTTACTGTGCTTTGACTTTGTCAGTTTGGGTTGCCATCGCCAAGTTGCCATTGATGGGCACGGGGACGTGTTTGCTAGTATACTCGACAGCACTGCTGCTGGAAATCGTCTTGGCAGACCGTTTGCCTTTACGTGCGTTCGTCGAAAGGTAGGTCTTGTAGAAAAATCGAGCAAACAGAACAAAGTAGCTGAAGTACATAGCGATCGATAGTTTGATGTTCATCTCTGAGATGTTGCAGCTACCTTTGCCGGCAGTCTGCAGGAAACCGTGCGCCCAGATATTAATTGCACACCCTACAACCATCTGAGTGAGCTGAAGGGCCGTTATCACCATGGCAATCGAGCGAGGAGGCTTGAAATTCAAGGCTCGTAGCGCATAGTACGTATACATCACCGAATGGACACAGTAGTTCATAACGATGAACCAACGGGCAGAGGCGGTATATTCGGTATACGAGAACCACGAGTACATCAGGACAGTGATGTGGTGGTACCAGTGCAGGAAGATAAGCGGTTGCTTTCTAAGTACGATGAACACTGTATCGCCGAGCTCGGGAAGTTTGGATAGTACGAACAGCCACGTCCAGAAACCACTGACGCGATCATGTTCGATAAAGCTGAAACGAAAAAAAAATGCACACATTAGTTGACTTGCCTTATACAAAGCTCAGTAGATATGAATTGCAGCAAACATTTTCTTTAAAACTGTAGCTCACGCAGAAACAGTTATTGATCGTGCATCGAGGTTCAACGCACTGTTTAAGCTGCTAGAGTGATTTTCTTCCATTCTCAAGGTCTCGTAGAAGCCTGTCTTTATAAGGTAGCAAGCGGCTGCTAATTTGCAAAACAATTTCGACAAAAGCTAGAAGCAACACGCAGCTGTCAAGTTTTCCGATCAAGGCGAGGTAAAAAATTTCGTTATGGCACCTGCACCTCGATACAAAAATGATTGGCACATATTCCACATGGCCGGTCATCTGTTTCGTGGGTATTTTACTTTTCTGCTTCGGATTACATGAAACCAAAGTGAGACTAATTATATCATGTTAGAACAAAGTATCTGGACTCATTGTTCGATTACTACACTGCCGCTAGAAGCATAACTGTCCCATGTGCTATGGGAATCCCTATACACATGGGACAATTATGCTTCTAGCGGCAGTACATGGATTGTTCGAATGTGAATCTAAGGGGTTAATAGATTAACAAGCTGCGTATCAATGCGAACAACAAGCTGGATTTCCTAGATGAATTATAGGTATTTGTAGATTAATCAAAATTAATCACGTCGTCGTGACTAAACATTTGTCTGGTAAAGACGGTATTTTATTTTCGCTTGGTGCGAGCGTGAATTCTATAAGGCACGCTCTGGGAACATTTAGTTCCAGGGAATTTCCAAAAAAATTATCAATTATCGACAAACAATCGTACCTTATGAGGTAAAAAATGTCACAAATCGTGTATACAATCGGTTTTATTGTAGCTTGCCGTAAAATGATATTAAAGGGTGAACACGAAATAACCTACTACCAAATCTCTTGTATTTATCGAATAAAACCCCAATTTGTAGGGAAGTTTTGTACAGGTATTAATCACACTTTGTATTAATTTAATATATTATTGGTGGTTGTTTGAAGAAAATTTTCGACATATTCGCTTCACTCTGTCCATAGGAGCTTGAACAGTCATACCTTTTCCTCAAAACTATTTTGGGGCCATTCATATACCACGTGGACAATTTGGGGGAGGGTAGGGGGTACGGAAAAATCCACGCTTGTCCATGGGGGGGGGGGGTATAGAAATAGTCCACGTGGACTCACGCTCATAATTTTTTTTTCTAATTGAGGTCGTAAAACAAATTTGATGTGATTGGCATGAGCGTTTGACGTTTTCCTTCAAACCATCCCAAAACTGCGCAACACTTAAAGAGTTCCTAACAGCATAGCATGTGCATGCCAAAAAATCAGTGGAAATCAACACCGTGCAAAATGTTGCTCCCAGAAACACCTAATTCTATCTTCCTATATCGTTTTACACAACTATTTTAGAATTTTAACTCATGTTGATTTTACATGAGCCAATTGAAGTACTTAAATTTTGTGTTATTATGACGAATGCAAAAAAATGTATTTCACAAATGTCTAAGAAAACCTATATAGTTTGAAGCTAAGACGGGACTTGCCGATAGAAGTTCTCTTATTCTTTTTTTCTGTTCATTCCATCGTTCATCTCACATAGCCTCTCTTTTTGCCTTACATAGTTTAAATGAACTGGCTGCATTTGACACTACCCCCATGCTGCATTTGACGTTCGATTTTTTGCTATTTTGCATGTTTCGTCTCAGGTTTGAACTACATTTTTTCGATTCTTCAGGTTACAGCCAGTATCAGTCCAACATAATACGAATATCTGAAACTGGCCATTGTGAGGAGGGGTGTAGGGGTACATGAATTGCCCACGCTTGTCCACGAAGGGTGGGGGAGGGGGTCAAAAACGAAGGTTTCTTGGTACACGTGGTATATGAATAGCCCCAACTCCCTAAGCATTTGCATTTCTTTACTTTCTCTTTGATTCTCTTTGAGTTTTCGCTTCAGCATAGCCTCATGAAAGGTGTGCGGAATCAAATTGCATCGTAGGAAAAAGTTCGCCAAATTCCCCCTTTCCACCGATGGTTTCCAAACTTTCAGGGAATAAAATAAAACATTATTAAACTTTTTTCATGTTCGTTTTATTCACTTTCATAGCCATATGCAAATGCACGTACCTTCCTCTTAACACTACTCATAAGGTGTTGTACAACGTTTGGGTCAACTTATTTTTGTATGGAAATACATTTTCCATCATTTCTGCGATTTCACTTCTTTAGGATGCTTCAGGAGTACCTGGTTCATGATAGTCTATTATCTGTCAATTGTAAATTGACCTCCATAGCCTTGCACAACTGCAGAACATCTTTCAAGTAAAGGCAAGGGACTACATCCGGCCCATAGACCTGCCCATTGACCACTTTCCACATCATGTATTTTTTGGGCAATTTCATATAACTTCTGCTTTTTCACTTCCTCCAGGACGTCAAACTTAGGACCAGGAAACTGCCGGAAATCCGCTTTCACATAAGTCTCGTCATCCATGAGGAGACATTTTGGTTTTTTCAACCGCTCAGTGTAGAGCTTCGGTGCACGTGATTTTTCCACTGTATTCTCGGGTTCATCGCGACTCGGCACCTTTTGGAGTTTGTTCGTGTGTAGTCATTTACTTTATTTTTGTATCTTGCACAAAAGTTTTGCTAAGATCCTTTTTTTCGGCCTACCTCTGACTGAACTATTGAGAATCCTCCGCAACTACCTACTTGTGATCCTTCAACTATACAGAGATCCATTTTGGTCACTTATTTCCTTCCTATCGAATCACGCATTTCCTAATGCCAAAAGATCCTGACTCCTGCGGTAGCAGACAAAGGGTTCAGTCTCCGGTAAACTCTAAGCTTGCTCATATGATCCTTTCCCCGCATTTCTAAACATTCTTCCTTCAACTCCTTGCTCTCCCTTGAGTATTATGGCTCTTAATATTGAAAAATATACTTCACTTTCCAATCCCTTGCTAATTGAATGTCGATAAAAACATAAAAAAGTTCGTTATATCGTTTTCAAACACAAGTTTCCGTAGGTTGTACCATTGCTAGCTTCTTGCTAATGACACGGTGAGACAGATCCGGATTTTCCAGAGACGTGCGCAAAATTTGCCGCTGATGTTATTACGACTCCATTTTCACAACGGTTACACTTACTTACTTGATAGTTGATGGGCAAGAATTCGCTTCGTTGAATCTACGCCGAGTGAAGAATTCTCCTCCACTGGACCCGATCCTGGGCCAATCTCTTCCAGTCACCCTGGACATTAAGTGCTTTTAGGTCCTCTTCCACTGCAAACAGCCATCGTGTACGCGGCCTGCCACGGAGTCGTCGGCATCTTCCCGGTTCTCTACTGAATATTATCTTCGCCTGCCGTTCTTCCGGCATTCGTGCCATATGACCATACCACCACAGCCTGCCGTTTTTTATTAGCTTGACAATTTCCACTCCTTTATATACTTAGTGTAACTCGTGATTCATGCGACGCCGCCAGATGCCATTTTCTTCTTTACCGCCGAGTATTGTTCGCAGCACCTTACGTTCGAACACCGAACGCTCTACGATCAACTTCCTTTAACGTCCACGTTTCATGGCCGTACAAGGCAACCGGAACTATCAATGTCTTGTACAACGCGAATTTTGTCTTCGTCTGCAAACTACGGGACTTCAGCTGGCTCGAAGTCCGTAAAAAGCCCTATTTGCAGCTGCAAGAAGCCTTTTCACCTCGCGGGTAACATCACTATCGCACGTCACTAGAGTTCCAAGGTACGCAAATTCTTCCACTACTTCAAATTTATCACCACCTAACACCACTTCACCACCAACATCACTATTGGACCCACGTATTCTTCCAGCTATCATGTACTTCGTCTTGCCGGTGTTGATTGTGAGACCAATTCTTGCTATCTTCCTTTTAAAAGGCACGAATGCCTCTTCCACGGCTCGGCGGTCGATTCCAATGATATCAATATCGTCCGCAAATCCTAGGAGCATATGCGACCGAGTGACGATGGTACCGTTCCTTTGCACGCCTGCTTTCCTAATGGCACCTTAAAGAGCAATGTTGAACAGCAAGTTTGACAGCGCATCACCCTGCTTCAATCCGTCTAAGGTTGCGAAGGACGTCGAAATCTCATCCGCAACCCGAACACTTGATTTCGATCTATCCAGCGTTGCACGAATCAGCCTAATCAGTCGAAAAACCATGTTATATCATTATCTGCCATAGCTCGTTTCTTTTCACTGAATCGTACGCCATTTTGAAATCAATAAACAGATGGTGTGTATGCAAGTTATATTCCCGGAATTTATCTAGGATCTGTCGCAGGGTAAACAACAGTTACACTATTGCTAGTGAAATTCATGCAATGTAAACAAAACACATTAAACTAATTTTACCTAAAATTTCAATTGAAAACACCGAATTGAAGTTAAAACAGAACGTGATATAATTTCATTCCGTACACCCTGTAAATTTCGATTGGACGCAGTTCAGTTCAAACATGAATCGATTATGTCCTTTAGGATAAAATCCATGTTATTAACCTGTTATTAACGGAGCATGCTCTTGAAATAAGAACAAGAAACTAAATCTATCTAAAACAATGTTTTGTCATTGTGTTGACTGTTCCGAAAAGAGCAAAAGACGTTTTTGGGTTAATTTCACCTTGAATGGAACCTTTTGTGACGCTTTCCACAGGTTCAGATTGCTTGCGTATTGCAACATTTTCGTCTTCATATAACGATTGTCCACTTCGAAATTACCATTTCCGATGTAAACGCCTGTCAAGGTATTATTTGGAAGTCAGCTTTGATGTATGTTTCGTCATCCATTACAGAGCAACTGTATTTGAACGAGCAGGACTCCCTAGCGCGGCTCTTGTCAACAGTTTACTCACGCTTGTGGAGGTCTGGTAATATTTAAGCATTGAAGGTATGCGATTCTGGTCTTGTCGTAACCGTAAATCCTGGACGTAAATTTTTGAAACACTAACCTATTTGACGCGTTGAAATGTTGGGATGTCTGGTGAAATTTACAATGAAATTAAAACTTTTTCCACCTTTTTAAATGTAGCTTCTATCTCCATCGTCTTCTTAAATGCTGCTATCTATTTGATCCGTGCTGATGACCATGGTCAATTTTTAGTACTCTTCAGACGGTTGAGAAATATCTTTGGATTGGTTGGATTGCCTCATATGCCCTATCTTCAAGAAGGGTCACAAACTTGAGTGCAATAACTATCAAGACGTAACAATCCTCAATGCCGCCTATAAGGTGCTCATTCGTGCTCTACTTTGCCGACAGCGAACATTGACTGAATCCTTTGTCAACGAATACCGAAGAGGGTTTCGACAAGAACCATCAAAGACAGACCACATGTTTACCCTGCGACAAATTCTAAATTATTCCAGCGAGATAACTTGCGAACTCACTACTTAACCGGATTCGTATGAAGCTGAATGAGTCTAAGTTAAGCGTCAAAATATCCGGAGAGACATTCGACTCTTCGAGGTTTTGTTTAAAAACTAACAATACTAGAATCCGTGAAAGATCCGATAGAAACACTGAGCAAATCCGGGGTGTACAAAGTATTCTAACTGCTATAAAGTTTATATTGGACAAAGCATGGGAACACTAGGCATTTGGTTTAAGGAGCACATCGGAGACATAGCGAAAGCTTCTAAGGGATCTTATCGATAGACTTATAATAAGAACAACGAAGACGTGTCGTAGTTGCAGTTTTTTCGAAATGGTACATTATGATACGATTGCAATATCGTCAATGCAATCAGCTTAACGAAAAGAATAACACGAGTCTGTTATCTCTAATGGGCGTCATAAAATTTTTGATATTGAAATTACCCACCAAGGGTGCTTGAAGATAGATTGTGCTGCACTGGAATGTCATAAGAAGTGCAACAACGTATCCACTCAACTTTCAAAAACAATTCGGTACAGCATTTTTCGCTGAAATCTTCCCAAACTCAAAACAAAAATTCAGCTGCTTCTGAGGGATTCCATGAGAAACCGGCCGACCGAAAAAAATAAGACCATCGTCGATTCGAACGAAACTTTGCAGTTGTGTTCGGTTTATGAATCTCCATGATTTTCTCCAGCAATTGCAATATTTTGATACAAGAGAAATTTTTAAAAAGGGCGTAGGGGTTCCTACGTGCATTAATTTCAAAAAAATAAAATTTGGTCGATTACTCTATTTTATACAGCAAAACTATCTGAGAACGAGTTACAAATAATGAAAAAAATGCACTGAAAAAATGTTGTCATTTTTCACAAAAACAAACATTTATTTTAAAAATTCAAATTGCAAAAGAACCCATTTTTAAATTTTTTATATTTTGTCAACAAAAACCTAAAGAGAAAAGAAACATTTCTAATGTGATCGCAAGATAGAGAACATATTGGTAAAAAAGTTTTTCTAGCAATAACTTTATACATAATTTTCAATTTCGTGCTATTGACATACAAAACATTAGTTACATTACAGAATATAATTCTAAGTATCATTTTACATCAAAATGTATTTAACAAAAATCTTTCAAAATGCGATAGTTTTCGAGATATTTGCAATTTTGCTCCAACAAAAGCGATTAATTCATGTAATTATGTCCTTTTTAAAAGATATTCGCGTTACCCCAACATGCCAACAATCTACTATTTATCGATTTAAAGACGTGTGAGAAACTTTTTCAGTGTATTTGGATCATGGAGAAGCTCTCAATAGAAAAGTTTTCCTTACAACAACTTTTAACATATTTTTATAATTCAAACTATATTTGCAGTCAAAATTACAATTTTCTTTTTGAATATGGTTTCAAATGCCATTTTAAATCAAAATGCATCTAACAAAAATTTTCTGAAATGCGGTAGTTCTCCAGATATTTTAAATTTTGTTTGTACAAAGATTTTATTTTGTTTTCTTATGACCTTATTTATTCGCGTTTTTTCATCAACAACAATAGGTTTTTCAAAAGGCGCATAACATTTCCTGTAACTTTTCCGTTATTCAACCATAGGGTCTGATGATTCGACGATAAAGTTGAAAAATGACACAACATTTTTTCAGTTTATATTTTTGTGTGAAGAAGTATTCATTCCCTGTAACTCGTTCGCAGATAGTTTTGCTGTATAAATTAGAGTAATTGAACAAAAATATTTTTAAAATTATGCACGTGGAAACGTCGACGCTCTTTTAAAAAATTGCTATTGAGTCAAAATGATCTTATTAGCTGTGGAAAATGTTTAGTCTTGTTTAGTCAAATTTTCATCGAAATATAAGATGGTCGGGCATGATTTTAGAGATTTTCGGACGGATCTTCGTGAAATTCCTCTTCTGAAAAGTACCATAAAACTTTTAAAACAAAAACATCAATTTTTCCGTTGGAAACAATTAATGTTGAATTGTTTTCTGCCGATTTTTCTGTGCGGAGATTTTATAAAATCTGTGACGATTTCCGCGGTTGAGGTAACATTTTGGAGATCTAGATTTTTCCGTCGCAGAAAATGAAAATCAATCTCTCATTTGAAATGCATGAGGAATAAAATCCCGCAATTAATTTCCCGAGGTGTACAATAGCCTTAAAACGTGGGGGAGGGATCTAGTCCGGGATTTTGTGCAGAATTTCGAGCGTGCAAAATTTTCTGTGGAGATCTCTCCAAGCTGTCAAAATAAAACTTCTGTTGCTTCTAAAAAATACCAACTATTTCAGAACAGCACATATTTTTAAAGCTAAAATCAATTTTCCCGTCGCAAATAATTCATTTTGTATGCTTCCGACCGGATTTTTTTGTCTGGAGATTTTGTATAAAATCCGTGACGTTGACCGGAATTGGGTCTACACTACAGAAATCTTGATTTATTTGTATAGACTTTTTCCATCTAGGAAAATCAATATCCATCTCCCATTTTAAATAAATGGGGAGCAAAATCCGACGACTAAGCTCTCGGGGTGTACAGCTGCTTCAAGATTTCATCACGGAGTTTGGAGTTGCCTAAAGATATTTCATCACAGAGTTTCGATCCGAATTTTGTGCCGGATTTTATTCACGGAAAATTTTCCACCGTTATATCTCCAAACTGTCAAAATAAAACTTTGGATGCTACCAGCACAGATTTTTAAACATATTAAAAACAATAACTATCCCGTCAGAAACAATTCATGTGGAATTGATTTCGGCCGATTTTTTTGTTTGGAGGATTTTTAATTACAAAAGTATAAGAGGCATAGACGCTAACCGAAGTTGTTATTTCAATGTATTTCATTCTGGAAATGACACGATTTTGTGCTCAAAAAGTAGGATTACCGCCTAATATATCGTACTGTATCGCAAACTAATTTACTGTATCTGCTGAAAAAAGATGGGTGGTAATGTCAGAGACATAACAGTAGTGAAGTAGAATACATTTTAGCCTGTTATGCAGCAAATTGTTACTATCTTCGAAAATGTTGTATTAAAATCAGCTAAATTAGATCTTGAAGGAAGTTTTCAAATAACCAGGATGAAAATTAAAAGCCCTTTTCAAAGCTATCATGCAAGTATCTATAGAAAATGTTTGAGTATTTGCCATTCCCGAAAACTATATAAAATTTCGATGCTTGTAGACTTTTAAAAATGCCGGAACAACCGATCTTATACAATATAACAATATAACGGGTAAAACATGATGATGAGTTATGTTCTACCATAGACCATGCGGTAGACTTGGATGCAACGCCCAACTCCTACTTAGCAGAAGGCAAAGAATTCTTCACATTTCCTGTCGATCATGTCCATATGAGCCTGCCTAGTCCTAGTTTTCCGTTCTATGTTTATAACTGATTCACTCTAGAATACCTATCCGTCTTTCAATTTCATTACTTTCGTTTCTCTTAGTCTCAAATTTGCCGAAAATAGCCAACAAAATTGATACAGTAGAACCTTGCGGCAATTAAAACATAGTAACAATATTTACTTCTATTTTTCACTCTACAACAACAGTACCACGAGGAATTTAATGCTACAACCAGTAGCAACATTTTAGCGTTTTTGTATGGTTTGATTATGTAAATGCAGATGTGGTGTGTAATGCATCAACAGCGAGACATTGAAAGGTGCTGTTCGAGTGAATTCTCACTGGCTTAAACACAATACACACCCTTCAAAAATGATTAAAGTTAAATTGAGAATGTCTGAAAAAGAGGCCATCTTCGAAAACGAAAGAAGCAGTTTTTTCGAGTGCAAAAAGCTGCTTAATGCTTTTCCAGGCTATATTCCATTTCATATACTACCAAAACAACATGTACTACCAAAAAATATGAATTCAGACCATGAGCAAGTATTATGAACTATTCGTTTGCTCAGGAAGCCAGAGTTGCACATATGTAGATTACATTAATACGTGCCTGTTATGTGGTCGAACTGCACATTACGAGATGCCAAGCACAGGAACCGTTAAGAGCAACTTATCTATGACCATCCAATACGACACATAGTCTATAATACCATCGTCTTAACCAAACACGTAACAAATTTGTGGCAGCGGCTCAGACAACAATGATAACAGAAAAAGATGCGCCCGGTACCTCCAAATGAACAGCCAGCACCATTAACGAAGAAACTAATTCCAAACACGGCTGGTGCACACCATTCCATCATTAACGATGATGAAAACGATATCGAAAGTGTTTGGTCCTCAAAGCCCAGCCGAATTTTTTAGAGTTTGACTATTCAATTATAATTGCTGTAGCGCATTGTTTATTTTGTGGAGAAATTTATCAGGATTCATCAATACGTTCAAGAGTCGAAGATCAAATTGCGTTAGATTTGAAAGGAGAAATGAAGACCACCGCCTTAAACTTTCCAAAATCAACTGTTAATACCGTGCTAAAACGTTATCCCGGTTGGATCGCGCAAAACACCAAAAAATGTACATCATATAACCGCAACCTACGAGATCATCAGGGTTGCCCAGGATCGCCGGCCGTGATTTGGCCGAAGCGTTTAGTGCGGTGTACAGCATAGTTCGATGGCCGATAAAACTTACGTAAAAGTGGACTTAGGATAAATCCAAAGTTCATAAGTTTACCCTACTAAACGATACGGACAAATTGGCTCGCAAGTTGATGATTTGGCAGGGCATCTGCAGTTATGGAAGAAAAACTAATATTTACATCCTTAGAAATCTTCCATTCTAGATGTTTTAAATGTTTCTTCAACTCGAGCTCACTGTCAATAATTTTGGGAAGCTTACGATTCCTATTACTAGTATAGTAGTAGTAGGGTTCATCTTTTTCGGTTCAAAATTCACTTTTTTGATCTGGTACCATTCCAACATGCTTCGAGTGTTTTGTTGCAGAATGCCAGATCAGACTAAACCTTCTGAAGTCGTCCTATCTTGTATGTCTCACAGCTTGTTGCTCCAGAGGAGAATTAGAGAGTGCTAGTTTCACCACGTCTACAAATCCCCTGCTAGGTCAGACATTTTTGACTTATTCTGACATTTTGTTCCTTCTAAAATGCTGGAATTCCTAATTGGGACCTGATCGTTGCAATATTCCTACCCAGGGAGATGTCGATTGATACGCAAGTTCTACCATCCATAACAATACAAGTTGATTTGGAAAGTAACGACGTGTAAAGTTTTCAGACACAAGTGACAATTAGATTTGTTATCTCCTGTACGTTGTAAGCATGAGACCAGAATGGTAACAAAACTGATAGACATATTTTTTTTTCGTTTGTCATTTCGGAATTGTTTCCGTTAAGAGAATTTACCAAAATATTTAGTTTTCATCAGTGACTATATGGTCGGTCATCTCAAATTTAAAAAAAAATATTCAAATTTAAATTTTCAATTGATTGTGCTCGACATGTTAACATTTTTTTTTACTTAGCACTCTTAGCGTGCCTTTATACTAACGTTTTCGAGTCGCAGCTATCGGATGCAGTGATTTATTTCTACAAAATACATACCACACACAATACAACATATTGTAACAATAACAATTTTTTTCGCATGTTTTATCAAACCATGTATACTATTTATGTAATAGATTAGTAGTATCCTATGAAAATCGTTTCGTTTCATTGTCTTTGCTTCACTCACAGCCCATCATCTCGCCGCCACACTGCAAGCAGGCTAACTATGAGTTATGGCAGAAAACATCACTGCCTATGAGCAATAACAGTAGCGCAAGGCTAATTAATTCCAACCAGGAAAAGCAACAATCACTCCCGTCCTGTCGTGGTGTCCGTCCAGTGAAATTTATAGTCACCCGGTCTCAGGTTCATTGCTATGGACTGAAGGAACGCGATTTGCATTTCTCGACACGAAGGCTTCTATTTTGGTCTACAACGCAGGTGCTTCCTGCTCGATCCACAAACTTCCACATCCCACAAGCTCAATCTTCAATGGATGGGAAATGACGTATAGCATAGAGGACGAAGCATTAGTCGTTTTCGCGTCGGAGCGGATATAGTGACTAATGATAAAGTCTCCCACGAACAATTAACACCCTTGACAATCCATTAAGGAGCTGTTTGCGTCATAGGACGGGAATATTTCCAAAGCTAGTGCGAAGCTATCATAGTATGGTGTCCAAAACTTTTGGGATACATGTCGAGAAAGACAGACTAATGAAAATTTGAAGTTCATTGACATTTATTTAGCTTAACATGTACAGAAATAACGATCCAGAAAAACGTTTGATTTTTGGGACATTGTCACAGATTTTTTAGGGATGGTTATTTTATCTCTCAGTTGCAAGGAGCACTTTGCGTTATTGTTGAAAGGACAAACAAGTATAGAAAGCGCAAATTGAATCAGAATTGCGTATGATAACAAGCTGTGAATCCACCCACGCTAGACAAAGTACGGATGGTCTTTCGAGAGCTGCAAAGCGGTAAGGTTGGCAAGGACGGAATACCAGCCGAAAAAAGTAGGGAGTGAAGCAATCCGCTGCCTAATCACAGTGATCTGCTTGAAAGAAGAAGGCCTTAAAAACCCTATCTACCAGTAGGGCAATAAGTTCGCGTAACGATTTCTAATACCGTATAGTCTGTTTAGGTTTAGCAGATTCCACCCAACTTGACACAACCTGGTGAATACCAAAGCAGTACTAGCAAAGTGGGGTTTATGGAGAACGTTCAACGATAGACCAGATTTTTGCGCACCGACAAATTCTACATAATTTTCGGGACTACAACTTGCATCTGCTTGTGAATTTCAAAGCACCGTACGCTTCTGTGGAACGAAACTGTGGCAGATAATACTTGAATGGGACTTTCCGACAAAATAATTAAGCTGTTTCGTATGACGTTTGATGGATCAAAATCGAGTGGGAAAGATATTCAACTCGTTTGTGAAATTTGTCTACACAAACCAATAGTCATTTAAACACAAACGTTGACAAATAAAAGAATACATATAAGTTAAAACGCTAGCTGAACGTTGTTGTATACAAGCAACAGGCACATGAAGGCGCGAAGAATTGGCTTTTTGTGCTATTCGGAACTTGTAACTTGTTCAGTATAACCACAACGAAGATGTAATCATCTCTAAAAAGTCCTAACAACATATGAGTACGAGACTTCTGTGTCAGTAAACTTTGTCGTTTTTTGTTGGTTTCTTCATAATTTCATCAACTGCAATTACTGATGAACAGTGAGCAGTTTCCTCACGAGGTTGGTAAATACTTGGTCAATGCTTCAATAACTACTCCGGCCATTAACTCAACTTGTGACGCAAATGTGCGGCCCGACCAAGCAATCTCGGATGCTGAGTAAGCTAACTT
Organism: Topomyia yanbarensis; assembly: GCF_030247195.1. Lineage (NCBI taxonomy): Eukaryota > Metazoa > Arthropoda > Insecta > Diptera > Culicidae > Topomyia > Topomyia yanbarensis. The sequence goes on along the minus strand of NC_080672.1, from coordinate 319,377,071 downwards.
TTTGCATGATATTCCAATCGGAAGACTCTTCATCGACCCAACACGGGAGTGAAGCACAAAAAGTGTTCGAATGATTCGAGCTGCTTTTTACAAGTACTTTGTCTTCTATCGAATGCTGGCTGAAAAGTGGTTCTGTGCTTTTTTTTGTTATTTCGAAATAATTTAAGCCGCAATTACACTGCGTTGTAGGATTCTATTTTGCTCCCTGCGAAACTGGAAAGTACATATAATGAAGGCCAAAACGCAACTCAGTCGTGGTGATGTTTGCTCTTCAGGAAGTAGAACCAGAGTTCCTCTTGCAGTTGGTGCTGTCTCTTTGTTACTACTTGGAATTGACGTAGGATCTATGGTGGCTTGCCTATTTGAAACATATTACATTTTTATAATTTTCACAGACTTAGCGGAATGATTTAATTTCATCCCAATATGTGTTTTGCTTAGACCATATTTTAATATCGTTATTTTATGGATACTAAAATATTATCTAAAAACTCTTACTGGGATCATACGAACATGTAACAATAGTTTTTACCAAAATTGTTCTCCACTAAGGAGAAATATAGCATAGTGCAGCTTGCATAGCCCTGCTAAGCCAAACCAAATGTTTCGATTTCATATATCATATATCAATGTATTTTGAATTAACTGACGAGAAAAATGTAAAATATGTGCTAACACAACATGAAAATTTAGTAAAACTACATATATTAAAGCGTTAGGTAGTTATTACAAAATAACAAGATTGACATGGTGAAAATGAGCTCAACCCCCTACTTCATAAACTCGGATGAACAAGTTGATTTATTTTGATCATGATCTGCCGCATTCGAGTAAAACAAATCTGACCATGAACGCAGCAGTTCTGGTTATACACTAGAACTCGTGGAGATAAATCGTAACCGACTTTGACGGATGGAAAATCGATAACCATCACTCGCGTAATGAATGTTGTTGTTGCTGTGTTGTCTAGTAGGTATTACTTGCATTTTAAACAATCCGTTCTTTTGGTTATTTGTTCAGATGTACATAGGCAAGTACTCGATTGCTATTGATTTCATTCGATTTATTAATTTAGAATGAGATTTGAAGGTTTTGTTTCACCAAATAAAACATTTTTCCTGTCTATTTCAACTAGGGTAACAGCTCCCTAATTCATCTTAGAACCTCTATTCATCCCACCCATTTGAACACATTAGTTAGAGCAGTTTCTGCTATCTCCGTTCAACGCATTAGCTTAAATGGTAGGGTGAATAAGGGTGCGTTGTACTCGACTTTTCACTTCACTCAAACGCAAGTATTTTACATTTTCCAGGTCAGATTCTTCAATGTATTACTTCTTAGGAACGAAGCAAAGATGTTGAAACCTATTTAAGTGCAATCCAGTTACAGTTGGCTGAGTTATCAACGAAATATTGTGACATCTTGACTAATGAGATGAATAAGGGCTCGTTTACCCTAATTTTGAATCTAAATTTAAAGTTTTTTTTAAAGATTTTCTACAATTGTTCATATTCAGACTCTAGTTTGATTTATCCGTATATGGTAGTGCAGCGGTTCTCATCACGGAGTGCATGCATCCCTAGAGGTACAACATATTTTTACAAAAATGTTTGTAGTATTGCCAAACGTTTTTAAAATCCTCATACTGATTCTTACCCTATATTCTGTATTTTCTTTTTTTAGAGTTCTCCTACTGGAACTGTATAGCTGGGTTCTCGGAAGGGCTCTCTGTCAGAATCACCCAATACAATTGCGGACGAGACGGGAAATGTCACCCACTAAAACACCGCTCAAGAACAATTGCAGCCGGCGGCAATTCTGTTTGTGATATTGAACGTACGGTTCAGATGTGCGGGCGTACGTATCACGATCGCGTGGACAGAAGCGTTGATTTGTTTGCGCTTGAGACCGCTTTGATCATATTATAAGTGCAGTAGCGTTCACAAAAAAATCGTCGGGATGTTTTATGTATTTGCGAAATCTTGGGCGTAGTTGTGCGTAGATGTTCGCGATTCGCCTTTGAGTATCATGGCGAAAGACTCGAGCGTTTGTATCTTACGTTTGATCGCATGGGCTTTTGTAAGTCGCGTGTGCTATGTAACTTTTTGTGTATAAATTCAATTTTATAATCGTGTGGCCATTCATATTCGCGTGTTTTCTTGAATGATCGCACGGACCGTGAATCTGATGCTTAGTTTTCTAGTGAGCGACTCAGATGCTAGAAGAGATGCTTCTCTTCCCCATACCACTGGACTTCCCACTCATGTTGCCATAGAACGTGTTGTCTAGTAGATATGAGCGTTGTGTTTTCTTTGCATTGGTCCAACTGACAGCATAGACCTAGGCTGCTAAGTCCATGCCGTCAGTTGGCTGCTAGCACAGGCGTTTGTTGGTTCACTCTTGAGACAAGGTTTATATATTTATAAGTGCTAAATCGTTCACTTAATCGCTGGGGTGTCATCATGTTTAGGAGATCGTGGGCGTAGGTATGCAACGATGATCGCAAAGGGCTCAAGCGTTTGTATGTAAATGTATTGTTCGCGTGTGCCAGCATTACAACTTTTTTAAACTTCGCGTGGATTGGGACATTTTTTAAACTGTTAATTTTAAGGTATTGTTATTGTGGTTTCATAATTACCACTACTAATCACTACCAGGTTAATTGCGGAATAGTAGAAGAATTTCCGACCATAGAAAATTTGTTCAAGTAAGAAATAAGAGTAATCAAAAAGGTCTTGATTTTGATATTGCGTTTTGTTCTTCCCACTGTATGCCATCGCATCATCAGTCCAAGGTCGTTTGCAGCAGCAATACTGATCACCCATATGGTTCGAGTCCAAAAAACCGAACCCGACTATCTCTATCACACACCAGCGCTTATCGTCAAACCAGTGGGATACTTCAGTAATACACCATATTCTGTCTTTTAACACAAACATGCATGCTATTAGAAGCAGGGACATAAATCAAAATTGTGTTAATTACGTACATTTGTATAAGATAGTGATCTAAGTTCCTAGAAAAAATCGGCTAGCGGTAACCATCGAAGTTGAACCTTGATTCTAGATCGTCATACCCTTTCACTATTTTCTTTATTTCTCCATGTTTTTTGTTTGCATTTCTACAAGCATTTTTACTTTTTTTTTAAATTCATCCCAGTTCGTCTTATTGTCCCTCCCATTCCTTGTATTTTGCTCCATGTTTTCTAGTTTTTTAACTTTCCGTTTTTCGGAATTTTATTTTTTTTCCCATGTTGAATTAATATAATTTTATTTATTTTTTGCACATTTTTAATCAGTTTTTATTTTATTCATTATTGTTTTTTCTTATTTTATTCTATTTAACCTATGTTGAAAGTATTTTTTTCTATTCCATGTTGAAAGTACCATTTTCTTATATGGAGGGATTCCATGAGAAACCGGCCGACCGCAAAATATGACCATCGTCGATTCGAACGAAACTTTGCAGGTGTGTCCGCTGTAAAATCTCCATGATATTCTCTGGCAATTGGAATATTTTGATACAAGAGTAATTTTTCAAAAGGGCGTAAGCGTTTCTACGTGCATGAATTTCAATTTTTTTTTGTTCGATTACTGTATTTTATACAGCAAAACTATCTGAGAACAAGTTGCAGGGAATGAATACTTCTGTCCGAAATAAACATACACTGAAAAAAATGTTGTGTCATTTTTCAAAAAAAAAAACAAAAATTTATGATAAAAATTTAAATTGCGAAAAAACCCATTTTTTTAATTTTTTATATTTTGTTACCAAAAACCTAAATAGAAAAGAAACATTTTGATTGTGATTGCATGATGGAGAAAAAATCGGTAAAAAAGTTTTTCTAACAATAACTTCGTACATGTTTTTAAATTTCATACTAATTGACATACAAAATTGTAATTTTATTACAGAGTATAATTCTAAGCACCATTTAAAATCAAAATGTATTTAACAACAATCTTCCAAAATGCGATAGTTTTCGAAATATTTGAAATTTTGCTACTTCAAAAACAATTAATTCGTGTAATTATGCTCTTTTTAAAAGTTATTCGCGTTACCCCATCAAAAAATGTCAAAAATTTAATGTTTATCGTTTCAAAGACGTAAAAGCAACCTTTTTAGTGTATTTGGATCATGGAGAAGCTTTCAATAAAAAAGTTTTCCTAACAACAACTTTTGACATTTTTTTATAATTCTTACTATTTGCAGTCAAAAATACAATTTTCTTTTTGAATATGATTCTAAACGCCATTTTAAATCGAAATGCTCTTAACAAAAAATTTCTAAAATGTGGTAGTTCTCGAGATATTTTAACTTTTGTTTTAACAACACAATTATTTTGTTTTATTACGACCTTTTCATAAGTTAGTCGCGTTTCTCCATCAACAATAATAGGTTTTTCAAAAGGTCCGTAAACTTTCGTGCAACTTTCTCTTTGACATCAAGGCGATATTGTAAACCATTTGAAAGTTACATGAAAGCAACCAAAATATATTTCAACCATAGGGTCTGTTGATTAAACTATATAGCTGAATCATATGTTGGTTGCTTTCATGTAACTTTAAAATGTTTCACAATATCGCCTTGATGTCAAAGAGAAAGTTGCAAGTTAAAAGTTTACGGGCCTTTTGAAAAACCTATTATTGTTAGTGGAGAAACTTTGACTGCAAATAGTAAGAATTATAAAAAAAAATGTCAAAAGTTGTTGTTAGGAAAACTTTTTTATTGAAAGCTTCTCCAGGATCCAAATACACTAAAAAAGTTGCTTTTACGTCTTTAAAACGATAAACATCAAATTTTTGACATTTTTGATGGGGTAACGCGAATAACTTTCAAAAAGAGCATAATTACACGAATTAATTGTTTTTAAAGGAGCAAAATTTCAAATATCTCGAAAACTATCGCATTTTGGAAGATTTTTGTTAAATGCATTTTGATTTTAAATGGTGCTTAGAATTATATGCTGTAATAGAATTACAATTTTGTGTGTCTATTAGTATGAAATTTAAAAACATGTACGAAGTTATTGTTAGGAAAACTTTTTTACCGATTTTTTCTCCATCATGCAATCACATTCAAAATGTTTCTTTTCTCTTTAGGTTTTTGGTAACAAAATATAAAAAATTAAAAAAATGGGTTTTTTTCGCAATTTAAATTTTTATCATAAACTTTTGTTTTTTTGAAAAATGACGCAACATTTTTTTTCAGTATATATTTTTTTTCGGACAGAAGTATTCATTCCCTGTAACTCGTTCTCAGATAGTTTTGCTGTATAAAATACAGTAATCGAACAAAAAATTTTTGAAATTCATACACGTAGAAACGTTTACGCCCTTTGAAAAGTTGCTCTTGAGTCAAAATAATCTTATTACCTGTGGAAAATATTTAGTCTTGCATGACGGTGAAACGTGTAAAGTTTCATTGGATTCTAAGATGGTCGGTCACGATTTTAAAGATTTTCGGACGGATCTTCGTGGAATTCCTCTATGGTTACTTTCATTTTTTTCGGGAAAACATATGATTTATCTTTTTTTGTCATTATGCGCAATTTTTCTTTGTTTTACATTTAGTTCGTTATTTCAATTTATTTCAAGTTTCATTTCTTATATTTTCCCATCCTTTAACCCTTTCATGCCCAACTTTTTTCTAGTGAATGTAGGGTCTCAAAACTATTTTTCCTTGAAAACGGTTGGATCAAGAAACATGAAAAGCCTATTTTCATAAAGATAGGTGCTTGCATGGCAGTGCTAGAAGCTGGTCAATTTTCAGCTTCTAATGCTCAATACAATTCTCCTAGAATAATTACAATAGTCCAATTACGTGGAAAACGTAACCAACGACAGTCTTAATTGATAAGTTTTATCAGTTTTCAATAATATTGCACCATAACGAAGATATGTGAAAAAATCATTTTCCGTCGTCAACGTAAACTGTTCCTGGCAGCACTGCTCCATCGGAATCCAATCAGACTAATTGCAATAACTTCAGTTCTAGAGCTAATCCTTGTAACTGTTAGTACTCAAATTAAAGGCAATACTCACATTAATGAGCCTTACTTGTTTTTGTGAGCAAATCTCGCCTCAATCAAAAGTTATAGCTGTTTAAAAACGTTGTTGTCCACAAACAACATGGGCATGAATGGGTTAAATATAATCATTTTATATTTAAATTTCTTTAATTTCAATTTCTTTATTTTATTTTCTCCATTTGGTGTGTTTCTATAGTATATCATATTGATTTGTCTACTTTTTTATGTTTTCTGTTTTGCCTGTTTACTTTGTTTTTGTACAATTCATACCGTCCCAATTCCTTTCTTTTTTCGTGTTTTCATCGCACCAATTTGCTAATTTTATCTCATTTTTAATTTTTTTACTGCACTCATTTTTTTAGTTTAGATTTTTAGTTTTTCATGTTCATTTTTTTATCTTTTATATCTATTTCTCTAGTTTTATGCATTATTGACGTTTCATTCACCTTTTCTATTCCTTTAAATATTTTTTCGTTTTAATGTTAAATATATTTTATTATTTTTGATTGATCGAATTTTTCAGTGTCATGCAATTTTTATATTAATGTTTGTATTCTTTTAGTTGTTTTCTAATTTAATATTGATTCTGAAAATTTTCACAGGTTTACAGATTTTTCATTATTTTCACCATTTGTTCAATAATTTTCGACTTCTTCAATCATTGAAATTAGTTTGTCTAGTTTTCTGTTAGGACCTTGGACCGACCTTCTTGGACCAAATCAGCATTCTATAAAATGCCCCCTTTCACGATTTTTAAAAAAAATTGAGCAAATGCATTAAGCGTTGCAAAACAGGAAATTCATTGATAAACTAACTTTCGTTGCTTAAATGAGTTAACACCGTTGGCGGGCTTATGCGAATTCTTCTGTCTCGTGTTTGATCAAAGAAGTCGTAAAAAGTCCATCTGAAGTACTAAAATTTCACAAAAATAAATAAATTAAATATACATCAAACCGAAAACTTACTCATTCGCAGGCCTTCCTCTTTTTGTAGAAGCTTATCTTTTTTGCAAGCATTGCGAAAATTAAATTATCTATCTTTTGATGGATTTATCCGTGCAGATTTCATTTCAGAACCATCGATATAATTTTAATTATTCAAATATTTTATTTTAAAATATAAATTCAACAACGAGAAAAGTAGGATATCATTCAAGTGTGAGTTGATTCGAAATATTTTTGTTTCATAACTCTCTAATACACTTTTTATTAATTACTATTTCATTAATTTATGAGTTATTATGTAATTTTTATTAGTTTAAGAGTGAAACTTTTAAAATAAATTTGATCCAGTTGGATGTATTAAATGCAACACCGTGCAACGACGCTCATCGCGGGGTAGATACACCCCTAGTGGTATCTTGGATGGTTTCCCCCAGAGTTCCGAAATGCTGCTTGAAAAAAGGAACGAATCTAAATGCATGCACTGCTGCATTGTTACGGTTGTTTGCTTGATCACTCATTCGTTCGATGCAGAGCAGTCATTCAATAATTTTCGGTTCAAATTCAACTTCAGTTGCTAAGTGATTTTTTTTGTTGGCTTTGAGTAGCACAATCCAAATCAGAGAAATACATCTAAATTGCGTTAATTATGCACATATGTTGAAGAAAGTGGTCTAAGCCTTACTAGGATACCGGACATCGGTAACAAACGAACTCAAACCTTAATTATTCGGTTGAGAGCTTGCTACCCGAGAAATATTAGTAACTGCGTTTTTCTCGAGCTAAAAATCCCGGTAGTTTTGGTTTTCCTGTTTCCCAATAATTTGTGTCTTGCATTGAGCCTCATAAATTTTGTCACAATAAAATCAAAATAAATTCACCAGTCTTGAATTAGAATCATCTTTCAAATATTCTTCAAATTGATTCAACAAAATCTTATAGCATATGATTCTGAATGAGATTTTAACTCAAAATGATTTTAACGAAGATAAAAATGTCGCATTCAAAATATTTCAAAATTTACTTCAACAAAAGCAATTAATTCCTTAAATTACGACCATTTCATAAGTTATTCGCGATTATCCATAAAAAACAGTGGGTTCTTCACAATAAACTTGAAATTTCCTAAAACGCAACTTTTGACACCAAGTCGATAGTGAGAGCTGTCGAAAAGTTACAAGAAAGTAAGAAACATCTGATTAAAATACAGTGAAGACACGTTTTTATCAGCCCTTGGTGAATTTTAGGCTGATAAAACGGGGACATTGATAAAATCGGGACATATATTTTTCTTTCTTTTTAAGAAACCGAAGATCTTAAAATATTATTCATTGGTCCCTAGATATAGCCTCATAACCTTTCCTGAGTATTTAAATTTCCTTTAAAGCGGTCTGACAGTGCAAAATTTCAAAAAAAAATTAAAGAAAACTTTTTTACGCATTTCCATTCTTTAAGATAAAAAAAAAGCTCAAGAAAGGATTTACTCGAATTGAACTTGGTTCGTCTGCTAGACAGCTAGAGCCCATCAAACTACCAACTATCAATTTTCATATAAAACTGATAAAATCGAGTAAAAAAGCGGATAAGATCGGGGGAAGATAAAATCGGGTCTTCATGTGCATATTGTTCTTCAATAAACTACGTCGCTTCGCTTAGGTTCCCTTTCAACCATTGTGGTGAATTCTCGTACCGAGAAGATTATTTATAACCCAAATGATGATGTAGACTATTGCGAAAACATATTTTAAGTTTACTAGGAGGTACTTCTTTCTACTGTTTTATTCAATGCAAGAATTTCCACGATTCGATTTTAATAATATGATTTTGATATTGAACCTATTAATATTTCAACAGGCTGATTAAATCTCCACAATATTCTTCTTCTACACGTGAGCAAACCGTGCTAATGAGCCGATTAAATGGTGCACATTTGTGCTAGGATTTTAAGTAACTTTCCTTGAACTCCGCTGACTCGACATAACAAAAGTCGATATACTGTTCGGACGAACTGAAACCAGTTTCTCCAGCTATGGCATCGTGCACGAAAAAAATGTGCGTGCGAACAATAAACGCACCTGTCAACTGAACTTATGATTAATAATAAAGCTTTTTGATTTGTTGACATATCGACTATTCTATCAGGCTCAAGGAGGTCAGGAAATTGCTAGAGGAAGAGAAATTAGGAGTCAGTTACCGTCACCAAGGCCTTATCTGCCGGTTCGTTCAAGATTAACCAGTCTTATCGAAACTGGGATTTAAAAATGCACTCATTGGTAGATATTCTCCCGGCCGTTTTCAATTTCAGAGAGAATGCACAGCTGGCGGTGATTTATACACAAACAGTGATAAGAGTTGTTGAATCATAACTCGAATAGATAAAACAAAATCACCCGTTTCTCGGAACGTGTTGAATTGGAAATATCGAAAGGTGTATTACGCAATTCCACTCAGAATCTATTCAAGCATAGGAGGTTTCACCGTGCAAATCAAGGTAGACGTATGTTAAGGTGAAAGACCCTAGCAGAAGTGGAAACAAGTGTGTTGCAAATCTCGAAGGTAATTAAACCCAAGCGGAGATTAGTGGCCGCTCATTCGATTCAAAAAGCAAGAGCTGTTCACGTGGTGAATGCTTGAAGGGGTCGCACCGGTGCGGTTATCTGCTCCATACCGACGGCAACCTACCAAACAGAGACAAACCGATGAACGCTGGTTAATCACCTACTAATAAATACATATTTCCCCGTCAAGAAAACACGCGAGTGGTGTGACTGCGTCCACTACAGGAACCGGTTCTCGATGAACAAGTGCAGACTATTCGACCGCGGTTGTTTGGTTTGCTCAATACCGACGCACGTTTGCGTCACACATTTGAACGATGTTTGATGAAAATTTTGCACCATAAAATATTAAAATTATTTCACTTTATTCTATATATTCACTAAAAGGCCTCTTGTTTTGCGATTAAATAATTCACAAATCATTTGATATTTAAACGTTAAAATGTGAAAAATAGAAATCGGTTAAGAGATGAAACTTGAGTTAATAAAATGTTGAATTTTTTTTTAAAATATCATGCAGTTGTAAATCTGGTTTATAGTTGGTCAATAGAGCAAAGAAACAAGAAACTTGGATGCAAACTCGATAAGTACAGTAGCCTTGAGATAACTGTCCAAGCCATGGAAGGTATTTTGCTATCACCTATGCATTAAATAGGGGAACCGTGCCAAAGACGGACACAGTTTCAGTATTTGTCATTCGCCAATACAGTTTAATAACAACAATTTAAATTAATTTTAAACCACATGTCTTATACCTTTTGGACCCGCTGTCAAAATACAATAAATAAACAAATGAATGCGTTACGCTTCTATATCTAATAATTAGTTTGCGTTTCTTAAGGTTTGTCCGGTAACCAAGATATGTATTTCCTTATCAACTCGATTCACGTTGTTGTGTAAGATATTTGTCGGAAAACTCGTAGCCATATAATTAAGTTCTTATTGCGAAAACAACTATGAGTAAGACGGACATCAATTTGATAGGGAAGATCAATATTCCAAGATTTGAATAAATATTATTAAAATGAAGATTTTTAGGGAATAGCAACAGATCTTTCAATCCAAGCCTATGAGTTTATGTAAATCAATCCCAACTATCCAAAATAACTCGAACGATCTTATGTTTTAGTTATTCACCTACCTGAAATCTTCGGAAATTAGACCGATATTGATACCTACTTTGAATGAACCCGTCTTGAAAATCCCAGATGTCCGACATGTAGGATTTTAAGTCATATTTTTAACGCAATGTACGAAAGTAATTTAGAGTATATTTCAGCTATTTATCAAGAACACACATTCGATTTATATAAACGGTGAAAGGATCAATAGGTGATATAAAATCTGATAGTTTTGACAAACGACTTTGAGCCTTAAGGTGTCCGTCTTACCCGCAAATGCCCGACATGGTGGGGAACAACACAAAGCATTTCTGATCGCGTAGATATAATAACCCAGAAGTTTGATTTCCAGACAGTCCCACTCGGACGACAAAACGGTACCTAATTGTGACTAGAACTAGTATAAGCAGTAGAGCAGGTTTTGAGCTATAATGACAATCAAATGCAAATTGATGGACTATCGGAAGTCACCGTTACCTATAAGTACATTATCAGAAAGATAAAACTACGCTGTAAATGCTGTCCATATTCTGCCAGGTTTATTAGCTATTAGGGCATGTCCATAAATTGTGTAGTATTCAAGAGGATAAGAGCACATTTGATGTTTGTTGATGATTCAAACTACGTCGCTTTCTTTTTTACATTATTTAAAAATCATTAAGTTTTGATTATTGCTGTGAGAAGGGTTTGAAAAGCCTGACCCAATCACGAAGAAAGCGCTTGCTTGAACCCTTTTTGTTTTTCAAAAAACCTAATTGGCGTTCGATATATCTAATCCAATATCCATCGAGATTTGTCATTCAACCGAGAAAAAAAATTGAAGCGGCTTCTTTTACTTGTTCATTTGATGACAATTTCATTCACGTCTTGAATGATCACCTAAACAACTGACGTCTCGGGGAGGACAAAAGTTTGGATTGACCGATGACGCAGCGATTTCAGTTGTTTTCGTCTAGCGAACCAACGCAAACTACTATGTTCAGCTTCTGCTTAATGAGAATACTTTTGAAACTATTTAGACGGCAGTCTGAAGTAAAAGTACCCTACATTGATGGAAGACACAACAAAAAGATTCTCTTTCTTTGGAGTAAATCCTAGAATAAAAACTAGTTGGTGCGTCACCGCCAACTTACTAAAACATTACATTAAATCAAAAAAATGTATAAAAAACTGCTATAGAAAAACAATAATCATTCGTGAAATAGTTTAAGACTCACCATAAATAACGTAAAATGATACCTAACCTCAATAAGGTCGATTTTGTGTTTCTACTTCGATTCATCAATACCAAACGACAAAGACGATATGTTATGCCACTGATAAGACGTAGTCGCGACACAAAAACCGACTTATTGAGGTTAGATATAGTGTTGTGACTTTCATGAACAAATTGGACAAATTAAAACATTATTAATTGTGAAATTGACAATAGTGCTTTGTGTTGGTTCGCTATCTGAAAACAAGTGGTACTTTGATGAGGCAATGTCGAAATACAAAATCCCACTTTTCTAAAGTAAAGATTATTCCAATTTTCAGCCCAGGATGAAGACATACGTTACAGTAGGGAAGCCCGGGGCTAGTTGGCGGGGTCTCCTTTTCTTCATTTCTATTAGACATATGGCGCTGTCTCTTGTAGTGCACTTCAAATAATGTGAAATACATTCTCCAATGTGTTTATGTTGCATTGCATTTTGCAAAAATATATTGAACTTAAAAAGTCCCAAGCAATGACATTTTTTCCTCGCGTCGTTAAATATTAAAAGTAGACATTTAAATGGAAAAAAATTTCCTGGGAAAATGAATAAAAATTTGAATTTGTCTTTACAAAAATGCAAAATACAGCAATAATTTAATTACATCAAAGTTTTTTTTGTTATTTCGATTATAACCTTAGAGTCATTGCCTCTTTTTTCGGATTATAAAAATCTCAAGGCAAATGATTTACCAATGACGCCATGCACGTCCCACACGTCCCAAAGTAAGTTCTATCATATGACTAGAGTTCCCGGTCATGTCACCATGGAACGTGTTGTCTAGTGGATACCAGCTTTATTGTTTGATCGGTTCAACTGATTACATGGACCTAGGTACCTAAGACGGCGGATGAAGATTTCCGGACGCGACCGATTCATGATCGCGCCAACGCGAAAGTTTTTGGGTGCGCGTTTGATACCGCGTTTATAACTTCGTAAGAACTAAAACATTCACCTTATTACCGGGGTGTTAAAAAGTTTGCGCGATCGCGGAAATAGGTGTACGGCTCGAACATTTGTATGTTAACGTGTTTGTCGCATGCGCTCGTGTGTAAGTGACTTCGCGTGTATAGGTTCGATTTTATAACCGTGTGGCAATTCACACATTCGCTTGTGTTTTTGGATGGTCACGAGCACTATCATTCTGATATTTAATTCTCAGTGTACAGTTCATATTCATTCGGATATTTAGTTCACAGTGTACAGTTCTTATTCCGACAGGGAGTGAGTTACGCCATATCACCAGAGTTCCCGGTCATGCCCCCATGGAAAGTGTTGTCTAGTGGATATGCGAGCTTTCTTTTTTTAATTGGTCCAATTGAAAGCCTGGGCCTAGACTTCTGGTACAGACGATAGAAACTTCCGGAAGTGAACGATTTATGATAACGCAAGCGCGAAAGTTTGTAGGTTAGCGCTTGCGACCGCTTTTGAAAATGTTTGCGAGAACGCGGGTGTAGGTTGCCTGGATTGTAACTTAAGGTTTACCCGTCAAGCTTCAGCAGCACGTGACTCGGACTTAGTCGCAGGGTCGGCGCGCTACTGGGCAAACTGGAGGGATTTCGTGGATCTGGTGGTATATAAAACACTCAAGTTTCTTAAAGTCTGTAAGTTTATTGTATAGTGATGTGTAGTGTCTTGCGTGTCACTGGTGGGTTCACTAGTCACTGGTACGTACCGAGTTGTAGACTACTTTTGTCACCTAGATGGACCGGTGAGCGCTCGCTGATCGGTTTCGGTCCGAAATTGCTGTTGACACGATGAACTTCCTGCAAGATGACGATGACTGAACCTTGGGTGTAGGGTTCGATGCTGGGTTGGTGGGTAAAATGGCGGTTCCAAAAAGGCGTTCCGGGCGAGGTGTCCGACAGGCGCTTCCTTCGTTGGCGAGATCGGTTGGCGACGGACGATACCGACTTTTGCCAGACCGAGAAGGGTTGCTCTCCTTGGTGTTTAGGGCCTTTGCCCGAGAGTTTTTGTCCCTGGTTTTCGTTGGCGACCAGAGGACTGAAGAATGGTCTTTTACGGTTAGACGTAGGTGACCGTCAAGTCACCTAGGCCAAAGCGTGTGCGGGATGTCTCTGGAAATTCGCGACTTCCAGGAATGTCAAATTATGGTAAGTACCAAAGGGTATCAAAAGGTCCTGAATGGCGATGACACTTGGTTGCTCTATTTAAGTCACTCACTGATTTTTAATTGAAACACGTCTTACGCACTCGCTCGCCTGTATGAAATTGACCAACGGTGACTAATTGATGGCGGTTCTTGCCCTGTTTCCGAGTGTTCGACATTGATCGGCCTACTGACGATCCCCTTTCCAATCGGGCCTTTTCAGCAGCAAGTCCCACTGGTGTGGTTTTGTGTATTTGGTATGTACGGTGTACTTGTTTTGTATATGTTTTAGGTATAAATTAAGCACCTTGAATGTTCTTTTGATTCATTGTAAATAGCGTCAAAAATGTAGTTTGATTCCTGTAACGTTCGGTCGCAGGATGATGACGAAGGGTTTGACGTAAACAATTGATGATCGCGCGAACACGGGATTTTGTAAATATATAAGTGCTACACCATTCACTTATCATGTTTGCGAGATCACGGGCATTGGTGTGCGTAGATGACCGCGAACGGCACGAGCGTTTGTATGTTAACGTGTTTGTCGCTTGCGTTAGCGTGTATGTAACTTCGACGTGCATAAATTCGATCTTATAATCATGTGACGTGCATAAATTCGATGTGGCCATTCGCATATTCTGGAATGATCGCGTTCGGACCGCTTAATTTTTAGTGTATGGTATAGATGCTAGAAGAGCATCAGTTTTCCCATATCACTAGAGTTCCCAGTCAAGCACCATGGAACATGTTGTCCAGTGCACATAATTTTGAAAAATAGCTCTTGAGTCTAGTTGATTCGTTTGACTGTGGAAAATTTTATTACTTTTCCATGCCGGAAAAACGTGTAAAGTTTCATCAGAATCCAAAATGATCGGCCACGATTTAAAATTTTTCGAAAGAATGTTAGTGAAATTCTTCTAACGTTGCTGATTCCATAAATTAGTGACGGGACAATTCATCGATATAATATATATATGTAATATCCAACTCAAATGAATTCAAGCGTGTCATTTCTAAATTAGTCATTAAATTAAAAATCCATTAAGTAACCTTTTCAGATTTAAATCCATGAAATCCTAGTTTTCTTCCTCAACCTGGAAATTGGTATTAAGTGACATCTTAGAAGATCACCAAGAATGGTTTTTGGGGGGAATAATATTGATAATGTGGGAAATGGGAGCCTGAGGAAGCTAAAAAACATATCAAATCAAATATAATCATACGATTGCAACAGCTTTGGCATACTGCCCTCCAACTTTTTTGAAGTGCTGATTATCCAACTTTTTCCAAGCCTCTTCCAGTACTATAAAATATGTTTGTATGTTGAATATTCCGAATTTTTAAACACAGTTATCACGAATTGCCCAAAGCTATTCGATAGGGGCTCTCCTTTCAGAGGTTAAATGCGACAAACACAGAAGAAACCGAGTGTTATTTTCATCGCCGTGTGCTTCGAAGCGATAGAACGTGTAATTATCTACCATAACTATTTTCAACAATGACTCCTTCAATTTTTAGCACAGAATATCGATATATACACTCGTTCTCATTATCCCATTGAATAGAGTAAGATTTCTAGTTCAAAACAAACAAAAGCATCCTTAAACTATGATGTTTCCTCCACCACGTTTCATGGTTGGTTGGAGAAGCTTATCGCTTTTCCGCCCTGCTGGTAATCGTCGTTTTTTGTTGAACAGCTCGAACTTTAATTAATTCGATCAGACAACGGGCTACCAGAGCTCCAGAGGCTTACCTATAGAACTTGTGCTGAGGAATAGTCGCTTAACTTTTTGAACCATGTTCAGTAATCCGTTGTTGGATTGTTCTTCGTCTTGCAGCTTTTTTTCACTGCGCGGATGGTGATGAACGGTCCTATTTTGATATCAAGGATTATTTTGGTGTTCAGTCGTGGATAAGATCTGCGTTTTGGTCCTCTTCCAGATTGTCGGCGTACTTGGTACTTTTCGACTATTTTACACTGAGATTGCAGTAACACACGATGAGATTTCGAAGCTTTAGAAATATTTGTTGCACCTATGTTTATGGTCACCATGTATCTTTAACGCAACAGCTTTATTTTTCAGATCTTCAACTGAGTTGTGTAATGAAAATATTAACGACGCTGAATTACTGAATAAAGACTCGCCATCTTATCTCAATTAAATAAAATGGTTTGGCAACATTATTTTTTGCAAACTAGCACCACTGTCACAGCGTTAACTTAAGTTGACTCGTATATTACTGTTACCAAGAGGTGCAACATCGATATTTTTTTCATCATGAAGAGCTGTGTGAAGTTTTGTATTAATAAAACTACCGCCGGTTTTAAAAAATGTTGGTTTTTTCGCTTCCTGGTAAACTACGAACTTCGTGCGGAATGGGTCCGGTTCTGTGGTTTACCAGAAAATTACAACATTATAGATAGCTGCAATGGTTGAAGCAACATTTAGAAGCCACCGTAATGATAAAAGTTATATATTTTACCTTGCCTTAGAGATTAGATTCAGAAATTTATTCAAAATATTTTAACTTACTATCACAATACTTTCCAAAATTTATTCATCAGATTGCAACATTTGACAAGTCTTCTGCTCGATTGGAATGGCATTGACAGGTCTCGTGCTCCGTTGGAATGACACCGACAGATAAATGGTAAACAAACGATTGACGTGTCGAGTCTTTATCTAGAAGGATTCAGCGTCGTTAGAAAATATGTCAACAATGAAATGTCAATAACTGTACAACTACACCCATATAAACCACTAATACATAGGGATTGTCGTATATGTTGGGACGCTGTACAGGTTGGGACACCTCAATATTTTCGTTCCTATACAGTGCTCCCATCTGTTATTTTTAGCACATACTAGACTCGGTTGTATCTCACTTTTTATGCCAAGTTGAAGTTATAGTTCATTCTTGTCACAGCTGCACTGAGCTGTGTCAAAAAACGAGCGAAAAATCTTTTGTTGTGTATTGTACAAGATTGCGCACAAGTTTTACATGTAAAAACTGTGAGTCAGATTGTTTTTGTTAAATGGAAGTAAATACGTCTTTCAGTTACTTATTCTTATTCTAAATTACCAATTAACAAATAAATATTAACCAAAAAATAAATATAATGCATTAAAGTTCAATTTATGTTTAATTATTTAAATTGTTTGAAGTGTCCCAACCTATACGACACAATTTTTTTTGGCCATTTTTCCGTCATGTAGAAAATTGATTCCTGAGTCTTATTTAAAATTGCATGTTAACATATTCCATTCGCAGAAATTAAGCCACATAATATATTTACAAAATGGTGTACTACTAGCTAAAAAATATTGTCATAGAAACAAGATGTCAGCTTCTAAACAAACCCGTCCCAACCTAGACTACATTCCCTTACTACATTTAACGCTCATTATAAATTTGATGTATAATAATCATTCAAAGTCATACCGTCATACGACCGGATGATTTTCATTGTATATAACGTTTATTACAGCTTTTCGGTCTTTCAAATCAGAACGGCTGTTGTATATTTCCCAACGTTTCGGTCACTAGTTTTGGCCTTTTTCAAAGGAAATATATTAGCGTTTTACGTCTATAGCGGAGACCGGGGCTAGTTGGCGGTATTTTCAGTTTTCATTTTCTAGCGCTTGAGATCTTGCAAAATAGAACACGTTGCATGAGAAGTAAGACTGTTGGCAACATTTCTGAATTTTATCAAAATGTTTGATACGTTGTCTTCATTTCTAGAGACAAAAATATGTGAAGCGGAAAAGCAGCCAACTTACCTCAGCCCCGGGGCATGTATGGGGTAAGTTGGCGGAATACTCGAAAATAAGCAATCAAATAGAAATTTAATTAAATCAGTGGTCCTTATGAAATGTGCCGATTGTCTTTTCAATAAAACTGTATATTATTCGACACTTTTCATTATATTTCAGTCTCAATACCCCGACTTCGACGTGTACTCCACATTCAAAAGAAATTTTTTGAAATTCTTCAGGCGATTGGCCGAAATAATTGTCCCCTGCATTGAAGAGAGACACAAGAAAAAGTTTCTCTTGAATTGGAGTGAATTCCAGAAAAGAAAATATTTGATGACTATTTCTGCACTGTAAATAGTACCGCCAACTTGCCCTGCGTGCGTCACCGCCAACTTACCCCAACAGCACATTTTAAAAATTTTTGTTAAAAATTTACTTTTGTGTATGGATAGGTGTAATATCTATACGGATACTGAAAGCTCTTTTCACGCACTATCGAAAAATATAATCATTCGGGGAATAGATTGAAAACCACCTTAAATAACCCAAAATGTTTAAAATTAAGAAAATTTACAAAGTATGCTCAAAAACACAATATCGCCCACAGCTTCTACAAAACAAAAAATTTTGCAACAAAAACACACTGGATAATGCGTTTCATATTACTTGAGGTTCACAACGAGAGACAGAGCTTTATGACTAAAGAAACGGAGAAAAGGGGATTCCACCAACCTACCCCAACCACCAACTAGCCCAGGGCTCCCTTACGTCGTTTGTCAACGTCTTCATATTTTGCTTCTAAGAAAAAACATTGCTTCAACATTAGCCCTTGTTCCCAAATTTAAGGTTTACTGCCAATGAAAAAATGTTCATATGCAAGTATTCATTCACGGGCATTCATACTCTCTAATCCCACGTTATAATCAAATTACATAAGATCGGAGCTCACACCGTAAAAGAATCTGCTGTTGGATTTGCAGTGGTTTTAGCTTACTGAATCGCTATACGACAACAATAACAACAAAAACCGATGGCCTTAACCCGTATTAGCAAGCCAAAATTGGCATGTTTCAACCAGCAGACAGAGGATAGGTTGTCAGAAGCGAGTTGTTCACGTGCATCTGTTGCAGCCACTGACTGATGGTCTGGTCCATTATCCTCGCTCCCCCACCACCACCCCACGTATTTCGCGGAATATTTTTGCAACGTAACCTAGAAAACCATCCGGTTTCGACGGATCGATTATTTAATTTTTCGACGAAACAGCAAACAAAACAAATCGCCAATGTCGTCTTATGCAACATTGTAAACTTGTTTCACTGATCCGGCATGATGGGAAGAGTGTTCATTGATGATGAAGACTTGGGATCTTCTCTGACTAAAAATCAAACAACAAAAGGTCGCCCAATTTGAGAAATTTTTTGCATACGTTAGATTAACTGTCATTAAGTATTATATAGGGAACAACGTCAAGGAACAATAGTAGATAGCGTAATAGGCATCTTTCGAGGTGTGTAGATTATTGTATATTCTGGTGTGGATTATTTATTCGAGTATTTATCTCAGTTTTTTCTTATTTTTCGAAGTTCTTTCTTATTTTTTATAAAAACTGGTTTCATCAATATTTGCATTTGAGGGCAAACAATAAACATTATCTATGTATATATCGCGCAAGCAGATTGTAGATTTCGAAATGTATCACTTCAGTATACGGGATACTAAAATTCCAGTTCTAGCATACATCTAGTAGATACGTCAACCGCCAGTTTGAAACTTTAATTTGTTTTTGTTGGATCAGATCCGAAAAAAATAGATGAGAATTAAATTGAATATCAAAGTGCTCGTAAGGACACAAGTACTCGCAAGCAGAAGGACACGACTGATATGAAAAAGAATCTTTCTAAATTGAACATCTTTACTGACTTAATCGATTATCAATATCGTACAGACATTCTCAACTAATATCCAAATGATAAAGTTGATAAAATTGATTTGGTCATTTGATCAATTCACTAGTGACGGGATTGAGATTGAAGTGTATGACGTATAATAATTTCAATCAAGCGAGTAGAAATAATCCCTAAGTCAATATGGCAATGAACTTCGTTTGACTGAATAGAACCATACGCGATTCTTCAATTTTTGGTCTATAATTAGGAAGTTCTAATGACGCTTCAAATAATAACACACATCACGATTACCCAAGTTGCATACACAACGATTTTAGCGTGGAAATATCTTGTCATGATGTTGGTACATAATACAAGCTTGGGATAGAACATTTGTTGCGTTAATTAGGGTTAGTTGGGGGAAGCGAGGCTCATGCGTTGAACGTGGTTTAGTAAAACAGGACTCGGATGAGAAAGGGCTTACTGTGTTGCTTTTGGAGAGACCTACTTTGTTGTGATCAACATGGTAAACACCAATCTGTTACAACAAATATCCATCGAAGCAACACCAGGTGACGACACCAATAAATTGTAATATCTGTCATACAGTTAAATTTGACATGCACGAAAAACAATGCTCAAGTTCAAACTTTCGCTTTCAACCTACATTTTTGCATGTATACCTGAACCACCGCCGCTGCTCAAAAGTAGGTTAGCCATTTTAAGATTGTGACCACCGTCGAGAGCATTACTTCTGCAAGCTGCTCGCCTCGGGGTGCTTTTTTTGTTCATTTCGTGTTGTCATAGTATGTTCAGATGTGAATTGATTTCGTTCCGGTTACGGTTTTTGAACATTAATCAATTATGTAAGCGTGTTAGATCTACACGTCTCGGATGGCGTAGGTAATGGCGATTAAGACACGAATGCGCTGTGCGATAATTAGCGGGTTTTCACTGTTTGAACAAACAGTAGAGCGAATAGAATAGCTATGCCCTTCAAGGTGAGCTCACGCGCTTATGTTTCAAAAAATGATGGCTTAATGGCGGAGATGTATAACATACACTTTTGGAGGGTATTGTGCGGAATTGAGTAAACACATAGGGGCAATTCTTTTCAATATAGTACCAATCTACTGATGCATTACTGGAACGCAAATCTTTCGATATTGTAGTCTACACATCAGATATCTTTCTACTATTTTGTTAGGTTTCAACTCTATTTATTTATAATTTATTTAAACGATTTATCAGTACCTACCATTCCTAATTTAGGACTGCAAAATAGCTGGATACAGCGGCTGTTCGGCCATCTATGGAAGCTGTCCTTCAATTTCAGTTTCTTTCTCCGAGCAGCCTAGATAAGCCGTGTAGTGTCGGTAGTTTTTTTTTTTATCTTAAAATACGTTTATTTAGGCCCAAATGCTGTAGCTTAACGAGGCCGATAATTCATTTTTTTTATATTACATGTCACATGTTAGTGGGGGAAGGGAAAGCCGTATTTAGGGGCGGCTTGCTCCCCTCTTATGTAAGTAAAGGAAAAAGGTAGGAAGTGGGATACATATTGTGTAATTGACATCGTCGTTTGCTGATTGATCATTGTGGCGGATATGCACACTTTGTTGTAGTGTTGTAGTTTCCAGCCTGTAATCGCAGGGGCGAGGAGAGGGTCGATATTTCGGATAATTATTGGCACTCTATATCATCTGCATGTGCGGTATGTCATGATGTTCTGGATAGACGGTTATCAAGAAGAGTGTGCACCGAAGACTCGTGAAGCAATGCCATATTGTAGATACAGGGATAGGTTGGTGAGATTCTACTGTGAATGAGAGAGGGTAAAATGTATTAAACTTGGACATCAATGGTTTTCAAAAAGATATAGATAAGAAAAATATAGGGGTGGTCACGGCTTGCCAGGACGTCCCGGACTGGCACATAGGGTGATCTACCTCGGGCCCGAAGGGAATCTATTAGTTGGGACCTGGCAACACAGTACTCTGCGCACAGCCAAACAACATGCTCGATGTCGTGATAGCCGTTCTCACAAACACAATGATTATTTTCAGCAAGCCCTATACGACGGAGATGCGCGTCAAACGAGTAATGGTTGGACATGATCCTTGACATCGTACGAATAAAGTCCCGGTTCACATCCAACCCCTTAAACCAAGCATTCGTTGATACCTTCGGGATAATGGAATGTAGCCACCGTCCCAGATGCCCATTGCTCCATGAGGTTTGCCAACTATCGAGCGTCCTCTGACGAGAGATACTGAAAAATTCGTTGAAGCAAATTGGTCTTTCGTAAGTGTCGCCTTCTAATGCGCCCACCTTGGCTAAAGAGTCCGCCTTCTCATTGCCCGCAATAGAACAATGTGACGGGACCCAAACCAAGGTAATCTGGTAAGATTTTTCAGATAAAGCACTCAGATATTCCCGTATTTTCCCCAGGAAATACGGTGAGTGCTTTCCAGGCTTCGCCGCACGGATGGCCTCAATGGAGCTGAGACTATCCGAAACGATGAAGTAATGGTCTGAGGGCAGGGTGTCAATGATCCCGAGAGTATACTGAATGGCAGCTAATTCTGCGACGTAAATTGAAGCAGGATCATTGAGTTTGAATGAGGCAGCAAGATTTTCGTTGAAGATACCGAAGCCTGTGGACCCGTCGAGAATTGATCCGTCAGTGTAGAACATTTTGGCGCAGTCGACTTGATGGTATTTGTTATAGAAAATATTTGGGACCACTTGTGGGCGAATATGATCCGGAATTCCACAAATCTCTTCCTTCATGGATGTATCGAAAAATACAGTTGGATCAGAAGTATCTAAGAGATGAGCACGGTTGACGTTATATGTAGATGAATTGATGTTCTGTGCCATGTAATCGAAGTACAAGGACATGAATCGGGTCTGAGAATTAAGCTCGACAAGCCTTTCGCAATTTGCAATCACCAATGGGTTCAGAATATCGCATCGAATGAGCAATCGATATGAGAGGTCCCAGAATCGATTTTTCAGCGGTAGAACGCCCGCCAGCACTTCGAGACTCATCGTATGGGTCGAGTGCATGCAACCCAAGGCAATACGCAAGCAACGATACTGGATTCGCTCCAGTTTGATGAAGTGTATGTTCGCAGCGGAGCGAAAGCAGAAACATCCGTACTCCAACACTGATAATATCGTTGTTTGGTACAACCTGATTAGGTCTCCTGGATGGGCACCCCACCATGTTCCAGTTATTGTACGGAAAAAGTTGATCCTTTGTTGGCACTTCTGTTTCAGATACCTAATGTGACATCCCCAGGTACCTTTAGAGTCGAACCATACCCCGAGATATTTGAATGTTGAAGCCTGAGCAATAGTTTGATCCATTAATTGAAGCTGTAGTTGCGCTGGTTCACGCTTTCTAGAAAATACGACTAGCTCAGTTTTCTCCGTGGAGAACTCGATACCCAGTTGGAGAGCCCATGCAGACAAATTGTCCAAGGTATCTTGCAGTGGTCCTTGCAAGTCGACGGCTTTAGGACCTGTAATAGAGACCACACCGTCATCTGCAAGCTGCCTTAGCGTGCAGGAATTGACAAGACATTCGTCAATGTCATTCACGTAAAAATTGTAGAGGAGAGGGCTTAGACATGAGCCCTGGGGAAGGCCCATGTAGCTAAATCGTGATGTCGATAAATCGCCATGCGAGAAATGCATTTGTTTTTCAGACAACAGGTTTAGCAAAAAGTTATTTAAAATTGGCGAAAGACCATGCTGGTGCAACTTCTCATAAAGAATGTTGATCGAAACTGAATCGAAAGCCCCCTTAATATCCAAGAATACTGATGCCATCTGCTCTTTGTTAGCATATGCCATTTGAATTTCTGTTGAGAGCAACGCAAGGCAATCGTTCGTCCCTTTGCCTTTGCGGAAGCCAAATTGTGTATCTGACAGTAAGCCATTTGTTTCGACCCAATTGTCGAGCCGAAACAGGATCATTTTCTCGAACAACTTCCGGATACAGGACAGCATTGCAATCGGACGATACGAATTGTGGTCGGAGGCTGGTTTTCCTGGTTTTTGGATGGCGATGACCCTCACCTGTCTCCAGTCATGTGGGACAATGTTACCCTCAAGAAACCTATTAAATAAATTCAACAAGCGTCTTTTGGCAGAGTCTGGCAGATTCTTCAATAAGTTGAATTTAATTCTATCTGGCCCCGGGGCTTTATTGTTACATGATAAGAGAGCAAGTGAGAACTCCATCATCGTAAACGGTGTTTCGTTCGCGGTATTGTAAGGCGACGCGGCGCGGTAGATTTTCTGTGCCGGGGCGGAATCCGGACAAACCTTCTTGGCGAAATCGAATATCCAACGGTTTGAATATTCCACGCTCTCGTTAGTACTGTTTCGGTTTCGCATACGTCGGGCCGTGCCCCAAAGAGTGCTCATCGATGTTTCTCTTGTTAACCCGTCGACAAACCGGCGCCAGTAACTGCGTTTCTTAGCTTTCATTAAATTTTTCATTCGCTTTTCTAATATCGCGTACACTCGATAACTAGCAACTAACCCGTCGTTCCGGAAGGTTTTATACGCGGCAGCTTTCTCCGCGTACACGTCTGAGCACTCTTTGTCCCACCACGGGTTGGGAGAACGTTTTTGGGTGTTCACGTCGGGTACTCGTTTCGTCTGAGTTTGAATCGCGCTATCGAGAATCGAGTTGGACAAAAACTTATATTCTTCCTCCGGGGGAAGTATCTGTGTTGAATCGATAGTTTTGGATATCTCAGCAGCGTAGCTCTTCCAATCAATGTTTCGTGTGAGGTCATAGGGAACATTGATTGGTGTCGATGGTCTTGAACCAGTGGTGATTGCAATTACAATTGGTAAGTGGTCACTACCGTGGGGATCAGATATTACCTTCCACTTGCAATCTAACCGTAGTGATGTCGAGCATAAAGATATGTCCAGTGCACTTGCTTGCGCAGGTGGTCTAGGAATTCGTGTCATTTCCCCTGTGTTCAGAATTGTCATATTGAAGTTGTCACAAAGGTCTTGAATTGTCGAAGATCGATTATCGTCGTATAGACAGCCCCACCCCGTACCGTGAGAGTTAAAGTCTCCAAGAAGCAGGCGGGGCGAGGGAAGGTGTTCAATCACATTGGAGAATCTTCGATATCCCATCATGGCCCTAGGAGGAATGTAAATAGAAGCAATGCAAAGATCTTTGCCTTTGATTGTTGTTTGACAAGCGACAACTTCAATGCCTGGCGTCGAAGGGAGGTTGATTCGATTGAAGGAGTAGCACTTTTTGATCCCTAAAAGTACCCCCCCATATGAGTCTTCTCGATCCAAGCGGATAATGTTAAAATCGTGGAAGTTGAGGTTTATATTAGAAGTTAGCCATGTTTCACATAGGGAAAATGCATCACAATGATTGTAATTTAGCAAGTGTTTTAATGAATCAATTTTGGGGATAATACTTCTGCAGTTCCACTGTAAAACAGTGATCAGATCCCTGATTCCGTCTAATAAGTTAGCCATCGAAGGATACGATCGCTGTAAGGAGGGGCCATTGTTCAGTCAACTGTTTTAAAAATGTTCTTACTGTTGGTAGAATAGCAACCAGCAAGCTTTTCATAGGATCGGTAATGTTGAAAGCTGTGAATATCCAGTCCACAATGTCAGAAAATTTAAGGAATCCCGTTTTAGGTTGAGTTTCTGACTGTAAAATTGGAGCACTTGGGATTTTTGGTGCCCCGGGGAGTGCTGGGAACTCCTGGTTGTATCTCAATTTCCCAAAACCAGGAGGTATTATCTTCGGATTTGTACCAGCACTTCCAGTTGATGAATTATTTTTATTTTGTACCCTTGTTTGGGACAACCTAGGACCCTTACGAGGAAGTTCAGGTGAGTTTTGATTAGGTCTTTTCCTAGAGTTTCCAAGCGGAGCCAAAGAATGCCCCTCGCAAGGGTCGTTAGAGGCGTTATCGTCAGTTGGCAAGAGAGCGAATGGGTTTTCGGAGATAAGTGGAACAGCTCTTTTAAGCATTTCTGCGTAAGAGCGTCTGGAGCGATCTTTGGCGGATCGCTTCAGTTTATCCGCGCGAAGTTTGTACGTTGGGCATGTCAAAAGTGCATGCGGATTCTCCCCACAGTAAACACACTTCTCAGCGGGGCTACTGCAAGTATCATCCGCATGGCGTTCCCCACATTTACCGCACCGTTGCTTGTTGCTACAGTAGGTGGCCGTGTGACCTAGCTGCTTGCAATTGGAACAATTCATGACCCGCGGTACAAACAGGCGTACAGGTAGACGAGCTCCTCCCACTTCAACGTAGCTCGGAAGTGCAGATCCGGCGAAGGTTACGCGAAACGAGTCTGATGGATAGTAATTACCATCTTCGATGGACTTTGAGTGCAATTGCTTGCACTCCAAAATCTTAACTGATTGAAGGTTAGGGTCCTTAAAGCGGCCAGCCCCATCATTCATCAGATCATCGACAGTTAGACCCGCATCACTTACCACACCGTCGATCTCCACATCACGAGAAGGGATGTAGACGCGATACTCCAGCGTAAAGAGGCTATTGCTAACGATATCATTGGCCTGTTTCAAGTCAGTAACGACTACGCGCAGTTTATCTGACTGAACCTTTTTAATCTCGGTTACGGCCGAGTAACGTTTTGTCAGCTCCCGTGCAACTGTTATGCTGTTTAACGGTTTATTTTTGGGCCGAAAGTATACCACCCAAGGACCAGCGGATCCATCCTGGTAAACCTTGACTCGGGGGGGCTGTGAGACATTGGGAGAAAGTGGGGGAAGTGGATCGACCATAACATTATCTGTCTCAGTATCAGATATACGTTCTTCTTCTTCATAATATTCCTCTTCGGAGGGTGATCCTTCTGTTTGTTCCATTTTGTTGCGGGAGCAACACGCTCGACCGCACTGTTTAACTTAAATCAAAATAAAAAATCAAAAGCAATAAAAAGAAAAAAATCGATAAGAAAAGTAAAAAACGAAACACTTCACCAGTTGGTTCCTGACGAGCTGGTAGGTGAATTGATCCTTCGTTTGTTTTATCCGTCACCCGCGTGACCTTCACACAGTAGAGCTGATATAGCTCGTCTAAACAAAGCCGTCTTTCAGGCAAGAAAAATGTTTAGTAACGCACTTCACTGCACTACTTTAACTGATATCGCAGGTAACAATTATCACTCGCGGGACTGTTTATTAGTAATGCTTTACTGCAGCCTCTGCCACAGCAAGCACCTTCGTACCACCGAAAAAACTAAACCACACCGGAGAGAACAAAAAGCACTTGTTTCCCGGTACAAAGTTGGGTTACGAATGAATGTAGTGTCGGTAGTGATTTTTTTAACCCATTAAGAATTACACTATGGCACACCTGTTCCGATGGGAAAACTCACCAAACAGAGAACCCCAATTCCATAGTGTAATGCGACCCGACTATGGTTAATAAAATGGATTCAATGGCGACAGAGCCCGGAAAGTGCCGGGAGAATTCCCCAGTATGCTCTACGCACTGAATTTTTTTGACGATGATCGGCATTATTTTGCCAGATTTTTGTTGGCTGGGGATTTGCTGAGCCTTTCGGCTGATGGTAGTTCGGTGAAGTTTTGCTGGGTTTCGATTATTATATTTCAATGTGCAGTGCACACGAGAACCTGCCCAGAGGCCCTGTGGTATCCGGCCAAGAATTGAGACAGTGGGTTCTTGTTCCCATGTCGTAGGAGGCGACTGAAAGCAGAAGCCCCTAAGACAAGGTGTAGTTTCGTGCCGAGGACTGGCTAGAGGGTCTAAAATATGCCAGTCGCACACGGAGCATTTTGAGTTTTGTTTTATGCGAATCACTGACACAGTGGACCATTATTTTCTTCACAAATCGTGGGAATCAAATGATCGTGTCGCATTCAAACCTGATATGGCTCGCTACATGCGTTAACATCCTAACTTGTTTGATGTCCTCTAGTTTTTGTGCAATGTATGTTGGAAATGAAATGTACAGTTTTCATATCAACAATGGTTAGAATAGCACAAATCAATCTTCAGCATCAGGCATTGCATTTATCGCTCATATGAGTAAATGCGTCCGGATAGTTTGCTACTGCGACAATAAAAACACATTTTCACACGAAAAGATGTTGGCGGACTGAGCGAATGAGTTTATCTCGGTATCTTTTTTGCGCTCGCTGCCTTGCTGTCGCTGCTCCAAAAACGAAAAAGACAAGTCTATCCTACTTCTTTGCCGCTTTTCTTTGAAATTGAGTGTATATTTTGACGCTTTTATTGATTTCCACGAAATTAAAATATTATCACCTTCTCCGGCGAGAACGAAAAAATCAAATAAATTTTATCCGGATCATTATTCCTCACGCTATTTGTGAGACAGCGAATTTTACGACTCATCTTATCTCGGAAAAATTGGACATCGGATAAGCTTCTTCTCGCGTGAGTGAGAGAGAATTACAATGCCTGTTCAGCATAAATGTACAGAAACTATGAATCTATCTCGACTCATGCAGGAAGGCAAAGCTTCATTGCTTACGACAAGGCTGGCATGACTAATCACGTTAAATGTCTCGTGCGTGCAATCTAGCAAATAAGGCTATTGACACGTGTCTCATATCGGAGATCACAACTCGCGATATCTGTGCTGTCACAGTTACTCTGACTGTCGGTAACAAAGAATACATATTGCTCAGCATATCTGCCGCATAACGAGTCATCTACTTCTGATGATTTCAAAATCGTTGTATCACATTGTAGCGGAAATCAATATCGGCAGTAATGCAAATGCTCATCACAGCATTTGAGGTAGCTCAGACATCAATCTGAGAGGCTCTGTACTGATGGAGTATAGAAGTAGTACAAATCTACATATCCTGAATGTAGGAAACAGGTTAACTTTTGCGAGGTCTGGTAGAAAGGAGGTTTTAGACATAACGCTTTGCACTGAAAGTTTCGCATTAGCTGGGAAATTGGCAGGTTCCAAATGAAACTGAACCGTCTCTATCCGATCATAAATATATATTTTTCGATCATTTAGATGTCACCCTCAATGTGGTAACATGATAATCCTAAATCTACAACCTACCTCTTTTTGAAAAACTTGATGACTAATTTCTTGGATATTTTCGAACAATTAGTCAACTAAACAACTTGGATGACATCGTGAATAAGAAAAACTCGTTCATAGTAGCATCCTACGAAGAAGCTCGTCCGCTGCGTACTGTTAAATCGACTAGAGGAACCCCTTGTGAAATATTGATGTTAAAAGAATGAAGAGGGATATGAGAAGAGATTCGAACCGGTGTCAGCGTGATAACTCCAGGGATTTCAGGTCTGATCGTAGTGAATATAAGAAATGTCTTCGATTTGCAGAGTGGGCAAAACCTATGCACCAATGCCCCGAGTCTGAACGAGGCTAGCAGGTTGAAAAAAATTCTCTAAAGATCGCGAGATTTTCAGATCAGCTTCATGAAACTAGAGATGGTGTTTACGTGAGGACGAAAAAGGTGTTCTTAATTGGCTCATCGACGTCCACTTTCCAGATTGTATAGATCCGGAGCTGAACAAAGTTTACAGATCTCATTCTGGTGATGCTTACTCGTGGTCGGTAGCACGCATCTTGGTTACCCACCGATGAAGTGGGCAGTACACAAATCGCCTAGAAGCGATAGATTTTTCCCGTGCTGCTGCAAAAGGGATCTGATATTTGCATACATGTCTTGAAAAAGATTATGTTGACGAGTCATCAGATAGTGTCATAGTGTCGGTTTCTGATGAGACGAAGCCGAAACGCATCCGTGTAACAAAGAAGGATTGTGCCCTTCAAGTGCAAAGACTGGTTCAACCAAAAAAATTTTCGCGCTGGTGAGAAATTTTGGTGTTTACCCAATTTTCCTCCTTAGGGTGAAATATAGCATAGTGCTTTCTCATAGGCCTGCTAAGCCAAGACAAGTTTCGGCTTCACTGTGTCTCATCGGCATAAACAGAACTTCTGCTCGGACGGGACATCACGTTTGATCAGTCGTTCGATTGAAACACAAAATATGTTTTAGTTTTAAGGGATTTGCGTCAAGCCGGCGCTAATCTATTCCGACAAAAAGTTAGTGTCGGTTTCTGATGAGGCGAAGCCGAAACGCATCCATGTAACACGATCACTCTGCTTCACGATGTTGTTCACAGCATTGAAAAGACCTTCTCGCTCAAGCAATCTAGCATGGGTGTATTCCTAGATATTGAGGGCACTCACAAGCTCCTATCTCGTATATTCCTTGTTTTCACTTGAGTCATGTTTTTTTTCTATTTCCTGTTGAACACGTTCCTAAAAACCCTAAAAAGTGGAAAAAACATGACTCACGTCAAAAAAGGAATATATTAAAATCCCATCAACGGCTGGATTTCCCGGCTCCTCCATAGCTTTATCCATCACAAAAGTCTGGAGGTGTCTGAGCTAGCTAATGGGACACAAACTAAGATAATAATATCTCAAGCCTGAACGCAATCCACTGGGGCCTAAAAATAGACAAGTAAGATTTGGCCGACCGAAGAGAGAGGGCGGTGACGATTTACTTATAAGAGCCATTGATGGTTGATGGGTC
This sequence comes from Topomyia yanbarensis, assembly GCF_030247195.1. NCBI lineage: Eukaryota > Metazoa > Arthropoda > Insecta > Diptera > Culicidae > Topomyia > Topomyia yanbarensis. The sequence continues at coordinate 319,346,789 of NC_080672.1, read as the reverse complement.
CATCCCTAGTAACAATTGAGGGTTTACGACACTCTTGAAGCCCTGCTTAAAACTTAGAATGCACTTGTAATGTGCTATAAAACCAGAATTGCTACTTGGGATTAGTAGATATTGAGACTGTTGTGGTGATCACGATACTGTTGGGAATCTGTGATGACATCATCACAATTCCTCGATGGCGGAGTGGTTAACGCACCCAACTAGGGACTGGGAGATCGGAGGTTCGATTCCTGCTTGAGGACATTGTTTTCTCAAAATGTCCAATAAAAAGGTGAATTTTATCTTCATTCTCGCCGTTTGATCATTCTTTCTCTGTCTATTTCCCATTGAACACGTTCCTAAAATCCTATCTCATACTTCCTACCTATTGATGCAATTTAATCTGTAGGTCGGCGTCGATTGGATACTAACATCTACAGTAATGATGAAATGAGAAGGTGCGAACGAATATGGGCGATTTAACCCTACCATAGTAGAACTAAATACCTGTCGTAGGTGTCAGTTATATAGGGTGCTATACGACAATTTCCGTCGAGACAGGGCGTTGGTGCAGATCTAACAAACCGCCAAGAACACACCGTAACAGTATATGGTAAACAGTCAGGAAGAAAATACGGATATGAAAAATCTGCAAAGATCCGCGCGTCGAAAAAATGAATACGTTTGCAAACTTGAAGCATGAAGTCCTTTGGCTTCTTCGGTTTAAACCGAATCCGGCATAACGAGCTGAAAATTCGTAGCTTCCAAGTCGTAGGATTGCAGGAACCTTTCTTGACATGATTATTGGGTTGAAAAAGTGGGCATCGAGCGGCTACATTCTATCAGAATAGCAGCACAACAAGCAAACTGGGAATCGACTTTACATTGCTGGGCAAAAATTTTTTTAATTCATTTTTTTGGAACGGATCAAGGCGTTAGCTTCACGGAGCCGTGGGTCTTTTATATATTTACATGATGTAAAAAATAAAAATAATAAACAATTAATACTAAGAGTCTATCCGATCCCGTACGCGCGTTTCATTCAAAATAGAAACATCAATTTTTTGGTAAAACACAGTTCAACTGTGAGTTGCCTAGAATAACATATTCCTATAAGTCTCAAACTTCCATGCTAAACCACCATGGAAACCTTCTGCCTCACGAAGAGACGCCTCTGTGTGGAATTATCACTAAATTACGACACTGATTCCCATGAACACACCCCTGCCGCATGTGAATAATTTTTCCTGCAAACATTTTCGGTTTCGGATCACTGTTATCAATACCATAGGACGTGGTTGCATTGCTTAATTATTTCCTCCATTCGTATCAATTAATCATGAATACCAGCATGAAATTTTAAGCGAAATAAACAATTCCATAGATTATCAGTGAGAGTAACTTTAGACACGCCAAACAGGCGACGTTTAATTTCTTTCTTCGAACCCATTAGCGCAAACAATACTACTGACATATTAACATACTGATGGAATTTTCCATTTGAGAAAAAATCGCTAATCTTTTTTTCCATTACACCATCAATACCAATGTCAATAATTCAAATTAGTAGCTCGTTTACGGGTCGTTATTCAGTGAACATACGTCATGTTGAACCAATGCATCCCATCCGAATCGAGCATAACCCGTTCAGCGCGATAAGACAAAGAACACCCGAATGGATTGATGATAACGCAATTGTCAAAATTGTTAATTGATAGCGATGACTTACCTAGGCACACACACGGAATGGAAGAGGCCATAGTGCCGTAGCACATGCACAAGCTCTGGAGCTGTCCGGCAGGCACCCATTATGCTGAACATTGCTAGTAGCGTGTTCCATATCGCTAGCAACCCTCGTAGCTCGAATCTGGAAAGAGTAAATAGATTGCCATTAGTACACATATTTACCGATTTAGTGGATCGTCGATCAATAACGACGATTACAGGGCCTGGAAATGTATGACAAGACAATAGACTTTTCGTTTTCGTCGAGCATTATAAAAAGTTTTAAATTATTATATAAAACATAAAAATGCGTTATTTCCAATATAAAACTTAAATCGCTAATAACTGTTGTTTTAATATATACGTACTTCAACGTATAACATTATTTAATGAGAAAAATGGAGAAAGAAAATTAAATTTGTATAGTCGGTTTTACCAGAAGCATTTGAAAAATGTCTTTTTTCATATTTCACAATCAATAATGATGATATTTTGAAGGTCTGTCTGAATTGTGCCTTATTGGTATCAACCCGATGTTGGAAATATAATAATTGTCGTTTGTGGTATTTTCAAAAACTGATTATGATCAGACCTATCCCCAATTACCCTAGTATTGTTTTCGCTTCTAGTGTTAATTTGTACATGATTCGTTCTCTCCAACCAATCTTTTCTGTTATATACTACCACAATCTTGGGAAACTGCGAAACCCCTTAATTGCCCTCGTAACCTGAAACACCCGTGTGGTACTCGTAGCACTTTGACCACCAGAAAAGCTTGGAACCAGTTTTAACTTTATTAGAAAATCGGCACCCGGCAATCTACTCCAGTTGAGTCTGCAGTTGCAAAAGCCTATTGCACATAACGAGTTGCATGTCACAAGCACGACGACGACATTCACGTCGTTTCCATGCTGACTTGTCCCAATGGCATCGGGGCTTTCTAGCGCGGGGAATAAGGTTTGCACTGGACGTACGACTCGTTTTCTTCTTCGAGTCTGTAGAATGTGTAGACATAAGCGTTCATAGTGCGAAAAGTACTATTGAGCTGCGGCATTTGGCTGGCCAACGTGGGAAACTGGGCGAAGGTTCAACGGACTCTGCCGGGCACTGACGATATACTTGTTTGCCTACCGTTTAGGTGAAAGTACGATTATTTCTACTTAGTTGTGTCAAATGCTGAAGTCTTACAGTTGTATCTATTTGCATCTACATATTTATATTGGTATACGAGTGCGAATTATTACAGTTTGTGAAAAGTTTTACTGACAGTGTGACATTATCGGGGTTGGAGCTTTTCAAAATTACACACAAAAACTATGTTGTGTTGCTTCGCTAAAGATGACCAAAGAACGGCTATAGCACGAGTTCTAAAATCGGTCTAATTATGAATTGCTTTCTATTACGATGGCGAGGCGATGTTGTCGCAACTTGGAAACTTTTCAAATTGAGCTTTACGATGCGATGGATAGATATTCTAAAACAAATCAGTTACAAACTTAGAACAGAACACTAGGTTGTCATATAGGATCATATCAGCATGGTCGAAAGGAAAATTAATGAATTCTTTATCTCCTAATTGCTTAGGAGTCGCGCGTTACATACGAGTCTATATATATGGTTGAGAACCTATTACAACTCATCATTGCCCTTTGCGGTACAAAATGTAATTCGATATATATTGTCTTCTCCAAACCGTTGTGAATATCCAGACTTCAAAAAAAAAAAACAATCATGACAAGAGGTTCAACTGCTTGAGCAGTGTTGTTATCTCTATATGGCGGTCGCCAGGTCTGCCATATGCTGATGAGCGGAACGCGAAACGTTAAAACTGAACATAAAAGTGGACATACAATGCCCGAAAGTGGTCGAACGGGTTTTTTTTCGAGAGTTGTCCTACTGGAGCTATAGAGCTAGGTTCTCGGAAGGGCTCCCCGTCAGAATCACATACTACAATTTGCAGACGAGACAGGCAATGTCGCCCACTAAAACACTGCTTCAGGCCAATTGTAGCCGGCCGTGATTCTGAATGTGATATTTATTGTACGGCTCGGGTATGTGCGGGCGTAGGGACTCGCGATCGCGTGTATCATCGCGAAGAGCTCGAGCATTTGTACGTTAACGTGTTCGATCGCGTGTGCCTTTGTATGTCGCGTGTGCTAACGTGTATGTGCCTTCGCGTGCAAAAATTCCATATAAATGCCGTTTGCTTTCGCATATTCTCGTGTATTCTAGAATGATCGCGCGCGGACTGTGAATCTGATACTTAATTTTCCGTGTGTGGTTCAGATTCTAGATAAAAGGTGAGTTCTTACATATCACTAGAGTTCTCAGTCATGTCGCCTAGATCGTGTTACCTTGTGGATATGAGCTTTATTTTTCGATTGGTATAACTGAATGTATGGACCTAAGTTACTAGAATGAAGGATAAAGATTTCCGGACGTGACCGATTCATGATCGCGCGCGTTTACGGGTTCGCGTTTGTAACTTCATAAGTACTAAAACGTTCACGTTTTTACCGGAGTGTTGCGATCGCGAATGTAGGTGTGCATAGATGATCGCGAAGAACTGAAGTATCGTTTGTTGACGTGTTTGTCGCGTGTGCTCGTGTGTGGTTGAACGGGTCATAACAAAAAAAATCATTTGTATTTTTGAAGTTAAGAAATATCAAATAAAGAAAAAATATTCAGCTAAGCTTCCGGTTAACCTAATCTGATTTGCCGAGTATCAGATTCTGTACAGCCTCTTCGTCTACTTTGTTTGCCGCAGAATTGCTTCTCGTTATACAATAGTTTTTTTTGGTCTTCTTAAGGTTTCGCTTGACCCTTGCTATGTTATATTGGAAGCGTTCTTTAGGGAAAACCCCCTTGTCGATCATTTATTATGACCATGAACAGCACGGAAAAAGGAGTATGCGTTTTTCCAGGCACTCGTTCTCGAAAATGTCGTGATTGACGGTCCCGATTGCAATAAAAACGTTGCTTTTCAAGCCACATGTACATACAGCCTGTCAAATTGGATATTTCTTAGCGAATTTCGACAGTAGTGTATACTTAAAAATTGCTGTCTCCTTCTTCTTGCCAATGGAGTACGATACAAAGTGATCAACCATTTTATATATCTTGAAACACTAGTGACGATAACGATGTTAACCGCGAGGTAAAAAAGAATTGTTCAAATAAGACTTTCTATTCATCTGAAGTCCCGTAACCTACACACGTTGCTCTGAACAAATCGATTATTCTCTCGGTTACTTTTTATGGTTATTAAATCTGGACGTTCAAGAAGACAAACTGTCGAGTGTTCAATACTTTTGAGTGAAGCATTGTGCGCTTAATACACTGCGGCAAAACAAGTTGAGTGTCGTTTACGACACTACATCGGCTTGGAAAAATTAATTTGAATGATCTCCGATTGCCTCGTTCTTTACCAGCTTTATTTTGTAATAGTTGATAGTCAGAAAGTCTCTTTTCTAAATGACACAAACGCCTCTACCACAGCTCTGCGATCGACTTCAATTATCACACGTAGTCTGTAAAGCATAGAAGCATGTGAGATTTCTTAAAGAGAGTTCAGTTTATTTGCACACATGATTTTCGTATCGCAACAGCAGAATAGTATCGCCATACTTTATCCTATTGACTGTAACTGTGGACTAATTCAGCTTAGCACCACAATTCATCCCACCCATTTGAACACATTAGTTATTCAACGCATAAGCTTAAATGGTAGGATGAATAAGGGCGCGTTGCACTCGTCTTTTAACTTCGCTCAAACTTGACTATTTTACATTATTCATTGCATTATTTATTTGGAACGAAACAAAGATGTTGAAACTGATTTAAGAGCAATCCAGTGACAGTTAGCCGAGCTATCAACGAAATAGTGTAACATCCTGACTAATGAGATGAATAAGGGCTCGTCTACCCTAATAATTTTTAATCTGTAAAGACATCCATAGCAATTAAAATCAGTACACAGACTTCAACATGTTCGGCTAATTAGTCCGACGATGATTGGGTACTATCAACCTTCTACCGATAGTAGCAGAATTTGAACATTTCGCCCTATCATAACTATTTGTCCATATTACGTGTAATCATTCGGTGCTCTCGGTAGCCGGCTACCCAAAATTTAAATCCCAAAAAATCAAATACTAAACAAGATCTTTCCTTTTTTAAATGACCGTGTACTCGAAGACTAACTAAACAACTAGATAACTATGATTTACAGATCGCATCGCTTGCTTGGAGCGATGCCAGACCTTATGTCCTTCTAAACCTGCAACTCCGCGACATCTATGGTCGTCGTCCTACCGTTAAGTAGGTGAAGCATCAACACTTCCTGTCTCCCCTATCCTTAATCCTTCCCCGTGAACAATGGAGATGGTGACTGGCAATGGTGTTGAGCTTTCGATATTATTGGATTTGTATGAACTTCTACTAAGCATTTCGTAAGCAGATTTTGTTAGATGAAACATGAAATTAGTGTGCAATTCGCAACTAGCAACCAGAAAAAAACTGTACAATTAGCACCAAATGTTCAACAAAGGATGACTGTACCCAGCATTTATGAACTAACATGCCAAGACGACACGTGCTCTTGGTTCGAAGAGGTATGCCCGGCGTGACAGTCCACAATATCGTCGAAGAGATGTGCCACAATGAGCATATCTGGGATGCGGTTAACAGAGTAGTGACGAGTATAATCTCCGAGCTGCACTGGAGAAGAGACTGACAAAACAGCGCCGCAGACTGGAAAGCCACCGAGGGAGAACAAATCGGGTTCAAGAAAAACTCCACCAGGGACTAGTTCGAGTAGATTACGTCGAACAGCCAGCAGCGGGTCGTTAGGGCGCCAGTGAACCGGAAGTCACGCTCCACTCGGAATCGCTGGACACATCTCGGCACTTACCTGAATGCCTCAAACTCAATGCGTATGATGACGTCGCTAATTTAGCGTTTACTGATGGTTTCGTAACAGTTACTGTTATTACCATTCTTTGACAACGCAATTAATAAACTGTAAATGTTCAGTCAGTATCATTTTTATGCAATATTGATCAAAACGCCGTCAGCCAAACAACTGCTCTTAACTGTCACTTGACGTTGACTGCGTTTTTGCTCAATTATTCGGTCAACATTTTGGATTCCAGTAAATAAAAATTAATATATTGTTGATATTTATGATATTAAGAGAAAATCCGGATTTAATCTACTCACCACTGCGACGAATTTTTTTTTATATCAATAATGTTTTCATGTGATAACGATGTTAGCCGCAAGTAAAAAAGGCGTATTGCGACTGCAGAAAGCCAACTACGGTGCCCGTAGTTAGCTAAAATCCCGTAATCAATGGACGCTCACACAACTTCTAACATAAAAATTGCTGATACACCCTATTTCTTTTTTACGGCCATGAGACGTGATCATTGAAGGAGACAGGTGCTCGGCAGGGATGCCATTATGCCAGATTTATCTGGAACAGCCAGAGGTTTTGGCAGCTTCCAGGCAAAAAGACAAATCTCTCATTCTGTCAGATTTTGAAGTTTTAGAAGCTGCTACATACACATTTTGAAAATTTTGGGGGTTAATGTCCTAAATTTTACAATAATTGATTGATACCAATTCTATGAAAACTAAAATGTATGCCAAATTTCGATGACTTTGAGGTCGCTGTCAAGTGCCAGATTTTGCCAGACATTTTTAGTTGAACTTGCCAGATTTTCTTTGAAAAATAGTGGCAACCCTGGCTCGGTGCGTTTTCCTCATCAGTTTCAACAGAACTTATTTTCTTGCAGGATATCACATTAAACTAGTGTTTTGCCAAGAAACACAAATTTTGTATCCGTTTTTGGAAGTAGTGAATCCGGTGCTAGCTTAGTCCTGCTCTAAGTTAGTGTCACATTCCGAAGAGACGACACTCGAAACGCATTTCCATAACGAATTTTTTTTTTTTTTATATTTTAACGACATTCAATTAGCTAGAGATTACTGAGTAGGGAAAGTTATGAAAATTCCGAGCCATAGTACTCAACTGAGAGCAAGGATGTGAAGTATACAGATCGGAAAACTAGAGCACGGTCATTAGAACAGGCTTAATACCTTACGGACTTAACTTTTGTCCTCTGATGAGGGTCGAGCTTAGGCAAACAACTACAAATTACTCAAGTTCACCAGCATATCTCCTGGCAAAGACAGACTTGTCCCTCTATCCCGTTAGAACCAACATAACGAATTAAGTTAAAGGTTTTGAGCCTGTAAACGGTATTTTACCCGTTTCTACTTAGGAAAATGGGTTTCACTCAACTTACCGTTTATACAATATGCATTACCGTTTATACAATTTGATATATAGAACATTACATAAGCATATTTAATTTCGTATATACATAGAGTTGGGAGTTACTATTAGGGTGCAATTTGAACAGGAAGAGAGGAGTCACCAGCTTGCTGTTGCATCCCTTGCACGATAACGGCTGATATTACGATTGACTAATAGAACCTTACTATTACAGGAAGATTCTTAGCTTTGGGAAAGTAGTATAACAAAGTGAAAAGAAACCTCAAGACACCAAACATAGCCAAGCCACCGCCATGCAAATTAAAGGATTATAAAAACTTATATAGTTTGTTCGAGATCATGCGTTTTAAAAACCGGTTGACAAAAATATAACATGAAATCCACAACACAATTTTGTGCCAACAGTTCTTTATTGCCGTTCAATCCGCCGAATAAGCGTAACTTCCGCGTGGCAGCCTATTTTACATCGTCGCTGTTGTGCTATCTTATGACAAGCGCCATTTTGCACATTTCGAGAAAAACGATTTTTAAAGTTTGAGATTGAATATCTTGAAACTTATAAATGGTATAAACAATTCAATGAAGACAATTGATGCTTCTATCTATTCTGCATTAATCTCTCAAATATTACGAAGATCAGTAGACTATGTTGCAAGTTTTTACTATAAATGTAAACAATAGTCGCACTCACACGTGTCATAGGTGTGTATTGATGACAAAATTTGTATGACGTGTCATAAACGTGCATGGACAATTTTCCACAGAAAACATCATTAATTATAAACTTTTATTCATATCTTTGGTTTCATTTGGTCTATTAACAATCGGTGAAATGCATTTTGAAGGAAATAAGTCAGGGAATCTAGAAAAAATAGTTATTTTTAGTTACTGTGTTGCCAAATATGCTATATTTCCAGTTTAAAACTTAAATTGCATTTTTCTCACAATTCGTGTATTTTTGTTTTGAAAATGATTATGCCATTGTGTTTCTCAGATAGTTTTACATATAAAAACATATTATACATGAAGAAAATTTGATTCTATCTCTAGATGCAGTCATTTGAAGCAAAACATTTAAAATTTCTCAGCACGTTTCTCGCTATATCTCAGTAACCAAGCAGAATGTCAAAATTCTGAAAACGCAACTTTGTAGAGAATTTTTAGACAAGTAATGTGGCATATCTAACTCAGTTTGCTCCAAAATGGCGTTTGTCATAAGATAGCACAACAGCGACGACATATAACCCCAATTATTTACCAATAAATCTGCAAACGGCGGGAAAAAGACACCGCTTTACAGGTAGCCGTTAATGGTTTGCAAATTGAGGCAATTAACCCGAATGCCTTCCCACCGCGGCCCGCGATAAACTTTATTTCTCACTTGCACAACACACAAGAGGCGTGTTTGTATGTGCATTATTCACGAATGGATAAAAAAAATCGAACTTGCTTTTTTTGCAGTATGTTTCCCGTTTGCGTGGGTCACAAGTGCAATGAATAATTATAGGGCATTTGACCGATCAGAACTTGTAGTCTAATCTACACGTTGTTGACATCACTTACATGGTTGGCAATATTGTGTACACTTTTTATTTGACAGTTATCCAACTGAACTCATGTAACTCATAGTACAATATCGCGTGTCTACGTTGAAATTCAACATCGCGTTTCAGCAAATAGCATCTGTAATTGTCTCTGGAACATAACCGCATCAATCATTTTGAAATGAGTTGTAAACACATGATTGCTGGAAGCAAACAAAACATGTAACTTCAAAGATACTGATGATTTGTACCATGCATCCAATCGAGGGTGAATGCATACAAGTTCTCCCTATAATAGTTAGCATCTATTATAAAACAAGTATGTCCTGTTAGTAGTTGAAATAAAGCTGAATTATATCGAGCAGGAATGGAAGATTTTGTTTCGATAGTACTTCTGATATTCTGATAGGGTATGCTAGGTGTACTATCAGACAATCTATCTCAATAGGTTCTACGTTTTGTTTTTATATTTGTCAACTGTCCCCTTTTGACACAGTATGACTAATAAAACTTGTACTCTTTTATTTCATATATGCCTCATCTGAACGAACTAAAACAAATAATTGTGCAGATGGCAGGCGGTAATCGGTTTGAGTATGATTATACTAAGTTGGTTTCCTTTAAACACAGCAAAAATAATGGAATTTTAATGTAAATACATGGCTCGTCATCTTCCATTTCGCAGCACAGCGCTTTTTGAGTTTTTTCTGTGATCCATTGTCTATGTAAATTGTGGGACCATTTAATTCTCGGTTTTGCACATTGCGTTTAATGATTGTATGGAAATCAGTAATGGCAAACATTTTTTTCAAGTTTGGAATTCTCTGTAATCTAACAGTGAGTGCAACTCTGCTGCTATGTCATGGACGCATGTTCTATCATATGCTATTGATCAATTCATACCAAAGAAGCTACACCGTGCACCAATTTAACCACAGTGGTCTGATTTAAGTATCAAACGCTACAAATACGCTAAACGTTCCCAAAAAATAGTGAAGTGACCTTCTCTTCTTATAGAGGTTTTAACCTTAAGGTCACCAAATGACCTTAAGGTTAAAACCTCTATAATCGAAATAAAAAAATAAGACTCTTTACTATTCCTACAATCAACCTATACAGAACAAACTTAGAACCAACCCTAAAAGCTTCTGGAATCACATTAACTAACAGAGCGAGGAAGCTGGTTTTCCATCTCATATGTCACTCGATGGGGTTCAAGCAACAACTCCATTAGAAATATGTAACTAATTTCGTCATCATTTCAGTAACGTTTTTTCTGAAGAATTCTGATAATCTTCGAACTTGGTCGGTGTCGCTCCTCTACGTTTTCCCCCTATTAGTACACCCGTTACAGCCAGCAGAGCTTTTTCTAATCTGAAGTCGTCATCTAATTCAGGGCCCGGTGGAATTCCATCTGACATATTAAAAACGGTGAGGTGCAGAAATACGAAAAGCCTATTTTCATAAAGATAGCTGTTTTCCTCGCTCAATAAAATTCTCCTAGAATATTTACAATAATCCAATTGCATGAAAAACGTAGCCAAAGACAGTCTAAATTGATAAGTTTTATCAGTTTTCAATAATATTGCAACATAACGAAGCTATATGAAAAGTTCGTTTTCCTTCGTCCACGTAAATTGTCCCTGGCAGCACTGCTTCATCGGAATCTAGTCAAACTATTTGCAATAACTTTAGTTCTAGAGCTGATCCTTGTAACTGTTAATACTCAAATGAAAGGCAATAGTCACATTTATTAGCCTTACTTGTTTTTGTTAGCAAATATTCCCTCAGTCAAAAGTTATAGCTGTTTAAAAACGTTATTGTGCACAAACAACATGGGCATGAAGGTGTTAAGTAGAATTTGAGCTAATGGCTTTTTCTGGATTGACTTCGCTAACCTATTTGTATGTGAAATGGCAGTGAAAATTAGAGACTGCACGACATCACCGTTTGCTCCCAGCTCGGGAGTTCCTCAGGATAGACACCTCGGACCATTCATATACTTGCTCACTTTAAACGATATAAACCATTTGCTGAAGTGCATGAATCTTTCGTGTGCTGACGACTTCAAACTATTTCACCTTATTAGGAATGCCAAAGACGCAGAATTCTCGCAATCTTAATTGGACATATTCCCCAATTGATGCTATGCCAATAGGATTGTGTTGAGTGCATCCAAGTGTTCGGTTATATCTTTTACTTGCAAACACTCGAAAGTTGATTTGGACTACAATATCTCACAAATCGTTCCCAAATTGGAATCATCTGTTAAAGATTGCAACATTTTTTAGTACCACCTTGCGATCGTGTCATTCGTTTTATCGAATATGTTTGTAGACAGAAATAAGTTCATGTCTAAAAATAACACAAAACATATTAGCATTTTTGTCAAACAAATCGAAGCCTTCGATCGTTTATGCTAATTTATTCGCAAAAACATAGATAACGGTCGGAATGAATAGCATTATGAAAAACAACCGGTAAAGTTGCGATAAAAACACTTTAGCGAATTGAAACTGGAAGCTATCTGTTTTCATAACTTTTGACGATATCTGTGTTCATAACTCTTTCCCCTCAGTAGTTTTCAGATATTTTCATCAATCGAGTAAGAATCGGCAACATTTAGCAGATATTATACTTTAGCTGCAGACCAAAAAAAAATGTCAATGAAGCTATCCCAAACATGGTGTCATTGAAAAAGTTCACGAAAGTCAATAATTAATTCACGAAATGTCGAATTACTACCAATTTGGAAATAATTTAATAGGAACATATTGCACGCGTTTTTGTTTTGGTGTGAAGCAATACAAAAGTATGTTTATCAACACTTGAATAGATGATCTTTAAATACAAGTTCAAGAAATTTAGGGTCCTGCAATTTACAAATAATCATAAAACTATGCGGTTTTCGCGCGCTAGTATATACCAGTTTCAGAAAACTGCGTGAAATTTTCCAAATTCCAGAATTAGTTCTATACACTGCTTGTTGTTTGAATTAAAAATCGGCATTTTGATCAGGTCGAAAGAAAATTGATTTGTTGATTAGCCATGTTATGTGATGTCAATTAATTTGGTTACTCTGGAAACTAGTTTGATAAATCATAAGTTGACACTGTTATTGAGAATCTGATAAAAAATAATGAAATGGTAGTGGTTATCAACTAATTGGAATATCCATCTATATTCTTCTTAATTTTTAACCCTGGTAAAATCATGATGTAAGATTTGACTAAAGCTCTTGACTGGATTTATTATCTAGATTAATATTTTCTTGGATGCAAAATTTTATCAGGGCCAGTGTGCATTAATTTCCAATTTTCCTGTTTCTAATATATTTTTTCAAGAGTTTTCCTACTGGAGCTGTAGAGCTAGGGTCTCGGAAGGGCTCCCCGTCCGAATCACTCACTACAATTGGAGACGAAACGGGAAATATCACCCACTAAAACACTGCTAAAGGCCAATTGCAGCGGGCCGTGATTCTGAATGTGATATTCAGTGTACGGTTCAGATATGTGCTGGCAATTGCATGTATCATCACGAAGGGCTGGAGCGTTTGTACGTTAACGTGTTCGATCGCGTGGACGTTTGTATGTCGCGTGTGCCAGCGTGTATATAACTTCGCGTATGAAAAATCAATTTGATGCTTAATTTTCAGTGTACGGCTCAGATGCTAGAAGAGTGCGTCCCATATTACTAGAGTTTCCGGCCATGCCGCCATGTGTTGTTTAGTATATATGAGCGTCATTTTTTCTTGATAGATCTAACTGAAAGCATGGACCTGACCTATGCTCGAACACGGGCATTTGTATGTTCACTCTTGAGACAGCGTTTGTAAATTTAAAAACGTTCATTTAGTCACAGGGGTGTTATCCTGTTTGTGAGATCGCGGGTGTAGGTGTGCGTGGATGATTTATGTTAACGTGTTTCTCGCGTGTGCTAGCGTGTATTTTACTTCGCGTGCTAATAAATGCGATTATGACCTTTCTTATGAGCACTAGCGGCTACAAGTATTAGCGAAAGAACTGAATTTATTGCAATTAATCTGATTGGATTCCGAAGGAGCAGTTCTGCCAGGGTCAGTCTACGTGCCGACGAAAAATGCAATTTTGAGATATCTTCGTTATTTTGCAATTATTTCGCAAATTTCGCAAATTCGAGTCATTGACACATTGCCCGCAGACCATTACTTCATCGTTTCGGATAGCCTTAGTTTCATTGATCCTATTCGTTCGATGAAACATGGAAAGCACTCCTCGTACTTTTTGGGGAAAATTCTGGAACTACCGAGTGATTTATCTGACAAGTATTTCCAGATTACCTAGGTATGGGTCCCTTCTCGTTGCGCCATCCCGAGCAATTAGAAGGCGGACTCTTTAGTTATGGTGGGTGCTTTAGAAGATGACATATGGTCGGTGTTAAGTCAGACCGGACTAAGTGACAAAATGTTGATTTCGAGAAAAACGAGTTTAAATTTTGAATCGCAGCATCCTTTCCATTATAAATGGAAATTAATTTTTGCCATAATTCTTGTTTATTGCTACATATTTCAAATCTGGCAAAAGTCGAATGTAGCTGACGAAATTCTCTACCCATTGCTATCATTATCTCATTTTTTGGTGATTTGCGACTTAGTCCGGTCTGACTTAACACCGACCATATATGAAAGACTAATTTGCTTCATCAAATTTATCAGTATTACTAATCAGAGAACCCTCGAAAGTTGGCAAACTTCGTGAAGCAATGAGGAACTAGGAAGGTGGCTACATTCGATAGTCCCTAAGGTATCGAAGAAACCTTGATTCAAGGGGATGGATGTTGTTCGTGACTTCATTCGTGTGACGTCCCGACTCATCGCAAACCATTACACGCTGGATGCATATCTCCGGCGTATTGGACTGGTGGATAGTGGTATCTGCGCTTGTGGCGACGGCTATCACGATATCGAGCACATTGTCTGGGCGTGTACCGAGTACATTTTTGCCAGGTCTTGGCTTATGGATACCCTCCGGGCCCGAGGAAGATCACCCAACGTTCGAGGTGTTATGGCAAGCCGCAATCTTCCCTATATGTCCCTCATGAGAATTTAGCCCCTCTCTTACTTTTTTCTCATTCTCAGAGGTCTCCTGTACTGCTTTGTGGTGCCGACTCGCATCAGAGCGCTACTACGTGACTGTCTTCACTCTCACCTTTGTGGTGGCATAAATGAAAATTGGAGCCGAAATGACATGAAGATCTGACCCAATTTGAAGGACGCAATTTGAAGTCCGAGGACCTCCCGACGGCCCACAGCGTGCTGTCTTGGCAGTACAGGCGTACAGGTCTTACCGTCGACGATCTAACATAAACTGGAAGCTTGATTCGTCTCTTCTCTGTCATCGTTGTCCGCACTCTCTGCCCTGTATATTGCTGTTACTACGATGCTGAAATCAAATCACCATGAAAATGTCTCTCTCAAGTAAATAGGTCGTTATTAGAAAAAAGTGAATTTGATTCTGTTTCCTTCTTATTGCCATCCATTAATTTTCAATTACATTCTCATCCCCCTCAAATTGAAACTAAAGTGTATTTGTAGTATTTATATTTAGTTACCCACCGAACCCCCCTTTTGAGTCTTAGTGATTAATTTCCCATATGTACATTGAACTTTATATCTAGTTAAAATAGTCTAGAAATTGTCCTTACCTTTAAGCTAGTCTAAAAAATTGCTCCTTAAATGTAGTTTTAAAAAAATCATACTGTAATCGTCGAGTTTTAACAAATTTATAATGTAAAATGCAAAAATTGGCAGCTTTTAGCTATAATGGTACCGTGCCTTATCAAATCTGATTGAATAAAAAAACCTCGGGATTATATTTCACAATATGAACGGTTTCTCTGGTTAGCTTTTATAAGAAAGGTAATAACACAAAGATATATTAAGCCCTTTAAACTGGTTCGCGTTTGTTGTTTTGTATAGGCCTTCGTTTCCGCGTCACTCAGAGCATGTCGTCCGATTTTAATGACATTCTTCTGTCACGAATATATAACTTCGAGCAAACCACCAGACAGAAAGAGAACAGGAAACTAAATCAACCTTGAAATTTCAACATTTTCCTCTAGCCGCAAGTTACAGCAGTCTGTAGCTGGAAGCATACATACATATGTATTTTCTTTTTAGGGCTCATTCGAACTATGTCTGTGATTTATTTATTCATCTTGCCATTCACTAACATCGGACCATCTAGCTGAAAATTCGATGCTTACATCAGCTAACTGCAGCTTCGATAATGTTTGCTATTGGTATGATACTTTGGTACTAGTTCGGATCTCAATAGCTCCAAATATATCTGCTAATATAGGTACTATTTATTTCATTTAAGTTAGATAATATTATAACTTGTGAGTTTGCAGGTATCAAGCTAAAATTGAAGGACATTTCGGCCTTCGGTGGAGTGCAAGTTGTCACCGTACCAACGCAATCAACCTTGAGAATTGCACTTAAGATTGTATTCAACTCTTTTAAATATGTACAAGGCGTCGGAAAATTATACATACATATTTGCACCCACCTCCTCATAATGTGGCATGCATACAGCACTTCCCTCTTGTAGCCATCGCGTCTGTACAAATATGTTTATGTAGTCCCTCACCCCTTCAATGAAGGACGTTCTTTTATAGCGTCAAGTTTCTGCAATCATAGAGATGAACTTGTTTGTACTGATAAAAACTCTTTCATGTGCAAAGAGTAACTTCATTGAAAAAAAGCACTATATTCAACACATTTGTGGAATTCGGAAAGACAACTTAAGTGCTACCGGAAGACGAATCCTACCACAACTGGGATGAAACGGAGGTGCAGCACTGTATGCACGACATACACAAGAGTTAGCGAGAGAGTGAATACGGAACTATTGAGAGAAGAGGTATTATATGAGATAGTATCTCATCGCGAGCATAAAAACGGTTCTATCACCATGTGCTCGTGATATGCCTTCCGAGCAATTGAAGTTCCCTTTCATGAAAAAGGATCCGTGAGAGGCCAACGAGTTCAATACATACATAAATATACGTTTACTTCCTAGTAAGAAGAGGTCAATGAAAAGTGCGCGCGCAACCGGCATCTCTTCGACACGAAACTGTAGCTATAGGTCCTGACAACCCGTGATTGTCTTTATGCATTGCCATTCTCTCGATAGCCGGTGGAGACCGGCGTTTCACTGTCAATAGGATGGAGATTGTGCTGATTTCTTTGCTAGCACATTATGCTCACAATTGATATGTGATACATATATTAATAGTCATATTTGGTGATGGAGATTTTTGTTCAACAAAAGAATCAGTTTTTCGATTGATCCAAATTTTAGTTGAACCCAAGAACAGAAACCCGGAAAGTTGTCTGTTCGTACATATTTTATTCCTAATGTTTGGAGTTATCGAAAAATATTTCAATGATGTAGATGTATATGTACACTACAATCATAAAACTCGGTAAGAATTTGAACCAATATTCTAGGATATTTTAATATCAACAGCCAGAAATATCGCGCGACATTAGAACGAAACATCATTCACTTTCGCGACTACCACAAAGTGAGCGCACAGAATATCAATGAGAACAGGTCACGCAAACCATATCGAAACACCTTGTGGCGCCATAAATACTGACGTTGAACGGTCGAAAGGTTGTTGAATGTGTACTCCTTTACGACATGAACCGGTACTGTAGCAGAATTGTACAGTCTGGTACAATTATAGCTGTTAGAAGTGAACGCAACTTTACCGTGAAAGAGTTACCAGCACGAATGGCCATCAGCAAATTGCCGGAAGGTAGACTCGAGAAAAAGTTTCCTATCAACATCGAACAATGCAGAATGCATACAGAGTAGATGTTAATACCGCGAGAATGTCTGGTCTAACGAGCAGCTCAATAAATACTAGATAAATTAACTCGATTTGGCTCAGTTTTCAATTATCGACTGGTACATTCGATTGGGCCAATGTCCAGAATTTAATGACAAAATATTACACAATATAAGTTCTTTTCTACCCAATTGTGACCGCATAAATGCATTCTGAATTTTGATCTGTTATATCTGTTACTTTCAATCTAGCTCGAACAGAATTACATTTCCGGAAGCATGAGTGTGCACTACTGATAACTCTTCTCGGAGTCTGAAAGTAATTGACTCCTGCA
This sequence comes from Topomyia yanbarensis, assembly GCF_030247195.1. NCBI lineage: Eukaryota > Metazoa > Arthropoda > Insecta > Diptera > Culicidae > Topomyia > Topomyia yanbarensis. The sequence goes on along the minus strand of NC_080672.1, from coordinate 319,329,067 downwards.
TCCATGTTTACCAGTACGTCTATTAGTAAGGATCAACTTTAATAATATTTTTGAATGTTATTAATTGTAAGGGCTTTAACCTTAAGTTTATTCGACTCTTTTTCCGATCAGAGAAATCTTTTTAGAAATACCTCTAAACCCACATATGTGCCTGTTTAGTGCTGGATGCTGCATTTGCGATTGTCATTAATAGTTCCGAACAGCTGTCACAAATGTGGCAACCGTTTGTGGTTTAAGTATGGGTATTGAAAACTATGTTTTGTGTTGGTTTGCCGTAAATGAGTTTGCAATCGATTGAGATGCATTCTCTTTTGCATCTTCCACACAATATTGTCCATGTTGTGCTGTCTGATTACAGCACCAGCATGTAGCCTAACTTAGTTTGTTCAATAGTATTTCCATGAAATTTGAGCTTTTTAGTCAAGAAATAGGAAATAGATTCTTTGACCCGCATCACAGTAAGTAGGTATCGGAAAGAAGATTCTCCAAATATTGCTAAATGCATTTTGAAATTAGCTCAGGAAGAGTACGCGGTGACAGGTCATCCTTTAATCACGTGTTTTAAGTTGTTCGACTTGGAGTAACGAGTTGAATGATATCAATACTGCATTGCGGAGATGATGATACTGAAGATAGGCGACCGCTATAAGCCTAAGGTATTCCACTTCATGACAACTCGGTTCTATTGAGCAGAGCTTTTCCGTCAATGTTACTTGGGATGGCAAGAATAAATACAATGCTTTATTTGTTCTTTAGACAATGCCCAGTTATGTTCACTTTGCTGGATTATAAGTCTGACTCGGACAGATGTAGAAAGTAGACTGAGCTTGTCATAAATGGTAATATTTATTGACATATTTTATAATTTATAAGGTAAACCTGTTTTCTTCATGAACATTTAAGAAAATTTCTCACGCGCATTTTTAACAAATCGCAGCGTGTTTGAACAGGTTAGATGAGCTAGTTAGCTTCGCAAGATGGTAGATACAGTATGATGGCGGACGAGAACTTTCTTAACTTTGTAGGCAATCAAATTTGTGACGCAAAAAATTGTTAGAGGGGGATCCAACTCTCTTCAACGACGAGGCGGGAGCTGTAACACAACAAAACGCTGGATTGCAGCGGGTCGTGATTCTGATTGTGATATTGAGTGTACGGTTCAAATCCTCCACCGCGTACATGATCGCGCGGAAACGAACGAAATGCATTTGTACTTCTGATTTCACTGCTTTCGGAGTACCTGATTCATGATGGCCCAGTATTTTTTAATTGGTCGCAATTCTGGTACGTTCGGAGGATTAAGATCCTTTGGCACGAAATTCTTGTACCTCTCCAGAACATCTTTTGAGCGATAGCACAACGCTAAGTCCGGCCAGAATACCGTAGAGTAATCGTGAGACTACAGAAGTGTAGTGACGATTTTGTGGCCCATTGACCGTTCCGGTTATCACGAACAAAATGTTCCGCTTTCCATATGAGCGAATTGCCTGCTGAATCATATATTTTTGGTACTCTTAGATATCTTCTGCTTTCTAAGTAACGTTGAATTTATGACGAGTATGGAAGAGAATGAGCCCAGGAAGCTACAAGAAATCTGTTTTCCCATAACCATCGTCACCTATAACGAGACAATGCGGTTTCGTCAACAACCATGTGTAGAGCTTTCGCGCACGTGATTTCCCCACCGTATTCTTTCATTCATCGCGACTCGGCGCCTTTTGGACTTTGTGCGTTTTTCACGTTTTTGCATATTGCACAAAGTTAAATGCAATTTTTCGCAACATCTCTCACTGAACACTAGGGATTCATCTTTAAAGCTTCGACTATCCGCTTGTGAAACACGGAGATCCATTTTGGCTGCTTTTTGCTTCCTATTCGCAGCCAAACATTCGTTGCTCTGTTTCAAAACACGACTTACCATAGTTTGGATCATTTCCAACTTCTTGCTAATGGTACACAATGAGAGAGATCCAGATTTTCTAGGTAGGGGAACATGGGGAGACTTGACCAGGTTTTCAGCTAAAACTGCATAAATCTCTGAAAAAAAGCCTTTATTTCCTCAAAAATCGTTATTGTGCGTCTTCATGATTTTTTGCAGAAATTTTATTTTAATTTTTGAAAAGTTACAAAAGTTTTTCTGTGATTTTTTTTTGGTCAAGTCTCCCCACTGCGGGGAGACTTGACCAAGGCGTGGGGGGACTTGACAAGAGAATTTTGAAAAATCATAACAAAAATAATGACATAAAATATACTGTAATTATTTTTTCCATATTGTTGAGATCCTTAGGTAGCAGTAAAAATATAAAAGGGTTGCATTTGATAAATTTCGATTTTTTTTAATGCATTTCTTTTTAAGGATTAACTGTGCTGCTTGCATTGCATGTTCACACGTCACGAAATCAGTCCTACTATTGCTAACTTTGTATACTAATACTAAAATATAAAGACTTAGACTGTAGGTGTGGGCCCAGGGCCGCGGTGAAAGCTTCGCTGTCGAAGTGATTGGACTTCCACCCGCGTACCTGACAGGGATCTCCCGCCCTAGGATGCTGCACACCATAGTTGATCCTAAAGCGGATTGCTAAATGATCGCTATGGGTGTAGCCTTCTTCTACCCTCCATTCCATGCCTGGAACCAGACTCGGGCTGGCAAATGTTACGTCAATCCATGTCTCCACCCCGTTTCTACGGAATGTGCTAGCGGAGCCATTATTAGCTAGCACAGTATCGAGTTTCGCAAGCGCCTCCATTAGCGCTTGCCCCTGCTATTTGTACAGCGGCTGCCCCACTCTACTGCCCAAGCGTTAAAGTCTCCCGCTATGACTACCGGTTTCCGGCCCACTAGGTCTGACGAGAGCCTGTCGATCATCTGGTTGAACTGTTCTATGGGCCACCTTGGTGGAGCGTAGCAGCTACAATAGAACACACCATTGATCTTGGCAATCGCAACACCCTCGGCGGAGGAGTGTATTACCTCTTGAACCGGGAACCGTCCCATTGTACAGATTGCCACCATCCCAGACCCGTCCGACACCCAATTGCCGTTACCGGCAGGGATGTTGTTCGGGTCTAATAGAAGGGCGACATCTGTCCTCGACTCCGAGACCGACTGCCACAACAGCTGTTGGGCTGCTGCACAATGGTTAAAATTTAGCTGTGTAATGTTCACGGCTTCTTCTTATTTACCTCACCGAAGGGACACGAAGGTCTACCCATAGCATGATTACGGGCTTGCTTCTTAGCGGTGCAGATAAGGCATTCATGCGCCTTAGTGCAGCCTCGCTCCTTCGCAAGGAATTAGATGGTATATTAGTACATTAGTAGTAATTAGTAGTCGAGTAGATACGTCCATACAAAGTTTGATAAAAAATTACATCATTTAATGCAAATTTATTACCCACGTAATATTTTCTGTAGGGAAAGGATTTTTCATTCCAAACTTTTAAAATTACCTTGGTCAAGTCTCCCCATGTTCCCCTATGTGCAAAAAAATGTTTAGACTGCTGATGCTCTTCCGACTCCATTTCCACAGCGTTTGAAAACGATTGCTTTAAAAACTTAGACAATGTAAGCAAAACACATTGAACTAATTTCACCCAAAATTTCTAGTAGAAATAGAGTTAAAGCAATTTCATAGTCACCCAATTTGATTCCGTACATCTTTAAGTGAAAAAAGTTGTGTCCCATAGTGAAAAACTAGGGTTTTTCTCGAAAATTGCTTTCAAATAATAATCAACACGACGTTTAGAAGCCATTCGTATTTTCATGATTTTTGAATACCAGTTTAGTTCGCTTCGGCCTTAAATCTTCGGGATTTTTTCGATTTCTTGCACCGATCATTTTCTTTGCTTAGTTGATTGCTTCCCTGAATATATTGGCTCAAATGGCACGTTCCCCGTACATAGTCGGGGATTTGTGTGTGATATTCCTGATTCCTGCTTCCCTGAGCTCTGCAACTATCATAAACATTGCAATCCATAATATCATATCGATTTAAGATCTTTATAAATGGGAGGCCATTCCAATACTGAAATCTTCGCCTGCCCATTTAGACCAACATAGTTGTTGAGTCAACAACATAGTTGTTGAGTCTAGTGTTCGATTCTTGGGTACAAACGCTTCAAAAAACTGAAATTTTATTTGACATTATTTTTACGAAGTTTCGTAAAGTGTCTATTTTTTAAAACGAATAAATCTTAGATTCTAGTAAGAGTAATAAATTCCAGGTGAGTTTTTATTTTTCTTTAGGGTCGGAGATGCCAAATTTATTTTTAAGACTTTGTTTGTTTTAAAAACAAATTTTTGTGAAACTAGTTGGCAATTATTTCAAGCTAAAATTTGCCATATTTTTTTATATTCAACACTCCAACGTCTTAAAATGGATGACACTCTTTGTACGTTGATAAACCACTGAAATCAAACAAATTTAGGAGATAAAAATAAAATATCTGCAATCAACAATCAGTTCAATGACTTTAAAAAATAAATGGTCCAACTGGAGCTGTATTCTCGGAAGGGCTCTTTGTCAGAATTAGATAATACTTTCATGATAATATTTAAGAGATGACGCTGCTTCGGTGGTGGCTATCGTGAATTTGAATGGATACACATTTGATGCAGAAAAAATATGGGAGCAGTTTGTAGAAGTTTATTTAGATACTAACTTGAAAGTTTTCAAATAAAATTAAAAAAAAACTGTTTGTGTCCATACATTTTACCCATTAGAAACTCTTTCACAACTCTCTGTTTCATTCGTTTTGACAGCAGATTCCTCACTCATCACAATTGGATTGTTTTCTCTTAGAATTTCAGCGCAAATATAACAACCGTTTCGAAAACCGATTCATTCAGAATGGGTTGTTGTATTCGGTTCCATCATAAATCAGCCGTTCACGTTCACTTAATCACTGGAGCGTTTTCATGTTTGCGAGATTGCGGGCGTTCATGTACGTGGATGATCGCGAAGGTTCGAGCGTTTGTATGTTAACGTGTTTCATCACGTAGTATGCTGCGAATGCTAGCGTGTATGTCACTTCGCGTGTATAAATTCGATTGTATTGTATTCATGTAGTCATTTTCATATTCTTGAATGTTTGCGCGGACCGCAAGTCTGATGTTTAATTTTGAGTATACAGTTCAGATGCTAAAAAAGAGTGAGTTCTCCCATATCACTAGTGTCCCCGGCAATATCGTTCAGAAACTTGTTGTCTAGTGTAGAGGAGTGTTTTTTGAGAATGCTCCAGCTGAAGTAGGACCAATCTCATTGCACAGTAGTTCAGAATATAAATTTAGCAGGAATTTTAACTTTTTGCTGAAACTAAATAACTTAGCCTTATAATATGTTTACGAAAGTTGTACATTGCAAGGCTCTTTTTCTGTTTAAACAAATGCTAGGGTGATTCAAATTCTAGCAGCTTCTAAAATTGAACTTTTTAAAGGCTCGAGATATCTTAAATGAAGTTGTAGAGCAACACATTTTAGACAAATTTGCTGAAAACATGTTAGCTCACGCGTGGCCGTTAGTGACAAGGAAAAAATTACCCCTGTCGGCCCACCTTTGTCTTGATTCCTAGTCCCACCAGGAATATTGGCTCCAAATTTGAAGCAAATCGGACAAGTCTAGCTATCCAACCAACGTGCCTGAAATTTGTATGAGATTTATCGACAATTTACATGGAGAAAACCCACTAGCTCGCATTTTCACCGCTAGCTGGCACGGTATGCATTGTATTATCACGGCAAGTGAAAATAAGAAAGATAATTTAATTATCTACAACTTTGACGAAGACTGCTAGTAAATCCGGCGATGTTAAAAGTAATTATTGAGCTTTTTACGTACTGATGTCTGAGTCAGTTTTGTATGGGGCCTAGCAGTGCATGGTTGTGCACCAGTGCTCGATTCCACGAAGTAAACGTTTTTGTGAAATAATGGTTAAATTTAGCTCAATAGCATGTTCAGAAGAGTAATAGTAAATAATACGAGTCATGTTTTGGTTAGAACATTTTAATTCCACATGTTACCGCATAGAGGACGTTAACACTAACTTTTTAAATGAGAGATAGAAATTAGGTGTCTTCCAAAAGTTGTAGAACAGGCATTTTCAGGGCCGCCGAGAGGGGGGGGACCGGGGTGTTTCCCCCCGGGCCCGGAGTTTTAAAGGGGGCCCGGATTTTTAATAGAAACTAAAATTTTGGCAAATACTTTTTCGACAAAAAATTATTTGAGAATACAATTAAAAATTTAATATCTTGTGTATGAGGTAACTACAATAGCGAAAATTCTAAACTACTGCATGTTTGATATCAACTATGTTTATACCAACCTAATTCTCGCATCGAAACAAGATCACGCTCGAGCGGGCATGGCGGAATTTGTACATTGAATGTCATGTACGCAGCTCACCTGGGTTCGAATCCCAACCCCGCACACAGGAATAGAGATTTGTTATAGGAAAATTCCTAACCTGAATGGAGAAGCGAATGACCTTAAGGTTAAAATATCTATAATCGAAACAAAAATATGATCAGATTTGTAAGGGTTACAAAAATTAAATGGTTTGATTAAAAGTCATGAGGTTGTCTTCAAAATTCGCCAATTTGAAATACAATCTTCGAAAGCGCTGGATTAGTATCGACAGTAATTATTAAGAAAAAACCCTGCTTAGGGTTGCCACACCGGTTTTTGGAGACGAATTCCGTGTCTTCGTTCAGGTACATTCGAATTCGCCCGGAAGAATCCATTGGATTATTTTGCAATTTTGCGTTGCCCTATTCTTTACCAGGAATCGCCCAGCACCCAGTCCTCATAAACATCATCCTCGGGTTGCAGGCCCTAATTGTTAAGGAGGGCTCTCTTGGCGTTGACAAATATTATTTTAAAAGTGCCATTTGTGTTTACTTTACCCCATTGAACCTTCACTTCAATGGATTAATGTTCCTCACAAAGATTCTCGAAAGAAACTGAAGTATGATTTCACACCCCGTGTTTGTTTACTGAGGAGGCGAGCAAAGCTCGCTCGGGTTATCCTTCACAGCGAGAGTGGTTAGTGCCTTTGGATTCTTTGTTAATAACCGAGACAGCGAATCACTACATCCAACTAAATCAACAAAACTGTTAACATATGTAAAAACATACAACTAAATATGAACGGCAAAGAAAGGTGGAGTGCTTTATCAAAATGTTACACTCTACAGTGAATGTGAAGAAAATAAGATATTTTTCCTCCTAGTGATACGAGCTACATAAGAAATAAAACAGTGCATATTTATTTGTTTTAAGCGTTTTATACAATAAAAAGTAATGGAAGCGCTCCATACCCATGTGTCTCTTAAAGTCTATCCCCTGCTCAGTAAAATTCTTCTGGTCAAAGTACCACTAGAGGCGTTACCCCACACTCTATTTGAGAGCTCAACTGGTCAAAACTCAAAAACTCTTGATATACCAAAAGAATTAAAAATAATCCAAAAATTTATATTTAAAATTTAATATATTTGGTTTGCCGTTCATTGATACAAACCTATAAAAAATCATATTCAGATACGAGATGATTCCGAAACATTTTTGTAGAGGGGTCATGCTCAAATGACGTAGTTTTTCGGCGATTTTCGACTATAAATTCCCCCTAGCAAAGAGGCCAGGGATGGAAAAAAATAAATACGTTTTACAATTTTTTCAAATACGGCCTTTTATCAACATTTTCATTATAACAGCAAATTGCGTACACAACAAGCCCCATTCGTGACGAGTATAGTTATAATAGTTTTGTTTTGAATTTTATATGTTATGTAGCATGAAGAGAAGATCTCTCACAATCCTGCAGCTGCCAATGATTCTAAGAAGCATACGTTCAACTAAATTGCTAAATTGTGTTTGATTGATTTCGCAGAGAAAATTTAACTCAGCTACCAAACTAAATCAACTAGTTAGCAAGATTAGCTAACTAATGTAGCAAGTTAAATCCGCATACAAAATCTCTTTGTTTTGGAGGAGTGAGCGTGAGATTTTGAACGTCGCTTCCTGAACGTAGCGATTTTAATTTTATTTTTTGAACTATTTTCTAGAAATCAGTTACAACATTCTTGTATTTGTATTTCTACAATTCCATATTGAATTTGCAAAAGGGCGTATAAGATTTGTAAACAAACTTTTATTTTGATGGTTTCTCTTAATTTACTATAATTTTGAAGCAGAAAACAATTGAAATTACTTCTACGAAGGGTAAAAATTTACATTAACGCATATTTTTCATGAAATTCCACTCTGCAACAGACTAATGAGCGAAAATAGTTTGTTTACAAAAAACACTTTCGCCCTTTTGACGAATTAATATTGAATTGTAAGATTCTGCCATTTTTATTTATTTGCATACTTTTATTTTATCCATCTTTTTACGTTCCTTATTTTTGCTTTTTTCTATTGCTATCACTATCACTTACTTTAATTCATAGTTTTTTCTCTGTTATTTAATTTTATTCGCAATTTTTCGAGAAAATTCTGTTTTTTTATTTTTTTCTTATTGTTTCATATTTTAATACCATGCTTTTTTATTTGTATCTTTTGTCATTCCATCTAATTTTTAGAATTTGTCCATTTACTACATTTATTCTTGTCATAGCCTTTTTCTATTGCCTTTTTTCATATTTTTATTCTACATTTTTGTGTTCCTATAGTATACCATGTTGGCTTTTTTCTACTATTTTTTGTTTTCAATTTTGTCTGTTTGCTCCTTTTTTGTTCAATACTTCCAATTTTCTTTACTTTTACGTCTTTTCATCATTTCAATTCTCCAGTTTTTCAAAATTTCCTGGTTCGTTCATTTCTTTAAATTTCTTTAGTTTTATGCATTCTTAAAGTTTTATTTACTTTTTCTATTGCTTTAAATATTTCTTGTTTTTAATGTTAAATAAATTTTTATTATTCTTGATTTATCGAGTTTTTCAGTTTTATGCTTTTTATATTAATGTTTGTATTATTTTTAGTAGTATTTCCGTTTTCATTAATTCTAATTTTTTTCCTTATTTCCTATCGATTTTTCATTATTTTCACCATTTGTTCAATAATGTTCGACTTTTTTAATCTTCGCAATATGTTTTTCTAGTTTCCTGTTTTTCTTTATCAATTCTTTATAGGTTTTGTTTTGGTTTTTCTCGATTAAACATTTTTTGACAATTGACATTTGTTTACCTGATTGATTTTGTTGTTTTAGCTCTTTTGTACATTCTTTTAATATTTAGTTTTCCTATTATTTTTTTATCTTTTGCCGTTGATCGCCGCTTAGATATTTTTAATTTTTGTAATTACTGCATTTTTAATCTTGTCATTTCCTTATATATTCCTCCTATAAATACTATTACAAAAACGGCGCTTTTCAAAGTCACCAATACTGTCGAAGAGGTATTAAAAACTCCCAAAGTATTAAAAAACTCTACGTTTTTTCCTTCATTGGCAATACAAACAACTAGAGCAAAACAATGGTACATAAATATAAAATTTCAGTGTACTAAACATAATATCAGTGAACTCCAATGGATTCCAAACATTGACTTTTTTGTACTCGGGCTCGTATTTTCTCTCTGCGGCCCTGGGCATTTTGCAATAATTGTTCCAAACATCTCCTCGTTGGCGCCCTCTTTGCGGTCACAGGTAGAACTAAAATTTTCTAACCATAATATGACTAGTATTATATTGAGCTAAACCAAAACGCTATTTCAGAAAAATGAATAGTTCGCAGGAATCAAATACTGATACACAACCATGCACTGCTACGCCCCATGCAAAACTGACTCAGACATCACTTCGTTAAAAGTTTAAGAACTTCTTTTAACGAAACCGGATAGACTAGCAGTTGTCGACAAAGTTGAAGACAATTAAATTTTCATTTTAATTTTCAGTTACAATGATAATACGATGCAAACAGTGCCACCTAGCGGTGAAAATGCGAACTAGTGGTTTTTCACCATGTAAATTGTCGAAAAAGCTCATGCAAACTTCAGGCACGTTGGTCCGGTAGCTAAACGTGTCCGATGTGCGTCAAAATTGGTGCAAGTACTCCTGGTGGGACTAGGAATCGAGACAGGGGTGGGGTGGGCCGATTCAGTTTTCAAAAATTCATTATTTTTTGGGCAGGCTAGACTGTCCGTGTTGTAACTTTAACCAGATTAATGTCGTATTGGAATGGATTTCTAATCAACTATTTGTTTTTCTTTATTGTCTGACCTAGTTGATCTTAATGAAATGCTAAGATAGGGCAAAGCCAATTTGAGTGAAACATCAAATAAAAAATCTGCTCAAACTGCCGTAAAACACCACATCTTTTTAATTACATGTACAATACAAAAACTAAACAATAAATAACAAATAAAATTGTAACAAATCAAACTAACACATTAAAATAAAAAAAATTAAAATATAAAAGAAAAGCAGAAAATGAAAATCGTCGCTGTTGTGCTATCTTATGACAAACGCCATTTTGGGGTAAACTGAGTTAGATATGCCACATTACTCGTCTAACGAATCTCTACAAGATGGCGTTCCAAGAATTTTGAAATTTTGCTTGCTTATTGAAATATAGCGAGAAAAGTGATTAGAAATTGTGAGTTTTTTGCTTCAAATCATTATATCTTGGGATTGGCTCAAGTTTTTTCATCAATACACACCTATGACACGTGTGAGTGCGACTTTTGTTTACATTTTTAGTGAAAACTCGCAACATAGTCAATCGATCTTCGTAATATTTGAGATATTAATACATAATAGGTAGAAGCATCAATTGTCTTCTCTGAATTGTTTCTACCATTTATAAGTTTCATGATATTCAATCTCAAACTTTAAAAATCATTTTTCTCGAAATGTGCAAAATGGCGCTTGTCATAAGATAGCACAACAGCGACGAAATACCGATAAAAATGTCGTCAGTAAGTAGACTGTAAAAAAACTCTTCAATAGCCGATTCTTGAAAGTAGAGGATAACGCGTTGAAATCAAAATCCGCAAACACTTTGTTAATTGTGATAGATATGAAGCGGATAGGATCATGACCATAATGCAGGGAGTTCCCATGTTCGAACAACAAAATACTACGTTAACGGAGCAGACGTTCTGATGCATAGATGTGGAGTCAACTCAGTAATTTAGCTACTACCGCAGAAGATTGAAAGAACTCAGTTGACATACAACAGAACAAAAGCTACTGAACTGACACTGAATTCGAAATTCAAGAAATAAAAAACAGATTTCGTCGGAGTTCTATTAAAGTGTGCCTAAAACATCATGAGACTGACCAAATCATCACATTGTTACCAATGGTCAATTCAATAATTATCACGAAAAGCCAATACATATTGCAGTAAACTCATATGCATTAATAATAACAAAAACCCAAAATAAAACCATCACATATTCCGCTGAAAGCATTTGTTAGCCAACGCCAATAGTAATGAATCTGATGTGTATTATGAAAAAACCGATTTTTCTGTTTTGAGGGTCGTTGGATTGGATTTGACGCGCACCTTCTGCAACCAGACAACCAATTAACAGTAGAAATACCAACATAGTCAGCGCTGAGCCGAGAAACAGTATATACCGAGCGAGCCTGCTGGCAGTTCAAGCATACATATAACGATGGTCGGCGGACGCATCGATGAAAGGAGCCGAGCGGGACCTCTGTACCAACCAGCAGCTATCGTCGCAATACCAACTACTGGCCGCCAGTTGTTGAGAGCATGGATTCGGCAAAAGTAGGTCAATCGCCTCGCAGCTATCGCAACGAACGCATTGCTTTCGCATATATATTTGCGCGCGCAAAACCGAAAACACGTCTGCAGAGGGCGGCACGGTGGTGGGGATGTATGAAATTGAGAGTGAATGGTAAACAGTTAAACAAATAAAAACATTGCTCGTGCATTAAAAATTACGGATCATCAGAGTGTTTTGAGAAGCAAAACACTAGTTATGTAACAGCCATGGTGATGAGTGTCTCTAAGGAAATATTGACTACATCATCCGGGAGAATAATTATAATAATGTCACATGTTTATTATTAATTATGGTGGCAACAGAAATTTGGTTGGAAACCATCGATTTTGGTTCATAATTGAAGAGAATGTACCTGTATGAATAATCCTTCGTAGCGTGTTATTCCCAATTACACGTGATCCGCCATGGCATTACGTGATACGTTTGTTCGGTTCTTAAAAACCAGATCCGGTATTTGTTCAGACGCTCCGAGAAAGGTCCGCAAGGCAAACATATAGTCGCCTCAAGCACTACACGAGTAGGTAATACTGTCACCACTGTTTGTACGTCAAGTGTTTGGATTGTGTTTCGCGCACGAAGGAAATTACTGCACCTTGTATGACGATATGACAGTTCGAAACATCTACCAACAACAGAACTGAAAGCTCAGCGAACGCTGATGCCAGATTGTTACATCGATACCTTTCTGCCAACGAGTCGCTGCTTTGTTTGTTTCTTTTGCCTGTTCGCTGAATAGAAACCGAACTCATTATTGTTGTTTTGATTGATTGTATGCAAAAACGATATGCAAAATGTTCCAAAATCACTGGATGGAATCTTAAAATCGTCGAAATTGTTACGCTCTTTGCTCGATTTCTGCAAGTTTTAGACTAAAGAAAAACAGCGGCAAGAAAAACATAATTGCTTCAACTATATACAAAAATCAATATCATTAATGACGTATACAGTTGAATACGATATGGTTAAACGAGGCAGCGATCAAAAGATAACATTCGTACAGTACATATGTATTACTATTTGGGAGCTAGAAATATGAGACTTTGTTTTGGAACCGCCACCACCTCCACCTGCCCTAAATTTGATAGAGCTAAACGATTGTTGGTTTTTTCAAGCTGTTGAAAATATGTCAGTAAGTGTAAACGTACACCATCTGAACTCAACAAATGAGTTGTTGGTTTTGATTTTTGGATTAGTACGAGTTAATAACCAACCCAATTAAAATAACCAAGACGGTTTCAGTCTATCGCTTTTTTTACTTTAACTCGCAACTAGTTGTAACAGCTTGTGGATATGCGAATTCAAATATAAATTTATGCTGCCGAAACAAAAAGCAAATCGTATTTTTTCGATTAAAGAGGTGATAATCTAATGGTAATTTGCTTCTTTTTCGGACTAGAAAAATTCTAATCCTATAATGTGCCGGGTTAGTGAATCGAAGCCATATTGTAATATTTGAACAGTTTTTCCAAACTTTGGAAACCATCGTATTAAAGTTATACCCAGAAGTTCTCTACTTCAATAAACGCAACTCAGATATTGAAAACTATTTTTTACGCCCCCGTTAAAAACCTGAAAATCTAAGATAGTCAAAAACAATTCAACTTCAAGTCCAAAAAAGTCAATCATGGTAAAATTTTGCCTTTCTCATATACAGGGTGTTTGGTTCATGGTTTAGAACCTCTCGAGGGGTGATTGTCATATTTGGAGAAAAAAATCGTTTCCATCAAATCTCAACCGTTATAGAGTTATTGAACTTTTTGTGTAAAAAACTTATTTGTCTTAAAATACCTCTAACTCAAAAAGTAGACTTTGCATTTTAAATCTTTTAGTTCCATTCGAAAGATGACAAAAAATTTCTATTGAATGGTGTCCTCATATCTTTTAGTTATTTAGTTTTAGTTACCTTTTAGTTTTAAAGTATTTAAAAATTAGTGTTTTTGAGGTTTGGTTAATTTTCTCAAAATTATGAATTATGATTATAGAAATATTTATCATCCAAAAATTGGGTTTTAGGACGATTCATAATTTGTTTGTCAACATCATATTCCTATCTCTTCTCATTTCTTTGTAATTTCAGTACTAAACTTTTCCTTTAATCGAATTGCAAGTGCTTAAAAGACTCAAATCAAAAAAATATGCTTCATATCGTTATTTCCAAGATTTCATTGGAAAGCTGAGAAAGCTTTCTATCGATTTATGTACAAATATCTCTCAGTTAAGGGTACTAAATGACTTTATACTAGTCAAATAGCTCACAATTAGCGTTTTTCAAGGAGTTTTGTAATTATTCTAATTATTAATTATCAAAATATATCGTTACTATTGTTCATTTGATGCCTCTTAACATTCTCTATAACTTCTTATTTGACATTTTATTCATATCTTTTCAATTCGCTGCTATTCACCACAAATGTAGTGGGTTCGAAATAGTTGTTTTTGCATATGGAACGATGTGATAAAAATAATTTTGCGTCAAAACAAAAATGGAGCCAAAGAAAGAATTGTAGAACTTGCTGAGATGCATTATTTTCATTATAATAATGGTGATGTTTATTATTTGCTATTTTAAGAAAATTAACGAAAATACTACTAATAACACTAACTTTAAGCTAATTTACTTCTAAAAGAAGACTAAATTCACTTAACTGAAATGTATTAATTCATTTTTATGACTTTCGAATGAAACGAAAAGTACAATAAGTGCCATACTTTTTTTCAATTAGAGCAAGTATTAGTGAAAATGAGATAAAAATATTCAAGTTCAATTTCGTGTGTTTAGAAAACAAGAAAAGATAAGTGTAACATGTCAATGAACGAATTATGCAGCTCCTCAAGACTAACAATCTGAATTATTAAAATGATGATATTAACTATTAAGATTTTCGAGAAATAATCGAAAAATCGATCAAAATTGTGAAATTTTAAATAAATTACTTTGAAAAGGTTACTTAAACTCAGTAGCTGAAACATGTGAGGTCAATGGGAAATTTTCAAACCTTTCTAACCGACATAAAAGATTTGAATTAGAGAGTATACTTTTTGAGTTAGATGTATTTTAAGATTAATAAGTTTTTAACACAAAAAGTTCAATAACTTTGTAACGGTTCAGATTTGATGGTGATGTGTAGAACGATTTTTTGCCTTTCTCATATAGAAAGGTTATGCAATCACTCTGAAAAACGTCAACCTAATCCCGGCCCGGAGGGCCGAGTGTCATATCCCATTCGACTCAGTTCGTCGAGATCGGAAAGTCTGTATATGTGTGTGTGTGTGTATGTGTGTGTATGTATGTGCGTATGTGTCAAATAATTTCACTCATTTTTCTCAGAGATGGCTGGACCGATTTGCTCAAACTTAGTCTCAAATGAAAGGTGCAACCTTCCCATCGGCTACTATTGAATTTTGGATCGATCGCAATTCTGGTTCCGGAATTATGGGTTTAAGAATGCGGCCACACAGAAATTTCTCATATAAACTATAGGAAAAATTAAAAATAGAATTTTTATTTTTGATGCTAAATGTCTTCAAGGTGCATAAAACGTCGAAATTGGATGCAAACTCGAAAAAAATTTGACGACGATTCACTTTTTTGAATTTTGGCACATTTTTGCCTTTCTCATATAGAAAGATTATGCAATCACTCTGAAAAACGTCAACCTAATCCCGGCCAATTTTTTTTTTTGACTCGCATTAGGTTTCTGGATTTTAACAGGGGCGTTACACCCCCCCCCCCTCTACTGTTCACTCCCCTCCCTTCAAAATCTCAGACCATCACCCCATCCAGCCCTCATACCCCTCCCCTTCAACCCCATCGTCTTTAAACCACCACTATATCACAAAGCATACCAATTTAAGCTGGGGAGTCGTTCGTTCATGGGACTTTCACCCTCCTCACATACCACCCCCGCATGACAAAATGAGTTAGTAAGCAGATAACATTAATCTAATGCTGATTAGGCTAATGAAGTACGATATTTTTTTGTTTCAAGTGTTTCACCGTCGACACGTAGCTCATCAAGTTCGTGTCTGGCAAGCCATTGTGTATAAGTGCAAAGTGTACTAAGAATGTAATGGACATTTCCACAATTATGTTGAACATAAAAAGCCTGCGTGCCATAGTTTAGAGAAATGAGAAAGGCACAATTGCACCGCTAGGTGGATTAAAACAGGTTTTTTCTCCAAACATTAACCATGAATCAAACACGCTGTATAAAGGATATGCTATAACTGTGAAAATCGTCAACCTAATCCCGGACCAGAGGACCGAGTGTCATACACCACTCGACTCAGTTCGACGAAATCGGCAAATGTTTGTATATATGTGTATGTATGAATGAGTGCCCAATATGGTCAAAGCGATTTTGATATCATGGTAGTACCAGTTTATATGGAAAATTGCCGTGTGGCTGCACTCTTCAACCCGGAACCGAAACACCGTTCGACAAAAAAAACAATAGCAGCCGATGTGTTGTACCTTTCATTTGAGTTTAAGTTTGTTCAAATCGGTCCAGGCGTCCACGATGCGAGGAGAATATAATTCCCACCTTACGCCCTAGCTTGTTTTGGTAAACGGGGTGGGTGTGTAAAAATGAAGTGGAAAGGAGGGAGGGAGTGTGAGAAGGGAGGGGATGGCGTAACAGAGGTGTTATGTAAATTGGACAGGGTAATTCTAGACCGGACCCCCTAGTTACATCCGTTGTAAAGTTTCAGAAAACGCATCTTAGTAAAAAAAATAGATTTAGGGATTAGGTTGGTGATTTTCAGAGTGATTGCAGTTGTATAGGAGAAACTAATCACTAATTCATTATTTTTTGGCCTACAAGCAATAGAATGCGTAAAAATTGGCATCAACAGTTTTGCTTCATTGTTAAGAAGTAAGATAATAACACAAATGCGCCGAAAACAGCGAAATGCTCGTGTTTGAGCGCAACAAAAACTCGAATCGAGTGCCCTTATTGTTGTAAACTCATTTGGACCGTATTTCCTCTTGTATCATATGACGCACGCTGCATGCCAATTAACACACAAAAACTTAAAGAACGTATTTAACAATGATTTATCTTATTACTGACATTATCTATCAACGCAAACAATCTGCATAACTACTTTCGCAAATACAATTTTACACAACGAGCCGCCATGTAAGTACTCGTAAACTAATTTTAGAAGAACCTTATTAAGCTTATTATGCAAAAAACGGCCCGAATATTCGAATGATAAACCATTATAATGCAAATTATGAAAAAAATTACCAAGCTAAACCCAGAAATAAATTAAAATTAGGTTGAAGTCGCAGAAACAATAAATAGAATATAATTAAACATTGTAAAATCATTTTTCAAGTGTAGCGGAAAGTGGTCGGTTGCCGGCACTGGTCAGTTGTCGGCACCCCTACGTAACTCTTGACAGAAAGTAGATATGGACATTCTGATAAATATCATTTATGTGTTATATTAGCACGATCTTTTTGTGCCGATTGCTGAAGCAAACAAACTCGAATGTTCTGTTCTACAACCATTATATTTTTTGAACAAGTGAAACTTTACTTAAAAGTTTTTTTTGATGATTTGCTTAGTGTTATAGAAAGAAGTAAATCGAACGTAAAAGTATGCGCATTGAATATTTACGATGTGAATTTATTTTATTTTATGATTCAACATTGAATGGCACCGAAAAATTCGCCACAATTTTTTTTCAGTTTTCAAAAAAATCGGTTGTCGGCACCCCATTTTCTATGGCAAATCGTCGCTGTTGTGCTATCTTATGACAAGCGCCATTTAACACATTTCGAGAAAAACGATTTTGAAAGTTTGAGATTGAATATCTTGAAACTTATAAATGGTATAAACAATCCAAAGAAGACAATTGATGCGTCTATCTATTCTGCATTAATCTCTCAAATATTACGAAGATCGGTTGACTATGTTGCGAGTTTTTACTATGAATGTAAACAAAAGTCGCACTCACACGTGGCATAGGCGTGTATTGATGATAAAATTTGTATGACGTGTCATAATCGTGCATGGAAATTTTTCCATAGAAAAAAATCATCACTTTTTAACTTTTATTCATATCTTTGGATTCATATGGTCTATGAACATTCGGTGAAATGCATTTTAAAGGAAATGAGTCAGGGAATCTAGAAAAAAATGTTATTCTTGATTACAGTGTTGCCAAATATCTTTTATTTCTAGTTCAAAACTAAAACTGTTTTTTTCTCACAACTCGTATAATTCCATAGAAAAAAATCATCACTTTTTAACTTTTATTCATATCTTTGGATTCATATGGTCTATGAACATTCGGTGAAATGCATTTTAAAGGAAATGAGTCAGGGAATCTAGAAAAAATTGTTATTCTTGATTACAGTGTTGCCAAATATCTTTTATTTCTAGTTCAAAACTAAAACTGTTTTTTTCTCACAACTCGTATAATTTTCTTTCAAAAATGTTTATGCCATTGTGTTCCTCAGACATTTTCACACATAAAACCGTCTAAAACTTCAATATAACTTGAGCCAATCCCTAGATATAATGATTTGAAGCAAAAAACTCACAATAGACCTTTCTCGTCAAAAATTTTTATATGCAGAACAGCTTCCGTTTTCATCGCTGGATCAATTCTGAATACTGTCACGTTAATTTGGTGTCTCTAACTATTGAAAAAATCAAAAATTCTTCGAGCTGCCCATTTTACTCTGTATTCCCCTGTCCTATTTTACCTCGATTCTCCATACTTTTTCACCATTTGGATGAATTTCGAGTGGGGAATATGAAATAAAGTTACGGCGGGTAGTCTATAACATAGTTCCAGTAGCCTGCCGCTAGCCGGCAGCTGTTTTAATCTGGCTATTCGCCGTTTCGTTTACTGGGTATGAACTCCAAGAGTTCATTCCAATTTGTCAAAAACATTGTTTTGACGTAGATGAACCCCAAAACAGTGTTGCAGAATATACCGATTTATCGATATTTAAACCGATTTTTAATTTCAATTCCAATAAAGTTACTAAAAATACCGACTTCTTTTTTCTTACCTAAAAATCACGATTTTCATATAATAAGATCAACTAATATTACGTATGGGCCTTTTTAGAAAATGTCTTCACCTTTCCACATCAAATCATCCGGAAATTGATTCAGAAATCTGCCAGGTTACTATCAAAATTTCAAATGAAGCTCAACAACCGATTCTGAAATTGATTGAGCTCGGTAGGTTTGATTACATAACATTAGAATGATCTATAATTTAAACCCAAAAAATTGCAGGTAACTTTTGGTTAGCATACATCTTCACACCGATAAATACCTATTTTTTATTTAGAACTATACCGATATTAGATTTGTTCCAGTACCAGTAGAAAGTGGAAGTACTCCGGAGCAAACAGAGAGAAAATCATTCCTATGTTCTCTTCTCTTTTTTCTGCTTCCGTTAGCAAACCGGAGTAAAAAGGAAGTATTTTTTGCTTCTGTTTGCTCCGGAGCAACTTCTGTGTACTAGAGCAAACCTATTATACAAACCATCTGACAACGCTGCTCTAAAGTGAAAAGTGCTCTTAAAACATCGATGACATCTTTTTTGTTTTTTATGTTTTCTCTACCTATCTGATGTGTTTCATCCTGTCAAGGAATCCAAAAACATCAGCTGTCTCCCGTTTCCAGAGAGTTCGCCGACCAGTTTTGCTTTCAAACTGAAGAGAAAACTACAGTTTAACTTCACCAGGCACAATCATCAGAATGAGATGCAGGAAAATATTAACCCAGAATGGTTTCATTTCACCGTCCAGTTGGAGATTCATTTCACAAATGATAATCGTGTATGTCCAAAAGGTTTTGTGCGGATCTGCGAATTCGGTTTTTGTGGAATAATTCGACCAAGGGCTATGATGTAGCAGCGGTCAGAGTAGGTCCAATCATACGGCTTCATCCCACCCCGAAAGCAGATGAGCGCTGGGGAATGTTTTCAGCCACCTGGAGGAGGAAGTTCAGCGCGGAAGAAATGTTACCAGACTTCACCGATCTGGTATCTGGACTTTTTTGATGATCTCATAGAGATTGTGTGTGCAGATGGGCGGTTAAAGTTCTGCGAGGGAAAGATTTGTAACTTTAAGGTAAATTGTTTGGAGTCATTTGTTTTTTATTACAACTATTGACGGACGTTTCATTGCAGGATATATATGAAGCCGAAAACACCCACAACAATGGGGTAACTAACATAAACCTCGCCGGTGACGGAGTTGAGTGAACGAATCGATTTTCTGAGACTGGAAACGTACACGTAAGGTTGTCAGATCGATTGGGGATTTACGTCTGTATATGGGCGAAGTAAGTTCTATGTTTCAAGCAATTTTTTAAGCTCACCTAGGGCGCAGACAGATTTTACTTGTTCTTTTAAAATACTGTATATAAGTCATTTAATTTTCAGTCTGTAATGAGTATGTCATCAAGTGCCTTAATTCTTATTCTTTTTAGCTCACGTACGCAGCGGTTCGGCAGGAAGCATTTCAGCAATCCGCCGGATCAAATCCGTCCACAGCTTTCCCAGCTCAACATCACGCATCCGAGGAGGAGCTTCGATGTATCCTAGAGTTTCACCAGCAGGGTTACCGGTGACATGTTTGGAAGTGGCGGGCGGTACAGTCATGACTGGCAGCCAGGGCCACACTGTTAACGTGTTCCGGCTCGATAGCCACCTATTGCAGTTCACCCTAAACGGCCATTGCGGTCCTATTACATGTATTTTCATAGACCAGTGGCAGGCTGAGATGGGCGCATCTGGTTGCCAGGATGGTGTGCTATATGTGAGGGACTTGATACGGGTATGTCAGCCAAATTTACGGTATGGCCTAAATCTACATAATTAAATTGATTGGTTATTTATAGGTGCCTGTATGTACAAAATTGAAGCCCATGACGACTCAATCGTCGCACTTGCCTGTTCCCCGAGTTACGCAATATCGCTCGGACTGAACGAATGAATACGGTTCTGTGACTACGGAAATCAAATGAGAATCGTTCGTTTCCCTCTTGTTGCGTCGGAAAAGTGGTTCGGTCGGGGGAATCGTAATCGACCAGCTAACGAAAACAAATGTACAGCAGCTTCTGAACGAAGCCATTGCTAGCACGAGTTATTGATTTGGAAGGATAGTTGCTGAGGACCATTCTTACAATAGTATAAAAGTTCTAACCTCAAAAACACAACAATAAAATGTATTTCTTTCAGAGTTTATCATATCCATTACACGATCAAATGCGCTGATGGGTAAGGCTTTGGATTCGGCTATATTCCATCATCATTGAAGCTAGATCATAGAATCATGGTAATTTGACAGACTGCAAGTGTTATTAGTAGCACAAACAGCTAGCAGCCCAGCTAGTATTGTTCTTTCTGCTTGCAACCAACCTGGTTATATTGATGTCAATGCTAAATTCGCTGTTGCAGCTGTATGGTCGCTATACTGTCCCATGTGTTATGGGATTCGCTATTAACATGGGACAATTATGCTTAGAGCACCAGATTCTAAAAGCGACCAATTTTGGCCAATCACTGGAGGCAAAATCACGCGTAACAATTAATAATAAATTAAATTGTTGCTGAGTAATTTTTGTTGTACATGAATAAAACATACCGATTGCCTCGTTACCTATGCTGCCGTGATCCGCATAGCAGTCCCATTTGGGTTTCCTATGCAGATGGGACAGTTATGCGTATCACGGCAGTATGGCTAAATAACCATTAGAAAGGTTATGAGCTTATGTTGTCGCATTTTATAATCATTTATACTACGCAACAATTAATAATAAGTTACATTATTGCTGAGTATTTTTTGTTGTACATGAATAAAACATACCGATTTCCTCGTTACCTATGGCTAAATAACCATTAAAAAGGTTATGAGTGTATTGTTGTCGTATTTATAATCATTGATACTACTTTCAAGTGATCGATTTTAAAGATACGTTTGCAAAAAAAACACCGAAGCACAGTGAGTTGGTGTTAATGCTCTATCTTTGATCCTAGTGCTGCAGGATTTGGCCAACATTTATACTATTTTTATTCAATCAACTTCAAGGAAAATGCATCACGTGAACGCTATATATATGGACTTCTAGATTTGGTAATTGTTCCGAATCACACTCGACCTGGCCTTGGGTACAAGATATTTGCTTGATCTCCCACGAGCATGGTCCTGCCGGAGTGTTTGCCTCGCCCGATACCGGGGCAGCCTGTCCAAGCGAGGCTGCCTCTTGTGAATCGGAACCGCTAAACATTCCGATGAGGGCATGTCCAACGGTGTTACCGACGGAGCCGATCGCTACACTACCAGCAGTAGCTGCGATTTGAGTAATTAATCCAAAGGCCTGTTTGGGAGCTACCATTGGTGCAGCGACAGCCGAGTGTGACGCAGGCTGTACCATCGGCTAACTCGATTCCGGCGAGGTGGAGCAGCTGCAACTGGTGCGGACCTATGTTGCGATGTATATAATTTCAAGGATTACCAGAGATTACCAATTACCAGAGATCATCAAAATGTTTTGTGGCTAACGTTGTAATTCAGCAAAAAAATCAAAACAAGTTAAATTGATCGCAACAAATAAAATCGCTTTCTTCAACGAATCGTGGACAAGAAAAAAACAAATGCCAAATTTAACGGAACATTGCCCAATGACGTCAAATAAAAATGAAAGCCTAGCGAGCTTGTTAATACAAGATATTCGCATTTAAAAGTAAACCAAATCAAGTTTCTCATACTGTGGTCGAATAAAAAAAATCCAAGTCTATGTAAACAAGCTCTGCGAAATGTCAAAAAAATGAGGTTAAACATTTTCATCCAATGTTCTACAGCGAGAGGTTCATTTTAGTTTGTTTACATTGCTAATGAATTTTGTACTGCGATTCACCACTTCATTTACCGCGTTGCCAAGAACTTAAGTGAAAATATTCAAAGCAGTGCTGCCCAAACGCACATTTTAAGTCCCACCATTCTTGCTGAGGTGAAAAAAATATTCAACATTCTTGCATATTTCAAATTTTAAAAAATCCTTAAAAAATCATGATAGCTCCTAAAAATCTCATTTTTACGGAAATGTTCTTATCAATGTGTAATCTTTCGATTAAAAATAAGAAAAACAGGTGTTAGGTCGGACGAGAAAGGTCTATTTCTCATCATGTTTCTAGCTATATCTAAGTAACCAAGTAGAATTTCTAAATTCTGAAAACGCCACTTTGTAGAGATTTTTCAAACAAGTAATGTGGCATATCTAACTCAGTTTACCCCAAAATGGCGTTTGTCATAAGATAGCACAACAGCGACGAAATGCTCAATAACCTAATCAATATGGGTATTTTTGGAACGAGTTTTACGAATAGATACCTGAGATCGATCTTTGGCACCATTCTGAAACCCAGGAAGGCGACTTCCGGTTTAGCGTTTTACATTTACATGAAAAAAAACCCATTTGGGTCGCACTGTATATACCAGATTGTCACGACCAAAAACTTGGGGGGGGGGGGTGTAACGGAGTTACCTTGTAGCCTCCCCCCCCCCCTTTGGCTTCTATCTGATTTGTCTGAAGCTTTGGTAAAAAATGGGCTGCTGAAACTCACTCAATTGCAGTGAATGCGATCCGCCAGTGCATTACCAGTGCGTAATATTCGCACCAGTTTTCCACACACACAGATTGTTATTCTGATAAAGAATGATGTTCAAAAAGCCTTTGATGGTTGTTGAAATGAATAAAATTCCTTTTCCCTTTGAATCTTGATGATTTTCATTCATATTTTTCCATTCTTAGTAACTTTTTTTAGGGTGCCGACAACCGACCACATTTTTCAAAATGGTAAAATATTATCATTTTACGAAATTGTTAATAAATTTTTTCATGTTGACAAAATAAATTAAATTCTTTCATCAGTGAGAACCAATAAATCCTGATGGAATATCGGTTCCTGACAAGGATTACACTGACAGTTATCCAATGTTTGTAATGAAAGGTATCCACATTAAACGAGCACTGTGTTTTATGGTCCCATTTGGGATCCCAAAAACATGGGTGGATAATGTGGTGTATATTAGCGAGTATAAATTTTGGCAAGTTTAAATTGTAAGATGAAGTCAGTAATAAATTTCTTATGTACTGTTTGGTGGTCCTGAAAAGGGCCCAGTTGTACTGGTAGGTCGATAAACAGTTAAAACATTTATTTTAACTAGATCTGTCAAACAATAAAAATATAATAATACGGCCAGGGACTGTACTATCATGTTATTAATAATGGATGTTGGCAGGTTCCCATAGTCTCATGGTATTGGCAACTGCGATTGGTCCCGTCCAAGATTCAATCAATAATTGGCAGTATAGCACCGGTTACAATGAATAGTTTCACAATCGCATAGTTCTTCGCATTGATCATCCAACCTAGCATGCTGGAAAAATAGGTATGTTAGTTAATGATGGCACAGTGCCAATCATTAAAAATCCCGAAACATATAAGGATATAACAAGTATATCCAGTTCCATGAATTAACTACTTGTTATAGTTGTCCATTGTGCAAATGCATCTGAACTGCAGTTTCAAAACGTTTATTCCCTTCATCTGATAATTCAATAATTACTTTACAAATATCATCATAAATTAAGGATTTCAAAATTATAATATTCAACATTTCTTACATATGTTTCTAAACTTTGAAACTGTGGGGTGCGGACAATCTAGCACTGAAATGACTCAAGATAACCCAAATAGCCGTTCTGAAGATGATTCTTCAAGATCAGAAACTATTCAATCCGAGGCATTATAGACTGAAAGTGATAGACATATACAAATAAGTATATTCACATAAATGATAATCTACGTCAAACCGGAATACCATGTATCGATTAGAAGAAACATTTAGATTCATTCGCGATTATTTGTTGATCATTACAACTCAAATTGATCGATTACATCGAATTAAATTAATGGGAATAGACCGCCACGCACTAAAAATCCCATCGAAAGTGTGTTCTATCTTACAAAGCTATTGTTCACAACAAAATCGCAAACATGGCTGATTACTTCAAATTGCGTAATTGCCAGCATTCTTAATGTTCTGTATCTACGCTAAAGTAATGAGGTGTAGATAGCAATCTGTACATAGCAATCTGTTCGGACTCGTACAACAATATAATAGATTGGACCCACGCACAGAGTGACAGAAACATACAAATGGATATATAGATGTAGCATATTTAGGTAAGAAGCTGAATTCCGCGAAAAACCCCAACAGCTAATGGGAACTTTTCATCCACAATAAAGTGAATCAATTACGCAAATTGCCGCTGACGCTTATGAGAACTGTTGAATTGAGAAGCTTAGAATCTTGCACAGAATTGCCGCGGGAGCTAGCCAGGCATTTGTACACCTGTTTATCACATGTGCACACGGGCACTTTCTTTTCTGCATGAGACATTATCTCGCACATACCATCCCATAATTGCCGTAAGTTAGTTCCTGTTCTATCCACTTTTTTCAAGGCACAATGGGGAAAGAGGATCCATGGAATACAATAAAGGCTAAAAGCTGGCGCTTTCAGTAGCATATGTGTTTGGTTGTATTTTATAAAAATACTGCAGATGTGATGTGTGAGGGAAAATTGTATAAAACACCTTCCCTCTGTTTAACATTCCGGATGCAGAGCACAATTTATGCACAATGTTTTTAAGTTTTTCAGCAGACATCTCTCCCATGGTTCGATAACAAGTTTGAAGTGCGATATCACTTTCTAGGACATTCGTTGCGCCACCGTTTTAAGAACCAGTCGATTGAGAATCTGTTGGTGCTGCACCCTTTTCCTGATTCAGCCGTCACAATCAGAATCACATGAATCGACAATGGAGAGTTGACCATGCCAGCCGAAGGGCCTCTTAGTTCTACATTATATGTGGGACCTCCGATTTGGAAAATCAGATTTCAGATGGAATTCCTACGCTGTAGCTGACCACCAATACACAGAGAGTATATTAGATTCGCTAGTTCTAGGAAACTTCTCATGTGTTGTTCACCAGAATCTTTTATTATTAGGCCAAATAAATCGTGTCTTGTTACTTGTAAATATTCCTAGCATACACACCTAGAAAAAATCGAGTAAATTTACATCTTCTAACCCTGACATATACGAGCATCAAAAATGACTTACTTTTACGCTTGATTTTAATTTTACATGACGTTGAATTTTGTAAATCACGTAATTTTACTCCACGTATAGCATTTGTTCTGAATGGCAGTACATATGTGTAATTTTATGTCATTGCGCATGTAAAGTAGGTATATATTTCATGTAAAATTAAACGGAGCACGTTTATATTTCGCCATTTCGTGAATTACGGTTGGTTAAATTATGTCTTGCTTGCAATTACGTCAACGATAAAATTCATATTTGTTTGGTGTGTACAGAGTTGTTTTGAAATATTACAACCCAAAATATTATCGGTAAAATGTTATGTTTGTTGTATTGAAGAATATAATTTGAATCGAAGCTGAAACCCGTTTGATTTTGATTTGTTTTTATTGAGTGTGTAAATCACATTCGTTCCAAAAAGCGATCTGTCATAATGCGGAATAAGACTGATTAACAAAAATAATATGCGCTACAATATACGACGTAAGTTCTGATTGCATTCCTCTCACCGCCACATCTAACCGTGTATCCTCATGCTTCTCATTCAACTAGCAAACGAAGAACTTAACACAAAAATGCATACTGGATTACATAACTTTCCAATATTCAATTATGCCTCTAACTTGTACCGGATCTGGCTGAAATAGACTATCAAGTTTCTGGTTTTCCATATCACTTTCGTAAGTTTTTGCGTTTATTCATAGAAGTCATACATACTTTGAAATATAATACAGAATTGGTGAGTATTTTTCTAATTGATTAGCGTAAATATAACGTAATCCCGTCCAGTACAATGAAAGTTATTAACGTTACAAAACGTCTCTTCTGTGCTTTCCCATTTTTAAGAGGTAAGTCATAGTTACGACAAAAGAATTTGAAAAACTTGGATCAGGTTCCCCAAAAGTTACTAGTAATGATTGCAAATGCATGGATCTTGTGAACTCAGTTGACTACAGGTGCTTTGATTGCGCAGGAATCCATACTCTTATAACACATAACCAACTTCCGCCTATAAGTGGATCAGAGGTTGAGAATAGCTCTGTAACTCAACTTGTTGTGGTTCGATCTTGATGAAATTTTGAGATTTTTTTTGGAAAGCAATCCCCGGAATGGAATCGTATATCGTAAATTGCGGTTGAAGATCATTCGGATATAATTTGACCAAAAACAGAATCCTAGGTTTGCGGCGAATCCGGCTGCAAGAAGGTTAAATATTATCGAGCAAGTAAACAACCCATCCGAAGCCTCGAGCAACAAACAGCGGCCAGAATCCTGGTCCGTATGCTGTTCGATCAGGTACTGATGAAACTCATGGATGTGTTTTAATCGACGATGAAACCTATGCGATAGCCGATTTTAAACAAATTCCGTAGTTCAAATTTGTGGGGAATCAAAATGAAAACAATATGATTTGTTCCTGTGACAATAAAACCAGGAAGGAAAAGGAAGTTCCTTAACAAACGGATGTTACTCTCCATTAAGTCCCATGGTGGACCGTTGCAATGATACGACAATGGAGTCCAGTTTTGCTTTACGATCTAGCTCGGAAACCTTTCCGAATGCGTATATACCGAACAGTACAGCACCGAGTTTTTTGTCCAGAACTATGTCCGACACCTTCATTACACCTTCTGGGCATTAGACATCCTCGAACTCGTACCCGACCATGTAGCGATTTCTTTATTTTTGGATAGAATTAGTTCACTCCTTTTTCCATTGCGTGGCATTTCGAGAAAACACCATCCCTGTTAACAAAATTTTGCACAGGATTTCAAGATGAAAACATTGTGAACAGATTGCTGCCAAAAGCTTCTATAGACTGGTTGTCTGGCTACATGGAGAGACTACAAGCAACGCGAATAGCCTGTTACACGGGCGGCTTTTTGATGGAAGGACGTGCTGGTGCTGGTGTCTATTGTAGTGAAATCAGATTGGAATAATCTCAATCGCTAGGTAGACACTGTACTGTATTCCACGAAAAAAATCACAATTATGTGCGGGGTACAATCGGCCCTTTATGGGATTACATACCTCTTTGTGCGAAAAATGTCAAGAAAGTTTACATTTGGGAAAATGCAAAAAGCAATGAATTCATTACATCAAACTTATAAGATTTTGGTAGTTCATTTTTCAGTGAAATTTACAAGGATAAGTTTATTAAAATATATCGATAATTGCCGGAGTTGATTTTTTCCCCGAAAACCTTTTTTTATGTAAGAGGTTTGCAGTGATCTCGATTAAAGACCAACAGATCAACTAAAATCCCAAAACTCAAAAAAATCCATTAGTATATGAGTATTCGTCGTACTTCAACGATTAGTTGAATAAATAACAATTTTCCTGCATTCGGGAACGTTTTTCCTAAAAAAGTCACTGCTTTAAGCTTTAAAAATTGTATTAAAAATGCACATCTGCAAAACACTTTAATTTAGCAAACAATTCAAATTTAAGCATAAAAAAGGGGTCGTTAAGGACCGAGAAAAATTATTTACGATCAATTAAAAAAAATGAAGAAAATCAATTGAGTGGTTTTTCGGCAATCGTGATCACGGATAAACCATCTTTTGAAAAAAAAAATTACATTTCGAGAAAATCGAGTTTAGAATTTCAAATTACCACTGCTCTTGGTAGACTAAGCGCACTTGGAAGCGCTGTAATTTTCGAACTATTTCTCGGATGTCTATAAAATATTCTACAGGATAAAGTAATAAAAAAATCGATTTTTTGAAAAATAAAAAGGTATGTAACCTCTTAACAGAGTTCCGGTAACGTTATAAACTTCTGCTGCGATAGTCAGCCTGCAGTCACGGCCCTTAGCTCAGACAAATCACGGTCCAAGCTAGTGATCGCGTGTCGAACCCAAATCGAAGAACAAAGCATTGTCAACACTATCTACCTTGTCTGGGTGCCAGGACATACCGGGATTAATGGAAATAAATGGGCTGACGAATTGGCCAGGGCAGGTGCAGCGATTGACTTCGTAGGTCCTGAGTTTGAGCTGCCAATTTCTATAAGTTGGATAAGAGAAAAAATACGGTGCAGAGCTTCGTCCGAGCATCGAAGTTATTGAAGAAATTTTGAAAAATCCCCTACATTTTTCGAAACTACACTGCGTCTGATCAGGGCTTTAATTTGCCACTGTAAACTCAATTATCCCTTGGCAGCTTAGCGCGCTGAGTTATTTTTTATGAAATCTTTGTGAATCCGACTGCGGAAGCTCATATCATATATCATGAAAACGCAATCACACAGATTTATCCATACGTCCGGACCTTTCCGCCAGTTTGTTTTTCAAGTTTTCAATAATTAAAATTATTTGCTTGTTATCCTTCTTTTGATCATGAGCTGATTGTTTCGAATTGGATATATGGCAGAATATTCTATTCAGCTAGCTCTGTTGGATAATAACAGGTTTATCATATCGGGATGTCACGAAGTTTTAAAAACGACAATTTATTGAATGCATGCCCACCTACGGAACCATCGGTGTCAACGATGCTCTGGGTCGTGCGGCAAAGCCAGTGTAAGGCATAACCGACACCAAGCATCCGGAGTGACACCCGGTTTCCCGGATTACTCAAACAAGGAGCTAATTTAGACCTGATTTGCTTCGACAAAAAGACCATCGGTTGAACAATAGAGATCTTTAGGGGTGTGCGGGTTAAGGCATATTCTGATGCAGATTAGTACCGTGAGTTAATATCTCAGTCCTTTTTCAACTTTTAGGCTCGAAACTATTGAAAAAAAAACATTCTTTTAGTTTTTCGTTTAGGACAATAACACATCCAAACCCATGCGACTTGCACGACTCTATAGGTTGCCTTATCAGATCTACCATAGTTTGCAGATGCAACTTGGGATGGCAGGCTGCTAGCGGATTACAAAAGTACCAGATCATGCTGTGTGGGGTGATGTCCCGGTTAACAATGAGGCGAACGAGATATTTGAAGATACGTTATTTAGTAGGACAACTGTCAGTTTGTTGGTTGAATTTAATTTGGTTTTTTTTAAATTTAAAAATCAGAAAAGAATAATTAAGGTTTGAGAATGATATGAGTGTACTCGTAAGGACACCTGCTATCAATACATACGAAAAACTGAGGTAATTTTTTTCAAATTAAAGATCCCTATTTTTTTTTTGTTATAAATTTTCTACTTTCTGTATAATGCGAGATCCACCTACATAATTCAATACATTCATGTAGGTCTATTGCCCCTTGTGGTACATCACTAGGCCTATTGATGCGCTAAGAAAGTTTTTGTTCTATGTCATGCTACACCGTACAGAATAACTTGAAATTGGACGACAAGCTTTTATCAGTCTGGCTCGAGAGCTGATGGGCCGCATGTACATTTCTTTTACGCCCGATGTCATGAAAAGTGCATTTTTCTAGTATTATGAAGAGCATCCATCTATTCTCTATAACTCTTGATTTAAAATTGAGCCACGCCAGGTGAATACTATAGCTTTCGAAAAATTCTGAATGTAACAAGGCTCCAACAATTTAGAGGAATTTTCATAACACTGCAAGAATACTCAAATCGACTATGCAAAAGGAGCTTGTAGACAATTTTGAAGTAGCATGAACTATTATTCTCTTGCTTTGCCACCCAGTTGCTTTTCATTTAGCGGTTCATTGTGCTAGCGAGCGATTGATAGGCTGAGGAAGACAAAGAGGGCATTTTTATGATCCGAGTAGGCGCTTTATGCGAATATAATTCCGATGGGTAAGATTTTATCCTGCTTTTTCCTTTGTTCCTTATAACAACACATGGCGAGCAAGAGCAAAATTTTCGTCCCTGCATTTTCAACGTCGACGACCAAATTTATAGCATCACTAGGCACATTTTCAATACATTTGACAGGCTTAAATTTTCCTCAGCAAAATATTCTGCATGGAAATTTTGATATCGAGACTTTCATTTTTCATCTCTAGTTCCTTGGACACAAACCATATAGTATCAGGATTTGTTGTATTAATAAATTTAACTGTAAATAAATAATACTTCGCTGGGGTCAAGGTCCAGTTGGGATGTAGCGTACAAACGGTAGAATTGAGCACAATATAGGTATCAACCATCATCTTTGTCAACGAACGAGAACCAATCCTAACCAACCCTCGGCACATGGCTTGATAGCACATAATTTACCCTAACTGAAGTATGATAGCCAAAGATATGGTGCTGTGAAACACATAGAGTACGTAGTAATGTACCCATTTCAACCCAATGATGGGTATCGAACGATTTCGTTAATTACTTGATCTATAATTATCTATTATTATAATCTACAGAATGCATACACTATTTTCATTACCTTTTCTTCGTTCCGAAATAAAAGGTATAATAAAAAAATAAGCATGAAAAATTGCGATTTACTCGCGTTCGAGGGGAACAATAATTTTAATCAATTACCACGACTTCCACCCGTTAATTTAAATCAATGCTTTGAACAAAGATAACAGACTCCAAACGGTGACAAAATAAATAGGGCAAGAATGGATTCAACACCCTATGAGCGCATTATTGGTCACTTCCTCTCACTTGGCAGCTGGCTGGTAGAACGTGCTAAGTAGGGAAACAGCAAAAAAAAACTCGTACATACTCGAACAACGCTTGTCTCGGCAAGCTTCCCATGCTCTCACCTCCAACTAATGGATCATGTTAAGTTGTTGGCGTTCACGCGACTGTACCGTTGCTGCCGCCAGATAAAAGCGGATGATAACTGAAACGAACCGCACGTCGTCCATCGGTAGCCTCAGAACACGTGTTTTAATTCAGTTTATCGCATGTTCGTTGAGATTAATCTTATTTTGTATGTCCAGCAGTTTTCATGTGCCTGGCGTACAATCACTTTGTATCGTTTTTAGAACTACGAGATGTAATATAATATACTGTTCGAGAAGGTATTTTTATTTTGCTTTCTTTGTGTTGGTTATTTATAATGCGTTCATCTTGTACACAGCTGATCTGGGTTCAATTCCTAAATCCCATGCATAGGGTTAGATTTTTTTTGCTCGTTTCCAACTGGTGAATGAAATACAAAATAAATCGCATGCATCATTAGATATTAGATTCATCGTTATTTTTTAAATTTTTAAATTTAAATTTTTTAAATCTAAAATTATCGATTATTTTTTCTGTTTGAAAAAATTTCACCTATGTGCGGGGGTTTGGAAATACTGATAAGCCGAGTACAAGGTAAGCAATTTGCGAACTATGCTGTACTCACCCCCTTACCCATATGACTCTTTTTCTTAGTGCCATTTCATGGAAATATTGACTAAAACTCGAATTTTGAATTTATAAAAATTAATCGGAACGGTAGTTCAATACTGATGAATCATCATCTATCATGATATCTCATATTTAGAAATCAAAATTACATAAGATTAACAAAATGAATGTGTGAACGATAGCTGGGTTATCGATAATTATCGGTACAGATATATTTATTTGTATCAGTACAGATAACAAATATGGTCGTGGCTGTCGGCGCAGATAAAAAATATGTCAACTGCTCTAAAACGTTTTTTTCCTTTCAAAACTTTATTCACATTGCTCATTTTCTACATCTATCGAGCCGCACCCGACGATACATGGACTTTGATTGCGGCTCTAATACAAACGTGATTCTTTTCTACAAAGATGACTGTCAAGGAGGTTAGAACATGGTCAACAGCTCAATGAATTATCTGAATGTATAATGATACTTCAAGTTAGCACATAAGATGAGAGGCTACTTTCCTCCGAATTTCGCTTTCAACTGGGCGACGCACAGTGGCGTAACTACTACCAAATCCTGGCCAAAATAGCAAAACATTATTTTTGGTGTTCTTTCCATTTTTTTTCGACAAAATAGTTTTTCAAACCACACTCTAATGAATGACAACAGAAAAATAGGTTTTTCGATTGATAATTTTTGTATGTGAGTATTTGAAAATGGTGAATTTCTAACGGATTTTCAAACTTTGAATTACATTGTTTCACAATTTTTCATATCGCCCAAAAACTAAGTATACAAGTCAATATCTGCTATAAAATCGTGATTTTCATATCAAACACCAACAAGTTTGACCAAAGAACATCTATTTTTGTTACATTTTTTCCGCTTTTGAGTTGGGTTCAAAATGCGCAAATTTTATCAATATTATTAAAAATTCGGTCGTGGAAAAAGTATCTTGTCGGGTATTGTCGGGCAGATCCGTTTAAACGACACGGTTATTTGGGCTCTCTTCTTTCCGTTTGACGAAAAAAACATTCCCAATTAATCCCATTGCCGCTTTTACAGCAGTTTGAAAATGGCATGTTTATGCCAAAATATGGGCAAAATAAACAACAAAGCCTTTATTGAGGCTGTACTAAACATCTCAATTTGATTAGATTAGATTGTGTATGAAGATATACAATGATTTATTCAGTGTCTCCGTAAGTTTCTTCAATTCTATTGTGATGTGGATATTTTTTTAAATCAAGATAATTAAAAATTAAGACCTTTTGTTAATTAATCTATGCAATCCATTATGACAATTATATTTACAATCGCATGCACGTTCTGCTTATTATAGAATGTGAAATATAACTAACCCGAATCTTACTATATGAACAGTCACGCACACAAGTTGCTTTCTAAACGTTGGTAAATCGTCATTTGCTCAGGTTGTATCTGTTATGAATTTTAATACTGTATATTAATGCTTTTTTCGTACATAGTCTATTAATTAGAAAGTTTATTCTGATTTTCATGTAGATTACTGACAAGCGTCTCTGACTAATGGCATTAGGAATTTTGATTAAAATTTGAATCTTTTTATTTCATTGTTCATTATTAGCATGTTAAAAATTTTTGATTTATATAAGTATCCTATTTTTGAACCATCCACGAGGTTATTTTCTAGATACCGATAGAAGCATCAAAAGGCTCATAAGAAAATATCGTTCTCAAATTCTGAAGCAATTTCTTGCTATATTTATCTAAGATAAGTTTGGTAATTTAAAAGATAAGCTGGCGGAAGAATTTTATTGCACTAGCTCAATTTTATCGCAAATTATGAAATGTTATGAACAAAAAAATATTTTAATTTGTGGGGTTACGTTCATAAAATCAAAAGCTTTAAGTGCGAAACCTTCTAATTGACACCCGGCATCCCCAATAACATCGTTAAATTAGAAGAAATTAACATTGAACTGTAATTTACTTTTTTTTAATTTTTGTTTTTCATTACACTGCTAGGAGGATTAATGCGGTAATTATTTATTCGTATATTGGCCAAAACTGCAAGAAATCACTTTTTACTGCTCTTTGAGATATAATAAGGCTTAAAAACGTGCAAAATAATTTTGGCCAGGAATTTGGTCTAGTTACGCCACTGTGGACGTAAATATTTACAAAGACACTGCAAATGAATTATACTTATTTCATTTGGCGAAGATAGAAAAGGACACATCTAGTTTTTTTAAACGACCTAGTAAGCCTTTACTACGAGAGTAAAATGCAGCTAAAACAAAAAGTCTATTTAATATACTAAGAGGATTTATTCGGAATCAGATAAAAGAATACTTGGTTATTAATCGCTGTATACCAATGTATACACTATTTAAGTAGGTAATTCTTTTTCGAGAGTTGTTCTGCTGGAGCTGTAGGCAGGGCTGCCCGTCAGAACCATACACTACAATTGCAGACGAGACGGGAAATGTCACCCATTGAAACACTGCTCAAGGCCAATTGCAGCGGGCCGTGATTCTGAATGTGATATTCTTTGTACGGATCAGATATGTGCGGGCATATGGACTTCGCGATCGCGTGTATCATCGCGAAGGGCTCGAGCGTTTGTACGTCAACGTGTTCGATCACGTGTGCGTTTGTATGTCGCGTGTGCTAACGTATCTGTAACTTCGCGTGTATAAATTATATTTTATGACTGTGGAGCCTTTCACATATTCGCGTGTGTTCTTGGGTGATCGCGAGCGGATCGTGAGCCTGATACAGAATTTTCGGTGTACGGTTCAGATGCTAGAAGAAAGTGAGTTCTTCCATATCACTAGAGTTCCCGGTCATGTCGCTAAGGAACGTGTTATCTAATCTGGATATAAGAGCTTTCTTTTTTTAATTGGACCGAAGGCATGGGCCTAGATTTCTTGTACCAAGGATAGAGACTTCCGGGGGTGACCGATTTACGATAGCGCGAGCACGGGAGTTTTTAGGTTCACGCTTGAAACCGCGATTGAAAATTTATATAAATTTATTATGCTGAGCCGTTCACCTTATCATTGGGATGTTATTGTGTTTCTGAGAGCGAGGGTGTAAGTTGCGTGGATAATCGTAAAGGGCTCAAATATTTGTATGTCAACGTGTTTGTCGCGTGTATGTGACTACGCGTTCATAAATTTGATTTTTTGTCGCTATGGATCGTGTTCTGTAGCAGATATGAACGTCATTTTTTGTTTAGTCCACCCGAAGGCATAGGACCTATGCTACTAGAGCCGAGAATAGGGACTTGCGGACGTAACCATGATCGCGCGAACACTGGCACTTATAGGTTCACTCCTGAGACCATGTTTGTGAATTCATAAGTGCTAAAGCGTTCAATTAGTCACCGGGCTGTTATCTCGTTTGCGAGATCGCGGGCGAAGGTGTGCGTGGACGATTGCAAAGAACTCGAGCGTTTATATGTTAACGTTTTTGTCGCGTGTGTTAGCATGTATGTAACTTCGCGTGTAGAAATTATTTTTTGTAACCGTATAACCATTCGAATGTTCTTGAATGATCGCGCGCGTACCGTGATTCTGATATTTAATATTTAGTGTATGGTTCAGATGCTAGAAGAGAGTAAGTTCTCCCATTTCACTAGTCATTTTTGATTGGTCCAACCGAGGGCATGAGTCTAGTCTCGTCGTCGCCAGAGTGTGGAATTGAATTTGTGCATTCCGACTAATGTGATTGCTTAGCTGTGCAACGATCACGTTTGCGCTTCGGAGCATTTTATTGGCTTCCTTTTCCTCTTCTTTTACAATCAAGTTTTTCGATTATCTATTTCAACAACACCTTAAATTATTATATTGTTTACTCACGCAAAATATCTGACGCGCTTTCATTGATGACGAGCACTTCCCTTTCACACGAGCACGTAATATTTCGAACAGAACCTTGAATTGCTTAGAGGCTGATCGAATACTGTACAGAGGCAATTGCGTTCTTTATATTTTTATATAGTAGTGATATAGTGTCCCCAAGCAGCTGACATGTTGTGCCCCAAGCGTATGTTTCATGTTGATGTCCGTATTTTTTCGAAGACAAATGTATCGAAAAACTTGACTTTTTACATTTTACAGTACAGTACATTTACTGTACTGAGGACGAAAGACAATGCGTTTTCGCAGAACACCACGCGAAAACATAAACGACTTCGTAATTAATACAGTTGATCCATGGTAATAGCCCAAATGACAGTCGTCAACGACGTGTTCTCTACTGTGTCTCTAAGTTACGCGACATGAGCGACGTCTGCAATAACATAACAAAGATAATGCCCTATACCTATTGTACCCGCATACCTATTTGACCCCATTCTACTCTACATCCAAAATAGACAAATGAAGTAGAAGAAAAGAACATATGTAACATGTAATCAAACTACTTGAAGTCGTCTAAATGCCAACAAATCTTGAGTACTTTTTCTAATGGACGTAAGTAACATTGAGAGCCTCTCTTTGTTTACTTTCTCTTTCGTTTATTACGACGTCATTACAACACTTTGTACTAATTTTCCAGTACATATCGAAAGCCGACGGTTTTTACTACAATATTATGCAAAGAGTAGAGTAGTAAATGTTGAAATGGCCGAGTAATGAACAGAAGAGAAAGACCTAAAAGAGAATCTCTCATTGTTACTTACGTCCATTTGAAAAAGTACTCGAGAAATGATATTTATTTATCATCAACGACAATTGTATTCTGTTCGAATTTGATCGTGCTATGCTAACCGGAGAATGGATGATTCACGTTCGTCGGTAAATTAATAATACCATAATTTAACCAATCCGATCTTAACGAATGGGTCGAATCGAATGCTCGAGTTGACCACCGGAAAAAAGTGACCAACGAATCCTAGGAAGGATTTCTCACTATTCTATCATATACGCCAGTTTTACATCTGTTCCCTGACATCACTTTCACACATACTCAGACGAACACATAAAAACTACAATTATTCCTGCATTAACTATATTTGATATGGCTTCTACTTCAACATTTCTTGAATTAGCCTGTGCACGATGACGAAGTCGACAGATAACCCTCACGGCGAGTTGTGTCCACCAACACTGCCATTAAAATTTGGAACAATGTCTGTAAATACGGCCCACAGCAAAAGTCAATTCACGTCGACCCGCCAGTCGGCTACGTCAGCGTGCACAGGCTAATGGTTGATCGTTAGGTAGGGCTAATACAGAGCATGAAAAAACACAAAACATAAAAAGGCCCACAAGCCCTCTCGATCTCCACGATGCATCACTATCGAGGCGTAATGCAATAACCATGATGATTGATGATGAATACCGTCGAATCCATCAACCTAGGAGAGGGAACTTTCACGATTTTTAAGAATTGATAAAAAAGATTGTGTTCACCCAATAGTCGATTTGAGGAGGTTTTTGAGTCGTTCCCTGACCTTCACTGGAAATGTCAAAGTAGATCTACTTGCGTGTATACCATACTATCTGAATCGAAAAAGAAGTTGTATACCGCAGCACAGACGAAGATTCTTGCGCCAATGATGTGACATAAGTTTAACCGTACCAAACCATAACACTGGTGGCATTGTGAAAACTATCGAATAGTAGAGCATCAAATAAGTATGGTTTTCGATAACAAATGACCAAATTTAGATAAAGATGTCTACGATTTATAATGTTCTATCTCAGAACATTACAAATTCGACGTTCAATAATGGTAAATATAAATACGAATTCCACTCGTAAATACTTCGTATTTTTTAAAGGGTACTTCGTTAAAATGCCTGTCAAACGCAGGCATAATAAATTAAAAATTCAAAAATAGTAGAATGCCTTACAAAAGACAAATTGTTTAAAGATCAATTTTCAGATATTGTGAACAGTTCCGCAGTAAAGTTTATTTCAAAATTGAGCAATCGCACAGGTCACCCCCTTAATTTCAAATATTTAGCTTGAAGCACTTCGTTGAAATTCCACAACTGTATGTTTCATAAAATTATCTTGAAGTTCGTGACGGTTTCTTCGAGGATCGAGGAATTTCCTAATTCTTGCAGAAATTACCTTAAATGTATATGACTGATCACCTAGGAATTCGTTGAATGTTCTTGAGTTTCTAGGACTTCTCCGAGATTATTATGGTTTTTCCTTATACGTAGATAGTTTTTAAATTTTAGAAAGCATTATTCTGACTACTCTAACTTTAGTAGAATATATCTGAAGTCCGTACCGGTGAAGTTGTCTTCAGTTCACAGATATTATTAAAATTCATAAAAGTTCTCAGTTTTGAAAGATGCCGCTAAATATTGTATAAACCCGTTGGATCATCTGTGCCAAAGTTTGTAGGGTTACTATGAAGTTTGAATGTCTCACCTGAAGTTCATAGAGATACGCTGAGGTTGACAAATACCTTAAAATATAGTAGAGTGTATCTACTTTACTAATGAATTGTCTGAAGCTCTAAGGATTTCTGTAAAATATGGAAATCTGAAACTAGGACTCTCAAAAATATAGAAATAATCTGGAATTTTTTTGGAACGTCTCTAAGGCTCATCAAATGCATATGATGCTTGATAGGTTTTAGATATGCACTCAAGGTTTACTTCTTCTTCTGCAGTTAGTGAAACTGTTTTGAGTTGCATAGAACTCCTGTAAAGTTGGCAAAAAAACAAACCACAAGTTTTCTAAAATTCGACGTATTTTCTTGAATTTAACAAAACAAACAAAACACATTTTATTAGCAGGTGTATGCGCATCGGGGTATCGAGAGAAAATGTACGTATTATCGGGGTAAATGGTGTACACCATCAAGTGTATGTTCTACCGAGAGACCTTATTATCGAGGTATATTTACTGAAAATTCTCTCCAGAATTCAGAAATCCGTTGTTATATAATATAGACTAGATTCTCGTTTTCTAATTATTCCACGATAGCTATGCGCGCGAAAAATAAGAAATATCACAAAAACTTAGCGTGACAACAAGAAACCCCCGCTGGATAGAAAAATGACCGGCGTAGGAAAATCACGTGAACTAAATAGCATAAAACGAGTATCTATTGTATTACGTAAATATTAATGTCTAGGCGAAGTGCTGCCTGACCGAAAGCACCTCGGGTAAGGTCCAGTGGAGCGAGACCCAAAAAAAAACCGGAATTTTGCAGTAAACAGGTTCTCCAATTGCAAATGTGAGCCCAAAGCGTCGAAATTGGACACAGGAATGAATTTCGCAAGCATGACACAGCATTTCATGTATCAGATCGCATGCCAGCATTACTGAACCAGTAATATGCAACGTACGATCGATTGTTTTTCTATCCATTAGCTGGGTGACGATACAAAACCTGTTTAATGCATATGTGATTTGAAATGTTCCAATCAAATATTTTCTGAGATCTAGTTCCTGTGTTCATCATCATACTAATGTAGTAAACAATGAGCGGATACTTTGAACGGTTTTACCAAAAATTTCCGGAAAGCTAATGACCTGACTTCGTTTGTCATGTTTCCGGTTCAATACAAATGCCAAGGTCTTGTGATATAAGATGTAAGGCGCTGCTCTTATAAACCAGTCGTGGTTTGTTGGAGCCCCGACCTGGAAAGATACTCAGTGTAAACAACGCAGTAATTGATCTGTATGCTTTAAATCGGCTGTGAAGTCTGTCGAAATTAGGAGGATTTGCTTCGCTAATGTGAATATATTCGAGATTCAGTACAGTATAATGTGTCTTTAACGAAATTCGTGACACAACACCCGAAATCATTAATAATAAATCTCGTTTTGTTGAGCGTAATTGTGTCTTCACAAAACTTTTTATTTTTGTTCGATTATAGAGGTTTTAGCCTTAGATCCCCCTCTGGTTGTCGGTTTAGAAAAATATCTAACCCTACGTGCAGGGTTGGGGAACGACCCCAGGTGAGCTGCGTACGAGGCAATCGATTTACCAATTACGCTATGCCCGCACCTTCCACAAAACTTGTTTATGCCAACAACAGGTACCGTTACACTAAAATGTTTGATGCCCTATCAAACCGTGGTTGTGCCGTTAATATGCTAAGTTATCTTATGCTTATAGTTCATAATTTAGGGATACACTGATTTGATTAAGGGGTTATATACAAAGCTGGAACACAAAAAATCGAAAAAAATTGTTGAACATTCTGAAAGTGTATGTTACTATGTTTTAATTGCCGCAAGGTTCTACTGTATCGATTTTGTTGGCTATTTTCGGCAAATTTGAGACTAAGAGAAACGAAAGCAATGAAATTGAAAGACGGATAGGTATTCTAGAGCGAATCAGTTATAATCTTAGAACGGAAAACTAGAACTAGACAGGCTCATATGGGCATGATCGAAAGGAAATGTGAAGAATTCTTTGCCTTCTGCAGAGTAGGAAAAGGAGTAGGAGTACATTCTGAAAGTACTTTTGAAAATATCTGTGCGAAATTTCATCTAGATCGGAGCACTAGATATTAAATTACAACCGATTGCAGCGCACTGGCTCTTTCACGAAAGAAGTTAACACAAAACTTTCAAACAAAAAACTATTCATCCGAACTTCATTATTTTTGATTTGTTTGTATTTACATTCTCGTGTACTTGAGCGGTTCCTTTTTGACCCAAAAATTTTCGATTCGTTGAATGAATTTTTGTTTAAAATTTTGAACAGCACGAAGATAAATTTTTTGGTCAACATGTTTTTTTTCCCAGGATTTTTTTTATTGGGAAACCGATCCGTTCAAGTACACCACAGTACATTGTTCAATAATCTTTTTAGTTTTTTGATTTCAGTTGAGCGGTTCGGTTTGGGGAGCGTTCTCCGCAAGCCTCTGCTAAAAACACGCTTCGGGGGATGGGTCATAACTCCGACAACCTTGAATATAGTTTTTAACATGTTTTTTTCTATTTTCGATGGTACTACCAACGAACTGCCTTTCGCTTTTTTAAATAAAATTTGCATAAAACACTCGACAAAAAATCACGAGCTTAACTCTCTTTTTCGCCACAGCTTTATATATAATCCCTTAACTATATCGACTAAAATAATCAAAAATTTAACTATGTTCAAGATTTCAGGTGATTAGTTGCAATTTTCGTAATTTCCATCTATGTTATTGCGATATTTTTTTCGAGAGTTTACCTAAGCAGCGAATTTCGTTGCTTTTCTCCATATTATGATGCTTTATTCCGAAAATTCATTTTCGAATTTTTCACGCGATATAATGTGCGTTCATAATTTCAAGACCTTAGTCACGATTTTCGAAATTTCCAAGCACGTTATCGTGATGTATCGTTCATGAGTTTACCATCGGATTTTTCTGAGAAGGTAATGTGATTCATGTTCCTGGATTCAGGAATTTTGTCACGATTTTCGTAAGTTTTTTGTGCGTTATCGCGTTATTTTATTCTTGAGCATACTATCGAATTCGACACGCGGAGCAATGGGACGCATGTTCATGTTACCAACAGTTTTATCACAACTTCTTATCGAGTTATTTTATTCTTGAGTGTTGTACTATCAGATTTTTTACGTGGAGTAACGTCACAATGTGAACTAAATCATGAAAGCGCGTTATTTTTCGACTCTGCACTGTATTGTTAGCGCTTAACAGTTTTTGTTTTCTTTGCAGGCATCACACTGAACCAAATCGAATGAATAACTATATCCAATAATAATGCACGGAAAAAATCGGTTCATGAATTCGTGAACAAAAAATCACGATATCGTGAACTGAACGATTTACGAAAATCGTGACCAAGATCCTGAAATTATGGATAATAAACCTCTTATTCATGAAACTACCTATGTTTTCAAAAATTTAGTTCGTGTCAGAATTATACACGGCGTTACATTCCAATATTTGATTGGGATACTGTGGTTGTTTTTTGGATGTGTTTTGTTATGATTCTTGCTCATAATTTGGGGATAAACTGGTTTGTTTAAAATATATCTACTAAAAGAACTGACATTTAAGCGCTGTTAATGATTGCAGGAGCTTTGCCGCAATATTCATCATGTCTCATCACGTAACTGTGATATTTTGTTCATGAGTCTACTTCCGGATTTTTCAGAGCAGCGCGATTTATGTTCATGATTTCAGTACCTTAAATCACGTTTTTCTTAATTAATATTCACGTTATCGTTATATTTTAGTCACAAGTAGAGTTATTTGTGTTCATGATTTCAGCCTCTTAGTCACGATTTTTAATATTTTAGTTACGAGTAGTGTGATTTATGTTCATAATTTCAGGATCTTAGTCACGATTTTCATAATTGATATTCATATTGATATCGTGATCTTTTACTCATAAATAGTTATGTGTTCATGATTTCAGGCTCTTAGTCACGATTTTCGTAATTCACATGCACGTTATAGTGATATTTCATTCTTGAGCTCACTTTCGAATGTGACACTTAATGTAACTCGAGTTCGTAATACTCGTACTTTCTCTTCGTCTTATCATGATATGCTATTTTATAATCACTATCGGATTTTTTACTCAGGGTAACGCGACAATATAAATTGAATGATGAAAATAGGACTAATATGCGGATTTTTGTTTTGTGAACTATATCACAAACACGATTTGTGACTGTATGATATATTTCTGGTGCTCAGCGCAGTTTTCGCTTTCTGATCACATTGTTCCTTATCAATTGAATAAAGGACGAACACGAAATTATTGCGACGCCGAAAATGTCATGCCAATTTTCTTATAATGTTTAAAATCAAACCAAAATTTTAGGGTAGTTTTATACATATATTTACTTCAAAAATCAAAAGAAAAGTTAATCGATGGAGCCTTGTGTGTAAAATTGAACGCATTTTCGCTTGATGCCCTCCATCAAAGTCTTTACAGTGTCATCCGGTACCAGTTTCTCAGTTTTTGTTCCATTTTCTTAACATGTCCTTCTCGTCTTTGACTGTCTTCTTGCTCTTTCGAAGTTCCCGCTTCATCATTGCCCAGTACTGCTCCACCGGGCGCAGCTCCGGACAGTTTGGCGGATTCATGTCCTTTGGAACAAAATGGACAGAATTGACCTCATACCACTCCAGGACACTTTTAGAATAGTGGCATGATGCCAAATTTGGCCAAAATAGCGGAGCGTCGTCGTGCTGCTGCAAGAACGGCAAAAGGCGCTTCTCGAGGCACTCAGATTTGTAGATCTCGCCATTTACTGTGCCCTTTGTCACGAAAGGCTCACTCCTCAGTCCGCAAGAGCAGATGGCCTGCCAAATGAGATGTTTGGAGGCGAACTTCGCCTTTTTTTCTTCTTAAATTTGTCGTCCACATAGAACTTGCTCTTGCCGGTGAAAAACTCCAACCCCGGAATTTGCTTAAAATCGGCTTTTATATACGTTTCGTCGTCCATCACACAGCAGCCATATTTTGTCAGCATCTTCTCGTAGAGCTTCCGTGCCCGAGTTTTAGCCGTCGATTGTTGCCGCTCATCGCGGTTTGGGAAGTTCTTTACCTTGTATGTAGTCCAGCTCTCTTCTATGCATTCTGGACGTAGCTCTGCGACAT
The DNA here is from genome assembly GCF_030247195.1 of Topomyia yanbarensis. Taxonomy (NCBI): domain Eukaryota; kingdom Metazoa; phylum Arthropoda; class Insecta; order Diptera; family Culicidae; genus Topomyia; species Topomyia yanbarensis. Next base: position 319,285,398 of record NC_080672.1, on the reverse strand, counting down.
GCCGATGTTTTTAGCCAAATCACGGCTTGAGACGTTGGGATTTGCTTTAATCATCCGCTTCACCTTTCCCTCCGTCTGTTTGTTCTCCGGTCCCGGTTTTCTTCCAGCTCATTTGCCGTGGTCCAACGTCAACCGCTCCTGGAACCGCTTCAACACTCTGGAGACAGTTGAATGGTGAATGTTCAACATTTTTCCCAACTGCCGGTACGACAGGTCAGGAAATTCCAGGTGTTTGGAAAGAATTCGTTCTCTCGACTTGCGTTGGTTCACCTCCATTTTCGTTGAATCGAAAAACACGACTTCGAGTTTGACAGCATGTAAACAATACACATCAATGAGAAAGTGTGCAAAATTTGGTTGATTTTTACCCAATTGTATAAAAATTATGCCCTGTTGAATGTGTCGCAACAATTTCGTATTCGCCCTTTAAGGTTATTCGTTTGATAAGGTTAAATATGTTTGAGGTCCTTATTGTTTTCTTGTCTGCCGTTAGCACCTATTACTAGTCGCTGTCAGCTGGACACAACACTATATTTCATGAAAAAATCAAATTTTGCGAAATAGTTCAAGTGAAAACTTTATGACCGTGTGCAGATTTGTATGAAATTGAAAATTATTGGAGATATCTTCTTACTATCACAGCACTCAAGAATCATGTACTAGGAATCATGAACCCGTTCACGAAAACATAAATAATATTTAGTGATTTTGTGAACTATGTCACGGGCTCGCATTGTCAGGCGTGACTATTATACTAGCAGTCATGAACCAGTTCACGTTTCCATGGACAAGACTTCAGGATATTGTGAACTATTTCACGAGCACAAATGGTCAATCGTGATTAAATTGCTGAGAATCAAGAATCAGTTCACGTATACATTAATATTTTCCAATTTTGGGAACTGTTTCACGAGCACGAGGCTAGTCGTTACTATTATACTGGAAATCAAGAACCAGTTCATGAATACATGACAATTGTTTCATAATTTTGTGAACTATTTCACGAGCACGAATGGTTAGTCGTGACTAATTCACTAGGAATCATGACTCAATTCACGTATACATGAACAAGATTTTGTAAACTCTTTTACGAGTACGGATATTGAATCGCAGCTAATATATTAGGAATCATGAACTCGTATAGTCGGACATTAAATAATGATCCTGCATCTATGCATAAAATCATGAGTCAACCTTGGGTTTTATGAATAATGTTCATTAAGTCTTGATTGGTAAAGACATGGCGGAAGCCGTGACTGAAGTTCACAAAACAAAAAACATGATTGTTCCAGAATTCATGTCACTTTACTCATGGTTTTGGGAATGTTTTTCCCTATGTACTTTTCTTTCTATCTGCTGCTCATACCTATGATTGGTCGCTTACAAGGACACAGTTGTAAGCAAAAAAAGCAAAAGAATTCATGAATAATATTCCAAATTTTGTGAAAATTTTAGGACCATGTGAAGAGTTGTATGTAAGTGATAATGATTAGAAATATTTTCTAGATTGCGGATAATATAGTATGAGTCATGAACCAGTTGACGAAGAATAATATTTTATGATTCTATAAGCTATTTCACGAACCTGAATGGTGAGTCATAGTTAATACAGTAGGACTCAAGAACCCCTTCACTAATCTATGAATAATATTTTATAATTTTGTGAACACGACCACTAATTTTGAATAGTGACTAATATATGATAAAAATATGAATGTTATGATTATGTGAACTATGTTTCACGAGTATGAATGATAAATCGAGTTTAATATACTAGGAATCATGAACCAGTTCACAAGTCATGAATGCATCTATGAATAATATTCCGAATTTCGTGAAAAAGTACTTAATAAAATATTAAATTTGTTTTGAACTTATTCACGATTATGAAAACTAGATGATATAATGAATCATTATTCAATGTTATTCAATTTATGAATACACTCGACAATTGGTTTAAGAATAATGTTCATTAAGTTGTGAACTGGTTCATGTTTACAAAAACGATGTGATAATAACGTAGCGGAAAGCGTGATTGAAATTCACAAAAAGACCTTCCCCAAATAAAATAGTAAAATAGCCGTCAGGGAAGGAAAATAGAACAAAGTTATAAAACACATAATTTTAGTTTACAGTCTTGTTTTCGTAATACAAAAACGCGACTTTTTATTCACGAATTTGAGAACAGTTTCGCCGCATGCTCATAACGAGTAATGTCTTGGGATACAAGCACGGAGGCTCTGGTTTGGCGAAGAAAAAGCGAAAAGGGATACAGTGTCTATCTGATCAATTTGGATTTATCGTGTAACTGGACCCAAGTTGGTGTCAATTACTGACGAGATGAATTTGAAACACCGAAATCAAACTTTTCTAAGTAAGGTGTTTTCATGCACAAATTAGTTCATCAAATTTTAAACTAAATTTTGCATGCGGAGACCTGTGCATTACTTTGGTACTACGAAATTAGGGACCCCTTCATCGCATGTCACAAATTTCTTTATCCCCTTTATTTCCTTACTTAGTTTCCTTGTTTCCTTCCGAAAAATATGTTTCGGCACGTTCTAGCTCAAAATGTAAAATTTTATCATACCTCCTCCTTTCCCTAAAAGTATTACGTAATTTATGAATGTCCCTTATAGAACGGCGGAAAAAGGATTTCGAATGTTGTTGCTTTGTTATCCGATATAACAATCGGCAGAAATCCGGAACCCGAAATGCATAGCCACAAACGCCATTATTCATGGTTTGTTATACAATATTACAACAAGCCATAAATTATGACGTTCGAAGTTAATACGAAATAGAGACGTCATATTCTTATTCCTAAAATCAAACGTTTCCTTAAACTCCCTACTTCTGTTTTGGAAGCGCATTGGAACAGGTTTTTTGGATGTCGCTTTAACGATTTCAGCCATTCGCGCGAACCCATCATTATACCGGTCTGATTTCACGGTAACGTCACAGTGTTTTGATGCGCTTAATTCAAGTTCCGAACAGTTTGGTTGAAAATTTAACCATCAGCATAGCAGCCGACGATCACGGAACTGGTCGGGAACAATTTGTGACATAATTCACACAATGGATCAATTAGCAATGTAAGCTACCTGCCGACATTCTAGGCGATCGTTTCTCACCAACTCGCTTGGAGTAGAAGCATATTCCCGAAGATTGAAAACACCGGCAAGTACCCTATGTGGTATCATTTCATGAGATTAGCAACAAACAAAACCATCCACTCACCTTGGTCTATTTTGCATGAAATGCTGTCCTCCGAAAATCACAGCCATATAGATCCCGCAATAGTAGAACACGTAATGCCAGTTCTTGACCATCCAGACACGTGTATCCTGGTGGATGAATTCATTCTCGAAGTCGAAGATGTAGGAGTAATTCGGTGTGATCTCGACATTCATCTTCGCTTTGGCTGCCTTTGGGGTGGTGTGCTTGACTGATCTTATTTTATTGGTTATTCTATTTTTTGGTAACACTCACTAGCGTGCGCTGTTGCTTCACTTTTTTCTCGGTTGAACTATTTTCTTATATCACTTTATATTTGGAATTTACGCACATTTATTGATTTAATCACTACCCCCTGTTTCAATGCAAGAAAAAAAACAAAATACAACAAATGAGGATTTGTCAATTCGCAACGAATCGCTTCGTAAATCGACGAGTTACAGCAGTTATTATCATTCACTAATAGCACTTGGCCGCAAACACCTCGCGTTGGCACACACTATATATTTCTCTTTCTCATGCCGGTTTCGGGCCACCACTAGCTGCCGTAACCGGTGTCCAAAGGTCTGAACGCTTAAATGCAACTTTCGGTCGGAGCGTAGTTTTCGAAACTAGTCGGCGTTTCAGAAACCAGCCGCTCCAAACGAAAGCCAAAAGGATCACATAGAAAATTCATAAATCGATTTCACGTTTCGACCAATCCATTGAATCTCCAAGAGAGTGTAATTATGCTTCGATATGGAGAAAAAGAGAGAAATAGTCGTGATTTTTTTCCTCTTCGGTTTTGCCAGACAAACACGCGTTATATCACACGCGATCACTTTTGATGTAGAAACGGGAGAAATTCGTTGCTCGCAGACCCTTCCTCAAACACTATAGTGCCACTGCACTTCGCTCACGTTTAAAATTCTGGACTGGGCCTGACCTTGTCTGGTTTGATTCACTAATTTAACTCACTGAACACCACTTTCCCTAAGGAGAGAACATCCTGTTCTGGCAAACCGGAAATCAACCGATAGGGTTCGACATTGAAAATCATTTATCTATTATATAAAATATCCTCAAGATAAAGCATTTATCAGCTGTTGAACGCCGGAAGCGAAGGAATGCTTATTTCGATCAAGAATCGAACTATTCCTCTTACTTTAGAATGCAGCCGCGGCGTACACTCTACTCCGTGAATGGAACCTTAACTGTTTCAGTATGTTTAACTGAACGGTCGATAACTGACTGGTAGTCGAACGAGTGAAGTCACAATTTTAAGCTAACAATTTTCGGTCACGCTAGCTGCTGCTTGTGTAGCGTATGCGATGTGAGGGGTTTATAAAACTTTTCGATCACACGCGCCCCCGAGAGAGTCAGAAGCTGCGGCTGAGAGAGAGAGAGAGAGATTATAAGAAGACTCTCATGCGGTAGTAGATGTGTAGTAGTAGCTCCGAATTATTTTTATTGAAAGACTCCCCGCGAAGCGGTACACATCCGTATTAGCGAATAGATGTATACATCCTGATGGTGTACATTAGGGTGTGTCAGAGTAGTCCAAATGCTTGTTTGAAGGATTTGAAGTATCGTCGTCTTTCGGCAATGTAAATGAGTCATACCGCGAGAAGTGACCGAAAAAAGGATAAGTCGACCAATATGCAAGAAGTTCAGTTATTTTCAAATTGGACCGCCCCTTGGTCCATTGAACCAACCCTTGGTCAACAGGACCACTCTTCGGTTTATGAGACCATCTCTCTGTAAATGAAATCATGTTATTTTTGGCGAATTGTAAAAAATACTTATTTTCTTTTGCTCATATCTCCCGATTATACTTAGCCTAGACCATTTTCATATTTGGGGGAAATCATTTCCAGAGTTGTCTGCTTTGACATACAACTAACGGCGCCGGCCAAGCCCTTACAGTCATCGAGAAAGGAAAAGAGTGTGACGAACGCTGTGTATACCTCTTTTTTCTTGTTTATTTGACACGGCTCTATTTATGCGTTAGCCTAACTGAGCCGTGGATCATTTATGATTTTTACAATATGAAAAAAGTAAAATTTACTTTCATGTATCCATCGGGTCTTGTTGACGTAGCTTGCTGCTGCGTGTTGAGATTGCGCCGTCTGTCGCACCTTGGGGGTCATTCGGTCCGTCTTCTCTTGCATTTTCGTTCACGTCCATGCCGTCATCGGTACTGCATTCATGATGTTCATGGCCCGATGTTCTTGTTTGTATCTTGTACTTACGGGTCGCTGTTATAAATTCTTCGTCATGGGTATTTCATTCTGTATAGCTGGTGTTGGTTGTTGGTTTAGAGGTATTTGGTGTAATTAGTGTTGCCACAATTAAATCTGTACCAGAAGTTGAAAAACCTGTATCTGTACTCTTTTCTAGAAAAATCAGTACCGGATTCTGTACCCAAACAATAACAAAGTTGTTTTAAAAAAATCATTTTTCTTATACTGATTTTTCATTCGAGGAAACCAAACCAGAAATTCTGACTCGGAATCGGTTGTTTTATTTGAACTGGAATTCCGCAAGAAACTAGTCAGAATTCCGGATGAGTTTGACTGGGTAATGTCAATACCAGCTCCAGCTCAAATTTTCGCCGCCACTTTGTTTGTAACCTAAAGCCGCTGACAGAGTGGCGGCGAGAAGCTGAGCATTACCATTAGGATGAGAGAAACCTGCTTGCAGCAAATCAAATGGAGCATGGCAAAGTATACGTAGACACTCCGAGTAAATCCACTCGGCTTTCACTCTGAGAGGGGGAAAAGAGATGATTTTGCTGGAAGCAGGTTTCTTGCATATCGCATTCTAATGTCAGCTTCAGTTCAATCTAAGTCAGTATCAGCTCCACTTCATCTTCTCGCCATCACTCTGCTAGCGGCCTAACTCGACGTTTATCTGCTGTTTACTGGGATACATAACAGTGTTAAATTATTTTATCTTGCTGTCATATAAACAAATCTGTACCAAACTAGATTTTTTACAAAAATCTGTAATCCGTACCGTACAGAATCTGTACCCGAAATACTTCAAAAATCTGTCCCATTCTAGATAAATCTGTACTTGTGGCATCACTGGGTGTAATCGTTGTTACTTCGCTGTTTGAAATGGCAGTTGGTTTGGTGTTGTTTACTGCCTGGTCCGCAGTCGTTGGTTTAACAACCGGTTGTGGTTTAGCATACGATGATTGTATACCGGTTTTGGTCGTAGCAGGTGAAATTTCCTTAGCAGTCTCTGCGCAAGATTTTCCGTGGGGTACCGGCTGATCACAATACTGGCATGTAGGAATTTGCCCTGGGTACGTGATTAGTGTTCGTTGAGAATATTCCATACCTCGAGGTGTGAAAGTCAAGTAAGAGGGAATAGGTTTTGTCGGACGCATTCTCACCACACGAATGCCGTTGCGGAGTTCTGGGAAGAAGTTCCTCCAAGTATCTTCCGTAACACTATTCACCTCTCTGTATTTTGACATGGTTTTTTGCCTTTCCCATATAGAAAGGTTATGCAATCACTCTGAAAAACGTCAACCTAATGCCGGCCCGGAGGGCCGAGTGTCATATCCCATTCGACTCAGCTCGTCGAGATCGGAAAAAGTCTGTATGTGTGTGTATGTATGTACGTATGTGTCAAATAATGTCACTCATTTTTCTCAGAGATGGCTGGACCGATTTTTTTTGTTTTTTATTAATAGCCCGCCTCTTACCCCCACACCAAAAAGCTCACAAACGGAGCCCCCTGGTAGTGGACACATCAGTTCTCAGCGTACAAAAAAAAAGTCAGCACAACAAAACAAAGTTACGTTCGCGGAAACGCTGAGAACAAAAAAAACAATACGAGTCCGACAAAACACAAAATTTGACAAGAAGCTACGGCGAGTACCCAGCGGAAAAGAATCCTTTTAAGGGTCCCATCGTAGCTTTGCAGGAAGCTCATAATAATTTAAATTTATTTATTACTTATTGCTATAAAAATGCATTTATCAATTGTTTTTATTTAAAAAAAAAATGTTAACCAATTATAGCTAAAGAAATAAGCTCGATTGGTGGTGAACGAAGTTTATATTAAAAATTCTCCTATTTTATTTTTTAAAATTAGTTTCAATTTTGCTTGGAAACGAGTGCGACATGTTATTTGCTTTAAATCAGTAGGAAGCTGGTTGAATAACTTAGGTCCGATGAAAGAAATGCGTCTTTGACCAAGGTTCGTGGATACTCTGGAGTATAATAAATGATTGGCTTGTCTGGTGCTGTGAGCTCGAATTCCTGTCGTAAATTCTAGAAACTTGCCCAAACTTAGTCTCAAATGAAAGGCGCAGAAAGGCGCCTTCCCATCGGCTGCTATTGAATTTTGGATCGATCGGAATTCTGGTTCCGGAATTACGGGTTTAAGAGTGCGGCCACACAGAAATTTCTCATATAAACGATAGGAAAAATTAAAAATAGAATTTTTATTTTTGATGCTAAATGTCTTCAAGGTGCATGAAACGTCGAGATTTGATGCAAACTCGAAATAAAATTTGACGACGATACACTTTTTTGGATTTTGGCACATTTTTGCCTTTCTCATATAGAAAGGTTATGCAATCACTCTGAAAAACATCAACCTAATCCCGGCTTTTTTTGACTCGCATAAGGTTTCTGGATTTTAACAGGGGCGTAGTTGATGGTTTACGGAGAGGGGCTACACCCCCCCCCCCCTCTACTGTTCACTACCCTCCCTTAAAAATCTCCTTAAATCACCCCAATCAGCCCTCATACCCATAGGGGAGGGGCCCCTTCAACCCCATCATCTTTGAACCACCACTATATCACAAAGCATACCAATTTAAGCTGGGGAGTCGTTCGTTCATGGGACTTTCGCCCTCCTCACACACCCACCCCCGCATGAAAAAATGAGTTAACAAGCAGATAACATTGATCTAATGCTGATTAGGCTAATGAAGTATGCTTTTTTTTGTTTCAAGTGTTTCACCGTCGACACGTAGCTCATCAAGTTCGTGGCTGGAAAGCCATTGTGTATAAGTGCAAAGTGTACTTAGAATGGAATGGACATTTCCACAATTATGTTGAACATAACCAGCCTCCGTGCCATAGTTTATAGAAATGAGAAAGGCACAATTGCACCGCTAGGTGGATTAAAACAGGTTTTTTGATAACGGAGTCGCTAGTACGTGGTGCCAGGTCATGTATCTTTAATTCAATACTGCCAACATCTATATACGTCGGGATACTGTATAAAATGCCATTACATTCGACGACGTGTTTCATGTTGTTCTGAGAAGCGAATGATTCTGCTTGACTAATGTTTTTGAACATAATCAGTACCGCATGACGTAAATGATGGAATTGCACCGCATTATCTTCTGCTACGTTGAGCTTCATGTTCACTTTCAACATTTGTTCCACTTCATGAATTGATGGTCTTACCGGACATTTCGAGTGGTAAACAGCAACACAGTTTGCCCGCGATTACCACTACTGTCTCGAGGTGTTTGTCGAAATGGATATGCTAATACCTCTGTGATTGAAGATTTTAATATTCATCGTGTATAAGCTTTTGTAATATTATGAGCCATCATCCAACAATTGTGTATTGCTTTCTATCCACACGACCAATTCATTCATTCGGTGACTCTCGGACCGTTGAGACGACCTTTCTAGTCCGTGTAGTTTAACGTTATAAAGAAGAATGCTAATCCGCTTTCAAAGTTATCTTGCGCGTTCTCCACCTCGCTGACTGGGTACCGTTGTACAAGTTAAGTACCGCTATAATATTATATTCTCCATCCTTGTCTCTAACGCCATCTTGAACTGGACAATAGGCCCGTGCAAAAATCACTTCCCTTGATAATGATTTGCTTCAAGGCAAACTGGACGCCGAAATAAAACCGACCCCCCGACTAAAATTGTAACCACCTCACGCAACCGGGCCATTCGTAATTGTTTTCCGGAACTAAAACAAAAAATGTTTGAATCTATTGCAGATTTCTCGAGTTCTGAGGGAGCGATATTAGGCTGTGACACTCTGATATACTTCGGGTGGTGGAGTACAGAGTATACATATACTATACTGGCACATACCAGCTAATCGGGTTGAAACCTGCGGGGTCTTATCCGCTGCTAGTTTGCATTGCGTGGACCTACTGACTCATGGGGTTGGCTGTTTTAATGACCCCATGATTCACCAGCGAAGACTGCAAACGTTTGCATTCAGCATCAGTCGCAGCTGACGGAAAGAGGATATGTGTCAATTTAAGACTCTTATCGGGTGATCTTCACCGGCTCTGCCCTACCTAACTACCTCAGTTTTGACAAAATTCGACTATCTGCTCGCCTTTCTGTGCCGCCTCACGAACTGCATTAATTGTAAAAACTGTGACAGTTCGTTGTGGGAAGTGCGATGGGAATCATGTGGATGATTCCTGTGGAAGGGATGTCGAAGAGTGGGCAAAATTCACATGATCTTCCGACGTGCCCCGCGTACCAACAGTGCGAGAAGAAACTTAAGCGCTCCATTCAGGGATAATTCCACTGTTCTACAATGGAATTGCAGAAGCATTATCCCAAATATTGAATCCTTTAAAATTTAAAAAATTGTTTGAAATGCGATTGATTTGCATTATACGAAACATGGCTTACTTCATAAATAGACGATTTTACTATTATTCGCCTGGATTGATAACTCATACGGAGGAGTGCATTTGGGGGTCAAAAAGGGCTATTCTTTCAATCGAATCGACCTGCCCTCTTCTCCAGGCATTGAAGTTGTCGCTTAACAAACTAGAATTAAAGGGAAACCGCCTTCCATCTACATTCCTCCTAGAGACACAGTAAGCCATCGACGGCTTTGCGATATTGCGGAAGTTCTCCCCTCCGGCCATGCGTTTTAATTTCCACGGCACGGATAATTTCTATACGGGTGACATGACACGAATTCCTGCTCCCCCAGCACGTCCGAGTGCCCCTATGCTCGACATCGCTGTGGTTAGATTGCCTGTGGAAGGTAGTCCCTGAACCCCATGGCAGCGACCATCTGCCAATCGTAAGTACTATGCGAACGTTTTCGTGTAACCTCACACGAAATATTGATTGGAAGAACGTCCGCGATATCCGAGGAAGAAAACGGGTTCCTGGCTGGCTTGATTCTCGACACCGCGAATCAAGTTCAGACTAAATGTGTACGAGACGCGAACTCTCGCGGACGTTCTCTCAACCTATAGTGGGATAGTGCTCAGACGTGTACGCGGAGAAGGCTGCCGCGTATAAGATCTTCCGCGACGACACGACGGGCTACCCGATAGCTATCGGTAGTACACAACGTTAGAAGCGCGAAGGAAAAAATGTATGAAAGCCAAGAAACGGAGCTACTGGCACCGGTTCCTTCATGGATTAACTAGAGGAACATCGATGAGCACTCTTTGGGACACGGACCGGCGTATGCAAAATGGAAATAGTACTAACGAGAGCGCGGTATATTCAAATCATTGAACATTCGATTTCGCCAGGAAGATTTGTCCAGATTCCACCACGGCACATAAGATCTACCGCTCCGCGTCTCCCTACTATACCGCGAATCAATATCCAATCACTACACGTTAGACGCTCATCTCCGACGTATTGGGCTTTTTTTGCGTATTTGCGCTTGTGGCGACAGTCATCACGATATGGAGCATATTGTCTGGGCATGGGACGAGTATTGTTCTAGCAGTTCTCAGTATTGGATTCCCTTCGAGCCCGAGGAAGATCACCCAATGTCCCACTGGGGATGTACTGGCAAGGTAGCTGACCACCGCACAGTGGAACGAGCCCGGACTTGATACTAAACATGAATTTTACGCTATATTCTTGATAGTATGTTTCTTGTATTAGTTGAGCTATAAGAAACATTTCCGTGAGAATTTAGGTTATTTGGACAAAGAATGAACAGCCTTTTGAAGGATATAACTTCAACGTTTTTCGCATAATTTTATCATAGGGACTTTAACTTTAACAATTGTGTATTGCTTTCAAATTACACGAATAATTCATTCCTTCGGTGACTCTCGGACCGTTGAGACGACCTTTCTAGTCCGTGTAGTGTAACGTTATAAAGAATAATGCTAATCCGCTTTCAAAGTTATCTTGCGCGTTCTCCACCTCGCCGAGGTTCCAGTATTTTTTCCGTCTTTTATTGACACGCGTTTACCGTTATTCGGCCAGCAGAGCAGTGAAGCAGCAGTGATTTTTTTCTTGTAAGCTGACTGGGTACCGTTGTACAAGTTACATATCGTTATAATATTATATTCCTATTAATGATTTGCTTCAAGGCGAACTGGAAGTCGAAATAAAACCGACACCCCGACTAAAATTGTAACCACCCTACGCAACCGGGCCGTTCGTAATTGTTTTCTGGGACAAAGACAAAAAATGTTTGAATCTATTGCAGATTTCTAGAGTTCTGACGGAGTGATATTAGGCTGTGCAACTCTGATATACTTCGGGTAGTGGAGTACAGAGTATACATATACTATACTGGCACATACCAGCTAATCGGGTTGAAACCTGCGGGGTCGTATCCGATGCTAGTTTGCATTGCGTGGACCTACTGACTGGGTTGGCTGTTTTAATGACCCCATGATTCACCAGCGAAGACTGCAAACGTTTGCATTCAGCATCAGTTGCAGCTGACGGAAAGAGGACATGTGTCAACTTAAGACTCTTATCGGGTGATCTTCACCGGCTCTGCCCTACCTAACTACCTCAGCTTTGACTACCTGCTCGCCTTTCTGTGCCGCCTCATGAACTGCATTAATTGCAAAAAACTGTGACAGTTCGTTGTGGGAAGTGCGATGAGAATCATGTGGATGATTCCTGTGGAAGGGATATCGAAAAGTGCCTTTAATGTGGGGACAATTCACATGATCCTCCGACGTGCCCCGCGTACCAACAGTGCGAGAAGAAACTTAAGCACTCCCTTCAGGGATAATTCCACTGTTCTACAGTGGAATTGCAGAAGCATTATCCCGAAAATTGAATCCTTTAAAATTTTAATAAATTGTTTGAAATGCGATGCATTTGCATTATACGAAACATGGCTTACTTCATAAATAGACGATTTTACTATTATTGTCCTGGATTGATAACTCATACGGAGGAGTGCATTTGGGGGTCAAAAAAGGCTATTCTTTCAATCGAATCGACCTGCCCTCTTCTCCAGGCATTGAAGTTGTCGCTTAAATAAACTAGAATTAAAAGGAAACCGCCTTCCATCTACATTCCTCATAGACACACAATAAGCCATCGACGGCTTTGCGATATTGCGGAACTTCTCTCCTCCGGATAATTTCAATACGCGTGACATGACACGAATTCCTGCTCCCCCAGCACGTCCGAGTGCCCCTATGCTCGACATTGCTGTGGTTAGATTGCCTGTGGAAGGTAGTCCCTGAACCCCATGGCAGCGACCATCTGCCAATCGTAATTATTATGCGAACGTTTTCGTGTAACCTCACACGAAATATTGATTGGAAGAGCGTCCGCGATATCCGAGGAAGAAAACGGGTTCCTGGCTGGCTTGATTCTCGACACCGCGAATCAAGTTCAGACTAAACGTGTACGAGACGCGAACTCTCGCGGACGTTCTCTCAACCTATAGTGGGATAGTGCTCAGACGTGTACGCGGAGCAGGCTGCCGCGTATAAGATCTTCCGCGACGACGGGCTACCCGATAGCTATCGATAGTACACAACGTTAGAAACGCCAAGGAAAAATTTATAAAAGCCAAGAAACGAAGCTACTGGCACCGGTTCCTTCACGGATTAACTAGAGGAACATTGATGAGCACTCTTTGGGACACGGACCGGCGTATGCGAAATGGAAATAGTACTAACGAGAGCGCGGAATATTCAAACCATTGAACATTCGATTTCGCCAGGGAAATTTGTCCAGATTCCACCACGGCACATAAGATCTACCGCTCCGCGTCTCCCTACTATACCGCGAATCAATATCCAATCACTACACGTTAGACGCTCATCTCCGACGTATTCGGCTCGCGGTATTTGCGCTTGTGGCGACAGTCATCACGATATGGAGCATATTGTCTGGGCATGGGCCGAGTACTGTTCCTGCAGTTCTCAGTATTGGATTCCCTTCGAGCCCGAGATCACCCAATGTCCCGCTGGGGATGTACTGGCAAGGTAGCTGACCACCGCACAGTGGAACGAGCCCGGACTTGATACTAAACATGAATGTTACGCTCTATTCTTGATAGTATGTTTCTTGTATTAGTTGAGCTATCAGAAACATTTCCGTGAGAATTTAGGTTATTTGGACAAAGAATGAACAGTCTTTTGAAGGATATAACTTCAACGTTTTTCGCATAATTTTATCGTAGGGACTTTATTCGGTTAATTTTGTTTTTCGAACAAAACAGTTGTTTTAAGTCATACATTGTTTCAGCAAAATTATCCATTTGATTACATCACATCGTAAAATCACGAAAAAAGGGTCACTAACTGGTTTGGATGTTGGTTAGGTAGCTGTTTATCAACTTTTTTTAAACAAACTTCTAATGCAATACACTTTCGCAAGTTTTTAATTTTCTCTTTAAAATTAGCCTAAACTGATTCTGCAAAAACGTACGATAAAAAGTCGAAATTAAAAAAAAGAAATGGTGATTAAGACGCGTGCTGTTGCTGATATTAGTACCGAATAATGATAAGAATACAAACATAACTTTCAAATAACGTTGAAAGGATAATCAACTTTACTTGTGAAAAAATGAGATGAGCCGAGTGGAGTGAGTGGTTTCTAAGTTTGTAGTAGTTCAGATTGTAAAAAACTCTGAAAATATTTCAAGCTATTGAAATATATCATTAGATATTTCTGGTACTATCTAACGATAGCTTACGCAAAAACTGTAGTACTGTTTAGTAAACAAAAATTGCTATTCAAATATTCTAAAAACAGTCTCGACAAAATAAACATTGTTGAACCTTCTTAGTGAATAATGTTTATTTTTGATGTTTGAATATCAAAAATGAATTTAGCGCCATAAAGTTACATAAAACCACCTTATTTGAACCGATAAAATGTAATATTTTTTAAACAAAATTACGTTGCCAACACAAAATAATATTTTTCTCGTTTTGCTCAAATATTCAACCTTTGACGTAGAATTTATTTAAAATAATAAATTCAACGAGTGAACCATGTTCTTGTATGTTTAGAGGTTTTTGTAATTTTGTAACATACACTCAAGTTTTGAATATTATACGATGATTTTCCATTAACCCGCCAAAAGGCGGGGTTGGGTAATAGTGGGTTAATTACAGCGAAATAAAAAGAGATAGGGATAGTGTCAAAGTACAAGTTGTAGAGAATGTTAAGGTGCATCATGTTATGTTCATAATTTATTATTTTGAGAAACCTAACAAAATTTCTAACTACTTATACCAACCAACCTATACTAACTAGTGACTACATCATCACTTATAGGGCATAAAAAATCTGTTCTTCCAAGTGAGAATGAATATAAAGAAAAATGAAAAATAAGTGACCTTACTGGCTATTTACGGAGTAGATACGACTACTGAATCGTATGGAGTAATTAGGTTCTGTATTCAATGTTTTGTTAACATGTTGTACACCGTTAAAGTGAAAAACGCGAAATAAATGCTCATCTGTCCACCAAGATCACATAATTTCGGAACTGTCCACTTTGGTGTGACGGTATCTTCTTAGAATTGTTATAACATAAAACAAGGCTCTTCTGATAAAATAATTTTGATGAATAATCCTTCTATAAATAAATATAGAAAATTAAATTAAATCAATTTAGTTAAAGACTTGGTGCCTTCCAAAAAGTTGTTGAGAATCCTATTACAAACAACTATGTTGAAGACATAAACTCTTTTTATATTTAGAGAATCGGGATTTTGATATAATGCTTATGATTGAATTGATGAACCACTTTAGATATTCTGATGACATTTCGAGTTTTGTAGCACCCTAGGCTGACCAACACTACCACAACCATCGACCCAAGTCGCGTGATGCTCACCGTATAATACAGGTTTTTTCTGAAGCTTCTGTACTCTCCGAGCGGATGTTTCCCATCTTTTCGAAGCTCTCCCATCTTCAGCCTGCACAACCTTCAAGAAGCAAGCATTGCTCATTCCTTTCAGCATTGGCTAGCCAGACACATTTTGCATACATGCTTATTCATGAACTTTTCTTTAGCTCATTGCATGTTCACTGGCGGTACGTATATTGAATATGTACATATCAACCGCATGGATTGCACTAATGCATTAGAAATTGCAACCAGCAGCGGTGGCGTCGCTCTGGAACTTCCATAAGGGAAGAGCAATCAATGGTACAAAAACTTATCGGTTGCATACACCAGTGAGCAAATGCCGGTAAGTTTAGTTGTATGGACGAGACAGAGCGGTTCCTATATCTCGTTGCAAATCTCGGATACCGGGATTGCCACTAGATAGCGGTACAGCACAAAGAGAATCATAATTTGAGTCGATATCCTCAGCATGTACCTATTTTTTTGTACATATTTAACCATCTACATAGTGATGGCATTACGCAAGAGTTATGAATATGCTACCGGACGGGATGAAAGCAGGTAGATGTGATTTCGTATCCAGCCAAGTATCCCCTACACGTGTTTCTTATACAATTTTTAAAAATAAAACTTTTTATACATAGGCAGATCTCAGCTTTTTTATATAGATCATCATACCATATGTATGTGGACCATGTTAAAATAAAGTGATGAACAGCTCTTTTCTACTTTTTTAATGTTGAGATAGAACATCATATCGTATAGTGAGACGTCTAATTGATAGTTTTGTCCGTCCCATATTATATTATAGCACAGGTGTACTAACGCTTAAACTGCCCATAGGAGTCAGATTCGAGGATGACGTCGTACTAATGATACGCTGGAAGAGATGGAAATGCTGTCAAAGGGGACCACCAGCACAATAGAAAACTGGATAAAAAAGGCAAGTTACAGATAGTCAATAACAAAACGGAGCAACTTCGAAGCGCTTGAGCGGTGTTATAAATATGGTCTCGTTAGTAGTTAAAATAAAAGAAAATTATAACAAGTAACAGCGCGAGATATAGTTTTGAAATGTTTTTGTTATGTGTTTCTGATCGGGTTAGATCACCGTAGGATGCAGAACAATAGCATCGAAACGTGTACTGAAACAGGTGGGGGTAATGATCGACGATGGGTTAAACTTCAATAACTTCGTCGTGTTTTTTTTGCAAAAATCGTGCGATCTATTAATTACACATAAATTGTTAATTTTGAGCCAATGAAGTCTTCGGAGGAATTTGAGGGTATTATGAACCCTTTCATGTGATGTTGTGATTTTTTTTTTTTTTATTCAAATCGTTTATTTGATAAGGCACGTTGCGTTAGCTTAAAGGTGCCAATTTTGTTTTGTTTTACATTTTAAATTGCTTAAAACTAGGGGATTACATATTGATTTTTTTTAAATGAAACTAATGCGATTTTATAGCTATCTTATATATCTACACAAGGGGATAATATTGTTTTCGTAAGATTAGGGGGGTCATTTAGTTTTTGTGGCAATATGGTTTGACATTTTTATCAGTGAGATTATTGGAGCAAATAATGTTTAATTAAGGGGGACAATTTTTTACGACTAACTTAAAACTAGGCATAACTAGAGGGCATGATTGAATTTTGTAAAGATTCGTAATTATAGTTATTTTTGTGGGTACTAGAGTTGGGCAATTTCAACGAGATTATATAATATAATAGTTAAAACTAGCAGAGACAAGAAGAGCTAAATGCTTCGTGATGATATTGGGGGGGGGGGGGGGGGGTAGGGGTGTTACTTCTGGGTATAAGAGTCAGGGGAGGGGGGGTAGACAAAGATGGCAGGGAGAGAAAATTATTTCAGTTTCAGGCATCGTGAGATCAACGGATGGATTACAAACTCGAGTGGCCTTCATCAGGGGAATCATGTACTGGGACGCCGGGTGGTCCTCCTCAAGATGGCAGGGGTTTTTCCAGACGATTTCGTAGTACGGCTCAGATGTGGATCGGCTACATTTCGAGTTAAGCGTGTTATGTTCGTGCCGTAGGTCCCGTGTTTGTTGGCTCATTCGATACAGATGGTTTGATACAGGTGGAAGAGCGTTCTGAGAATGATAAGGAGATAACAAGGGGCAGTTAGACTTGTATATTGATGGTTTTCACAAAGGTGTATATAAGGGACATATAGAGAACATCGCGGCTTGCCAGCACATCTCGAACCGGGACGTTGGTTGGTCTTCCTCGGGCCCGCAGGGTATCCATTAGCCGAGACCTAGCGGAACTGTACTCGGTGCACGCCCAGACAATGTGCTCGATGTCGTGATAGCCGTCGCCACAAGCGCAGATACCACTATCCACGAGTCCAATACGCCGGAGATGTGCATCCAGCGTGTAATGGTTTGCCATGAGTCGGGACATCACACGAATGAAGTCACGACCCACATCCATCCCCTTGAACCAAGGTTTCGTCGATACCTTAGGGATTATCGAATGTAGCCACCTTCCCAGCTCTCCACTGCTCCACGAAGCTTGCCAACTTTCGAGGGTTCTCTGATGAGTAATACTGAAAAATTCGCTGAAGCAAATTGGTCTTTCGTAAACGTCTCCTTCTAAGGCACCCACCTTAGCTAAGGAGTCTGCCTTCTCATTGCCCGGAATGGAGCAATGAGAAGGGACCCATACCAAGGTAATCTGGAAAGAGTTGTCAGATAAAGCACTCAGTAGCTCCCGTATTTTCCCCAAAAAATACGAGGAGTGCTTGCCTTGTTTCATCGAGCGAATAGCGTCAATGGAACTGAGGCTATCCGAAACGATTAAGTAATGGTCTGCGGGTAATGTTTCAATGACTCCAAGGCTATACTGAATGGCAGCTAGTTCTGCGGCGTAAACTGAAGCAGGGTCACTGAGTTTGTAGGAGGCGGTGAACTTTTGATTGAAAATACCGAAGCCAGTGGATCCTTCGAGGTTTGATCCGTCAGTATAAAACATCTTAGAACAGTCGACTTCTCGGAATTTATTATAAAAAATGTTTGGAACCACTTGTGGGCGTATGTGGTCCGGAATTCCACTAATCTCGTCTTTCATGGATGTGTCGAAGAAAACAGTAGATTCAGAAGTATTTATGAAATGCACACGGTTGGGATTGTAAGAAGAAGGGTTAATATTCTGCGCCATGTAGTCAAAGTACAGGGACATGAAACGGGTCTGAGAATTGAGCTCAACAAGCCTTTCGAAATTTTCAATCACGACCGGGTTCAAGACATCGCATCGAATGAGCAATCGATATGAGAGTTCCCAAAATCGATTTTTCAACGGGAGAACGCCCGACAGGACTTCGAGACTCATCGTATGGGTCGACTGCATGCACCCTAAGGCGATACGCAAACAACGATACTGAATTCTTTCGAGTTTGATGAAATGTATGTTCGCGGCGGAGCGAAAGCAGAAGCATCCGTATTCCATTACCGACAGTATCGTTGTTTGATACAACCTAATTAGGTCTCCTGGGTGGGCACCCCACCATGTTCCGGTTATTGTACGAAGAAAGTTGATCCTTTGTTGGCATTTCTGTTTCAGATACCGAATATGGCATCCCCAATTACCTTTCGAGTCGAACCAGACCCCTAGATATTTTACTGTGAAGACCTGAGCGATAGTTTGACCCATTAATAGAAGCTGTAGTTGTGCTGGTTCACGCTTCCTTGAAAATACAACTAGCTCAGTTTTCTCCGTGGAGAATTCGATACCCAGCTTAATAGCCCAAGCAGACAAATTGTCCAGGGTATTCTGTAATGGTCCTTGTAGATCGACAGCTTTGGGTCCCGTAACAGACACCACGCCATCGTCTGCAAGTTGCCTTAACGTGCAGGAATTGTCAAGACATTCATCAATGTCGTTGACATAGAAATTGTATAAAAGGGGGCTTAGACATGAGCCCTGGGGAAGGCCCATGTAGCTAAATCGTGATGTCGATAAGTCACCATGCGAAAAATGCATGTGCTTTTCCGACAACAAGTTTAGTAAAAAGTTGTTTAAAGTCGCTGAAAGACCATGCTGGTGCAGCTTCTCTGAGAGAATGTTGATCGAAACTGAATCAAAAGCCCCCTTAATATCTAGGAACACTGATGCCATCTGCTCTTTGCTAGCATAGGCCATTTGAATTTCAGTTGAGAGCAACGCAAGACAATCGTTCGTCCCTTTGCCTTTGCGAAAGCCAAATTGTGTATCTGACAGTAAGCCTTTTGCTTCGACCCAATTGTCGAGGCGGGATAGGATCATTTTCTCGAACAACTTCCGGATACAGGATAGCATTGCGATCGGACGGTACGAATTGTGGTCGGAGGCTGGTTTTCCTGGTTTTTGGATGGCGATGACCTTCACTTGTCTCCAATCGAGTGGGACAATGTTAGCCTCGAGAAACTTATTAAATAAGTTCAACAAGCGTCTCTTGGCAGAGTCAGGCAGATTCTTCAACAAGTTGAATTTGATTCTGTCTGGCCCCGGAGCTTTATTGTTACACGACAAGAGAGCAAGTGAGAACTCCACCATCGAAAAAGGTGTTTCGTTCGCGCTATCGTGAGGAGACGCGGCGCGGTAAATCTTCTGTGCCGGGGCGGAATCCGGACAAACCTTCTTGGCGAAATCGAATATCCAACGGTTTGAATATTCCACGCTCTCATTAGTACTGTTTCGATTTCGCATACGTCGGGCTGTTCCCCAAAGAGTGCTCATCGATGTTTCTCTCGTTAATCCGTCGACGAACCGGCGCCAATAATCGCGTTTTTTGGCTTTCATCAAACTCTTCATTCGCTTGTCTAACGTCGCGTACTGTCGAAAACTGGCGGGTAACCCGTCGTTCCGGAAGGTCTTAAACGCGGCGGCCTTCTCTGCGTACACGTCTGAGCACTCTTTATCCCACCAGGGATTGGGAGAACGTTTTTGTATGTTCGCGCCGGGTACTGGCCTAGTCTGAGCTTGATTCGCGCTGTCGAGAATCAAGCCAGCCAAAAAGCTGTACTCTTCCTCCGGAGGAAGTTCTTGGGTAGATTCGATGTTGTCGGATATCGCGGCAGCATAGCTCTTCCAATCGATATTTCGTGTGAGGTCATACGAAATATTGATTGATTTCAATGGCCTTGAACCGTTATTGATTGAGACTACAATCGGCAGATGGTCGCTGCCGTGGGGATCAGGAATTACCTTCCACGTGCAATTTAACCGCAGCGATGTTGAGCAAAGGGACAAGTCTAAGGCGCTCGGGCGCGCTGAAGGAGCAGGAATCCGTGTCATTTCACCCGTGTTTAAAATTGTCAAATTGAAGTTATCGCAAAGATCCTGAATTAAGGAAGACCGGTTATCATCATAGAGGCAACCCCATGCTGTACCGTGAGAGTTAAAGTCTCCTAAAACTAGTCGCGGTGCTGGCAGGGATTCTAAGATGTCTTGTAGCCGTCGGTGCCCAACCGCGGTGTTGGGGGGAATATATATGGAAGCTATGCAATGCAAAGGCTTTTGCCTTTGGTTGTTACTTGACAAGCGACAACTTCAATACCTGTTATCGAGGGAAGGTTAATTCTGTAGAAGGAATAGCACTTTTTGATCCCCAAAAGCACTCCTCCATAGGGGGTGTCTCGATCCAGGCGAATAATATTAAAGTCGTGGAAGTTGAGTTCTATGTCGGAAGTTAACCAAGTTTCACATAATGCAAATGCATCGCAACTCAAATTATTTATTAAAATTTTGAAGGAATCGATTTTCGGGATGATACTTCTGCAATTCCACTGTAGAACAGTGATCAAATCCGTGACCTCGTTCGATGAGTTAGCCATCGAAGGATACAATCGCTGAGAGGAGGGGCCATTTAGCAGTCAACTGCTTCAAAAATGTTCTCACTGTAGGGAGAAAAGCTAACATAAGACTTTTAATAGGATCAGTAATATTGAAAGTTTTTATTATCCAGTCCACTATGTCCGAGAGTTTTATAATTCCAGTGCTGTGATTACTCTCGAACTGAAACAAAGGAACACTTGGGATTTTTGATGTTCCTGGAAGTGCTGGGAACTCCTTCTCTGAGCTTAATCCTCCGAGACCAGGAGCTAATTGCTTCGGTTTGATTGCAACACTTCCAATAGATGTGACTTTCGGAGCCCCCTCAAGGGACACCTTCTGGCCTTTACAAGGAACTTTACGAGAGGAAGTGTTCCTCCTCTTCCTATAAATTCTAGGCACCCTAGTAGATGTTCCCTCTTGTGGGTTACCAGCCTCGCCCTCGTCAGGAGGCAAGTGAGTATAGATGTTTGCTGAGGATGGTGGCGTAGCATTCTTT
This sequence comes from Topomyia yanbarensis, assembly GCF_030247195.1. Taxonomy (NCBI): domain Eukaryota; kingdom Metazoa; phylum Arthropoda; class Insecta; order Diptera; family Culicidae; genus Topomyia; species Topomyia yanbarensis. The sequence goes on along the minus strand of NC_080672.1, from coordinate 319,263,773 downwards.
AACATTTCTGCGAAAGAATGTTTGGATCGTCCCGCAAGGGAACGTTTCAGTTTATCCCCGCGTAGTTTGTACGCGGGACATGCCGAGATATCATGCAGACTCTCCGCACAGTAAGGACACTTTTCGGCTTGCCTACTGCACGAATCATCTAGATGATTCTCCCCGCATTTTCCACAGCGGGCCTTGTTGCTACAATGGGTGGCTGTGTGACCCAGTTGTTTACACTTTGTGCAATTCATGACCCGCGGCACAAACAGACGCACAGGCAGACGAACCTTGTGCAAGAGGACGAAATTTGGCAAAGCGGTACCAGCGAAGGTCACCCGATAAGAGTTTGATTGGGGGTACGTTTTTGAACCATCCCCCGCAACTACTACTGAGTGCAAACGTTTGCACTCAAGTATTTTAACTGGCTGAAGTAAGCGGTCTCTGAATCGGCCAACCCCGTACTTCAGCAGATCCTCGCACGTCAAACTCTCATCGGTTACGACGCCTTCGGATTGTACTCTTACAGCCGGAATATACACGTTATAATCCCGCGTAAAGTGCTCACAGCAAGCAATATCGTTTGCCTGCTTTGAGTTGGCTAGCAACACCCTTATCTTGTCCGAGCGGACCTTTGAAATTTCGGTCACAGCCGAGAACCGTTCCGTCAGGTCTCTAGAAATCTGAAGAAGATTCAGTGATTTAGTCTTGGGCCGAAAGAAGACCACAAATGGACCAGTTGAGAGTTCTGGATAGCATTTGGGCCGGGGGGGAGCCTTAGAAGTTGAACCCGATTCAACTTCCATTTGACCATCCGGAGAGGGAACCATAGAAAACGTCAACGCACGGGGTCAGCGCCCGCGCAGACGGAAGAAAGCAATAAATGTGTTACAAAAGACAAAAACCACTTAGCTTTAAACTGGTGTCCAACGACGAACCGATCCAGCTTATATAGCTGGCTATTGTTTAATCCTCACACGCGAACAAAAGACTGAGGACCGAACCGAACTGGCAAAATAACCTTGAATGCGGATTAAAACTATTCTTTATCGCCTCACACAGCACTACGGACTAGAAAAAAGATGGGTGGGTAATGTCAGAGACATAACCGGAGTGAAGTAGAATACACTTTAGACCGGTAAATTCTGCTCTGGAATAAGCAATTTCTATGCGATTTTGTCGACTTTAGCACATTCATAGTTTATTTGGAGTATTTTTGGAATTATCAAGTTGACAATTTGCAACATTCTTTGAAAATATTGTTGAACTTTTATGAATGAAGGCACGCAAACGAGCGTTTGACCGTCGTCCTACTACCAGCATCAGAGAAGTAGCAGATCAGCATTTTTCGCTACATGGCCTGTACCAAACAAACCGCTCGTAAGTCCACCGGAGGAAAGGCTCCCCGCAAGCAGTTGGCAACAACCCCCTGGCAACCCTATACCATCATATGGAGTTTGACAGCGACCGACATATATGGGGCGTTATAGCTATAAAGCCCCAAACAAAGAATTATGTTCGGCACTATGCTCGATATTCAAGCATTCCACACGACGTTTTGCATCTTGTGGGATGATTTAATAATTTAATTTAATCGACATTTTGTAACTAAATACAGCTTCTAATCATTCGGTTCAAAATCAATGTTTTGCCTTTCATGGCAGTGATGCTGGCTGTACAGAGACGTCGTCCTTGACAGGGGGCTGGTTGGCAACGAAGGTCGTGTAAAAGTGCCCCAGTCACGGTTGGCGTTAAGAGCCTCATCGCTACCGAACAGAAACAGTCGCCCTGCGAAAAATTCACAGCTATCAGAAATCGAGCGGGCCTAAATTGTGACCCAAAATAAACCACAAACCAACAAGTTGTTTTCAGAACCAGCCAATTATAAAGTATTATTATTATAAATGAAATTTTCCATTGCCTTACAACCTCCCTCTCCCTTTCCTCCCGGCTTGAATAACTATCAATCTTGATGATGCTGTGCGGCGGGGGCACTAGTTTTTATTATGGTGGAAAATTTAGGTTTGCGCGTTTTTCCCAAAAGTTTTTAGCTGTGTTGTTTTCAAAGAAGTTGTAGTTGAATTCAAAATAAAATAGTTTATTTTTATTGTCAGAGATGCACCTTCCAACTAAAACTAGTCTGGCTCGCTTGGAATCGAATTGTATGGACCAACCACTGCTTTCACAAAAACTGTTATTTTCAGTAATTGAACATTCTACATTTTTGCCTTTCTCAATAGAAAGGTATTGCAATTGCTCTGAAAACCGACTTTTTAACGGAGGCCCGGAGGGCCGAGTGACATATACCATTCGATTCAGTTCGTCGAGTTCGGCAAATGTCTGTGTGTGTGTGTATGTATGTGTGTGTGTATGTATGTGTGTGTGTATGTGCGTCTGTGTGTGTGTACGCGAACACAATCTCACTCACTTTTCTCAGAGATGGATGAACCGATTTTTACAAACTTAGTCCCAAATGAAAGGTGCAACGTTCCCATAGGCTGCTATTGAATTTCTAATGGATCCGACTTCCGGTTCCGGAATTACAGGGTAATGAATACGATCACGCAGAAAACGTCGATTTTAAGAAATTCTGCAATGAATGTATAATGGTGAAATTTTTTCCAAAATGTGACCACAACTGCTTCGATTTGTAGTACTAGGTCATTAACAGCCATTCAAAGTCTCTTTGGTCACATTGGCCACCATCATCGGTTCCGGAAGCCCCGGCGGAAGTATCCAAATTCAGAGTAACAGTCACATCGGTTTCTCGGAGATGGCTAGACCGATTCGACTAAACTTGACCTCAAATGAAAGGTATTGCGTCCCCGTAAATGGCTATTAAATTTTATCCCCAACCGACTTCCGGTTCCGGAGTTACGGGTTGTGGCGTGCGATCACATAGCAAATTGTGATTCAAACCGATACCCCGATGGAAGCAAAAAAGGTAAAAAATTCGCTAAAATGTCTCTCAAATAACTTAACTTTGCAGTTCTAGGTCACCGACGGCCAAACAAACTTTCGTTGACTACATTGACCACCATAGACGGTTCCAGAAGTGCCCGGGAAAAGCGGCCATCTTTCATAACTAGCAAACTCATATCAGTTTCTCGGAAATGGTTGGGCCGATTTTCACAAACTTAGTCCCAAATGATAGCTATATTATCCCCACAGATGTCTGTAAAATTTCGCACGGACCGCTTGTATGGTTCCGGAAATATAGACTGAACGGTCCGGTCACACATGAAATTCCCATATAAGCCGGAACTCAAAATTTTTTTCAAAGGGGGGACCCCATGAAATTTCAGAAATCGAATTCGTATTTTTGATGCCAAACATCTTTAAAATGCATGAAACGTCGAGATTTTATGTTATCACGAAATTTTTTGCCTTTCTCAATAGAAAGGTATTGAAATTGCTCTGAAAACCGAGTTTTTAACGGAGGCCCGGAGGGCCGAGTGACATATACCATTCGATTCAGTTCGTCGAGTTCGGCAAATGTCTGTGTGTGTGTATGTATGTGTGTGTGTATGTATGTGTGTGTGTATGTGCGTCTGTGTGTGTGTACGCGAACACAATCTCACTCACTTTTCTCAGAGATGGATGAACCGATTTTTACAAACTTAATCCCAAATGAAAGGTGCAACGTTCCCATAGGCTGCTATTGAATTTCTAATGGATCCGACTTCCGGTTCCGGAATTACAGGGTGATGAGTACGAACACGCAGAAAATGTCGATTTTAATAAATTCTGCAATGAATGTATAAAGGTGAAATTTTTTCCAAAATATGACCACAACTGCTTCGATTTGTAGTATTAGGTCACTAACATCCATTCAAAGTCTATTTGGCCACATTGGCCACCATCATCGGTTCCGGAAGCCCCGGCGGAAATATCTAAATTCAGAATAACAGTCACATCGGTTTCTCGGAGATGGCTAGACCGATTCGACTAAACTTGGCCTCAAATGAAAGGTATTGCGTCCCCGTAAATGGCTATTTAATTTCATCCCGATCCGACTTCCGGTTCCGGAGTTACAGGTTGTGGCGTGCGATCACATAGCAAATTGTGATTCAAACCGATACTCCGATGAAAGCAAAAAAGGTAAAAATTTCGCTAAAATGTCTCTCAAACAACTTAAATTTGCTGTTCTAGGTCACCGACGGCCAACCAAACTTTCGTTGACTACATTGACCACCATAGACGGTTCCGGAAGTGCCCGGGAAAAGCGGCCATCTTTCAAAATTTACGAACTCACATCAGTTTCCCTGAAATGGTTGGGCCGATTTTCACAAACTTAGTCCCAAATGATAGCTATAATATCCCCATAGATGTCTATAAAATTTCATACGGATCGCTTATATGGTTCCGGACATATAGACTAAACCGTCCGGTCACATATGAAATTCCCATATAAGCCGGAACTCAAATTTTTTTTCAAAGGTGGGACCTCATGAAATTTCAGAAATCGAATTCGTATTTTTGATGCCAAACATCTGTAAAATGCATGAAACGTCGAGATTTTATGTTATCTCGAAAATTTTTTTTTGTAAAAATCGACTTTTTGGGACTGACGATTTCGCACCTTTTTGCCTTTCTCAATAGAAAGGTATTTCAGTTCAATATTACCGTGGCTGTTTTTTCTTTTTCAAAATTTTAGAACTCGAATAATGATTTATTTTCCTGTATATAGTTGTCATGTGATGTATAATAATAAAATGTAATATATGCATTTAAAAGCTTTTAATGAATATAAACAACGCACACATTCTCGTGATCCATGATTGAGAAAGGCACAATTGCACCGCTAGGTGGATTAAAATAGGTTTTGTAAATTGAATCATTACACTAACCTGTCTACAAATCACACAAATAACTTTTTTATTTTGTGCCATTCGACTTGAAAGCGACGATATTGTTCACAAGTGGCTCACTTACCATCCAACGCTCTTGGCAAGCCACTTTCTGATGCTTGTAATAAAATTTCAATTCGATTCTTTGTCGATAAATTGATGGCCCTGAAAAGGGCCTTTTCTTTGGGCAGTGTTCGAAATTTACTTGGTGCCATCGAAGACGGCGTGCTTGGCCAACTCTTCTGACAGCAGCAAACGGACTGCGGTTTGAATTTTGCGGGAGATGCTGCAAACAAACTGCTGCATGCTGATGCTGCAAACGAACTGATCGTGAACAGCAGCATGCTGAGTTTTTATACCTGACTACAGCACAATGTAAGCTCGTCCTTTTTTGTGTTGTCCTCAATATGTGTTCTTCGTAGCTCCACCCCTTTGTTGGTCGACCACATATTTTTGATAAAGAACAAAATTGAAATTGTGTTTCCAATACGGAGGTTATCGAACACTTAGGGTAAAAAGAGTAATGTAATACGGCACTTTGGTAAAATGTTTGAGAATTGAAACCGTTTTTGAATGCGCCTAGTAAACACGAAACTGTAAACAAACACACAAATGATAACTTTTTATTTTGTGTCATTCTACGTGAAATCTACTATATTGTTCACAAGTAGCTCACTTGCCATCGAACGCTCTTGGCAAGCTACTTTCGGATGCTTGTAATAACAAAATGTCAATTCGATTCTTTGTTGATAAATGGCCCGTACCAAACATACCGCTCGTAAGTCCACCGGAGGAAAGCCTCCCCGCAAGCAGTAAGCAACGAAGGCCGTGAAAAAGTGCCCCAGTCACGGTTGGCGTTAGGAAGCCTCATCACTACTGAACAGAAACTGTCGCCCTGCGAGAAATTCACAGCTATCAGCAATCGAGTAGGCCTAAATTGTGACCCAATATAAACCACAAACCAACAAGTTCTTTTCAGGACCAGCCAATTATATTCCAGTAAGATATAAATGAAATTTTCGTTTTCCATTGCCTTACAACCTCTTTCCTCCCGGCTTGAATTACTATCAATCTTGATGATGCAGTGCGGCTGGGCACAGGCAATTTCCATTATAGTGGAAAATTTAGGTTTGCGCGTTTTTCCCAAAAGTTTTTTAGCTGTGCTGTTTTCAAGGAAGTTGTAGTTGAATTCAAAATAAAATAGTTTACTTCTATTGTCAGAGGTGGACCTTCCAACGAAAACTAGTCTGGCTCGCTTGGAATCGAATTGTACGGACCAACCACTGCTTTCACAAAATCCGTTATTTCAGTAATTGTACATTCTACAGAATTAGTCACAACTATTTCCAATCAGCGCAAAAATCGAAGGTTTTCATTCAATACAACAGCAGATTTTCACGTTTGAAAAAACAGGCAGCATTCTGGCCGAAAATTTTGAAACGGAGCACCTATATCGAAACGTTAGAAAACGTTCGATTTTTGTAAATTGAATCATTACACTAAAATGTCTATAAATCACAAATAACTTTTGATTTTGTGCCATTCTCGTGAAAGCGACGGTATTGTTCACAAGTGGCTCACTTACCATCCAACGCTCTTGACAAGCTGATGCTTGTAATAACAAAACTTCAATTTCATTCTTTGTCGATAAATTGATGGCCCTGAAAAGGGCCTTTTCTTTGGGCAGTGTTCGAAATTTACTTGGTGCTGGTGTATATGGTAACAGTTTTGGTGCCATCGAAGACGGCGTGCTTGGCCAACTCTTCTGACAGCAGCAAACGGACGGCGGTTTGAATTTTGCGGGAGATGCTGCAAACGAACTGCTGCATGCTGATGCTGGAAACGAACTGAGCGTGAGCAACAGCATGCTGAGTTTTTATACTTGACTACAGCACAATGTAAGCTCGTCCTTTTTTGTGTTGTCCTCAATATGTGTTCTTCGAAGCTCCACCCCTTCGTTGGTCGACCACATATTTTTGATAAAGAACAAAATTGAAATTGTGTGTCCACTACGGAGATTATCGAACACTCAGGGTAAAGAGAGTAATGTAATACGGCACCTTGGTAAAATGTTTGAGAATTGAAACCTTTTTTGAATGCGCCTAGTAAAAATGTTTTCCACTTCACTCCAGTTTGTTTCTGACCATATTTGCAATTTACGTACTGAAATAAATCATAATTTAGGGTTTAACCCAAATTGCTCTCCAGGGAGAAACAGTCCATGAAACAGAAAATGCAAACTTATTCTTTGAAATGGTTTTGGTGGCCCTGAAAAGGGCCTTTTTTATAATGATACAAGTGAGTTCTACCTTTTCAACTTCCAAATCCATACAAAGTGCGTCCCTGCCGCTTCAGAGTATAGACGACATTCATTGCGGTTTTGCGCTTGGCGTGTTCAGTGTAGGTCACGGCATCTCGGATGACATTTTTCTGCACACCATCAGCATTCGTAGATTAAATTGGAGATGCATTTTACACCACCACGACGAGCCAGACGCCGAATTTGGTGATTCCCTGGATTTTATCACGAAGAACCTTGCGATGACGCTTGGTACGGGAACGCAAACATGATACCGCTCATTGTACCGTCCGGACGAGCATGTTGCTCGTGTGGTAAGCGAGCACCCACTGATACAAAACAAGCTCGTGTGACCTGTATATATAACATTCCCGTATGTAATGAAACGCTTACATGCTCCTTTTTGACGGCTCTGCGTGGGATATGCTGGCAAATTGCGCATTTTCCTCGCTGTTTCCGAAGGATTTTCTGAAAATCCTTGTTTTGGTTTATTTACAGTAGTCGCAGTAATTCCGAAATTTAATACGAAATACGTGCACAAATTTCCGATCAGATAGTGCAAAAATATTGCGATTTCGTCCAGTAGAACGGAAGATACTCGTATTTCAAACCTGGGAAAATTTCTCAACTGAAATTTTTGAAACGGGACCCCATATTGAAACGTTAGAAGTATTCTACTTCAAAAAACAACCTCTGTCTCGATGGAGAGCTCGAAAACGAATGATGTTGTGATTTTAAAGATTAATTTCCCTCAAAGTAAGTTACATTTACCAACTTTCTTGAACGGGTACGTATTAGACCGGCAAACCATTTTGACTTTTTTTTTCGAAACACTGTTTAATCAAACGGTAATTGGCTTCACGTACCATTTGTCAAATATGAGCTTTTTCTGAAAACTCTAGTTCACTCATTAGAGTTTTCAAGTTTGTATGTGAAAATATATGAAAAATAGTCAAAAGTAACAATAAATTCAGTAAAAAATGCCATTATCATCTTGTGCATCCCGTAATCTGCAGATTTATCGCTTAAGGTGTAAGGATCAACATTGCCGAAGACTGCAAATTGGCCCAATTTTGCAATGAAAAGTGTTGCCACTCTTTCTCACACATGCTTAGAATAGGAAATTTTAAAAACATCGGTTAGTCTTCAAAATTAAATAACTCTCTCGGAGAACCTCCAATCAATATGCAACCTCCAACAAAGCTGTTCGTTATAAAATATGCTATGTGATTATAAGTTTTGAGGTATGCAGAGTTACTGTGGAATTTTTTATTTGATTTTAAGTTTTTATTTTCGAGTTTCCATATATATATATATATATATATATATATATATATATATATATATATATATATATATATATATATATATATATATATATATATATATATATATATATATATATATATATATATATATATATATATATATATATATATATATATATATATATATATATATATATATATATATATATATATATATATATATATATATATATATATATATATATATATATATATATATATATATATATGACTATAAAAACTTTAAACCTTTTGTAGGTGAACTAGAGCGATCGGGAACACCTCATATTTGTGTACATCCAATTACCATTTGAGTTACCCCAGTGTTCCGAAAAAAAGTCAAAATTGTTACCGGTCTAGTACATATATCAGATTATGTCTTCGGCAAACTTGTAGTACATACCTTTGGCAATACAAAGTCTTCATCCTTAATACCTTAAACATTATTGCTTGTTGTTCGTGGATGACCCCTTGAAAGCCAATTCTTAATTTAACTTTCTATATGGCCTGTGAGAAGTCAAAAGTGACTAAGTGCCATTTTGAAATGGCTACGAAAACATCAATTTATTTTTGAGAACTCAGATAGTAATCGAAAGCAAATTAGTGTCCCTATAACCGACCCCTTTCTATGTTGATGGTAACTTATAAAAAAAAAGAATTTTGGTATGAAAAAAAACAGAAAGAATTTCTAACGCTCAGTTCGGTTTGGCTTAGCGCAGGTTATATATCGATTTTTGTGAAAAATATTGTGTTTCAAATAGTGATCGGTTGTTTACGTTGAGACGACTGAGCTTACGTCAATTTTTTACTATTTATTTTTTAATTATGTTGGATTTTGGTGTTTCGATTTCATCTCGTCAGTATCTAGCACCAACTTGGGGTCAAAAGAGACGATATATCTATATCAGTAGCCAAATTAGCACTATTTAGACACTATATCCTAACAGGGACACGACATATATGACGCATAAAGCAACTGGCAAGTCTCGAGCGATGTCCCAGAAAGCAAAGCCAGCAGCCAGCCGACTAGAAAACTAAAACGAACGATTGTTTTGCTAAGGAATCAAACGCTTGGTCCTATACAATATTTATTCCCAAAGGGGTAAAATTAGATTGAGTCAATTGGTGAACGAAGGGAGGATAATTATATAAACGATCAAAATCATACTGAATCTTTGCGCACGGTTCAAATAAAAAGATTCCATGTTAGAGGCTTAAACGTTATATTGTAGACTTTATTATAAATATGCAAAAAAATTTCGGTAAAATATATTCGTTAATTTTGGGAGAGTTCGCGTCCATGTTTTGGCTCCGCGTCCCCCTGACAGCGTAATTAAAAGTAATTTGCAAAAAATACACACGATACATGGAGGAACTTTTTCTCGGGCATTCCTAACGGTGTTCGTGTGGTGAGAATGCGTGTGACCAAACCAATTCCCTTATACATAGCCGTGACAGTATTATCAAACGAAGATGTTCCCATTCATCAGACAACACTAGTCACGCACCCAGGACAAATTCCTTCGTGCCAGTTCTGTACAAAGACGCTACACCACGGAAAACCCTGCGCAGAAACTGTTAAGAAAAATTCAACCAATCTAACTAAAATTAGCACACAACCATAAGATGGTAAACCACAAACAGCTGTAAAATCATCATTAAAGTGGAAAAAGGCTACAAAAACGACCTCAAAGTTTAGGATCGCACCATTACGTCAAAGTTTTATATACGTTCTTGGGGCATTCCTCCAATAAATTTAGTTTACCTTCGAGCCTTATTATTGTTTCAGACCGATCCTGGCAGCAGGTTGTACGCAGTTTTGTAACTCCACGAGCACGTAACCTTAAATAGAACGTCACCACGGACACCATGTTGTTTTTTTCGTCCGAAAAAATATAAGCTTTTTAAATCCTAAAACCGTTACCTTCTATCTTTTTTTCATTGGCCCACGAAAAAATCCAAATTTTGCTTTTTTAGTAATTTAAATGAGATTCCCCCTTAAGGGCACAAGATACTTAGGTTAAGTTGGATTTTTATGTTTTTTTGTTGTTGAAGAAATCAGCTGAAGATTTCGACAAACTTGCTATCGCGAATATCTTTGCTAAATGCACTGTCTCTTTTTAAACACTTTAGAGTTATATTTGAATAACCCCAAGATGTTGGACATTTCTTGAAAAACAATAACTGTTTCAGATTGTCCATAACTTTACTGCAGACAACGAGAGACAAATGAAATTCATTCGCTGGCTGCATTTTTTCCCGTTCAAAAATTATTGCTATTGAAACTTTCGCTAATTTTATCAAAGGTACCCAATAGCTTCTAAGCCCCATGAGATATACCAATGATTTCTTCTGGAAGAATATGCATTTTGACCAGACGAACAAGCTGAAGCTTTATCTAAAATATTTCAGAAGGCAAGCTAAAAAATTAAAGAGTTATCAAAAAACAACAGACTATAAATTCGAGTGTACTATGAAGCGTTTTAGTCTTAAGTAAACATGTTCTATAGAAAAACTAAGCAATCATTCTGAAAATCGACTTTTTAACCGAGGTGCGGAGGGTTAAGTCTTTTATACCATTCGACTCAGTTCGTCGAGTGTCTTTATGTGCGTATGTGTGTATATTTGTATGTGACCAACTATTGCACATCGGTCACTCGGAGATGGTCGAACCGATTTTATCAAACCTAATCTCAAATGAAAGGTACAACATCCGATTGGCGCGGTTTCGGGAATAGGGGTTGGAGAGTGCGGTCGCGCATGAAATTACCATATAAATCGGAATTAGCGTGTTATCGAAATTATGCTAAACTTCATAAAATGTGTTCTAAATTATTTGGATTTTGAGGCCCAAACCCACATCGACCGCTTCGAACACCTTCGATGGAACCAGATGTTCGCGATAGCGACTAAGTCCTGAATTGAATGCACATCAACTTCTCAAAATTGTCTCGATTTTCTCAAATTTAGGCTGAAATAAAGGCTACAGAATCCCATTTGACTGCTATTAAATTCCATTGAAATCGAAGTTCTGGTGTTACGGGTTGACGTTAGAGATGGGTAATTCAATTTGGAGAGTGAATCGTGTCCGATTCACTCACTTGTGTAAGGCTTTCAGCGTGAAAAAAAGCATTTTTTTCGTTATTTTTTATGAAATTTGGGTGAAGCGAATTGATCACTGCTGTACATAATAATGTATCATTTCAAACTGCTGTACATAATAATGTATCATTTCAATAATATAATGTAATTTTTATATGCAAAAAATATCAACAAGCGACTCGGTGACGAAGCATTTTGTAGGATGCCTCTGGAAAAACGCTATTTGCGGTGTTAACTGGCATTAAAAAACTACTTAACCGATTTATTTCAAACTTTGCATACACGTTCTATGTATAAGATACCTAAACCCTATGTTGAATTTTCGAGACAATTATCTTAATTATACTCATTTGAAATAAAAATTGCAATTTTACACGAAAAATTCCGCCATTTTCAAGATTGGTTTCTTCCTCAAAATTAGAACTATTTTTAAATTAAAATTATTTGAGTTGATATTTTATTCCGTGTAGACAAACAGAGTTGTTCATCATATTTGTTTATTTTAGAGTGATTCATAATCATGACAAACTCATTCGGTTCTTTTTGGTTCTCCTTGAGTTTATAATGAATTGTCATTCCTTCAGTGAAACGCAGCTCCTTAAAAAAATTGCGATTCATTCGCTCTTTTTGAAGAGTCGATTATTTTGATCGATTCGCGATTCATTTGCACATCTCTTGTTGAGGTATGCGGTCACACGCGAAATTTCCATATTAACTGCGTTATTCATTATATCTAAATAATGCAAAACTAATTGAAATGAGTACTAAATTGCTTGAAATTGTTGGTATTGATCACTAAAAGCAAATCGCTTTGACCACATTGAGAACCGTTGAGGATTCCGGAAGATCCGAGGAAATGGCCAAGTCCCGAAATTAGATCCTCACCTGTTTCTCATATGTATATTGCTGACTCGATTATCACAATCATAGTCATAAATGAAGGGTATAGTAGTCCTAGTCCTTTTTCATTTTTATTTTATTTTAAATGTTTTACCTTATTGTCCTTCGCCTCTATTCGAATTAAAAAAATCATTTTAGAAAAATTTCTAACTCTCTGTGGCGGGTTGGGAATCGAACCCAGGTGAGCTGCGTACAAGGCAATCGGTTTACCAAGTACGCTATGCCCGCGCCTGTCTTAGTCTTAAATGAAAGGTATAGTATTTTTCATCCTCCTTATACAGCCACCTCCGCAAGCCTAAATAAGTTATCAAGAAGACAACATTGAACTAATGCTAATTAAGATAATTAATTACGATATTTTTGTTTCGAGTGTTTGAGCGTCGACACGTAGCTTATTAAGTTCGCGGCTGGTAAGCCATTGTAAATAAGTGCAAGGTATACTAAGAATGTAATTGACATTTTCACAATTATATTGAACATAACCAGCCACGAATTATAGTTTGGAGAAATGAGAAAGGCAAAATTGCACCACTAGGTGGATTGGACTAGGTTTTTCATACTTATATCAAATGTCTCGCTTCAGGGAGGATTAATCATTGCAGCCTTATTAACAAAACGAAGATCTTGGATCATCATAAAACATCTCAGAACACATCATAGCATTGTACACTTCACCGTTTTCTCGTGAATAATTTATCGCAAGTTTTTGGCGAAAAAAAAAACCACTGGGCGGTGGCTAGAATCATTCCGAATACTTGTGGCCCGGGAAGCGCTAAGAGGCCTCTTCTGGCTGGTGTACCGTGTTCGATACTATACGGAACGGTGTTCCAGCCCGGGGGTTGCGCTGAAGCCCATGCAAAATTGAGATAAGCTGAGCAGTTGCAGTGCGCTCCCGCTCAATGTCGTGCGAGTCGCCAGTGCGCACAGAACCATATCGCAGGAGGCAGTTTGCGTCAACGCCGAGAACACGATCGGTATTACTCTAGCCAAAGATATCGAGTGTCATCAAAGGAGGAGTACAAGAGGAGTGAGGAGGTTGGCAAAAGCTGACTCGATGGTCCAGTGGCAACAGAATTGAGATAACACAGAGAACGGAAGATGGGCCCACCGGCTAATCTCGAATTGGTCTTGGTGGGCGAAAACGCAGTTCCTATCCGGCCACGGATGCTTCAGGAAGAATCTTCATCGTGTTCGAGGAAATGCGAAGCGACTAGTCGGCTCTAAGAGCAGAGATTGTCGTGTAAGAGATGCGTAAATAAGAAACTAGTAGAGTAGTTGCACCGATACTAGTGGAGCTGAAGAAGAAATTGAGAAGAGATCAATGGACTGACCAGCGCTGACAGGTCGAATAAGTTCACCCTGCCGGTTGCTATGGAGTAGCCTAGATCCACTGCCACGGATTAGCTCGAGTAGTTCGCGTCGATGCTACGGTTGAGGATCGTCGAAGCACCGAACGCCATGCTCCACCTGGGATCACCGGATCGACCTTATACTCCGTTAGTAGACTTGGTCCACCGCCGAGACTAAACCGAGTAGTTCCCTGCGAAGCGTGGAATAAGTGACTTACGAAATCGCCGAGGACTTTCCGAGTATAAAGGCTAAAGCTTGGAGCTAAATGAAGCAAAGACTTAAGCATCGGTATCAGAAGAAATTTCGCCACCGGAGAACTTTCAGTCGAAGTGGAGTAGATTCACCGACGGAGACTATCGCGATGAAGCTGAGTGCCAAATGGCACACAGAAACGGAATCTAAATGGCTTGCGCAAAATTTACCGCCGTGGAATATGCAAGTAGAGTTCGGACCTAAATGACTCAAGTACACAGTCGGTAGCTAAATGGCTCAAAGGTCGAGCCATTTCATAGATCAAGCGAGACCTTAAGTTAAGGCGTTCTTCTCATCAGTGGCTCAGAGAAAACGTGTTTTAAGGTTTTTTGAATGTAAAAACAACATAAGGAGCAACATCAGGAACCATGCGAATTATGCGTATTTTTTAATATATAGGGGAACCCGGAGCTATTCAGACCTACTTAAGAAAATAGCCCCTTTAGGTGGATAGATGTGAAAAAAGTTACCGGTCAAAAGTCCTAATTGTTAGTTTGAAACCTCAGCTACATTTTGGTGCCATGAAAAGTTCATTTGCACCACTGAATGGCAGCGCTAGGCGACGATTTGCAAACCTCTACGTTTTTCCATCCTTTTACAATGTAGGGGTAATTCGGACCTCCCTACGGGGAAATTTAAACCGTCTTTTTACTTTCATTTGTTTACAATGGAATTATGTTTATCTATGAATTAGTTACAAGAGACACTCCTTAAGAAGTAAAAAAAAAATAAATTGCTTTACAAAAACTTAATCTGGTATGTCACAGCTGTCGATTGGCGGCCCATGTATTTTCTTTGCTGTGGCGTATGCAATGGTGTGCGCAGCCGCAAGCCGCTGAACGGTGGTTGACGGAATAGGGGGTCCAAATAGCCCCGTACGCTATTGCACAAAAGTGGTGAGCGTCTCGAAAATATCTCTGTTTTCACTCAAACAAAAATCATTCCATAAAATAAGAGCCTCAAGCTTTCCAAAACACTTACCTTTAATTTTTTCACTTTTATTTGTTGCTTTAATCACGATTTTCCATTAAAATTTTTGTTTTGAGAATGGCAAACAAGAAATCGAGGGGGTTCGAATTACCCCCACTGTCATAATAGCCCCGAGTTCCCCTATATTAATCTATTTTTTTTAATTTTCGGGGTTTCTGAACGATAAATTAATTTCCAGTATGAACGTGCAGCACTTCACCACAGTTCAGTTGTGCAAATAGACAATAAATACATCTGTTCTAGCAATTTACTATAATTTATGTTGTTTCACGGAATCGTACGCTTTGTTGGAATACACATATAGATCATTAGTCCCACAACCCACATCCTCAAGATTATTTGCCCTCTGGTTATCTGCAACGTGTAGTTCTTCGTTTGATGATCTCTTATACATGCTTCAATTACCTGTGTAGGACGCTAGGATCCGATAACACTGCATAATCTTGCGTTAATTTTACCATCACAATTCGGTCCTTCGAAAGTCATTTTTGAGATTGTACGAGAACGTGAATATCCAACTTTCTCTAAGTGTTCTTTAGAATATTTCTTCGTGTAAAATATCATACCCCATTCCTCAATTTGAATGAAATCCTAAGATTCGAACTTCATCTTCGTCGTACAGATACGGTCACTAATCGACCGCGACCATCACCAACTTTATACAACTTACGACAAATTGGAACACAGTAACTGTTCGCTTCGGGCGGTGGTCAACTTTTTTTCGTACGCGTCCCTTATCACCTACTATGTTTGTTAGGTGATTTGACAACAGTGCAGTGAGTCACTATGGTTATGCACCTATTTTTTCCGTTCTTATTTTGTTGCAAAAAATGTTCGTCGATTTGATGGCATTGTAAGGAAGGACGCAGGACTTAGCAGACTAATTTCTATATTAAACTATGATTGAACTTATCCACGGGGTATTGGGTGTGCGAGGGGAGAACGCATGGTTTTGTTGGAGTGGTATGATGGCTTCAGTCATGTCGACACAGATTTTTCATGAGGGCCTAAGTCGCAATGTACTCAAATGGAGAAAAATCAGTTTCAATATTCGGCGATGCTTTTCTAAATGTAGTTTTTATTGTAGGTATAAATTACTTTATGATCATGTTTTCCCTGAAGCATCTTTGGTTAAACCTTATGACAATATAACAAAGAATTTAATTCCTATGTGCTTTTAATTGGTAGAAACTAAAAAAATGCTTACGCCCAATTTGCATTTCAGTCGTGATTTCGCCCTTCAGCAACCACCATTTGCGAAAGGGCTAAACCGTGAACACAATTTTCAGAAGGGCGCGGTAAATGGGCTAAACTGACTTTGTCTTGCTGGGTAGGGCTGGGTAAATGGGCGAACTTGACAGTATACTTTTTAATAGGGCTCAGCAAATGGGCGCATATAAACCCAATGCAAATGAAAGGGCGCCTGCATCTTTTCTCCGAATTTCATGAAAATATCGAAATATTTGAACGTTTATGTACAATAACTATAGAGTAGACATGATCATAGTATATATTGCTTATCATTTATATAATAGAACTGCCGTTTAAAGAATAATTTTGTGAATAATAACCATACGCCCCGGTTCTGTCTAAAAATGTAAGTTTAGCCTTTATATTCCATATGAGAAGAAGGGCCTAAGTCGAAATCTCGTAGGAAATGCATGTTTCCCCGTTTTGTTTTCTTTAATTATGAATCGAATTAAAAACCATTTTACCTAATTTTCACCTCAATCATGTAGTATTTTTGTCGCATAATGTCATAATAGCGAAAACGCTGTTTGTTTACATTTGCGATTTAAGCCCTAATGAAAGATCTATGTCGATGTATGAAGATTGAGAATTGACCATTCGTGAGAGGTATCGAAAGTCAGTTACTAATTTCCCTCAATCATATCAGAAAATTTTTCATATCCTTGTCACGAAAACGGCCGATATTGTTTAGCAATTCGTTTCTATTCTATTTTTTTTTATTCGAGATTTTCTTGTTGCTTTTGCCATTTTGCCTTCCGTAAGAAATTGTTGAAATAACAGCATTCTATATCTTCAATCAGAACTGTATTATTGCCAACTATTTCATGTTTTTTAATTTTTCTTTAGAACTTACTTGGAATAACCAGTAGTTACCATAAAAATAAATAAATCGCTCGCAAAAATGATTGCTTAGAATCAGCATTCCATTATTTGTTTAGAAATGGCATACTATAGCCACGGAAATAATCAGTTTTTCCTACTATTTTCACAGTTTAATTTCATGTTACTATGTTTTAATTGTCACATGGTTCTATTTTATCGATTTGGTTGGCTATTTTTGGCAAATTTAAGACTAAGAGGTACAAAAAGCAATGAAATTGAAAGGCGAATAGGTATTCTAAAGCGAATTAGTTATAAATTTAGAACGGAAAACTAGGACTAGGCAGGCTCATATGGGCATGATCGAAGGGAAATGTGAAGAATCCTTTGCCTTCTGCTGATAGGAGTTGGGCTTTCCACCCAAGTCTACCGCATGGTCGTTGATAGAACATAACTCATCATTGTTTTACCGTCGATGCCGCCAACAAATTCTTCATAAATCCGCGCCAAGAACAACTCCATTGAGTCCTGCAAGATTCGATTCTCCGAAAAACGTGTCAATTTAAGTGATAACGTGCAGTTTTGATTCAGATTTTAAAGGTATACGCTGACAGACCTATATCGACTAATGAGTCAGTCAATATATCTTTGTAAACCGTAGTGCTTCCTTGACCTGAGTTAAGGCATATGTCGACAGGTTACCGTAATATTGTTAATAAACAAATACAAATACAAATTGGGAAACGTACATGTTCAATGGGTTTCTTGATCACGTCCCATATTGACCCTGAAAGCATCTGCAGCACACTCAAAATTACTAATAGTTCGTATAACATTCTGTGTAACAGTTCTCAGTCCGTCTCCGTTTGTATACCCCACCTTACAAAAAACGAAACAGAAAAATGCTGACCACAGGTATTTATTTTGTCCCAGTGTGCGAATGATATCATATCCTCCATACCCACACTTCGAAAAGATATCATTTGATTAGCAGTATACATACGTAGGTACCAGACCAACACTCACAAGTCATTCAATAATTTTCTCCAAGGGAAAGTGGTTCCTGCGAGCCGCTAAGTTAGGTCGAGCATATTTATCAATGAATCACTATAAAATAACTCACTATCAATGCACTGCACTAACTAAAAATTACCCTATGTTGGGCACGGTACAGCACAGCCGCAAAAATTGGAGTATTGGAACCGTGAATAACCGTAGGAAATGTGATTCCAAGTTTCCAGGCGTGATTAAATCAAATTGCACACTTTCGCATCCCTCGGCACTCGCACAACGCACACCAAACTTTGGCAGTGACAGATCAACTGCACACCAAGGTATCCAATATCGAAGGTGCGGATTTTTTCGATAAATTTATGGCGAGACGTCTGTGACGTAGGTGTGCTCGAAAAATTACTGAACACGCGACGAATACATACTTAGTTTAAATTACTGGGTACCGCAGTACGTTGGACTTAATTCATTCAGTAAAATAATTTTGTTACTAAACTCTCCGCAATATTTCTTTTTTAATCAAATGTCGAAAAATACTGATCATTCAGCCAAATTCTCAAATCGTTAGCGGTATATTTCAGCTGAGGAATGCTGACTTGTTCAGTAATTTATTAATTGAATTTGACGAATTACCAGGTAAATTAACTTTTTTATCAACTTTTTACCGGTTGTACAGAAAATTAAAAGTCGAAAACAGTGATTTATTTTTTTTTTCAGGGAAACGCATTCTTAGGGAATGTTCAAAGCGTTTTATTTTGTATACACTGAAAAAAATCCAAACGTTAATTCTATTTGCTTCAAACCGCTTAAAATTCATATGAAGAAGAAATGCTATTGTTATCACGCGCACACATACCTTCTATGTGTCAACTGTATAAACTATGTATGCACACACATAAGTTATATGTGCATATTGTTATAGAATGGGTTTTATGTGCCTAATAGTTATGGAATGTGAATGTAAGATTAATATTTCTTGTAAATACACACATTAGGTTTATGTGCCAGCAAATAGTGTCTATATGCCTCCGTTAATTGCAAAAATCTATGTGTAAAATCAATAGGCATAACGTTTACTTTTTTCTGAGTGTAGGAGTTTCAAAGTAGAACTGGAACTGAAACATTCACATCCCCAGCAGAGCGTTTTGTTTTATAATTTCGAACAGTTTTGTTTTAAAATTTAAAACTGTTAAAACGACGCCGTTCTATTTGTTGCTGGTTTTAAAACACGTTTAGAACTGTGTTTTAAATACATTCGAAGATTTCAGCACAGACACTTAGACCCGATAGACTGGGGAAAAATAAATTTGAATTCTGAAGACATGGCGAGACATGAACTTTAAATTGAACAGAACAGTCTCTAAAACTGTTGCTAGGGACAGCAAGTTCTAGTTTTAAAATTTTCAATTTTATATTATAGAACTGTCAAAATTGTGAATCTAGAACTGAAACACTCCTGAATATGCCCTTATATTCTATCCAGCTTTTTACGTGCCATAATGGCGGTCCAAATTGTTCAGTTCGTAATACGTTTGATGGCCCTTTTTTGACAATAATCGTTTACGTCAACCGCCCAGTGAGATTAAGTCATCCTACGCTAGTCCAATGCGTTGGATGTTTATTCAATGAACGCCCGACATCTTCAACTGGACGTTGCTGTCAAGCTAGCGTAAACGATTGTTGTCAATAAAGGGCAATTAAACGTATTAGAACTGAACAAATTAGGCCGCCATTATGGCACGTAAAAAGCTGGATAAATTTCGGCGCAACCGTTAGATTTTTTTTTAAACTCTTAGTATATTATGCCATAAAGTCGTTAAGTTGACTATATTTTACATTATTTTGAACATTTCGAGCTATCCATTTTTTACATGCCCTAATGGCGGTCTAAATTGTTTAGTTCGTAATACGTTTAATTTCCCTTTTTTTGATAATAATCGTTTACGTCATCCGCTCAGTAGGATTACGTCATCCTGCGTTAGTCCAATGCGTTGGATGTTTATTCAGTAAGTGCCCGACTGGGCGTTGGTGTTAAGCTGTTTACATCAGGTTATTGTCAAAAAAGGGTAATTAAACGTATTACAAACTAAGCAATTTCGACCGCTATTATGAAATGTAAAAAGCTGGATATGAACCGCAGTTGTGCAATAGATTTTGTGCCGTTTGGAATTCAAGTAACGACGCTTTCACAGTTGTGAAAAAAGACAAAGGAATCGACATCCACCACCACAATTATGATTGCATAATAATTTATAATTTTTATAACGCCCTCGGCTGTATCCCTGCCGTAACATTAGTTTCTTATCTTCTATGGTGCAAGTTGTCAAAATCAACCAATCAGTAGCTGGTACATTCTGACGTTAAAAAACAGTCTAGAACAATGCACCATAGAGTTCTATGCAAATCATTTCACACACACGTAAAACTGTCAACCAAATTAAACGTTTGAAAAAGCTCGTCTAAACTATTCATAGTGGTGTTGAAATGCTCTACGCCGCTGGAAAACTTATTCCTAACGCGTACAATACTGGTTGGTCAGGTTCCAGGTTGAATACTATACGATCGAAAAGTTATTTCCGATTTGTTTTCCTCCACTTGTGACAGGTGGAGGAAAACAAATCGTTGAACACAATAATATAGTTACAGATTGTCAAGTACTCTATACACACTGTGTCACTTACGATAACACGATTTCATATTTGTATTTGGCAGCGCTTTGCGTCCTCTAGTCCTCTTTTAATTTTTATAGCAAACTCATCAGTGCCACCAAGGTGTGAGTTTGTGAAGCTGAAGTTGCTGTTTTTTGGTTTTGTTTTGTTTTGCTCGTGTCATTTACGTTAGAATCTGACGTTCAGATGATTTCCAACAAAACTTAACATCCACGTCAAAAGTGTCGAAGTAGTGCCGATCGTTGATTCTGCGGCAAGAATATTTTTTTTAAAAAATTCGTGGACTAACTAATTTATAGTTTCAGAAATAATTGAAAATGGATTCTTTATTGGTAAGTAACTATTAATGTCATTATTTTCACATAAGCTACCCCCAAATTTCACGACGTCGACACACTTTTAGGAACCTACGTTATACACAGTCAAAGGAATGTGCATTTTGGACAACGACGGCAATCGAATATTGGCTAAATACTACGATAAAAATGTTTTTCCCACGGTCAAGGAGCAGAAGGCATACGAGAAGAACTTGTTCAATAAAACACATCGGGCAAACGCAGAAATTATCATGCTTGATGGACTTACGTGTGTCTACAAAAGTAATGTTGACCTATTCTTCTACGTGATGGGTAGCACACACGAAAACGAATTGATTCTGCTATCGGTGTTGAACTGTCTGTTTGATACGGTAACAATGATCTTGAAGAAAAACGTCGAAAAGCGGGCTGTGCTAGAGAATTTGGACATCGTCATGTTGGCTTTCGACGAAATCTGCGATGGAGGGTAAGTTTTAACCTTTGTTGTTTGTTTTCTATCAAAAATACAATTGAATATATTTTAGAATAATTTTGGACGCTGATCCATCCTCGGTTGTAAAACGAGTTGATTTGCGAAACGATGACATTCCGATAGGGGAACAAACTGTAGCACAGGTAACTAACGCCATCCATGGACTGTTTTGGTGAATAGTTCGCACAAACCCATAATTACTGCACAACGATATTTGTAATAAACCGAATCACGTAGCATACGTTATTGTATAAGATTGATATTAAAACTCGAATTTGTCGCCGTCGAAAATCTAAGGTTTGAGTATAATTCATTACTATTCTTTTCTTTCAGGTTCTACAGTCCGCTAGAGAACAGTTGAAATGGTCTTTACTAAAATAACTTCACCAATAGTAATTCTGGTCGACCACAGTGGTATATTTAAAAGCACTGCGCCGTCGTCAACCAAACATAAATTTACGTTCGGTTAAGAAATACTTTTTACATTGATAGCTATACAATAAATATATAACATTAAAAACTACAATCCCACAATTAGTCTTGTGATTGTTGTCTATGGTTAGTATAATGCAATCTTCATCCAGTAAAAGGTTTTGGCTTTGATAGATTAATTTTTAAAATGTGAATATGTGGTGGTTTCGAACGACGGTTAATGCGTCCATGTATAGATAGTTGAAATCGATGGTATAATGGGACAACGATTATATGATAGAAAACTAACGCCACTTCGATAAGACGCACTTCGGTCGATTATATAGTTGGCTTTTATACAATTATGGCCATCAGTACCATCGTAGTATTTAGCGAGAGGATATCGGGGAAAAGACTGTTAACGAGTTGAGTGTTTGTGTTGGTTTTTCGCAAGTTTATTCCTTGTTTAAAATGCAACGCTGGTGATTAACAGGTATAGTTTATCAGTGGAGCATGCAAGAGGTTTATCTATGTTTGCACTAGTAAGAGTCGTATACTTATGGGCTAACAAAGATGAATAATACAACGAAAAAAACAATTTTCAATTAAATTATACCTTGTAACGGTAAGTAATGTTTATTTAATCGCTTCGAGTGCTACAACTGTTACTGGGGAAGATCGATTATCATTTAAGATGTTATTTTTAATGTTTGTTCTCGCTATAATGTGTAATGTTGATATTACTTTGTACACATGTTTGTAAAGAATGTTAAATTATGGGTTTTATGAGCATTCGATGTGCATCATTAAATAGGATTTTCCCTTCCAACAACACGTCATGTAGACTAATACAGGTTAGATGAAAAACAAACAACCTATCAAAATCAAAATAAATAAAAGATCTCAAGTCATGAAAACAGTATTGAGCGTGTAAGAGCAAATTCGTTTGTTCCTGGTACTACCGGTATAGTGCAAAGAATAAGATACATTGAATATACTCAAGTTTGAGTGAGTGTAGTACCGACCACACCGGTATACTGCCGCTAGAAGCATAACTGTCCCATGTGCTATGGGAATCCCTATACACATGGGACAATTATGCTTCTAGCGGCAGTATAGTTCAGAGTCAAAAACGAAAATGCCATATGATTTCAATTATCAGCCGCAGTGCAGCCACGACATCCGAGAAAATTCGCATGGATTCTTACCCCACACAGCCCCTTGAAAAGGCTATAAATATAATCCGTGCCAAATTTCACAATCATCGAAATATCATAAAACGACCATAATTACTTAATATTGCACCAAAATATGGTTTTTGTATGGGATATACCGGACCATGGTGATGGTTTTTTCATGGCTTTAACCCATTTCAATCACTTTGAGCATAGTGGTATTAAGGTCTTTTCGTTTGATCGGGCTTTCGAACTTAAAAAGTTAGTCAATGTATTGCGACACTTTTAAATTTGCGAAACTTTTTGCATACTTAACAAAAATAATCAAATTTTCTCCAGTTCCCAATTCGAGTGTGTAGTTTACATCCGCTCAGTTTTGCAGTTACCAGTGAGATTGCAGTTGAAATGGAAGAAAATCACCAAATTGCGAAATGATTACATACAAAATCCTAGATTGTCGTATCGTGCCTGATGGATATAGATCGTTCGATCAATCTCGAACATTCTCTAAAGTTTCCATGAACAGGTGACAGTGTAAAAAAATGAACAGATGAACCAGGTTTAAAGAATAGAGCATTGATTGCTCATTTCAAGCGGAATCTGTATATTTCGACGCAAAGTGATGTTTCTTCGGAAAGTTTCGTCCAGAGCGACCGGAAACTACACTACGCTCCTCACGAAATATCGTCGCTGC
Source organism: Topomyia yanbarensis (assembly GCF_030247195.1). NCBI lineage: Eukaryota > Metazoa > Arthropoda > Insecta > Diptera > Culicidae > Topomyia > Topomyia yanbarensis. Next base: position 319,239,919 of record NC_080672.1, on the reverse strand, counting down.
GTCATTGATATTAAGACCTATACCTATAAGACCTATGGATTGAAAGCAGTTTCCGGAACAGGAATTCTAGTGTGGATGATTATTTCAAGCGGAAGAAGCCGTCGAGCTTCTCTTCGAATTACCTGATATGGTAGGCAATCTGCACTTCTGGCAAACATAGTGAACCATATGTAACCGACGGCACCATTTACGATAAGATTTACAAAACTGAGTGCCTCTGGTGGCAGATCACTCTAGGAATGTCTAACAAATTTGCTTCAAATCAGAACTTTGCAATCCCTCGCATAATGTTGAAATGTACTTAGGGCATAGTTTTTTGAACGGCTTTGACGTCTTACACGCAACGCAAAATACATTGCATGCAACGCAAAATACCTTATGGATTTCTATTTTGATGGAAAGAAATACATTTAAATTCTCTGATTTTTGAAAATGCCCCTTGGGGTGCCCCCAAAAATCGATTCTGCCCTTTTCGAGGCAGCACAATTAAAAACGATGCGCTCATATTATATTGGGACGATAAGTGTTTTTTATGTAAAAATGTCTGAGAAACGCGATGGCATTAAAATTTTCAAAATTAAAATATACGTATTGAGAGAAAAATGAACTTTTAATATTTAACTGAAAAAATTGCACGGTTGGCAACACTGTCGGCAAAAAATAATATTTTTTATAGACTCCTTGAACAATTTTCTTCAAAAACCATCGTGTGGTTTGATTCTAGAGTAAATAGAACCGGAGATATGATCAAAAGAAAATCAAGGGTTTTGGCAATTTTCCAAAACGGGGGGTGCTCCCATGACCCGAGGGGTGGTTCAATTGACACAAAAATTTGGGTTTTTATATATTGGCCCTAGATGAACAATTCCTCCAAATTTTGTTCAAATCCGTGAAGGTCGATTTCAAGTTTGCATCTTTTTTAATCACTTCGCGTGGAATGACCCTTATACATTATACTTATACCACATTTTTTTCCAAAAAAGACATTTTTGCATTTTTTTATAGTTCTAAGTAACCCACGTGAACTGCATTTAAGAATTTTGAAAATAAGTTATAGATATTTGGCTATTAGCAGTCAAAGTTGACCATGGAGGTAACTCCAGTACTAGCTGGCGTCCAAAAGGTGCTAACCCCACATTGAGTCTTATGGAAATTCAAGTTTTCTCGTTCGTTTCAGAGGTTTAAAGAAAAAGTAGTCAATCAATTCGCAATCAATAAATTTTGTGTTGTAGCTCACATATCGATGAACTCGATTTTTTCCCTTGTTTATTTGACACGGCTCTATGCGTTAGCATAACTGAGCTGTGGGTCTTTTATGATTTTAACAATATGTAAAAATTAAAATTAACTTTCATGTGTCCATCGGGTCTTGTTGACGCAGCTTGCTGCTGCGTGTTGAGACCCTCTTCTTTGATGGTGAAACATAGGGTGCGCCGTCTGCCACATCTTGGGGGTCATTCGGTCTGTCTTCCCTTGCAATTTCGTTCACGTCCATGTCGTCATCGGTACTGCATTCATGATGCTCACGGTCCGATGTTCTTGTTTGTTTCTTGTACTTACGGGTCGCTGTCGTAAATCCTTCGTCATCGGAATTTGATTCTTTATTGCTGGTGTTGGTTGTTAGTTTAGAGGTATTTGGTGTAATCGTTGTTACTTCGCTGTTTGAAGTAGCAGTTGGTTTGGTGTTGTTTACTGTCTGGTCCGCAGTCGTTGGTTTAACAACCGGTTGTGGTTTAGCATACGATGATTGTATACCGGTTTTGGTCGTAACAGGTGGAATTTCCTTAGCAGACTCTGCGCAAGGTTTTCCGTGGTGTAGCGGCTGATCACAATACTGGCATGTAGGAATTTGCCCTGGGTACGTGATTAGTGTTCGTTGAGAATATTGTTGAGAAGTCAAGTAAGAGGGAATATGTTTTGTCGGACGCATTTTCACCACACGAACGCCGTTCCGGAGTCCTGGGAAGAAGTTCCTCCAAGTATCTTCTGTAACACTATTCACCTCTCCGTATTTTGACATGATTTTTTTGATAACGGAGTCGCTAGTACGTGATGCCAGGTCATGTATCTTTATTTCAATACTGTCAACATCTACATACGTCGGGATACTGTATAAAATGTCATTACATTCGACGACGTGTTTCATGTTGTTCTAGGAAGCGAATGATTCTGTTTGACTAATGTTTTTGAACATAATCAGTACCGCATGGCGTAAATGATGGAATTGCACGCCGCTAACTTCTGCTACGTTGAGCTTCATGTTCACTTTCAACATTTGCTCCACTTCACGAATTGATGGTCTTACCGGACATTTCGAGTAGTCAACAGCAACACAGTTTGCCCACAACGGGACATACTCTTGCTTTGTATTGTCACTCATTGGTTGTTCACGTTTCACACACTAGGTAAAAGGAATCAATTTTTGCCTTTGCAAATGGACCAAGCGGCGCGTGGATTAATTTGATTACTTGCCCTGCTATAGCAGCGGAGCGATTTCTATTGTCTGGACTAAGCGAGATGAGAAACCGAACTGGTGAACTCGATATAATACTGTTTTTAGTTGGATTGCATTGTACGTTGACGTTTCGGCCCAAAAAGTTGTTCCTGAAGGTAAGCGCCGCTCATACATTTGATATGTATGGCTATTTTCTATCTAATATATATTTCTTGCACAAATGTATATTATTGAGCATATTTTTTCGAAAATTACAGTGAAGGTGTCATGTCTCTACATTGAAAGTTCACCCAGCAATAAGGGATTAAGGTTCAAAGAACTTTCGGTGAGCGTTTACACGAATTGACCGCTTGATAGTATGCATTGGAAAAAAATGCGTTCAACTTTGTCACCAGTTTATCCATATAAAGCATTTATTAAACTCTAGAAAATCAGTCGATTTATTAGATTATCAGGATTCAAATCATGCAAAATAGTTGATGGAAAAACAATTTACCGGGTGGAATGGTGCTTTTGAAAAAGTGGCGGTGATTTTTCGTCACACCACCACACTGTCCCGGGGCACGCGACACAACTGCGTAGTGAAAAAACCACAGCCACTTTTTCAAAAGCACCATCCCGTCCGGTCAATTATTTTTCCACCAACTATTTTGCATGATTTTAATTCTGATAATCTAATAAATCGACTGATTTTCTTATTTTAAAGCTTAATGATTGCTTTATAGGATAAATCGGCGGCAATGCTGTACACAATTTTTCCTACGCATACTACCAAGCGCTCAATTCTAACACACGCTCAAAGAAAGTGACTTGAGCCTTAAGGGAAAACGGTACATTGTGGTCGGAAAGTTAAAAAAAACATGGAATCAATTGTTATATGTCGTTATAGAGTTATGGTAACTTCGGAAGAGTTGCTGTATGGCACATAGCGCTTTATTTGATTAAATCACACTAGTTCGGAATTCAGCCGCTAGGGCGGTGCTGTTATCAACTTTTTATTGAAGCTAGATGGAAATGTGGTATCTTCGAGAAAATTGTAGGTCCTATCATTTTAAACATATCTTCTGAAGATGCAAACTTTGTAGGTCCTGTATGTTTCGAGATAGAGAAGGTTTTAGTTAAAACATTTACTTACAGATTATGTTTCAAAAATGCGCGATATTTCAAATCCTGAAAATATGACCTAAAAGTTGGTGTGTTCAGAAGATATACTTATAATTACCTGACATACAACTTTGCCGTAGACATCATCTTTCTATCTCGTTCCATTAATAAGTTGATAACAGCGCCGCTCTTGCGACTGAATTCCGAACTAATATGAAATGATCAAATAAGGCGCTAGATGTCAACATATTTTTACGATAAAAACAATGTTAATTTGGAAATGCTGAATTTTTTTTTCATTTCCTGTAAAAAATGCAAAATGTGCCCTTTTAGACGCCAGCCATTCATTTTGTACCCATCAAATTCTCCTAACATCCGGACAAAACCAAAAATTACCCAAAGTTTGAGGTTCCAGAAAAATGTAGTTGTTATTTTGTTATATAAGGTACGCAAAATAGTCACGATGGAGCTTTGGAGCAACATTATGTTGATTAAAGCTGCTCTCAACCCCTATTCCGCAGTTTTAACGCCGTCACTCGCGTTACGGCTTGGTAAGATCAAATTGGTGTCGAAGGGTGTCAATTAAGATTGTCTGACTTATTCTTGATGGTTACATCATTGGCGTTTCTGCATTAAAATCGGTAGAAAGCTTAGCTTTTGTTGATTATGGGAATTAGGAATATGTATAAAGTGATATATAATGTCTTTTTCGCTTCAGATAGTAGGTATTCGCACAAGCAGAGCTTTGAAGGAAATGGCGGCTTTGGCGACAGAGATTCCAATGAGCAGCGGTAATCTGCCTTTTCATAAAAGTGTAATTTTAAAAGAAAGAATGAGATACTACCACTGAAATGCAAACTGCAGGTAGCACTAAACATATATTACAATAATATTTAGCGCTGGGCCTGTGGCCTTCGACTGGCATGGTCCATTCTAATTTATTCGAACGACCTTTGGTATTAGTTAGTTCGGGCAAGGAGTGTATGACTGGCACCTAAGTTATAGTTAATTATTCAGAAATTGTTTTTATGATTGTTTAACTCGACCCGCATTGACGCTTAGACATGATAAGCCGTTTCGGGCCGGTGTGGTCTGTTCGAGTCGACCCAGATGGACATTCGGTTCGAGCAAGCTTTATGGGGAATCGTGAACAAATATTTCTTATGTCCTTTATGAACAGAGATGCTTTTCGTGAAACCCTAAAATTCCTTCACCCGCATAGCTGCTCAGGATAATGATAATAGAACAAAATTAGAATATGCCTGATCCATATCGTAATGAATACGAATATTGACTAGAACAGGGATAATCGAATTCTGTTATAAGATGAAGGTCAAAAAACGCCGATGTAGGAAAAAGTATTCGCGAGGAAAAGCTGACACTGCTAATATGTTTATGTTGTGTTCGGAACATTCAAGAGGGTATTTGTAGTACTTGAAGTTTTGTGATCATTCGAAAGAATTGTGGAAGTTGCTCCTGATGAAACTCTCGCCTATACCCTTCAACAAGGGTTACAACGGAGGAGGTTATTTCTTTTGAAATTTAAACATGGCCATTGTCATCTGGAAGGATACCAAATGAAGCCATCCTGAACAAGCCTAAGAGGCTGTGTAACGGTTATAATAAAATAGAATAGAATGGAATTGTTATCTCGATTTAGTACAGTCGTGATTCACTGGTTGGGCCACAGCTTTGTCCAATTAACGAATTTGATTCGCTAGTTGGACCGACTGACAAATTCAAAAACTTTACAAAGGAGATGTTGGCAGTGTAAATGCATCTGTTTACATCTCGAAATATTGTCAGATTGATTGTCAAAGAAAATTTGACACGAGATTTTGACGTTCAGATGCTTTTTAGTTAGACAATGGTCCAACTAGCGGAGGTCCAACTAAAAATCGGTCCAGTTTAAAAGTGTCCAGCCAGCGAATTACGACTGTAATTTAGGTTTTCCTGCTTGCAAATCGCAAGAAGTGACAAAGACAGGACTCTCTATACTTCATCTCGTGCATCTTTTAGACTTTCTAGTTTGTTGTACTAAATTAGTAAATTATCCAAAAAACATTTTGCGGTCTCAATTGGTCGGTGTCGGAGTGGCAGGCACAGGTGATCTCTCTTATGCTTTGTAGTAAATTAGTATATTTATTCTAACCCTTCTTCTTTTCTAGTCGTGATAAACCTACTTGTAGTTGGGTATAATAATAAAGCACGGTTTTCAGTTCAGTTCATTCTGCAGCGCTCTTTTTTTGCAAATTTGTTATTTTTCCTTTTGCTAGTTTGTCCTCCGTTGAAATGATATTCGAATTAAGTATGTTCGAAAATTTTAAACATTGTCTCACTGTCCGACATTACGATATTCCTACAACGCCATTTAAGTACCTATTGAGTCTCTTGGTGGTCGGGTGGCTAGGCTCCTAAAATCTTGAATCGCGAACTCCAGCAATTCAATCATTATCTTTACTAACAATCTTCCTCAAGCAAGCAAGAAACAGTAACGATAGAAAAAACACGAAAGATTAACAACACCAAACAAAACGAGCACATCCCCTCCTGAAGTAATAGCTAACGGTGGCTCCGGAAAAGTGATGATTGGGTGGAATAAGAGGTCGGTAGACTTACTACAAACCGCTGCAGTAATAATCCGACACTATCACGAGCCAGCAGGCCAGTCTGTTGAAGATTCCTTCTCGATAACAGATATTGGCTCAATTTGTTGAGCTGTATCGATTGATACGCAAAACTCGGTTCTCTGGGTTTCGGAAAAAATCTTCAAAACTTCAGGGTTTTATAAATTTTTTTATAAGAAGCGGGAAAAAATCAAAACTCACATTAGGGTCCATCCATAAATGACGTAGCATTATATGGGGGAGTGGGGAGTTTTGTATTTTGTGATGATGTGTGACGACAGGGGGTAGGGGGTCATGTCATGCTACATAGCTTTTTTTTAATTTATGGTGTTAAGGAGGAGGGGGTAGAGTTACCATCAAGCTACGTAATTATCATGGGAGGTATTTAGAAGTTTGTGACGAAATGCTACGATGGGGGAGGGGCTTGTTAAAATCACTCAAAAATGCTACGTCATTTATGGATGGTCCCTTAAGAGTTTTCTGCGCATGAGCCTGTATATTTGAAATGAAAATTTAAAAAAAAACAGTTCTAGATCGCTCGATGGATCATTTTAAAACTAATTTCACATGAAAGAGTGAGTATTTCAATGATTCTGATTTCTTATGTTTTTCCTCCAGTGATCCCGGAGTAACAAAAATCTGATCGCACGCGATCATAGTCGGCGTTTACAACAACGAGACAGGAATCGAATTACCCTATTTTTTACATCGTGGTAATATACAAAAGCCCCATGGCTCTGTTGTGCTAGTGCATTGAGCTAATAAACGAATTAAACAAAAATGTTCAGTTAGAATAAAACATTTACAAAAGCATAACATATTTATTGGGTAGTTAAGACCACTCTACAGGTTCTCACTAAATATGCTAACCACAGCCTAACTCTAAAAACAATTTCAAATATTGTTACGGACATACCAAACTGTTATGCTATAGCTATGCTTATTTCATTGTAAACATAGTTAGTCAAACAGTTCATAATGTACGCACATAGATTGTAATGGAACAGCTGAAAGTCGCGTGAAAATTGAAACAAACTGTTTAAGATAGCATTCGTCTGCTAGGCAGACAGCACGAGTTTTAAAAAGGAAATATTACATTGATAACGTCATGCTTAGCGCTGCAGCAAACATTATAGCCACCCACACAGGGCTAGAAACCTTTGATAGTTCCGCCAGCATGTTTATATTGACGAAGACTTGGAAATCAATTAAGCTAATTATAACAACTTCACTGTGATTTCATTTATATTTAGGTAATATTAAATAAACATTCTCTCTCATTCGGCAAGTGCAACACCTGTAGATCGGATCAGTTTCCGGTTACCAACTGTGATAACAATGCGTTTGAAAAACTGCTTTCGACGCACATCGGAGGAGATTATTAGAAAGAAACAGCTTGAAAAGAGGCTCACGCATATCAATGAAAATTTTAATAATTCAGTAAAAATACTTCTACTGGGTGCTGGTGAATCTGGGAAAACAACCATCATCAAGCAGATGAAGATTCTACATGAACAGAATGAATTTAGCTTTGAGTGAGTTTTGGCAATGGCTTTCAATAACCGATCGCCCATGCAGTTGTGATGCAGAATTATCTTATTTGGAAAAATCTAATTTCAGTGAGCGTTTGGACAGGTTACATGACATCATCGAAAATATTCACGACTCGATTTACGAGCTAGTGCGACAAGTGATACTAATGAATCTGCAATTTGACTCGAAAGAAAGTCTCCGGTGTGCGGAGGAGATTTTGAAAATGGGAAAACAAGCACCGTGGAATCTGAGCATGACCTACGTACAACGTGTTCGCACTCTGTGGGCCGACGGCGGCGTAAAGCAGAGCTTCAAACGATCCAACGAGTTTCAGTTGATTGATAGTGCGAAATAGTGAGTTTGCCTAACAAAGAATTTTTTTCACGATTTCAAGATTTATATATTTTTCCTCAGTTTCCTGGATCGAATCGAGAAAATTTCAATGCCAGGATACATCCCTTCGAATGCGGATATACTGAACTGTCGAAAGACTACCACCGGTATACAGGAAATTAGTTTTCGGATTAAAATGCCGACCTCTTTTGGCGGGGGCTTCCAGGAGTTTCGAGTTATTGACGTGGGTGGACAACGTAGTCACCGAACCAAATGGATGCAGGTGTTCGAGGGCATCGAAGCAGTACTGTTCATGGTTGCCTGTGGCAGTTTTGATCAAACTTTGCGGGAGGATCCCTCACAGAATCGGCTAGCGGAAGCGTTCGAGCTTTTTCGGGGCGTTTGGCATAATCGATTCTTGTCGGATACAGGATTAATTGTGTTCCTTAACAAACAGGATATTCTGAAGCAAAAAATAGCTGCGGGTAAAACGATTGGGACCTATTTTCCTGAATACAACGACTATGTGGCGCTTGTTGACACCGACGAAGTCTGCGACGAGTTCGCCCGTAGCAGAGGTTTCATCAAATCAAAATTGGTGGTAGGTAGCAACTTGGTACAGATTTTCAGCCAATTACAAACTGCTATAATATCTAAAGATAGTACATTCACAGTAATATATCCCTCAAAAATATCAAACAGTGATTACAAACATTTCTGGTGTATTCTGTTGATATTCGATATTGAGTGATAAATACCGAAAAATGCTTAGATGCATCTCAATGAACTAAACTAAAATGGATATTGAAGAAACAGTGAAGAAATTGATGATAATGACGAAGATTTCGAAAATGGTCCGTGCATCGCGGTATGATTGCTAAATTCAAGCTATGGACAACGTACTTCGTCGCTGTGCTATCTTATGACAAACGCCATTTTGGGTAAACTAAGTAGGATATGCCATAACTTGTCTATCATAGTCATAGTCTAAATCTCTACAAAGTGGCGTTTTCAGAATTTTGACATTCTGCTTGGTTTCTGAGATATAGCGAGAAACGTGCTGAGAAATTTTTAATTTTTTGCTTCAATTTTTTTTTTTTTACATTTTAACGACATTCAATTAGCTAGAGATTACTGGGTAGGGAAAGTTTTGAAACTTAGAGCCATAGTACTCAAGTGAGAGCAAGGATGTGAAGTGAACAGATCGAAAAGGAAACTGATGGGAATCCATCGGCAGCGGTGGGTAGCCGCTGTAGACACAGCCATTACCTTACACACAGTAGCAAACCCGCCACGACTGTAAGAATAGTGACAATAGTCTAATAAAAATCTATCCCGGCATTCAAAAGGCACACAGAGATGAACAGCAGCAATCATCATTAAGATTGATGCTAATCGTCGACAGGTTTTCAGTGGTGATCTTGCGTGGCTTAATTTTTGCCGGTTGTCACGGTAAAGATAGATACGTCTACCTTTATCAGGACACATGATAGTGAACTCGAGTGATTCGTAGTTGTTCTGCCTAAGCTCGACCCTCATTATCAGAAGGCAAAAATTAAGCCCGCATGATATTAAGCCTGTTCTAATGACCCTGCCACTTCTAGCTTTCCGATCTGTTCACTTCACATCCTTGCTCTCACTTGAGTACTATGGCTCTAAGTTTCATAACTTTCCCTACCCAGTAATCTCTAGCTAATTGAATGTCGTTAAAATGTAAAAAAGAAAAATGTAACTAACATAGTCGAAATAAAAAAGGAAAAAAGCTTCAAATGACTGTATCTGAAGATTGGCTCAAGTTATCTTGATGCATAATATGTTTTTATGGGTAAAACCATCTGAGAAACGCAATGGCATAATCATTTTCAAAGCAAAAATACGCGATTTGTGCGAGAAAAACGCAGTTTAAGTTTTAAACTGGAAATATAGCATATTTGGTAACACTGTAACCAAAAATAACTATTTTTTCTAGATTCCCTGACTCAATTTCTTCAAAATGCATCTCACCGATTGTTTATAGACCAAATGAAGCCAAAGTTATGAATAAAAGTCAATAATTAATGGTTTTTTCTATGGAAAATTTTCCATGCACGATTATGACACGTAATACGAATTTTGTCATCAATACACACTAGAGTGACAGAAAAAAATGACCCCCATCGGCCCACCCCTGAGTCGATTCCTAGTCCCACCAGGAGTGTCTGCTCCAAATTTGAGCCAAATCGAACAAGTCTAGCTACCGGACCAACGTGCTTGAAGTTTGTATGGGATTTTTCGATAATTTACATGGAGAAAACCCTCTTGCTCACATTTTCGCCGCTAGGTGGCACTGTATACATCAGACTATCACCAAAAGTGAAACTTAAGAAGATAATTCTATTGTCTACAACTTTGTTGAAGACTGCAAAGCGATCTGACTCGAACAGGAAAAGTTATTAAACTTTTAACGAAGTGATGTCTGAGTCAGTTTTGCATGGGGCCTAGCAGTGCATGGTAGTGTATCAGTACTCGTCGCTGTTGTGCTATCTTATGACAAACACCATTTTGGGGTGAACTGAGTTATATATGCCATGTTACTAAATTTTAAAATCTCTATAAAGTTGCGTTTTCAGAATTTTGAAATTCTACTAGGTTACTGAGATATAGCGAAACACGATTATGACAAGCGCCAGTTTGAAGAGTGATCGAGTTGTGCTATCTTATGACAAAGAAATATCAGACAACATACCCAGTTTGTTGGCTTGCTATAAGCCAAAAAGCTTATAGCAAGCCAATAGATGTCTCTCATGACTTAGGAAATTTCTATGCAGATAAACCATAACCATTAGCTAGGTTTTTGTCTCGGGAGCAAAACTTTTCCTACCATAGTTTTTTTCTGGGAATGGTTGGCTTATATTTTCAACATTATTGAACAAATTTCCTATTGAGATTTCCACTAGTTTTGGAAAGTATACCGAAATGTAGTGATGGATTATGCAAGAAGACTAGTTGTTTCGTCTAGTCGCCTATCAACACAAACATTGTTTGATATATATTGTCTCTAAATTGTTAATGGAACCATCTTTTGTTTATTGTTTTTCCCGAATAAAGGAGGAAAACTGGGAAAACTTTGTGTTCCAATACTATCATTTTGTAACCGGATATTGCTGCTATCGCATGGAAAAGTATAATATCGCACATAGCTATCTATAGCGCATAATTTCACGAATCAGTTATGATTCATTTTTATATGAAATCTTCTGTGCATATTTGTGACACGTCAAACATATTTTATCATCAATACACACTTATGACACTATGCGAGCGACTTTGGTTTACATTTTAAGCAAAAACTGTAAGTGTAGTCAACGGATCATCACACAAATCGAGAGATTACTTCAGAAAAGATAGAAGCATCGAATGTCTTCTCCGAAAAGCATGTAGCATTTATAAATTTTAAGATATTCAATCTCAAACTTTAAAAATCGTTTTTCTCGAAAAGTGCTAAATGGCGCTTGTCATAAGATAGCACAACAGCGACGTACTAGGTTCTAACAAACTGAACATTTTTATGGAATAATGGTTAGATCTAGCTGAATAGTATGTTCGGAAGAATTGTAGTATATAATACGAGTTATGTTTTGGTTAGAAAATTGTAGTTCCACCTGTGACCGCATAGATGGCGCCAACACTAACTTTTCAACGGAGAGAGATAGAAACTAGATGTCTTCTACAAAGTTGTAGAACAAGCCTTTTGCAGTAATTCTTCCAAACATCTCGATATTGTATCTCTATCCGTTGAAAAGTTAGTGATGGCGCCATCTATGCGGTCACAGATTGAACTAAAATTTTCTAACCAAAACATAGCTCGTATTATGTACTGCAATTCTTCCGAACATACTATTCAGCTAAATCTAACCATTAATCCACAAAAATGTTTAGTTTGTTAGAACCTAGTACTGATACACTACCATGCACTGCTAGGCCCCATGCAAAACTGACTCAGACATCACTTCGTTAAAAGTTTAATAACTTTTCCTATTGGAGTCGGATCGCTTTGCAGTCTTCAACAAAGTTGTAGACAATAGAATTATCTTCTTAAGTTTCACTTTTGGTGATAGTCTGATGTATACAGTGCCACCTAGCGGCGAAAATGTGAGCAAGAGGGTTTTCTCCATGTAAATTGTCGAAAAATCCCATACAAACTTCAAGCACGTTGGTCCGGTAGCTAGACTTGTTCGATTTGCTTCGAATTTAGAGCAAGTACTCCTGGTGGGACTAGGAATCGACTCAGGGGTGGGCCGATTGTGTTTTCAAAAATTCATTATTTTTCTGGGCAGTCTAATACACACCTATGACACGTGTGAGTGCGATTTATGTTTACATTGATAGTAAAAATTCGCAACATAGTCAACCGATCTTTGTAATATTTGAGAGAATAATACAGAATACATAGAAGCGTCAATTGTCTGCTTTGAATTGTTTATACCGTTTATAAGTTTCTAGATATTCAGTCTCAAACTTTAAAAACCATTTTCCTCGAAATGTGCAAAATGGCGCTTGTCATCAGATAGCACAAATGCGACGACTTTGTTTTGAGTTCCTTTCTCTCCACGTAGCTTGATTAGGATCTCAAATGCACTGTAATGCACAAGGAATGCCAGAGTACAAAGAATGTTTTGAACATAAAACCCAATAGACGATTTGTTTTGCCCATTTCAAACGAGAACTTTTTTAATGTTTTTCTTTAAATCAAGAGATATAATTATTTGCACTTTTAAAGCAAGTTCTGGTACCATAGATTTAAAACGTTTCAATTGTTGGGTGATTTAATTCATTTATTGCAAAAATAAAAGAATTTTGAATCGGTGCTCTCGAGATAACTTTGGGTTTGTTCGGGTTCACGGAAGTTGCTCTCTATTACTCTGGAACAAACAGGAGCAACAACTTCTTGCTCCTTTTTACTCCGTTTTGCTACCAGAACAAGACAAAAGAGAAGAAGAGAATACAGGAACGTTTTTCTCCCTGTTTGCTCTGGAGTACTTCCACTTTCTCCTGGTACTGGAACAAACCTTTTGATTAGCAGAATCATTGGCTCGAAAAGTGGAATAATGGTCGAAAAATTTCATACCTTCAGGCAATTTCTTCATGTCTAACATTGTTATATCTCAAAAGGAATGAGAATTACCTCTAAAAACATTTACCGCTCTTTTTCAAGAAAATAGTCGATATTAAATAGTTAACCAAAAAAATCTTGGATTGTTTCTGGATTATAAGATAACAAATACTTACAGTTTATATAAAACTGATCAGTTCAGCTATAGTGCCTTGATTTCATGAATGTACAAGAGACTGTCTGCACTGATCGAAAAGATGCAAGAAGGTATTGTCACTTTAAGTTTAAATTTATGTTCACAACAAGGCCATTAAATGACAAAATAACACGGTGCAACGAAATAAAAAAATACTTTTGTGATCTGTTAAAGATTTTAGAGGTGGTCAAATACAACACAAAACCACGTTTAATCAGTTTAATGTACCCTCAAATTCTAGATTAATAGCAAAAAACTATTTTTTAGGACTTTTGTCACTGAAATTTTTTATTATTTTACATGGAACTTAACAAAACCTGACCTATTTTATTACTTATTCTCAATTAAATTGTAAATTTATAACAAAAGCAAGATCTCAACCCGCTCCTAATGTTGGTATCCTTGGCGGTGAATCAAGAATCAAATGGCTCAAATGGCACATTCCCCATGTTGATCGAAGATTTGTGCCTTGCCATGGTTTGTCTTTTCATCAGTTACCTGAATGGAAGGATTGAGGAAATGATAAGGTTAGGGATAAGGAAACTAACGACACAGAGAACATAGAAAATACGGAATAATTCTTCATTCCTAAGGAAATAAAGACACTTCTTGGTGAGCGGATATATCAACACCCTCGAGGGGATGTTGAGATAACAGGACGACAACATCCTCGAAGAGATATTGTCATTATGTTTATAAACTTTCCCCGTGACTTTTTGGAAGCCATAGTTCAGTTTATAACCTTTTTTCGCCAGAAATTTCATAGAGCGGTCGTTGATACTGCAAAAATACTGCTGTATTTTATCTGTAATCGAATTGGTTCTCAGAACTTCCCAGCAAACTGCCCGCGAACCAGGATTATGGAATTCGAGCCTCCTCAAAACAGGGCGTCCGAAATTTCGATTTTGAAATGTTCATTGTACAATACGTAATATATTAATAACCTAAGTTAATTAAAATCAGTTTCGGTGGTCGAATCTGGTTTGGACTGATTCTGAGCTTAGAATGAATTAAAATAGAAACCATTTTAAAAATTTTCAACCAGTTAAAAAATTTCGGGGGGGGGGAGGGTCCGGATCCTCCGGATCTTCCCACTGGATCCGCCACTGATCAGAACTCTTCAAACATTCCTTGGAATTCCACGGAGTACCTTACTCTGATGAAGGCTATATGGTTCGACAATGAAACGGAAGTCTCCTGCCCCTCTCTTTTATCGAAGACTGCATATCAAGAAGACTGGCAACTCTGTCCAGAATCTGGAGACAGTAACAGCAACGCCACTTGCGGGTAAAGGTGGTACTTCTCATAGTGATGCACACACACACATGTACACTTTTACATTAAGCTTCTTACCTTTCTCCAATAGAGGCGCTGTAACCTCTGTCGCTTCTCGTTTGTGCGGGGGAAGGAAAGAGATATCAGTCTTCTTAATATGTAGTCTTCGCTTTTATCCTCCAATTTATGTTTCAGCCAGGTACAGCTTTGTTCGTTATCCGGAGAGATCCTAACAGCACCATATTTGAAGTAAACCCCCATTGAAACTGGGGATGAAAGAGTTGGGAGGAATTGAAAAGAGACACCTGTGAAGATCTTTTAACAGCTCATCCTTCAGCGCAATCAAATCCAACCTTGTTTGCAGTCAATATGTATTGTTACTCGAATGCTCTATACAATGAGCCGAGGCATTGTTGAAGAGAGCACCTCTGAGATTGTGCTTCTTTTCTTTGATTTCGTCAGGTGTTTGAAAACCACAAATTTTTCGGGACTCTGTGAAATCAGTTAACGCGAGGTGTTTAAAGATGACGGACGGAGAATTGTTCCGGGAGACTGTGTGTGTAGAACGGTTGTATTGGAAACTTGTGAAAATACCGAAACCTGTCACAAATCTTGAACTGTATATTCATGAAGTCAGTTGACGCTAGGTGTTTGCAGGCGACTGAGGGAGTATCTATGAAGAAGACTGAATATTAGAGCGCCCATGGCATGTATAGGGAAAAGGTGACCATCGAATTCAATAACCTCGAAAATTATTTGCCAAATTTGAGCTCTGTTGGACATATGATTAAGGAGTTGCGCAAAACGACCAGCATGCAAAAATTTTCACCAGAGAAAAAACACAAAAGGACTCTTTGAACATTCAAAATTTGAATTAATATTTTTGATGCTAAGTAACTTAGAATATCATGAGACGTCGGGATATACTGGCTTCTTAAAAAAAAACTTTTTGGGGAAAATTGATGGGCCTTGGCAAATTTAGGATTTGAGCTGACTGGGCTTGAAAAGGAAGCTTTTAATTTATGTTTGATGCAAAATGTCTTAGAAATGCATGTAACGACGGCTCTTGTATCGTCTCGCAAAACAATTATTTTGAAAAAGTTTGCCTCTCTGGTACTTTTAATTTTCAAAGTAAGATTTCCAAATAAAAAGAAAATCGAATAGACACCAGATTTCGACATTTCACAGATTTCTAAGATATTTGGCATGCAAAAAAAAATAAAAGCTGCATTTCCAAACTCAAGTCCCATCCCCCAATTCCAGATCTCGACGCTTCATGACATTTTTTTCGATTGAGCTCAAATTTTACATAGGGGCTTTTTCGAGGTGCCGATACTTTTGAAGTGTGTCCAGATTGAAGATTACTAGAGATTTAAAAAGGTGGCCTTTGAAAGAGTCTCAGTAATGCGCCGTTGTTTACTGTGGTTTTCTGTTCGACTCTCAAACAATAATTTTGTGTTTACCATAAAACGGGGTATCTTTGATCAAATGAGACTTTTTTCAGTTACATAACAAAATCATCGCAACAAAATACAAACCAAATTCTAAACATGTTCAGCATGTATTGACAATTATTGTTCTGTCATTTAATATACCTGTTATGAAAACAAATTTAAATTGAAAATGATACAATTCTCATGCATCGTTTCAATCTGTTCAAAGAATTTCTTGGATATTAATGAAATCAATCAACTTAAACTGAACTGATCACTTTTTTGGACTAGAAGTGTGCGCCGATGCATTTTTAATCGGCGGCGGCGTAAGCAACATTTTTGGCCGGCGGCGTTGGCGGCGTCACGCTGTTGGACCTTATAGCCGGAGGCGTCCCGGCGTGACGAATACTGACACCTATGCAACTAAAAAAAATCTTGGCAGTACAATTCTTTTCCCAAATTTTCGGTTTCTATTGTAACATGTCTGATTGAAAATGGTCTGAGCGTATCTCTAGTTTTCGTAGCACCTGCACCCCGCCAATTTCTCCATCAGTTCCGGGGACCAACAAATTGGAATCAATTGCACTACTTATGATCACATATCAGTCCCATAAAGGTAGGATCTCGTGTTACGTCTTATTTGTCTGTGATATCGGGCTGATGCAACTGACATTGAAAATCTTTCCTGCGTGGGGCTGGATCACCCGACGAATAATTTATGAGACCAGGAATCTTACCCTCTGCATCGCCAAATCAGTGCACCAGCGTCGCGAAAAGTCAAGATCATTCTGCCCAACTATTCTTCGAGAAAAAAATTTGAAAATAGGTCACGATTCAATCAATGATAAATAAATCGGCGCACAGGTCTATTTTGGACACCATACATGTTTTAGTCGAATGATTCATTTTTACTATTTTACTGAAAAAGTTCCATAAAAAACAGCTGTATCCTTCTAGGCGATTTTGTTCTCCCTCGAGACGTCACTGTAACTGACTATGAAATTGCTCGCGGATACGCAATTTACACAACATTTGGAGTGTTATTTCTCAATTCGATACACATATTTTTAGGATCAAAGTTATCCCAAAAACAATGAATGAAAATTTACCACAAAGAAATTTTATTTTTATAGTATAACGACGGCCCAGTCAGCTGTTAGCTACAGACGAGGAGAATCCGAAACACAAAAAATATGACTTAATTTGAGTTAGGTTATATGCACAGGGGTTTACCCCAATTTAGATTCTGCATTATTTACAATCTATGGGTACCAGTACTTATTTGAAAAAGGCAAACAGTTATATCTACTTGAATTGAGGATAGTTATTCGAAAACCTGTTGAAAAAGTACGATGTACCCCCGTTTTGCGGTACCTGGAAATGGTACTCCTATCCTGACTTAACCTCACTTCTTTTATAAAGCTGAACAAGATTTCAACGTCCCCTGAGATTGGCGCCCTTGGCGGGGGCCAACCTAGTCAACCGTACGCTACGGGTCTGATACTGGGTCACTCGAAAGGTGCAACATCACTATAGCATTGTGTAATCAACTTAAGCGTCTGTGTTCTCCGATCTTCTATTTAGCGCATTATTTGTTCAATATCCTATCGCTATTTTTTCGAAATATTTATCGATATTTTCTTGCAGGATATCACAAATGAACCTCCCAGACGTACTTCGCATCTGATACGGCGGAAACGATCATGCTACTATCACTATACAGTGGCGACGGATACAAACAACGTTAGAATGGTTTTCAATGATGTTCACAATATTATATTATCTAGAAACTTGCAAAAATCTGACATTTTGTAGTGCAGAAATTGGCAATATAGTTATGTTGAAAAATGTTTTTGTTTCAGAATCTATAGCCAATCGTCACGGTTGTGCTATCTTATGACAAACCCCATTTTTGGGTAAATTGAGTTCGGTATGTCGTGTTACTGGGGTCGTCGGATGAGGGTCAGAGCTGACCCGGAACTGACGGATTTGGGGGCAAACGTTTTAAGAACCAAGCGCACCCAAAAAGGTGAGATATTTTTCGAATTGATCCAACGATGAATAGCTCGACTATGCAGGAGTGATTTGATACTGGGTGAATGCATTGTATGCAAGGGCCTGGATGAGATCACGATGAGAGTTGCATTGAAGCGGCAGTGCAACCTGGGCAAGGTGAACATGACGATCCGGTTAAAGAAGTGGTACGGAGAAACTCAAACAGCGATGATTCGTTTTCCATATCCACTACTGCCAAGGCGCTGAAGGTAGGTAAAGTTACGATTGGTCGAGATGCTTATTATGACCCTGTCAAAAAATGCGGACGAACGTGGTCAGGCGATTTAAAAAGCATGACGTTTGACTCAACTCGCCTGTGCTAATTGCCCCTAGGAACAAATGCAATTTGCGAATGCGATTTAAAGGCAATTTCAATACTTAGACAAATTTTCTGGCGGTTGATATGGACTTGGTTGTTTTTTGCGCTTTTCAAACACGGCGGTTCATGTTTGGCTTAAGCATAAAATTGTTTTTTGAACAATTGGAGTGTTCTCACTTGTATTTTGTTTGTCTATTGCACTTCATTTAGTCAACGAATGTAGAAAATTGTGGAATCATGTGTAAGTATAGTAGAACAAGATATCTGACCTAAAGTCTTAATGAACGTCAGATTATCAGATTGTGAGTTTTGGTGTGCAATACCAATTTCACCTATGATTCTTCCTATAAGTTGGTGGTGATTACCTAGTATACTGGTAAGTATATGTGAGTACATAATGAATCCGAAAATAAATATTACTTTTAATTTTCATATTAGGCAATTAAGGGCAATTAAATGGCGCGTTCCGTGGGAGATTTGGGGGAGATTTAAGGGCGGGTTGGGCGGCAAAAAAATGACGGCGGCAAATCGCCCAAATGTTGCATTTGAAATAGCCCCCTAATTGCCAGAAATTTGCTGGCAAATTGAAGGGAAATTAGCGCATCCGAGTTGGCAAATAGCCCCCCGTTAGCCAGCAACTTGCCCTTTTTGATTGGGGAGCCGCTCCTCGAAGGGGGGCTTGCATAGGTTCGGATGTGCCGGAAATGCGGGGATACGAGCCATCTCGCGAGAGACTACATGTAACGGCCGAAGTGCATGCTTTGCTCTCCAGCGAACGGAAACGACCATCAAACGGGTGGCTTCAAATGCCCTGCCTACAAGAGGGAGGTTACAACGGTAATTGAGATAGCTCAGATAAATCTGAATCAATACACGGAAAAAAATTGTTCCCAAAATCGTGAATAAAGGGCCATGGATTCTGGAACAATCACGTTTTTACGTTACGAAAATGGGACCATAACCAAAAATCATGGCTTTTATAATTATGTTCAATTTCCCTTCAGTAACGCCCGTACAACGCTTTCATTAGTGGAAATATTTGATTTTGTTTTGTGAACTTCAGTCACGGTTTGCGCCAAGAACTAGTTCACAACTTTATGAACATAATTCAAAAAACCAAAGGTTGACTTGTGACTTTTTTTCATAGTTATAGGGACATATAGGAACAATAGTTCGCAAAATCAAAATATCCTGGCTATTTTTTCGTGAAATATTTCACGAAATTCGGAATTTTATTTATGAATCCATTCAATCCTCGAGGACTAATTCATGATCCCTAATATATTAATCACGATCCAATATCCGTGCTCGTGAAATGGTTCACAAAATCATCAAATATTATTCATGCATTCGTGAACTGGTTCATGATTCCTAATATATTAGTTACGATCAAATATCCATGCTCGCAAAATAGTTCATGACATCATGAAATATTATTCATGTATTCGTGAACCGGTTCATGATACCTAGTATAATAGTTCACGAAAGCATAAAATATTATTCTTGTATTCGTGAACTGGTTCATGATTCCTAACATACTAGTCACGATCCAATATCCGTACTCGTGAAATAGTTCACGAAATCATGAAATATTATTCATGTATTCGTGAACTAGTTCATGGTTCCTAATATATTAGTTACGATCCAATATCCGTGCTCGTGAAATAGTTCATGAAATCATGAAATATTATTCATATATTCGTAAACTGATTCATGATACCAAGTTTAATAGTCACAACTTATCATTCGTTTTCGTGAAAAAGTTCACGAAATCAAAATATTATTAATGTATTCGTGAACTGGTTCATGGTTCCTAGTACATGATTTACGATCTATCTAGTATCTATTGGAGTGCTTGTGATATTTAGAAGATATCCCTAATCATTTACAATTTCATGCAACAAGGTAATGAATTTTTTATGTGAACTCTATCACAAAAGTTAGAGTATTATTCGTGGAATCATTTTTGTTCCTTGCACTTTTTTATGAAATACCCAGCTGCTAGCGACCAGTAATATGTACGAGCAGTAGATATAAAAAAAAACTTTAAGAACCTCGAAAATCATTATTTATTTGATAAGGTTCGTGTTCTGTCCGGACATCAAAACTGCACTGAGAATCCAAAATAGTATGCGTGATATAGTTTACAGAACCAGATATCGCGAATGAGTCTTATTTCAATGATCCAGTTCATATTGTCACGTTATTCCGATTGAAAAAATTATTTGTAAACAAAAAGTAATAGTAACATTATTTACACTACTCTTTGAAAGTAAATTCTAAAGTAAAATATCATGATAACATGAACAGAAATTACGAAAATCGTGACTAAGATCTTGAAATCATGAACACAAATCACACTACTAGTGACAAAAATATCTAAAATCGTGACCAAGATCCTGAAATCATGAACATGAATTAATCTATTCATCACTAAAATATCACGATAACATGAACAGAAATTACAAAAATCGCGACTAAGATCCTGAAATCATGAACTTAAATCACACAACTCGTGACGAACATATTAAAAATCGTGACAAAGATCCTGAAATCGTGAATATGAAGTACTCTACTCATGCCTAAAATATCACGGTAACGTGAATGGAAATTACGAACATCGCGACTAAGATCTTGAAATCATGAACTTTAATCCCGCTAACGTCATGAGTATTCACAAGAACCGCGAATAAGCTCTTGAAATCATGAACAACGTTTGACTGTCGACTGTGTATTCCTAAATCATGAAGAAGAATCACAACAAAAACTAAACATGTCCAGGGAACAACAACAGTAACCCAACCAACCATTCTAATGTTACGCCATGTATATATTATTTTAGAAAACACAAATAGTTTCATGAATACGATGTTTATTATTCATAATTTCAGGAACTTGGTCACGGTTTTCGTAAATCGTTCAGTTCACGAAATCGTGACCTTTTGTTCACGAATTTATGAACGGATTTTTTCCGTGCATGACACCGCACAGAAAGTGTTATGGCTTTCTAAGACACAATGTGCGACGATGCTTTGATTACAGAGTCGTATCAAATCCCCCAGCTGTGATACAAGTTATGGGCAGTTTCAAGAAGTGGTGTTAACTGATGTTATTTTGGTAATTTTGATAGGTTGCCGCGTTTCTGGGGCACTTTCGGATCCATTTATGGTGATCAATGTAATCAACGAAACTTCGGTTAACCGTCAGAGACCTAGTACTGCAAATAAAAGCAGTTTGACACAGATTTTAGCGTCATTTTTACCTGTTTGCATCCATCGCGGTATCGGTTTAAATCGGAATTTGCTATGTGAGCGCAAGCCACAACCCGTAGCTCCAGAACCGAAAGTCGGATCGGAAAGAAATTTAATAGCCATTTACGGGGATAAAATACCTTTCATTAATACACATTAATACACAAAGTTATGGCAAAAAGTGAGCTAAGTTTGTGGTTTTTAAAAAGTGCTACAAAACCATTGAATTTAAAAAAAATCAATGTTGTTGGAGTTGTGGCCCATCCCCAAAAGCGTGTTTTTATGGCAGAGACTTGCGGTGAACGCTCTGCAAGCCGAACCGCTCAACTGAAATCAAAAAAGTGAAAAGATTATTGAAGAAAAATGTATTGTAGTGTACCTGTATGGATAGGTTCTCCAAAAAAAAATTCCTGCGAAAAAAACATGTTGACCAAAAAATTAAGTTTCGTGGCGTTCAAAATTTTAAACAAAAATTCATTGAAAAGAATAAAAAAATTGGATAAACAAGAATGTAAATACAAAGCCAAAGTAAAATTATGAAAATCGGATGAATAGTTTTTGAGGGTCACGTTCACTGCACTTTTCAAAAAACTTCATTCCGAGATAATTGCGTTTGTGTTAACTTCATTCGTGGAGAACCAGTGCGTTGAAAACGGCTTAATTTAAAATCTAGTATATATTGAATTTTTCTTTTGTTTTTTTCGAGTGCCAACTTTGCATATAACTCCGAAAAAGCTAAGTTTGGTCAAATCAGTCCAGCCATCTCCGAAAAACTGGAGTGACTGATATTCTGAATTTGGATTCCTCCACAGGGGCTTCCGGAACCAATGATGGTGGCCAAGTGGCCAGTACTACAAAGACAATTGTGGTTACGTTTTGGAAAAAAAAACACTTTTTTACATTAGTCGCAGTATCGGAGTTTGCTGCGTGATCGTACTCATCAACATGTATTTCCGGAACCGGAAGTTGGACCCATTAGAAATTTAATAGCAACCAATGGAAATGTTGTACATGTCATTTGAGACAAACATCGGTACCGAGAGAAATTCCGCTACCAGAGAATTCTCAGTCGGAGCAGGGTAGTTCACTGCCGGATAGTATCCGAATAGATCTCGATAACGCTGGAAGCTGAATGGCTCACAGAAGCTAGTCAGGAGAAATTCTTCCGTCGGGGAACTCTCAGTCGGAGTAGCGTGATAAGGTTGGGAGCCGAATGACACACGAGAATGAGCTAAGCGACTCACTGGGACGAGAGCTAAACGGCTACGTAATAGATGGAGAGAAGAAGCAAGAGAAGAGTCGAGTGTTAAATCGAAGCTTAAAGGTCGAGTCGATTTCATGGACCAAGTGAGGCTCCGAAATAGAGCAGAAGAAAGAAGTGCGACGAAAGCACGAGTAGCGTCAAGAAGGATAAGAAACCCTGCGAAGGATGGAACGATTCGCATCTCAGCAGTTGAAGACATTTGCAGCAGATCTGAGCTGCTCAGTTATAGCAGGAAGGTTGGACAGCAAGAAAAAAACAGCAGTAATTAAAAAACACAAACAAAGAGCAAGACCATAATCGTTCCTGAAGTAATACCCCGGAATAATGAATATTGGGAAGAATAAGTGGTTTAGGCCGATTTCTTCACCGTCGCTTAACTTTTAAACAAGGTTTACTAGTACGTTTAAACCACAGACTAACAGACATAACACTATGAGGGAATTCCCTCAACAAATATTGATCCGGCAATTTTCCCAGAACACTAGCTCCACCTTTAATTCACGGTCCCAAACACTTATTTGCTGGTGGGTTACCCCCCAGGCTTGGGAACAAGTTTTCACTAGTGGTCTATCCCCCATGTGTTTGTTCATACGTCAGTGGCGCCATAATTTCAAAAGCGGCCACAGTCCCAACTACAAATATATTTAAAATGACCGTTAAAGCGGGCGAAGCATTATTTTCGAGTGTTATGTTTGTTAGTCTGTGTTTAAACCTCGATTAAATGTTAAGCGAGGGTGAAGAAATCGACCCTTAGAGCCGATTTCTTCACCCTCGCTTAGCGCTTAAGCCAGGTTTAAAGTACTGGTGAACCTGGTTTAAAAGTTAAACGAGGGTGAAGAAATCGGCCCTTAGACTTACAACCACTTCAGTAAGAATCTGACACTACCACGAGCCAGCATGCAGTAGTGATTGGTTAAGAATTCTCCTCGATAAGTAATTTGTTCAGCTGAGTTCATTAATGCACAAGATAAGGCCCTGCAGGCCTCGGCAAAAATATACAAATTTGAGGTTTTCAATACCTTCACTTTTATAAGAACCCTTCCCCCTTTCTTGAGAATTGTCTGCGCACGAGACTGTCCCAATCGAATAATAGTCAGGATATCATTTCTTTCCGGTGTGATGAAATAAAACAGTTTTATAGACTGATACTTAAAAGGACTGTACAATATATTTACATAAGGCTCAAAACTCGACAAAAGTGAGGCCGGGTAGCCGAATCACTGTTACTTTTTAAGTTGCTCGCAGTCATCGTCATATTCCGAGTCGAACCCGTGCCCCACAACACTTAGATCCTCGATAGATGAAGAAGCTTGATCCGACTCATCCGAGCTGTGCGCAAAGGGCGTGAAACCAGTTCTAGGCGAGTATTCGTCATTCTCATCGGACAGATCAGAATACCAGGGTGGCCGAGGACACTGATCCTTCGGGATACACCTGCCCTCGTGCATCACATACCCGGCGACACAAATACAGGTTAGCTCAGCAATACAAATTTTAGAACACTTTGCTTTGCTGCAGTCATTGTCGCAGGTTGGAACGCAGCACGGCCTGCAAATGCTGAGCTTCTGGTGTAGATCACATTTCGAAGGACATCTTTTTGCGGTTGTCGGTGGTCTGGTGGCCGGGGTTGGCCTAGAGCACCTTCGACAAATCGGTTTCAAAGGGTACGGTTGAGTTGTAGTGGTATGTGTCGGTGGCGACGTTTTTAGATTGCAGAGTGATGGTGGTACGGGTTCTATGGGTTTTCCATAAGAACAAC
This sequence comes from Topomyia yanbarensis, assembly GCF_030247195.1. Taxonomy (NCBI): domain Eukaryota; kingdom Metazoa; phylum Arthropoda; class Insecta; order Diptera; family Culicidae; genus Topomyia; species Topomyia yanbarensis. The sequence continues at coordinate 319,215,223 of NC_080672.1, read as the reverse complement.
CACAGCCATGGGAAGGAGCATTTTTTGATTCTGTTGAAATGCGTCTGTTGTAGTAAGGTTCCACTAGATAAGAGTTTGATCGGGGTGGAGGGTCGACGATGGTTGTGGGTGGCTTCGGTTCCACTACTGGTGGTTCTGGGCTGGGATTTACTGGATAGCTACGTTTGGTATTGTACTCGAACGTGCATCGGGTTGGTGCTGTAGGTACTGGAATGTAAGTGCTGTTGCGTGACTTTGACGATCGACATGATCCACACGGTACATGACGTTTTGGCTTCGGCTCATTATCTAAAGTTATATATTGCACTGTAGTCGATGTTTGTGTTGAGTTGGTGTCATCTGAAAGGTTAATTTCAACGGTTCTGAACAGATCTCACGTGAAAGTTGTATGTTATCACTTACTTAGTTTTGGGCATCGGCTTTTCCGGATGCATTTGCTCTTATGTCGTACGAAGCCGTGCTTGCACACACAGGCAGGTTTTTCGGAGCAAATTTTTTTCGCTATATTGTATGAGCAATCTTCGCTGCACGTTGGCTCACAGCAGAACGATCTCGGAGTTAGCAATTCATTTTTTCGGCATTTTGCTGCATAAAATTAAACACTTCTATTACACATCTTACACTTTGTATCACAAGAATACTTACGGTATTCATTATTTGCTAACACAATCAACAGAAAACACGCATTGGTTGCCATAATTAGGAGTACCCTCTTCGACATTCTGCAAAGTGCTGAAGTCACGCGTTTTGCGCAGAAGTAAGATTGATTACTACTTACCGCTCAAAAGAGCGGTTATGCACGTACTACCGTTCCACCGTTGGGCGGTAGTTGAAATGGTACTGTACAGCACTTTTTAGAAGCACTTTCAAATATAGAGAAATGGTAGCCATAAAGATAAAGTGAATTCCTGGGAAACACGTGCCTGTATGGAAAAATAAACAACATCATCAAATGTATTTGTGGTGCTGTTGTTGAATGGTTTATTGATCATTTGTATATTGTAATTTTTTTCGGTAACTATAATGCATGAAAGACCTATATAAGAATTAATGGAGAAAGTTATTTGATCGATGTTGAATAAATATGGAAAAAGAGTTTGAGGCTGCCCTGGTTCGAAGGATAATACGCTGGTCTCACAAGCCACTCATAGTACCGTAAAACGGGGGAACATTGATCACTTTTCAGAAGTTTTTCGAATAACTATCTTCACTTTAAGTAGATGGAACTGTTTGTATTTTTAAAACAAGTACTGGTACTCATAGATTGAAAATGTTTTTTTTTATATAACTAAGTTTATTTAGCCCCAAATACGGTAGCTTAACGAGGCCGATAATTCATTTTTAAGGTACATCGCACGTGTTAGTGGGGGAAGAGAAATCCGTATTTAGAGGCGGCTTGCTCCCCCTTAGTGAAGGAAAAAGGTAGGAAGTGGGATACATATTGTAAAATTGACATTCGCGTTGGCTGGTTGATGATTGTGGGGAATAGGCACACTTTATTGTAGTGGTTTCCATCCTGTAATCGCAGGGGCGAGGGGAGGGTCAATATTTCGGATGATTATTGGCACTCCGATGCTGTCATGTTGTTCTTGTGACATGTGTCATGATGTTCTGGATGGACGGTTATCAAGAAAGGTATGCATCGTAGACTCGTGAAGCAATGCCATATTGTAGATACAAGGAGAGGTTGACGAGGTTCTACTGTGAATGAGAGGGGAAAATGTATTAAACTTGGACATCAATAGTTTTCAAAAAGGTGTAGATAAGAAAAATGTAGGGGTGGTCACGGCTTGCCAGGACGCCCCGGACTGGCACATAGGGTGATCTACCTCGGGCGCACTCTGCGCACAGCCAAACAACATGCTCGATGTCGTGATAGCCGTTCTCACAAACACAATGCTTACTGTCAGCAAGCCCTATACGACGGAGATGCGCATCAAACGAGTTATGGTTGGACATGAGCCTTGACATCGTACAAATAAAGACCCGGTTCACATCCAAGCCCTTAAACCAAGCATTCGTTGATACCTTCGGGATAATAGAATGTAGCCACCGTCCCAGATGCCCATTGCTCCATGAAGTTTGCCAACTTTCGAGCGTCCTCTGACGAGAGATACTGAAAAATTCATTGAAGCAAATCGGTCTTTCGTAAGTGTCGCCTTCTAATGCGCCCACCTTGGCTAAAGAGTCCGCCTTCTCATTGCCCGCAATAGAACAATGTGACGGGACCCAAACCAAGGTAATCTGGTAAGATTTTTCAGATAAAGCACTCATATATTCCCGTATTTTCCTTAGGAAATACGGTGAGTGCTTTCCAGGCTTCGCTTGGCCTCAATGGAGCTGAGACTGTCCGAAACGATGAAGTAATGGTCTGCGGCAGGGTGTCAATGATCCCGAGAGTATACTGAATGGCAGCTAATTCTGCAACGTAAATTGAAGCAGGATCATTGAGGCAACAAGATTTTCGTTGAATGAGGCAGCAAGATTTTCGTTGAAGATACCGAAGCCTGTGGACCCGTCGAGAATTGATCCATCAGTGTAGAACATTTTGCCGCAGTTGACTTGATGGTATTTATTATAGAAAATATTTGGGACCACTTGTGGGCGAATGTGATCCGGGATTCCACAAATCTCTTCCTTCATGGATGTGTCGAAAAATACAGTTGGAGCAGAAGTACCTAAGAGATGAGCATGGTTAACGTTATACGAAGATGAATTGATGTTCTGTGCCATGTAATCGAAGTACAAGGACATGAATCGGGTCTGAGAATTAAGCTCGACAAGCCTTTCGAAATTTGCAATCACCAATGGGTTCGCAATATCGCATCGAATGAGCAATCGATACGAGGGGTCCCAAAATCGATTTTTTAGTGGAAGGACGCCCGCCAGCACTTCTAAACTCATCGTATGGGTCGAGTGAATGCAAGCCAAGGCAATACGCAATGTATGCTCGCAACGGAGCGAAAGCAGAAACATCCGTACTCCATCACTGATAATATCGTTGTTTGGTACAGCCTGATTAGGTCTCCTGGGTGGGCACCCCACCATGTTCCGGTTATTGTACGGAGAAAGTTGATCCTTTGTTGGCACTTCTGTTTCAGATACCTAATGTGACATCCCCAGGTACCTTTAGAGTCGAACCAGACCCCGAGATATTTGAATGTTGAAACCTGAGCAATAGTTTTACCCATTAACTGAAGCTGTAGTTTCGCTGGTTTACGCTTCCTTGAAAATACGACTAGCTCAGTTTTCTCCGTAGAGAACTCGATACCCAGCTGGAGAGCCCAAGCAGACAAATTGTCCAAGGTATTTTGCAGTGGTCCTTGCAAGTCGACAACCTTGGGACCTATAATAGAGACCACACCGTCATCTGCAAGTTGCCTTAGCGTGTAGGAATTGACAAGACATTCGGCAATGTCATTCACGTAGAAATTGTAGAGAAGAGGGCTTAGACATGAGCCCTGGGGAAGGCCCATGTAGCAAAATCGTGATGTCGACAAATCACCATGCGAGAAATGCATTTGTTTTTCACGTTTAGCAAAAAGTTATTTAAAATTGTTGAAAGACCATGCTTGTGCAACTTCTCATAAAGAATGTTGATAGAAACTAAATCGAAAGCCCCCGTAATATCCAAGAATACTGATGCCATCTGCTCTTTGCTAGCATATACCATTTGAATTTCTGTTGAGAGCAGCGCAAGGCAATCGTTCGTCCCTTTGCCTTTGCGGAAGCCAAATTGTGTATCTGACAGTAAGCCATTTGCTTCCACCCAATTGTCGAGGCGAAACAAGATCATTTTCTCGAATAACTTCCGGATATAGGATAGCATTGCAATCGGTCGATACGAGTGTGGTCGGAGGCCGGTTTTCCTGGTTTTTGGATGGCGATGACACTCACTTGTCTCCAATCATGTGGGACAATGTTACCCTCAAGAAACTTATTAAATAAATTCAACAAGCGTCTCTTAGCAGAGTCTGGTAGATCAACAAGTTGAATTTGATTCTGTCTGGCCCTGGAGCTTTATTGTTACATGATAAGAGAGCAAGTGAGAACTCCACCATCGAAAACGGTGTTTCGTTCGCGGTATTGTAAGACGACGCGGCGCGGTAGATGTTCTGTGCCGGGGTGGAATCCGGACAAACCTTCTTGGCTAAATCGAATATCCAACGGTTTGAATATTCGCTCTCGTTAGTACTGTTTAGGTTTCGCATACGTCGGGCCGTGCCCCAAAGAGTGCTCATCGATGTTTCTCTTGTTAACTCGTCGACAAACCGGCGCCAGTAACTGCGTTTCTTGACTTTCATTAAATTTTTCATTCGCTTTACTAATATCGCGTACAGTCGATAGCTAGCGACTAACCCGTCGTTCCGGAAGGCTTTATACGCGGCAGCCTTCTCCGCGTACACGTCTGAGCACTCTTTGTACCACCACGGGTAGGGAGAACGTATTTGGGTGTTCCCGTCGGGTACTCGTTTCGTCTGTGTTTGAATCGCGATATCGAGAATCGAGTTGGACAAAAACTTATACTTTTATATACTTTTGTTGTTGTATATATTTGTGGCAGCACTTCCAGTTGATGAATTATTTTTATTTTGTACCCTTATTTGGGACAACCTAGGACCCTTACGAGGAAGTTCAAGTGAGTTTTGAATAGGTCTTTTCCTAGAGTTTCCAAGCAGAGCCAAAGAATGCCCCTCGCAAGGGTCGTTAGAGGTGTTATCGTCAGTTGGCAAGAGAACGAATGGGTTTTCGGAGATAAGTGGAACAACTCTTTTAAGCATTTCTGCTTAAGAGCGTCTGGAGCGATCTTTGTCGGATCGCTTCAGTTTATCCGCGCGAAGATTGTACGTTGGGCATGTCAAAAGTTCATGCGGATTCTCCCCACAGTAAACACATATCTCAGCGGGCCTACTGCAAGTATCATTCGCATGGCGTTCCCCACATTTACCGCACCGTTGCTTATTGCTACAGTAGGTGGCCGTGTGACCTAGCTGCTTGCAATTGGAACAATTCATAACCCGCGGTACAAATAGACGCACAGGTAGACGAGCTCCTCCCACTTCAACGTAGCTCGGGACTGTGAGACGTTGAGGGAAAGTGGGGGAAGTGGATCGCCCATAACATCATCTGTCTCCGAATCAGATACACGTTCCTCTTCCCCATAATATTCGTCTTCGGAGGGTGATCCTTCTGTTTATTCCATTTTGTTGCGGGAGCAACACGCTCGACCGCACTATTTAACTTAAATCAAAATAAAAAATCTAAAACAATAATAAAAAAATCGATAAGAAAAGTAAAAAACGAAACACTTCACCAGTTGGTTCCTGACGAGCTGGTAGGTGAATTGATCCTTCGTTTTTTTTGTCCGTCACCCGCGTGACCTTCACACAGTATAGAGCTGGTATAGCTCGTCTAAACAAAGTCGTCTTTCAGGCAAGCAAATTGTTTAGTACCGCACTACACTGCACTACTTGACACAATTTAACATTTATAATGTTTATAATGTTTATACTCCAGCCCTTGCTGGGATAAACACCTTCACCGATATCGCCTAGCTGTAGGTAATGTTACAACAAACAACGCGCGTGTGTAAACTGAAAGGGCGCTCGGTTACGAATGATTGAAAATGTTCAAATAGTTCGGTATTTATAATACCTATATTTATAATATTTATAAGTATTATAAAAATAAATTTTCATTCGTTCTTTTGGGGTAACTATGATCAACAAAATATGTCTATCGAAATGAGAGATAACGCTTGAAATGTTGTGTAAATTGCATATCTGCAGGCAAATTTCATGACCCGATGTTGTGACGTCTCGAACGAGAACAAAAATGCCTAGAAGAATACAGTTGGCTTTTATCGAACTTTTTCAGGAAAATATTCGAAATGAAATAGTTAACAACAAAAATCTCAGATTTTTCAAATGAATTATTGGACAAAAATATTTTCGGTTTCCAAAAAATATCAGTTTAGTTGAATTTGATTGATTTCATTAATACCTTGTATTGTTTGTACGGATTGAAATGATGTATGAGAGTTGTATCATTTTCAATTCGAATTTGTACTCATAAATAGTATACGAAAAGACGAAATAATCGTTACTGATAGATGCTGAAAATATTTAAAATATGGTTTGTTTTTTATTTCGATGATTTTATTAGAGGGAACCACCATATCGTATATTACTGAAAAAAGTCTCAATTGATCAAACTTACCCCGGTGATCAAAGATACCCCGTTTTATGGTATATGTCTTTGTTTTAATTATAACTTTAGGATCGTTTGCCTCTTTTCTTCAGGTTAGGAAAGCTTCTACCCATATATGCGAGGACGGAACTTGGCGGCAAATCGTGCCTAATTTTGACTCCAGAGGACGCTCCGGTCGAACAAAATTCGCCGCCGCGCGAAGTTGATTATTTTTAAGACGCTGATTAGACCGGTGGTCTAGGCTACGAGACCCGGACTATGCTCGTGGAGGACCAACGCGCCCTTGGAGTTTTCGAACGAAAGGTGTTGCGTGCAGATGGAAGACGGAACGTGGCGCAGGCTAATGTACCATGAGTTTCATCAGCTGCTGGAAGAACCATCCATCGCGCAAACCACAAAAATAGGACTTTTGCAGTGCGCTGGACACGTCGTATGAATGTCGGACGACGACCTGGTGAAGATGGCTCTTTAGGGCGACCCTATAGGAACAAGAAAACGGGGCGCACAGCGAGCACGGTGGATCGACCAGATAGAGGACGACCTGCGGACCCTTCGAAGACGGCGAGGCTGGCGACAAGCAGCAATGGACTGAGTGGAGTGGAAACGGTTTCTGCATACAGCAAGAGACAACGAGGCTCTAGCCTGAACGAAAGGTAAGTATATATGCGAGGTTGGGAATCGAACCCAGGTAAGCTGCGTACAAAGCAATCGACTTACCAATTAAACTATGTTCGTCTCTTGCCGTATGTTCGAGCTCCAGTAAGGAAGTGCAACGGTAGATTACTCGGAGCGACAACCAGAGCACGGTTTGGCCGGTTTGGGCATATTTCACTATGTCGTCTTCCAATAATATTGCTGTGGTACTACATTTGGACCCCATCAAAAAAAATTGAGCCATTAAGCTAGCCTTACCTTAGCCTTAAATCTAATGAAAGGAATTGTATATAGGCGGGGAGAAATGCGGACAGCTGTCCTGTCCGATAAGCGCACGGATGGATTCTTCGCGCCGTTCTGTAACTTTGCGAGCTGCTGTTGCTGGCTCAACTAGCCCAGTGAGAATGGTTACTAGCATTTTTTTGTATGTGATCCATATAAAAATACTACTTCCTATTATTTGGACCAAAACTAGATCAATTACGTTGCTTTGCACTAGCGACTTCTAGGGGCCCTTACACGCGCAGTTAACCGTTGTGTGTCCGACGCGGTACCCGGGTACCTTTTTAAGTTTCAATTAATTAAATTCCTATGTTTTATCCATAGCTGGAAATTGAAACTTTGTGACATCTTAGAACTTCACTAAGTCAAGCTTTTGGGTTAATAATATTGTTGATATAGTAAGGGTGGGAGTGAGGAGGGGCTTCTGAATTTTTTTACTACGTAACAGGCCGACGTGGGTACCCGGGTACCCACAAAACTAAAATGCCCGTAACTAAGGTAATATCCAACCGATTTCGATATTTCTGGCCGTTTTGGATTCAGGAACTCATCCACTTTTGCACTTGGTAAAAATGAATCGGGTTACTTTATTCGGTTTCCGGGAATCCGGGTTTCCGGAAGCAGGTTCCAGTGCTGGGGTACTATTTGAGAACTTCAATGGAATACTAGCAATATGGGTATCAAAATTCTTGGAATTGCAGCAGTAGGCTGTATCTCGTGGTTTTGGAACCATTTGGTGATTTGACCCCGGAACGGACATTCCGGAGCAGGTTCCCGTGGGGCCGTGAGTGGCCATTCCATTCCAATTCCATTTTTAAAATTGCCATAGGGTCCCGTAACAATAAAAAGAGACTTCCGAGACAATTTGAAGAGTTTTGATACTCATATTGCTAGTACATCATTAAAATTTACAAATCATATCCTAGTACTGGAACATTACTCTGGAAAATCCGGATTACCAAGAACCAGATCCATTATTCCGGTTCTATTGTACAGAATCAAAAAGTGGACGAGTTCCTGAATCCAAAATATCCAAAAATGTCCAAATCGGTTAAAGGAAGCCATAGTTATGAGCATTTCAATTTGTGGGTACCCGGGTACCCTCGTTGGCCTGTTAAAGGTGTTTTTTTTTGTTGGACACATAACTGTTAAAGTTTACTTACTAAGTAATGCCATTACTGAAAATGTATGGGAATTCCATCATTACGTGCCTTACACGACCATTAAAAGTGACATTACTGCTTAGTAATGACAATACTAACGTCTCGTGGTCAGCTCGTAGAAACGAACAGGAGTCAAGACAGAGGTGCGTGCGTTTCTGTTAGAATAGAGGGTTCAATAAAGCAATCATGTCTAAATAAAAGGGTCCCTTACAAGAGGTGTTAGTGTTATACAATATCTCACATAAAAATACCCTGATTCGAATTTTGTTGTGAAGGTCCGAAGAAATTAATTGTAATTCAGTCCTACAGAAAAATTTAATTCTTCCAACATCCCAGAAAGGCCGTGTGCCAAATATTATAGGGTAACATCTCCATCCAAAAATCCATTTGATTGTATCAACTCATTCGATGTTTTATGAATGAAGCAGAAGAAATACATCAACTTCCTCGCATTGTGCGCAATGCCAATGAGAAGAAGCACCAATCTTTTCCTCCGCTAACAGTGATGATCTACGATTTCAGAGCCTCCCGAACTGAGCTTCTTGCGGACGCGAAAGCCTCCTTTCAGATCGGCCAAATAGGAGAATGTCGAGTTACAGCGGACAACGACTTCTCCTGCATTTTACGGATAAATTTTATTCAAATGACAGACAGATAAACCATTAGAGGCTGTCTTGAAATGGTTACCACAAGGTCAAAGTTTGGTCGAAATATCCAACGAATTGAACAATTAACTTGGCTATTCTCTTTCACAAGTTATTCTTATAAAGAGAAAAGTATTAGAAAAAGCACGTTTTATGTTACACGTGCGAGTAAAGTGGGGACATTGGACGGCATGGGAGCAGGACCCAGTGTCGTAGATGGCAAGGCTTTGAGCACGCCACATAAAATTGTCATTTGGATTCCAAATGTATGATCTGTGGTGATAAATCGAACATAAAATATACCTGTCCGTTGAAAAACTACAAAAAGTTGCAAATGCGCTCATTGTAGCGAAAATCATAAATCGAGAAAAAATATAAATTATCGCTCAAAGCAACAAAAACAAAAAATAAAAAATTTACCAACTTCGTCAGATACGCTTCAGGATAACAAACTTAAAAGTGCCAATCCACTTCAGAATAGAATAACTTCTCTACCTATACAAGGGCCTTCTATCTTCGTCACACCATCCTACTATGGTGTGTCATCTTATGCTTCAGTGGCAGGTAGCACGGCCAAAATAACGGCTACCTCGCATATCATCTCGTGTGCACCTAACGCTTCCTTTAGTCCAATTGATCTAGGTAGCGTAAAAGAAGAAAAATTTAATATCTTGCAAGAATCTATGCTGCAGCTGATGATTGCTATGCTAAATTCTACCTCCATGTTTGAAGTTTTTCAGACTGAGTGGGAATTTGCTAACAACATTGTATTTCAATTAAAGTTTAATAACGACTTTTAAAAAAATCATTTAAATTTACTAAATTGGAATGCTCGTTCATTAAAAACGTGCGAACACGAATTTTTCATCTTCTGGAGGGTACACAATCTGCATATAGCCGTGGTGACCAAAACTTTTTTAAAACCAAATATTATACTGAAGAGTAACTCTAATTTTGTTATTCATAGATTTGATCGAATTGTTGGATTCGACGGAGGAATCGCAATAGCGGTTAATCGCAGGATCAAACATTTCGTTGTACCGTCTCTTGAAAAGAGCTTCCCTCCCGGGAATTTATTTTGGATTTTTGAATTTCCCGGGATTCCCGATTCCAAGGAAATTGTGTTTTTTCATTCCCGGAATTCGAGAGTCCAGAAAAAAAAGATTTTTAATTTTTTTATTTCGATTATAGAGGTTTTAACCTTAAGGTCATTCGCCTCTTCGGGTTAGAAAAATCTCTTATGAAAAATTTCTAACCCTATGTGCGGGGTTGGGACTCGAACCCAGGTGTACTGAGTACAAAATTTTTAATTTATTCTGCGAAGGAAATTCTGTAGGAAATATCTTTATCGGCAAACATTTGGAGTGAGTAGTGAATGCAGATTGTTATTTTTCAACTGATTTGCAGATCAATGGACTATATATCTTTAGGCTCGCTGATATATCCAAGCCTTATATCCAAGCCTTACTCAAAAACACAGCTAAAGAATGCAAAAATGGATTAATTTGCGGCCGTTGCACCGAAGCATTTCTTTACAGTAGCGTTAGTGATGCGCACGATATCTCTGCAACCGATGAGCCGTTTGATCAGATTTTTTAACAATTCTTTTAATAGTTTATTTTAATAGTTAGATCATGAATGAATGGGCTTGAAGTCAAATTAGTAATGGAAATGGCGGTAATTTCTTAAAAAATGTTTGTTTCAAATCTTGGGATGGTTTGTAGTGATATCATGCTTAACGCAAATGCTATTTAAAATAGGGAATGTTTCTAGAACGTCTGCAGAATGATTTGATCGATTCATCGAATGCATATTTCGTCTAATTTGTTATACCGTAACTGTAATATCTGTAAATTTTTGGATGTATGAAAAGAAATACCTAACGCTGTATTTGTCCAATATCATGCGCATCCAAACTCTTTGAATGTCACTTCCAAGGATGTAGGCAGGATTTTTTAAGGGATAAGATCAAGCAATCCAGATACTCGCCCGTAACAGGAAATCGATGGTAGGCTCCATCCATCCCTGTACAATTCGTCCATTATTTGCTTGATTTTGATTCACACTTAATTCAGAATGATGCTGATCCTACTGTGACGGAAATATATTCCATATATAACATTTCTCATTTGATCGGAAATAATTGCACACTACCCTGAAGCAGCTCAATCTTTTCATTCAAGATTACCAAAGAAGGTACTGTGCATTAAATTGATCACATTCCATCATACAGGGCAACGAATTCCAATTTTGGACAGTAACTCCAGCAGCTGCGTTTAGTATATCGTCCCAATCGTAATCGTAATTACCAAAATTTAGATTATACATACACATGGAAACAGTCATTCATGTTTCCTGTTTTCAAAAAAGGCGATAAGCAAAATATTGCGAATTATCGTGGAATCACTTCTCTTTGTGCTGGCTCCAAGTTATTTGAGCTAATTGTTAATGAATATTTATTCTCCCGCATGAAAGCCCATATATCATGTGATCAGCACGGGTTTTTCCGGGTCGATCTGTAACTACTAATTTAGTAAATTTCACTTCAACGTGTATATCACAAATTGAGCACGGATATCAGGTGGACGCTATCTACACTGATCTTAAGGCGGCGTTTGATAGAATCGATCACAAAATCTTCCTGGAAAAGTTGCGGCGAATTGGTGCTTCCGAAACATTAATTAGCTGGCTTCGAAGTTACCTAGTAGCCAGACAGTTACGTGTACGTATTGGTTCATCCACTTCCGAACCATTCCATAACGGCTCAGGTGTACCCCAGGGCAGCAATTTTGGACCACTACTATTCGCGTTTTTCTTTAACGATGCTGTGGATCTTCTACCTCGTGGTTGTAGACTACTTTATGCCGATGATTTAAAGATATACCTTGTTATTCGCCGAATCGAAGACTGTTGGATTTTACAGCGAATGTTAGATACATTCGCCGATTGGTGCCGTTATAACCACCTGATACTAAGCATTGAAAAGTGCGTCGTCATTTCTTATCACCGCAAAAAATCCTATTTGACTACCAAACAAATGGGACTATCCTCTTGAGGTCTGTTGCTGTACAGGATTTGGGTGTGACTTTAGATAGTGCACTCTCCTTCAACGAACACCGAAATGGGATTATTGATAGAGCCAATCGTCAATTAGGCTTCATGCTAAAACTTTCGCGAGAGTTCAAAGACCCACATTGCTTGCGAGCACTGTACTGCTCATTGGTGCGACCGATACTAGAATCATCGTCTGTGGTATGGACACCCTATCAGATTACCTGGGTCGAGCGTATTGAGAGAGTGCAGAAGAAATTTATCCGGTATGCGCTTAAATCGTTACCCTGGCGGGATCCTCTTAACCTACCGCCGTATGTCGAGAGGTGCCGGTTGATTGGGATGAACACTCTCGAGGGAAGAAGAAAGGCAGACCAAGCTGTTTTCATAGCCAAACTTCTGATATCCGAAATCGACGCCCCGTCACTGTTATCCAAACTATTACCGGCTATACCGTTACGACCTAGGCGTACTATTATGCTGCTCCAAACCTCCCGACACAGAACCAACTATGGCATGAACGAACCGATGACAGCAATGATCAGGGAATTTAACGGCTTTTACAATCTATTTGATTTTAACGAAACGACTAATGCTTTCAAGCAAAAGATCTTACTATGCAATGTTTAGCTGTTTTTATTATAGTGTGAATTGTCAACTTTAATTAAGTGTTAGGTTAGTTTTCACTAAGACAATAATGTCTGATGAAAAAAAAGTAATAATAATAATAATAGCCAAGAAAAATCGTCAAAAGAAGTTGATGTTGCATAAACTTATTGACGAGTTAGCAGTCTGACAACTGCTTTCAGGACAGATATACTTGCAATCAAACGGGTTTAAAAAAATTTCAATTTATTCTTTTGTTTTCAAGAAAATAATTCACCTTTTATTTTTCTTCTGAATTCCCGGGATCCCGGGAAATTAATTATCCCGGGAAGCTGCAAACCGTCGGGAAATGGAAGCTCTACTCTTGACACCAAGGCACAGTGGTCGGAAACGTCAAAAACGTGAACTTAATTCACTAGAGACCAAACCATCGAATATATTCACAGGGTGTCTTTGGAGGAATTGTTTCTATGAAATTAGGTATTGCTTACTATGATCGAATTAAAAAAAAAAGTTTTTGAAATACTCGTAGTGAAGAAATCACCCTGGTTTTCTGCGGACCCCCACGGATAAACATCGATTTTGTGTGTCATCACTCAGTATGTTATTTTCAGTTTATTAGAAAACAGGACATGAAACATCAATATGCACTCGGAAAATATATTTTTTCTTCGCGGACCCCCAGCAACGACTTCACGGGGTTCGCGATCTCAGGTTGAGAAACACAAGTGTAACCCGTCAGGATAACAATTTAGCATTGGGTGGAAATATACCCTTTTTTATATATGCATTACGTAGAGTGTATTTGTTTACAAAGCTATGCTCACCGTTGTTCGATACCGTTCACATTTAGTTTGTAAATTTTTGTATAGTTTCGCGTTTGTGAACGGTTTTGTGCGTGCAGATAGGTGTAGTAATTTTTGTTGTACAATTGTGTATAATCAGCATAGGGTTTAGTTAGGCTACCGCTCTCCTCTTGCGAAAATACGTGTGCGCTGGTTATGCTGCTCATCGTTGACAGCTATAAGACAAGGCGGTTGGTGTTTGTTATGGACGAGCGCGGAAAGCGGCCATCGTGAAAACGCCAGAAAGTTTTGAGCCACGGTGAGTGAACGACGTCGTGTTTTTTGCCCTGTTTGGACGTTTTTTTCGCTGGATTAATCCAGCCAGTTCTATTGTGCGGAAGAATATTCCCGCAAAAGTGCCGACCCGTGGTTCGAGAACTAGTGTTTTGATGTCGGGTCGCCGAAAAAAGGAAACTAAGCGCCAAGGAGTCAATCGCTTCTCCGGTCAAGTACAAAAGACCCAGAAGGCGCCTTTCCGCTCTCGCTGTGAAGGATCAGCCGAACGAGCCTAGCTCTCCTTCACACCTAAACGTCAAGGAAAGCGCAGCAGGGCGGCCAAAGCTGCCCCCTGGAAAGTACACTGCGTTGACTTCTGGGGTATCTCGCGGGGGCGATTATTCGCCATCGTCGCTAGGGAGTTTCCAACAAAGGATCAAAGCTCAACTCTCTAGCTAACAGTAAAGGAGCCCTGCCGGAGCATTTTATTAAATTAATTTATTAAATTATTTTGTTTGTTTACCATTTTTGTGTTACGAAAATACGAAAGTCTTGGTAGAAGCACCTAGGCCGCTCTGAAAAGAAGGGTCCGCCGGGCAATCAGAACCCGAGTAGTGGGAAACCCCTACTAAGTATTTTGATGTTTTCACGTTTACATAATAAGAACACAGTTTTTTATTTATCATATGTATTAAAAATTTACCTAGTAGAATTATATTCAACCACCAGTAGCAATCACTAAAGGGCAATATTAAGCACAGTATCGCATTTTAATTTTAATGTTATTTGATTTTGGATTACAGTAACAACTCTTCAATGCTTTATCATGCTCAACACCCCACAGGGAAACGAAAAACTACCTAAAATTGAGTTCCTTTGACTCAATCTCGTGGTATCGTGGGGGAACTTAAAATTAGGTAAACCGTGTTGAAGGTAGTTTCCATTTAACCGAAGACTCCATATCAAGAAGACTGATATCTCTTTCCTTCCCCCATACAAACGAGAAGCGACGGAGGTTACAGCGCCTCTATTGGAAGAAGGGAGGAAGCTTTATGTAAAAATGTATATGTGTGTGTGCATCACTATGGAAAGTACCACCTTTACCCGCAAGTGGCGTTGCTGTTACTGTCTCCGGATTCTGGACAGAGTTGCCAGTCTTCTTGATATGGAGTCTTCGATTTAACCAAGGCAAAAATTACAACTCATTGATAGGTTTTTTATACTCAAATTTAAGTTGAATTTACTTAATTTTGAGTTCACCCCAAACAACTCAAAAGTACCTTCCTCCACGGAAGACCTCGACTGAGTCGAATCTCTCTTTTTGTTTTTGACAACACTAATAAGTGCGAAAGCGACGCACAACTCAAAAGTAAGTTAAAAGAACTTATTCTGCAGGTTGTTTTATTTAAGCGTGCATAATTTTGGGTCAACAATATGCTTTAACTTTTCAGAGAGGAGAGAGAGAAAGAAGGAGGTTTCTTCTGCAAAGTTGTAGAACATGCCTTTTTTAGCAATTCTTCGAACATGTCCATTAGATCGGCAAATTTTTTGCACTGTTTTCGGAACACTGCTAAATCAACTTAGAAGTTTCCATGGGGAAATATATGGAAAATCGGAAACAAAATATCACAATTCAGTAAAAACTCCCACAGTTACTCTGCATACCTCAAAACTTCCGGTATTGTAGCTTTTTTAAAAGCCAACAACTTAGTTGAAAGTTGCATAATGATTGGAGGTTACCGAAACTTTTTTTTAACTTCGTAGAACAAAAGAAATTTTGAAAATGTCCTATTCTAAGCATGTGCGAGGCAGAGAGGCAGCATGCAACATTACATTAGAATATCTTTTTACCACAAAGTAGGATCAATTTGGAGATAAGATAAATAAATATAAACAAGATGATATTAGCATACTCTGCAGAGTTTATTGTTTCCATTGTCAATATTTCATATGTTTTTGCATACAAACTTAAATATTTTTGTGAGTAAACCAGAAGCATCCGAACAAGTTTGTAGTATGTAGAATGGAGTTTCTGGGGCCAATTACCATTCGATTGAATGGTGTTCTGAAAAAATTCTAATGTCCTTGTTCAGGTTCTCTCTATTTAAAATTTAGTGATAGTGACCACTATGCAGCGAAATGTGTAATTTTCTAACCGAAAGACGGCTCATATTATGTACTACAATACTTCCAACTATATTCAGTTAAATCCAACGAACCCAAAATTCGTGGGAATCGAGTACTGATTCACCACAATGCGCTTTTAGGTTAGGGACCATCCATAAATGACGTAGCATTATATGGGGGAGGGGGAAGTTTTGTATTTTGTGATGATGTGTGACAAGAGGGGGGTAGGGGAACTTGTCATGCTATGTAGCTTTTTTAAAGGGGAATAACTATCATCGTTTTTATTTATTTTTTAAATTTTGCGGGGACAAGGGAAGTAGAGTTACCGTCAAGCTACGTAATTACCAGGGGGTATTTAGAAGTTTGTGACGAAATGCTACGATGGGGGAGGGGGGTGTAAAAAATCGCTCAAGAATGCTGCGTCATTTATGGATGGTCCCTTAATAACTGCTCCCAACAAAGCTGGATTGATTTGTCTTCGACAAAGTTGTAGGCAATAAAATTATCATTATTTTTCTCACGTGCATAGTTAATCTGATGTATGCAGTACTACCTAGCGGCGAAAGCGCGAGCTAGTGAAAATCTCATGCAAATTTTAAGCGCGTTGGTCTGGTAGTTAAATTTTGTCCGATTTGGTTGAAATTTTGAGCAGACATTCCTGGTGGGAATAGGAATCGAATTAGGGATGGGAAGATCGAGTTCTCAAGTATCTGTTTTGTTCCTGGACAGTCTAGTGATCGCTCTACTCCGTTCACTCTACTCCTTCAGTAGCATTCCCCAGCCCCAAAGCTCTGTACTTGGTTATTTTTCTGTCTCCTATCTAGGCGTAATTCAGTAGCGATTGCGCTCATCCGTCAACTTAACGTTCTGACGTATGGCAGAAAGCGGTTGCCTGTATCGATCAACTTCTTGTTGCATTCGCACGAAAACTGAGAACGGTTCAGCTACTCCACCGATAAATCTGATCTCTTTGGAATGACGTGTTTGACATTTTTATCTCTACGAAAACGTTTCACGTTTTGACGGGTGGTTCGATATAGCATTGCTGCCTGAACTGCATTCTTCTCGTATTTCGCTTGACAATAGCTTGCTACTACTACAACTACAACAGCTTGTACACTTACGGGAATATGTTCGGTAGGCGGAACATGGCAGGTGATAGGCCTAATCACAATAACAGTTTTTCTTTATGTAAGCCGATTTGCGCTTGTGATAGTTACAGATAGCCTGCCGAAGAAGGTTCCCTTTCGGTATAAGTTTCCAAGGGCTAAAACAAAATTGTTTTTGTTTTGTGCACGGACATCGCTGCCGACATGGAGTTGGCTTGGTTGTGCAAGGAGCGCGTGTTGGACGAGGTGTACATTTTGGACAGGGGGCGCATGTGGGACAGGTGGCGCAGGTTGGACAGGGTGCAGATGTTGTACTCGTTGTTGTTGGTGCTGTTGTAGTAGTTGGTACAATAGTTGTAGTTTTTGGAGTACTGGGCGTTGATTTAGTGGTGCATGTTGCGGTTGTTGTTGTTTCGACAGTAGAAGAAGTTGTTGTATCAACAGTAGTAGTTGTTATTTCGGTAGTAGTTGTTGTTATTTCAGGAGTACTACTAATTGTTGTTTTAGGAGTGGTGGTTGTAGTTGTTGTTTCGGTTGTGCTAGTTGTCGTTGGTATTACAGTAGATGTTGTAGTAGTAGTTGTTTCAACAGTAGTGGTTGTTGGTAATTGTGTAGTAGTCGTTGTTTGCAGAGCAGTACTTGTTGTTTCTGTCGTTGTGGTCGTTGGTTTAACTGTAGAGATTGTTGTTTCAGGAGTGGTGGTTGTAGTAGTTGTCGTTGGTACAGCAGTAGATGTTGTTGTAGCAGAAGTAGTAGTTGTTCTTTTAGCAGTCGCAGTAGTTACTTTCACTGTAGTGGTGGTTGTAGCCGGCATATTTGTAGTCGTTCTTTTTGGGGTAGTAGTCGTACTTATTTCAGTAGAAGTAGTTGTTAAAGGTGTAGTTACAATTCGGCATAATCGACAAGGCGTTGTGGTTTTGCATACATGACAGCACGTTGTTTTTCGGCATGGAGTTGGAAAACCTTTGAAGCAGCACGATGGTTGCAATCTTATTGATTTTTTACAACAGCTCCGTGGAATGCACTTTCCTTGGTATTTAACGTATCCCGGACGACAAACGCAGGATAATTCAAATATATCCCGGTAGAACCGCATTGAACAGTCATTATCACAAGTTTTCTCACAAGATGGTATCTTTGACACGAGAATTTCATTATCACCACACTTTCCTAAAGCAAAATGTTTATTACTCGTAAGAAAAAAAAATGCTACTGAATATACACTTACGGGTATGAATCGGCACAGCATGGAAGCAAATTAACACCAGAGATAACAAGGCGCAGTTTTTTAATACCATACTTGAAGACTTACTTTGAACTAAACACGCAGCATAATATGGACGTATTTTTTATATTATTTCAAGTGCACCCCAAAAATGTGCATCACGCTATCATAGCAGGACGAAAATTTGCTTCCTCAAAAGTAACACGCGCAATAGAGCTCGTTCAGTTATATTGCGACGTCATCTATACTGTATTTGGACGCGATTCGAATTTGTTTGCTAATCCTCGAGCAACGAAAATGTGACGTGACCTATAGTGCATTAGCACCATCGCTATCAAACAAATAAGCAGTCACATTGAGTCATGGGTTAAGTGAATGAAACACGATTTTTTGCTTGAAGTACACAAACGCATCTTTTGCTACGTACTCATTTGACTGACACATTGTTGCATTTCATAAGGATTTCAACTTCAAAAATATAAGTTCATTCAGAGTGCATATTCATTAATACATTAATCGCTATGTATGTTTCTGTCACAGAAAAAAGAACTATTAAAATATAATTGGGCGCGATTTGCTGTACCCTTGATTTTGTTAGCCAATTGAACTCAAGAAAATTCTATTCACAAACGTTATTGAAAGGTCTCTATTTACTACAGTTTGTGATAAAAATCGAAATCGAAATAACAAATTACGAGACACAGTGCAAGGAATTTTAGTCAACTCGCCTGAAAATGCATCTAATGAATTATATACGTAGTTGTACAAGTACTTCAACTTATTGCTCAGCAGCACACTCGAAGCTTTGTAGCGCACTAACCGCTCCAGATCCGTGTGAATCCCTTTCTAAGCACCCGGAAGTCACGGCTCTCCAAACCGAAAAGTGTGTGAACGTTGTACACTCTGAGCACTATCGCGACAATCACATTTCTACAGTACATTTTCCAATTGGTCGTACAGCCACGATCAGATAAATCAGTTTGGAATTATTTTGTTAAACTAGTGAATGATGACTTTTGAATTATGTATGAGGGTTGAGAATTGACTATTCGCAAGAAGAGTTCAAAACCAGTTACCAATTTTCAGCAGTCATATCAGCATGAAGAACAAATGATTTATTGTCATATTCATTGATTTACTTTTAATCCATTAAGGTTCAACTGAGAAAGCTTGGAAAAGCGGCCATCTTGGCAACGAAAAAAGCCGTTTTTTCTCACATCGTTGCAAAAATGTTCATGACCATCAATCAATAGTACTCTACCAATGCCCCGAATACATTGATTTATTTTCATTAAGATTTTTGCAACGGAATGAGAAAAAACTGCTTATTTCGTTTTCAAAGATGGCCGCTGTTTGAGGTATTCTCAGTTGAACCTTAAATCATCAATAAATTATATTCATTGTTCTTATTGTATTAAGTACTTGCATATGCTTTGGAGTAGTATAATCATATTTCTTCATGAGTATAAAAATATTGTAGCTTAATTATTGACGCGAAAGGTTGTTAGTTTATTTTCGTTTTTATTGTTCTCAATTTCGTACTAGTAATTAGCGCAAAAAACCGCGCACACGTCATCGCTTGTATATCCGACACACAAAGTTAGTCGTTTCAAGTATTTCGGTAGGATTTATTTTATATCGTTTAAGGTTTAAGGTTTAAGGTTTAAGGTAATTGAGCACTTTTTTTGGGAATAAATTGTAAAGCATCTACTCAATGAATTCAGAAACTTTTTTTTAATTTTGTAGATATATGTTTTGACGTTTTAATTTTACTTTTGAAGACGAAAGGAAAAATTTCTCGCGACCTAGAAACTTTATTGATGACATTGATGTTGAAACTGCATGGGTCCCGATTAAGTAAAGTTGTGGCAAATTGGGTAATCTGTAATCAGGAAACTCACATTTTTTATAATCATAGTCACGTTGGCTATGTTTGGACGAGAGGGATTTCTTTTATTTTATAATTTGTAAAAGTTATGTAATGATTTGTGAAAATTTACAATATTTACTTTAATTTTTTGCCTATTGGGGGCCATAAAAATGGAACAAATTGACATTTTGCACATCCCTCTCGAGAAAACATAGCGCTATGTTTTCTGAACAATTGGACCAACTTTGTGTTCAGAACGAGTTATACGTTCACTGTCGAGTAGCACATCTCTCAGCTTCAGTCCCCAAGGTAATTCCCATCACCTCCATACCTTGTAAGATCGATTAAAATCCTTGGTTGAAGATACTGACTGCCACATAAGTTACAGCATTGACCACCTGCCTGCCAGAATTTGTTCATGTGTTTTGGCGCTAAGGAACAGATTCCACCGTTCAGAGACTCATTGATGTTTTGGGTGTGAGCTCCTAAGCATCTTTCTAACAAATCATTAGATGATAGACTTTCGTAGATCCTGACATGTTCGAAAGTTTCTAAAGTTCCTTTTACTTCAGCCTCACGCCACTTGCCCCAACCGTCCTCGCCGGGTGAACACTTTGAGTGTTGGGGATTTTCGTTCGATGACAAGCAGTGTTCGAGGGCAGCCCAGATTGCATTTCGCATATGTTCCACATAATTTGAGTTTCTCCGAATCGCCAGCCCATAAAATTTTGTTAGCTGGCCGATTGATTTGTCCGTCAACTTTCTTTTTCCTTTCCCACCGATACCTTTGTTTTCCTTCTTTAGTTTTCGTAATCTCGTTCCCAAACTCTTCTCAACATGTCTGGCGCATTCTTTCTTAAGTACGAAATCTCGTCCTAAAAAAACAAGAAACCATTCATAGACGCTCGCATATACATTATCCGTCAAGAATGGACCGGTGAATTCTTTAAATAATGATTTTTCCATAGACAAGCGTCATCGTGGTGCGCCCTGCTCAGTATCTCAGAAACAGAGATGGGTACCTGTCGGTTCCCAGAAACATGCCAAGGAATATAGCTTTTACCAAATCCTTTCTGTTGCGTATTCTCAGATACATATAGATTAAAATTAAATAAAGAAAAAAATCTATTTTTTTTGAAATCATGAGAGTAGAAGACCCCATTAAAATGTCCCTTAGATAGCATAACAACGCGAGTGAATAATTTTAACATAAGAATCAATCGTCCGCGGAGAAAGAAGCCAGTACATAATTGTCATTAATAATAATACCACAATTTAAATACGATATATAATGTGTGTATTACGAAACCTTTAATCACATAGATATATCGACAAATGTGTCGACACACTAAAAGTAATCGTTTTTCATTATGTTGCATTGTTTTTGAATACTGTTTTTCACCGAAACGAAAGAGCAAGGAATAATGAAATTAGACATAAGCAATATTCCCAACTGTTGGTTGTCCGGAGCTGAAGATTACAAACCGAGCAATTCAAAATTAATTCAATGAACGATAAATCTATCATCAATTCTTGGCAGCTGGTTGCCCAGAGCAATAAACACATGATAACACAACTGAGAGTTGCATAGATCGTATCACTCATCAAGGTGAATCCAGATTTGTGTAACTCTACCCCATCCCACAGTGGATCCACTCCATACAAATTCTGGACAAAACCTCAAAAGTAGTTTAAAATGACTGAAAATATCATCTAAGGGTAATTTTGGTGCGCTGAACTCGATTTTGATTAAATTAGGACGCTAAAACGAAAATTAGACAGTCTAGGGTGGTTCAAAAACTTCCTTTTTTAATTTCGCATGGGTGAATTTGATTAACTCTTCAAAAAATATATAAAAATAATAACTGTGTAAATGTAGAAACACGCGCCATAGTTGCAAGACGGATAAGGAACACTTATATTTGTATCAAGGAAATAGCCCCAAACCCTGAATTTACAGGCAGCGTTCAGAAAAAGAAAACCACTGGTGAATAATAATGCAAAACTTCATGAAATCAAAAAACACTCTGAATGAAAATAAGACTCTCTGAATGAAAATAAGACCGCATTAAAACACATAGTTATATTGATTTCATTGGTAGCATTTTAAATACTCATTATTTCTCAAATCAAAATACACCATTGAATTCGTAAGATGATTTTCTATTAGAAACGCCTAAATGTGTTGTTGAATTATCATTGTAGTACCTATTAAAGCGAGATGAATTAGAATGAACCAAAACTTTTTGTCACTCAAATTCTTGCAGATTTCCAAGACGGTTAAAAGCGGTTAAAAAAAAGTAGCCCTTATATTTTTGCACAGTTAAAAAAGTAGCCCTTATATTTTTCAATCGATTGCCTGAAAAATTTGGCGAAAACAGCTGTAGGTATGGTACATATTCAGGAAAAAATATAAAAGGTATGAAAATCTGTGCATCCTACTAACAACAACTCCTTCTTGTGGCAAACGTGGAGATGCAGGCGTATGCACGGTCTTCATAACAACGTTTGTTACACTATTATTCCTTCCCTTCCCCGATAACTGTTAGGACGTGGCCGGTGCCATTATTGGCATTTCAAATGAGGTTTTTGATTGATTAACACCGGTGTAGTGGAGTGCACTGAAACTGCACCGTTTTTGCACTTTCTAGCAGAAGTGCAGAAAACTAGGTATGTTCCATTGACACTTCTGCTAGAAAGTGCAAAACCAGTGCAATCCACTACACCGGTGTCAATCAATCGAAAATCCCAAAAGTATAGAACTCTCGAAACGTGCACATTGAGTTTGGATAGCTCCTTCCAGGCTCGATTCGTTGAATCTGCGCCATTTCGTTTGTTTTGGTCAATCATTGAGTGGCAGCTACGAATTGTACGGTCATCATGCTGATGATCATTCTAATTTGTTCTTTTGACATCTGTGTACAAATAAAACACTGCATGTTGAATAGATTTCTATTGACTATGTACCGGAAGGAAATTTTGTTACAAAACACGGAAAGCCATAAATTGAAAACTTATTTTGGTTTCAGTTCTTGGAGATGTTGAGGTTTTCAATTTGATCATAATGCAAAAGTTTTCTGTTTGATACCATAGGGCAAATTCTCCAATTACGATTTGGATTTTTTAACTATAAAAACGTCCAAAACCAAAACGACCAAATGTCTCATTTGAGATCTGATGTCAATGCAAAAAATTATTTTTTGAAAAACAAAAATTCTTGATATCTTGGTAGTGATAAATTAAAGTCTTACCAAATAAAATTTTCTAGAGGAAAAAAATCTTCCTTCGGATTTTGAACAATGAAGCCATTTTTCAACTTTTTCTAAAAAACTTCATCGCGGATTTTTAGGGACTCCAAACTTTGGGTAGTTTCCATTTTTATTCTGCTTCCAAAAAAATTTCTCACTTTGGTTTCGGGAAGGGCCCGGGCTCTATGGCTGACTATGCACATACTCTTGTGCTCTTCTCGGGCCGGCGTGAAGCTCAACCGGTCGTCGAATTTCACTCCCAATTGCTGCAGTGCACGCTTCGAAGCAATCACGAGATCTCTGACGTCGATCTACATCCGCTGAACTGCTTTGCAGTTGCTGATCAACAACACCGTCTTGCGGTGAACTATCTGCAGCATGACATCGTTTATCCAGTTTTCGAACACGTCGATTGTCTCCGTCACCGACACCTCCACTTCAAGTATCTCACCCATCATCATTAGTGACAAGTCGTCCACAAGCCCGCAATTTTCATTTTTCTGGGTAGCTTCAGTGTCGAGACGCACTCGTACATCCTGTTCCAAAGAGTTCGACCGCGAATGGAGCCCTGCGAAACACCCGCTTTGATTCGCATTGCCTTCTGCCCTTCGTTCGTCTCGTACAGCAGCACTCTGTTCTGGAAGTAGTTCTTCAGGATCTGGCATAGATAGTCGGGGATCCTCCATCTGTGCAGCGCTGCGACGATAGCATCCCAGCTGGTGCTGTTGAACGCATTCTTCACGTCTTCCTTCTTGACTGCAACCCAATGTCGATCTTCTCTTAGCTTCTGGTTAGATGCCTTCTCAGCACGCTCAAGTGCTATCGGAATTGCCTCCACTGTCGACACTCCTTTACGGAATATGGACTGCATTTTGAACAGCCCGCGCTCAGCCTCCGTGTATTTCGTCGGCCTGTTGAGGATGATTCTTTCCAAGAGTTTTCCAAGAGTATCCAGCAGACATATAGGCCCTTATGAGCCGTATCGTCCCTTTGTTTCTCAGGTTTTGGCAGCAACACCAGCCTTTCACATTTCGGGTAAATTGTCTTTGTCTAAACACTTATTCCATCCGGACCGGGGGCTTTCTTTAATTTATGTCGCATCGACACTTCTACGAGCCGATCGTCCGTGTTAGCTCTTTATTCTTAGCCGTACGGTGTCGGCGGTCAGGTAGTTGGATCGTACTTTAGGAAGAGACCCTGAACGTTTTCGCCATCGCACCTACTTCTCGGCACAGCTGCTTGTGCAAACTGACTTGCTAAGCTTGATCTCCCGTTTTAAAGCGGTCCTAGCTTCCCGAAATGCCACTTTGCGCTCCTCTCTGTGTGGCTTCGATCTATTCTCTGAGCCTACCTTCTGGGTCTGAAACAAGCAGCACGTAGCGTACTGAGCGTCTCGTTGCACCAGTAAGTTGGACGCCGTCTATTACTTGACTTCAGTTTCTACGACATTGCACTATGGTGTAATGTTCTACAATTTTATAAATTATTCAAATCGAAGCAACTTTTCTAAAGAAATGGCTGTCTCTAATGTTTCATGTGTTATGATTTTTGCAATATTTAAGGTAGGGTAGCTCTTGAAAAATTGGTTCTAGAGGTTTTTAGAACTTTTGTAAATACACATTTTTGCCGAAGCAATGAAGTTACTATCTCTTTTATTTGCATAGTTTCAGGCGATTTTCAAAAAATGGTTTTTTTCAAAGCTACATATCTTCCAACATTGCAAATGAATTTTTATTCTTTTAGTTTCATTTGAAAGATCGGAGTTTTTCTAGTTTTTAGTGGAAAAAAAACTGCGAGAGCGTTAATTCTGTTAAAAAAATAATAAATTTTTAAAAAAAATTGTGTATTTTTCAACAAAAATCATAACTTTTCAAATATACGAAATAATAACTTTGTAACTTCAGCAAAAATATGCGCCATACAAAGTTCTAAAAGTGCTACAAACAAAGTATTTACGATAAATCAATGTATGAAATGGTCGGTGTTAAGTCAGACCGGACTAAATCGCAAAACATCAAAAAATGAGACAATAATAGCACTGGATAAAGAATATCGTCAGCTACATTCGACTTTTGACAGATTTTAAATACGTAACAATAAACAAGAATTATGGCAAAAACTAATTTCCAATCATAATGTAAAGGATGCTACGATTCAAACTTTAAACTCGTTTTTCTCGAAATCAATATTTTGTCGCTTAGTCCGGTCTGACTTAACACCGACCAAATGACAAATGAAAAATAGTGGTTTTTGTTGAAAAATAAACCGTTTTTAAATTTTTTTTACAGGAATAACGCTCCCGCAATTTTTTCACTAAAAACTAGAAAAGTTCCGATCTTTCAAATGAAACTAGAAGATTAAAAATTCATTTGCAATGTTGAAAGATATGTAGCTTTGACAAAAACCTTTTTAGTTTTAAAAATCGCCTGTAACTATGCAAATAAAAGAGATAGAAACTTCATTTTTTGGTAAAATGGGCATTTACAAAAAAAACCTAAAAACCTCAAGAACAAAGTATTTCCGAGAAATTAACACATAAAAAGATATTAATAGAAAACCAATTTTTCAAGAGCTACCCTACCTTAAATATTGCAAAAATCATAACACATGAAACCATAGAGACAGCCATATAGTTTCTATAGAAAAGTTGCTTCGATTTGATTAATTCATAACTTTGTAGAACATTATGTAGCTGAATTATACATATCTAAAAAGTTGATACTTTGAATACCCTAACCTCAAGCACCACCCTAATTCAACTAATATAAAAAAAATCGGCATGAAAGTTCTAAGAAAGTTTGCCGAAGATACTATATATCGAAAACCAACGGCTTGGGCGCAAACAATTTTGTCTTCCTAAGTACAGCTTTGGGACC
Source organism: Topomyia yanbarensis (assembly GCF_030247195.1). NCBI lineage: Eukaryota > Metazoa > Arthropoda > Insecta > Diptera > Culicidae > Topomyia > Topomyia yanbarensis. Next base: position 319,189,097 of record NC_080672.1, on the reverse strand, counting down.
ATAGTGCATTGTGGCGTCATGAGCTGTCACAATTCTTCTTGTTAGATCAGATGCATAAACGTTTTTGGTCCCGCTGTCCGGCCGAACTGCCTCAACGAAGACGTCTTTGTTGAAGGCTTTCGTCTTGTACTTTGGCCCGCCAGTCACCCTTCTCCGCGCTGCAGAACATGCTAACAGAACCATCATTGCACAATAGTACTCTAACCTCGCTAGAGCTTCTAACAGGATGCACCCTCTTGTGTTGGTTACTTTACTGCCCCATTCCACAGCCCAGGCAAGTCGCCACCAATGACTACCGGCTATCAGCCGCTCAACTGCTCGGTTAACTATTCCAGGATTTGGCTGAACGGCTCCACTGTCCACCTTGGAGGTGCGTAACATCTGCAACATTTCGTCCATATAGTTCCCGGCATTCCTTTTGCTTACCGTCTTTCGCTCAATCCATTACGCTATATAAATGCTCTACGTACTTGAGCCATATAGCCTCAGACTCCAGACATTACTCAGGGGTATGGTAGTTTTTCCCCTGACAGAGATATAACTATAGCATAGTGCAGCGGTTCTCAACCTTTTTCGTACCACGGACACATTAGAAATCACCCTGGGTTGCTGTGGACCCGCACGGATAAACATCGGTTTTGTATGCTATCAATATGTTATTTTCAGATTGTTTGGAAACAAGACTTGAAATTTTAATATGCACTCGGAAAATATATTTTTCTTATCGAACCCCCAGCAACGACTTCACGGCCCCCTAGTGATCCGCGGACCCCAGGTTAAGAATTACTGGCACAGTGCATTGGCTTGCGATGCTGAGCCAAGTTCCGATTTCACTGGTTCTCATCAGCCTAATCAGAACTTCTTCTCTTGCGGAACATCACGCTTGATTAGGTGTTTACTCAGGGACACAAATAGTGGGTCCGTTTTTGGAGCTAGCGTCAGTCCGGTGCTAACTTAGTTCTAAGTTAATATTGAATGCTGATTAGATGAGGTCGCAAAGGAAATTCCATAACTAATTCGAAATTATATAATACAGGATTCCCTTTTATGTGGATTATTTGACAAAAATACTTGGGGATGATCCATAAATGACGTAGCATTTTTTGAGTGATTTGTAACACGCCCCTCCCCCATCGTAGCATTTCGTCACAAAATTCTATATACCCCCCTGATAATTACATAGCTTGACGGTATCCCTCACCCACCTCGTTGTCCCGGTAAAAAATTTAAAAAAAATCAAAAACGATATTAGTTAGATGAAACGGGTAAGATTGTCGTGACATCAGGGCAACCCCTATTCCCCTTTAAAAAAGCTACGTAGCATGACATGACCCCCTACCCCCCCCCCCCCCCCCCCCTATCGTCACACATAATCACAAAATACAAAACTCCCCCCTCCCCCATATAATGCTACGTCATTTATGGATGGTCCCTTGCGGTTTCTAAAAAGAACTGATCGCAACGATGCAAGATAGCTGTGTCAATTTCAAGTTGAATTTTCGGTTATAAAATTATTTGGGTTATTAAATGACAACATAATTGTTGGCGACAGATGCTGATCATGTTTAAAAGCGACTTTGTTAATTGTTTCGATAATTTTGTTAGAGGGAATAAACTCATTGCACAGTTTGAAGTTGTTTCGGTGATCAAAAATACCCCGGTATGGTAGATGTTTTTGCATTATTACAGAGCTAACCAAGCAATTCCAATAAGTGGTAAGATTCTCCATTCATTACTACATCATAACTATTGTTTCCTGAAACTGAAGATGATACCTAAATACCTGAATATTTATATAATGAATATATGAACACGTGCTATCTACCTATGGCGCCAATACCATTTCGACACGACAAACTCCGGAACTTAGAAATGTGACTTCCTGATGTCCGAAATGCCGGTAAAACACGGAAGTACATTGATTAGAAACTGTTACAGTAAATTTTCTCGGCAAATGTGCTGGAGTGAACTTTTAACAACCTGATAAAAAAATGAAAAGAAAACGTACATGTCGAACGCGTAAACATCGCCCTCGAACATCGAACCTTGGCATAAATTCGTTAAAAAGAAACCATTGCCGATCATTTCTAAACGAATGTTGCAGAATGGTGGTGTCTAGCAATAACATATTGGTGATGGCGTTCTTGTCCACGTACGTGCCCGGCGTTTTTATGGTCGGTCCACCCATCATAGTTCCATGTGGTGAGTTTTTTTATGGGTACTATGGAAATATGCAAAAAATATTACTAACACTAAACCTACTTTCGAAGGACAATGCCCACCGAACGAACTGCTCCGACAGAGTCCACCCTCGTGCGAACCAACCTGCTATGAAGATTGCCATCACGTCCCCAGTTTGTTTCCGCTGATGCACAAACCCTCGTGTGTCTGCAAACCTGGATACGTCCGTAACCGTGGTGTGTGTATTCCTAGAGAACAGTGCTTTGAGGGTACGGTTGTCAGGCGGGGTCTTGAGGAGTCTAACGAAAGTGAGTTTTGTTTTTTGTTGTCTGATATCTACGAATTTTGGAATATGTATTTTTTTCATTAGGATACTGTCACGCCAGTGAAGACTTGTTACGTAGTCCACCATGTTGCGAACCAACGTGCTTTGATGATTGTAGCAACAAAATCTGTCCGCTGGTTTTCATCGATAAACCAACATGCGTCTGCAAAACCGGCTTGGTGCGTCACAACGGAATGTGCATAAGCCCACGCAAATGTCCGATTGCGCAACTAGGACCTCTTCCCGAACAGTCGTATATCAGTCCCGATAATTCTCCTTTTGACAACTCTCCATCTAGTCAATCGTATGATACTAATGTAATAAACAAAGATCCGAATGACTTTAGTGCGGGAAACAACGATCCCTCCATCGAAGGCAGCTCAAACGTGGGATTCAAAGATCCCCCAACGGCCTGCGAGCATTGCTTAGTGTGCAGTCACGCAACGGCACGTCCAAATACATTCCGAAATAATCCGGCTTCCAGTGCAAATTCGCAACCAGCGCAGGCGCCGGTCAGTAGACCTATATCTCCACCGCGTCCACAGCCACCACCACCAACTGCTCCACCGCAAACCGCCTTCGGCCCGTGCCGTAAAGGGTGTCTACCTCCACCACCGGTTGCAAAGCCCCACCCATGCGGTGCTTGCAACAAAAACAAATATTAAGATAAACTGATCAGCCCCACGTAGTATAAATAATTTATTAAATTGTTCTTTCAATATGTTAAAAATAAAATGTTGTTGACGCTAGGTTTCTAAAAACAATCTGTTGTTTATCGATACCAATATTTATGAATGTTATAAATAAAGACTGTATTCGAAAAAACCGATTTAATCCACCTAACAGTGAGATGAGACATTTTTACGCATATCACTGTTCGATCGTTCATTAGATTGCAGACCTCTGCGAAGCAGATACCCAACTACAGGGGGGATGAACACAGCTTCGAGTCCTGCTCAAACCTCAAACATAATAAATGATAGAAAATCAGTAAACCAAATAAAATTAAAAAATAATAACGCATAAAAATAAAAAAAAGTTATCAAGTTTATAAAATGAGTAAAATGATTAATATAAATCGAAATAAAAAAAGATTGAAAGAATGTTATAAAATTAATAGAATAAAATTTGTTTCAAACTAACAAATGGGTTGAAATAAATAAAAGGAATGACTGAGCAGAATTAATAAAATGAACAAACTAAATGAAATGAAAGAATTGTATAAAATGAATAGCATAAAAATATATGAAACGAATAAAATGAATAAAATAAGCAAATAAAATAAAGAAAACAAAATAAATATAATGAAACGAATAAAATAATTATAGGAATAAAATTAACAAAATCAATAAATTGAAAAGATTGGAATAAAAGAAACAAAATAAATTTAATTATTAAAAAAATATACAGGATCAAATAAGTTATAAAAAATATAAAATAAACAAAATTGGGTTAAATTAATTATTTGGATGAAATGAATAAATTAAATTAATAAAGCACGTGAACTAAAAAAATAAGGAAAATGGATGATATGAACAAAATGCACGAAATGAATAAACTGATCAAAATGAATCAAAAAATTGAAACGAATAAATAGATAAAATGAAATCAAACGAACAAAGCTTAAGTAGACTACCCGTAGCTACACTTCGCGATTGACCGAATGTGTGAATCCACTGGGTTCCTGCTCCCATGTCGTATGAGGTGACCTGAAACAGGAGTCCCCAAGTCAAGGTGTTTCTCCGTACTGAGAACTGAATGGCTGACAGGACTAAAATATGCTAGTCGCGCACTGAGTGTCGTGGGCGTCCTTACCGTTTTAAGCGAATCTCTGACACAGTGAACGTTTCTTTCTTCGCAAATCGTGGGATTCAAATGGTGGTTATGTTCCTAATACCCATTTCGGGGTTTGCTATAGGCGATTATAAGCCAACGTTCTTCTGTGTTGGAAAGCTGCTTAACCCCGTCTTCGTAGCTTTCAACAAAAATGGCATTACAATTCTACGTGAAATGCCTCATGCATGTATACTTGCGAATAGTGCTATTGACGCATGTCTTACATCCGAACTCACAACTCGCGATATTTATGCTGTCACAGTCAATATGACTGTTGATAACATAAACCAGAAATACGTCTAATGTTTGGCATATTTGCCGCATAATGAACCTACTGATGATTTTAAAAGGGTTGTATCTTGTATCATACTGTGGCAGAAATGGGTTTCCCCTCATAATCGGCAGTGATGCAAAAGCCCACCCCATAATTTGTGGCAGCTCAGATATCAATTTGAGAGGCACCGAATTGATGGAATACTTAAGTAGTACAAATATGCATATCATTCATGTAGAAAATCACCCAGCATTGGTACGACCTAGCAGAGAAGAGGTGTCAGAAGTAACTCTCTGCTCTGACAGTATTACGCTTGAGTTGGCAAACTGGGTCGTACTAAATGAGATCGAACCGTCGTTATCTGATCATAAGTACATCGTCTTTGTTCATTTAAACGTCTCGCTAGATATCGTCACATATCGTAATCCTAAATTTACGAACTGGGACCTCTACGAAGAGGGCTTGGCGACCAGGTTTCATGGGTAGCTTCCGACGATTGAATCTCCAAGTGACTTGGATGTGCTCATGCATAAAACAAGCTCACTCATAGCAGCATACTAAGAGGCTTGTTCGCTTCGAGTTATGCGTGCTTCTAGAGGAACACCTTGGTAGAATACCGAACTTGTTAGTCTCATAAAGTTATGTAGAAGAGCTTGGAATCGCAGCGCAGGGACGGGTCGGGGGTATTTAGGTTGGCTAGCAAAGCATACGGAAATGCCCTTCGATCCTCTGAGCGAAGTGGTTGGTAAAGCCTCTACACAAATGTCTCAAGTCCCAACGAGACTAGTAGAATAAACAAACTACTTTCGAAATCGAAAGACTTTCATATCAGTTCGATTAGAACTGCTAATGATGAATACTCGTCTGACGAAGATGTAGTACTCAATTGTCAGCTTGACACACACTTTCCAGGTTGTACGAAGCCATCACTGACGACTGCCCCTGCGTTCTTTTCAGGTAGTTCTGGTTCTTGGGCATTTGCTCGTAGAATTGTGACAACCGAATCGATCAAATGGGCGATTGAAAGTTTTGCTCCGTATAAGTCTCCGGGAAAGGATGGAATCATTCCAGTTCTACTACAAAAACACTTCAAGCATATTTTAAAAAAGGTTCTTACTTGTAGTCTTGCAACAGTATACATTCCATTAGCGTGGCGGGAAATAACTGACAAATTCATTCCCAAAAGTGACCACGTCACTTATGATGAGGCAAAGAGCTGTAGACCGATTATTCTGACCTCCTTCCTTCTTAAATCAGTGGAACGTTTAATCGACCACTACATTCGGAATGTTAGCTTGGGCGAGCACTCGCTGCATGCAATGCAACATGCATATCAGCGGGGGAAGTCTATTACCACCCTGTTACACAATGTTGTCTACAACATTGAAAAATCTTTTTCACAGAAGCACTTAAGTTTAGGAGTTTTTCTCGATATTTAAGGTGCTTTTGATAACGTGTCTTTCGAATCCATTTTGGAAGCAGCACTAGGTCATGGAGTACCTTCATATATCACGAACTGGATACACGCAATGCTTAGCAACCGACATCTGTGCTCATTGTTAAGACAATTAGAGAGCAGATGTCCTCAATGCGGTGTGTTGTCACCACTTCTATGGAACCTTGTCGCCGATGGCTTGTTGAGGAAACATAATCCAAACATCAATGGTGCTTTTCACGCAACGGAGGATTACAACCGGAGCTCGTCCATTGCAGTTTTTTGACGTTGAAATTATTGTCGTAGAACAAGTTAAGTACTAATTTAGAGGGTGACACATTTGCCTTCGGTAATATCACAGACAATGCAACCAGACGAGGACCAGCAAACGAGTGTACTTACGTAGGGGATGCTCAAAGGCTTCGACCTGATTCGACTTCCTGGACGACAACCAACGACGAGGGCTGGCGAGTCCGAAATTCGAGCAATATCAGTTAAGTTACAATATCATTATTAAACATCTTAACTCTATTTATTACTTATAAATAACCTAATTCTAAGTGACATCACTTGCTACTTGCGGTTTGGTTTTTCTGGTGTAGACAAAAGATGGCTGGATCGTCGACTGGGTGGCATGTTGTGTGGATCTTGGCGGTTTGCGGTGACAATGGCTGTGTATGGCGGCAGTGGCAGTGCGGCGGTTATGGCTGGGACTGTGGTCCAACGGTTTGCGGTCGGAGCATCATAGGGGATTCACTCAGCAGTGTGTGGCGAGCGTATCTCGACCGGCCGATGGTCTTTTCTGCTATCGGGTGTACGTACATCCGATTTCTGGCTTTTGGTCACCGGTTTTCAGGGTTGCCGGCAGGCAGAAGAATGGCGTGGTGATGCTGTGACGGTCAGAGAACCGTATATTGGCGGTAGTTTGCGTTCCTGTTCTTGGTCTTGTGCTTTTTACTGTATTTTAATTTGTCTGCGAACCGTCTTCTCACCGTTATTTTATTTTGCGTACAACATTTACACACTATTGTTCAAGCACCCCTCGGCATGATACTGTACCTTGACGTGGTCCGGGGGCTTTTCCACCAAAGCAATATTACAGTGATGATATAACATAGAAACTTGGGATACGATTGTTTTATTTTTAGTTAAGCTACATTGTGATCAAATTTAGTACATAACTTGGCGACCTTTATTACCCACTTATGCCATGGTCGCAATAATGTACACTGTGGGTTTGGGGCCAAGTACTCTCTGGAGGCACCTTGGGCTTAGCGACGAGCCCCGAGCTGGGACTCTCCTAAATTTAGACTGTACCATGTCAGGGCTCCCGAAGATGACAATATACCAAACAATTTTTGACAGCCCTACGCGATAACTCATGCACACCTACGCCCGCGATCTCCAAAGCACGATAGTACCTCGTTGATAAAATGATCGTGATAGCATTCATAAATTTACAAACGCTAGCCCACAGGCGCCGGTGTTTGCGCAGTCACGGGTCGATCACGTCCGGAAGTCTGCTCCATGGCCGCACGACTACAGAACCGAAACTATACTCGCGAAGCTGCATACACGTCATCACACGCGACATACATAGGCCCGCGTGATCGAATACGCTACCATACAAATGTCTGAGTCCCTCTTCGTGAATTGGCAGGGGCGAACATTGAAATGCGATCGTCCACCAATACATCCAAAATCTCGAATACGCGAAAGTGTTATGGAAGAACGCACTCTCTTTTAGCATCTGAGTCATACTGCGAAAATTAAGTATCAAATTCACGATCTGCGCGCGATCATCTAAGAACACACGCGAATATGCGAATGGAAACACGGTTATAAAATCGAATTTATACATGCGAAGTTACATGCACGCTAGCACACGCGACATACAAACGCCCACGCGATCGAACACGCTAACGGACAAACGCTCGAGCCCCTTGTGATGATGCACGCGATCGTGACGTTCCTGTGTTTGTACATGTCTGTACCGTACAACAAATATCATTTAGAATCACGACACGCTGCAATTTATCTCGTCTGCAATTGTAGCGAGTGATTCTGACGGGTAGCTCTTCCGACACCCTAGCTGTACAGCTCCAGTAGAACAACTCTCGAAAAAACATCCACACACTCTTACGCAATTAGTGAGCATCCACGCCAACTCAGACAAGTATGCACCCCTGGACTCGAACGCTAAAACTTACACATTCCACGCACAAACCACCACAGTAGGACTCACAAGTAGATATATACATACATAATCACACGTAATCTCAAACGCAGAACTTATCATTTCAATGGTGGCCTTGGATCTGCGTTGCTCGTGTTCAAGGCACCATAGCTTCGTCAGTCAGGTCAAGGATGTATGAAACCCGCTAGCCACCACCCTCGACCCTAGCTGCCCATAAAGGGTTAAAAAAACTTTTAAACTCTATTGTTCAAGCACATTAATCCATCCTTTCATCTTTGGACTTTTATTAACTTAATTTTATAAATTTACGAACACCGCGCGCACGTCAGGAACAGAAAGAAGGATCAGTGCCTGGAGCTGAGCCTAAAACGGTGTCGCATTCGTAAGTCGCCACCGGAGATGAACCGAACACTTCCGAAGTTTGACAGCTCGGCTGTATCCGTTTGCTAACCCTTTTGCTGGCTACTCTACCCGTGGCGTGTAGCGGCGGCTAAATGAGACAGTTACCGCTGTAAACAAGTACTGTGAAATTTTGTGGGTACCATTTGGGGGGCAGTGGAGCTGGAAGGAGGAGAAGCAGCCCCGTGAAAACTGTTTGTTGCCTGAAGCTGCCACCAAATGCCAGTAGCGCTAGCTCCGTTTCAAATGTTTAAGGTCTATTCACATGAACTGTACAACACTGTTTGAAAGTGGGAATCAAAATAAGTAAATAATAACAATACATGAAAAAGCACGATTTTTCTTGCATTGCTTATTCTCTATAAAGTCCGAAAGCTTTTGTCTCCTGAGTTCTAGTTAAGCACATCAAAATGAAGTTTATTTGTGTTCGACAAGTTTCAGGTTGTGTTAACAAAATATGCTCGTAGCAATGTGAACGTTGCTTAAAGCGCGTTAGCTGTCATTTTTGGCAACTATCCGAGCCAGGAAGCCAGCTTATGTTGGCTTCACTCATTTTTCAAAGAAACGTCAAAACATTCACCCTCTTGAGGAGAAGGCAGAGTTGGATTTGAATATCGGGAGGGAAAAATATTGAACCGCTCGAGGATTGTTATTTATTGTGGTGGAGCCATCAATTACTCATCTTAACCGACGGTTACAAGTGCATCACGGATTGCTTAGCTGTACAATAGCTCTTGGACACTTTCAATGACTCCTTAAACTCGCTTATAATTAGTATTCACAAGTGCGGTGTAATATCGTATCATCGCAAGCACAGGCCAATTTCAAATGACTACTATATTGGAGATCCACATCTTGAGCGTGTATTACAAGTGTACGACCTTGGAGTGAATTTAAATTCCCTACTCACTTTCCGATCTCGTTTCGACTTTATTATTAACAAGGTTAACCGCCAGATGGGATTCATGTTCAAAATTCCGAATGAATTTAACGACCCTCTCTGTCTCCGCTCACTGTACTGCGCATTGGTACGGTCGATACTGGAAAACTACTCCATAATGTGCTGTCCGTATCAAGCAACATATTTAACAAGAATTGAAGTAATTTGTTATTTACCAGTGTGCAATCGGGCTGTCTCGACAACCTATTTCTGCAATCTATGTGCATTAACTGTACACCTACCGTCTAACCATTGCACTTTACATTGTGTGCAGTGCTTTATGGTCACACCTATGACCGCGCAGCCGGCTAACAAGAACTGAAGTAATTCAAAGAAAATTCGTTCGTTATGCATTAGGCTGCCTTCCGTGGCAGGACTCTAATAATCTTCCGCCATACGAAGACCGCTGCAGATTATTAGGTCTACACACGCTTGAAACGAGAAGAGAGTAGCCCAAGCCGTTTTCGTCGCTAAGATTCTTCTTGGAGAGTTTAATTCGTCGGAAATATTGGGTCAACTCCACAGCTATGCACCGTAGATTCTGTCACGTTCGCCCGAATGACATTCGCCCGAAAGCCATTTACCCGAAGGACATTTGCCCGAATGTCACATAAACCCGAATGTCGTTCACCCGAATGCCACGAACACTCGAAAGACATTCGCCCGAATGCAACATAAACCCGAATGCCATTCGCCCGAATTCCATATACCCGAAAAACATCGAAATGTCAATCGAAAAAAATTAATTTATTAAGATGAAATACAAATTTTATTACATTTGATGCTATGAAGAAATTAACACTAAAGCTATACCAGTCAAATAGTTAATCCAATCACCTGGTTTGTATGATTTAACTAGGGTTTCCAGTTTTAAGTCCTTTCGTGAGTTCTTTTTAGACTTTTTTGCTGTTGGTACCGCTTGTAGTGTACGTAAAATATACGTACTAGGGTTTTTCTCTTCAAGCTGCAACTGCTTCAACACACCATAGAATTTACACGGCTTAACAAACCGTTCCATTTATTGTGCTAGTCTTCCACATTATTGGTGGTTCTAGGAATCTTTGTCGATACATTTTCGAAAACTGACCACGAAGCGGGGGGCAAAGAAGGGTTATCGAGAAACTTTTTGATTAGTTTCCTTTCTACCAAAAATACAATTTTTACTAATGTAATCCAAAAAATCGTCGAGAGCCTTTGGACAACTTTTCCTCAATTCTTCGAGTGCCATTGGAATACCTTGATGGGGCAAGAAAGCCAAGGCAACAACTTGTTTGTAAATTAGTTGTACTCGGTGATCTTCCGAATATTTTGTCTGACGACCAAGTTGTTTTATTTTTCAGAAAAAACTTTGGTTTAGATGGAAGAATCATCCGTGAATTAGGTGGAAGAATCATCCTGTCTCGAAATCCAATATTACGTAGAGAGCTATTTGGTATATAGATTCAAGAAATTGCTCTTGTTTTGAAAGAAGGAATCAACCCTTATGTTTGAGTATACCGGGCAGACGAGTGAATCAACAGTTTCTTTGCAAACTTATTTGGCATGCAGATCCAAGGATTTGTCATGTTTGAAAGAAGCAATCAACCCCTAATTGGGGGAAAAGAGCTGCTCATGTTTAAAAGAAGGAATCAATCCCTAAGTGTGAGTAAACCGGGCAAACGAGTGGATCACCGGTTTGATTGCGAGGGCTATCTGGTATACAAACTCAAAGTACTGCTCATATTTAAAGAATGAATCAACCCCTATATTTCAGTAAACCAAGCATACCAATGGATCACAGGTTTGCCGCAGGGACCTCCTCTTCGGTTCCTCGACCTCGGTAATTGTGGCAAAGCCGCATCACACTAGCTTCGCCACATAACATTTATGAGCTACTATTTACTAACGGTGTTGTGACAAATGGACTTCCACCATGCAAGATATAATTACTATGCTATATTTCACCCTAAGGAGGAAAATTTGGTAAAAACCAAAATTTCTCACTAGGGTGAAAATTTGTTGGTAAAAACCAGTCTTTGTACAGGAGGGCACAAATCCTTATTTCATACTTTGTTGCGTTTCGGCTTCGCCTCTTCAGAAACCGACACTAACGTATTGTCGGAATAGATTAGCGCCGGCTCTAATCTATTCCGACAATACGTTAGTGTCGGTTTCTGAAGAGGCGAAGCCGAAACGCAACAAAGTATGAAATAAGGATTTGTGCCCTCCTGTACAAAGACTGGTTTTTACCAACAAATTTTCACCCTAGTGAGAAATTTTGGTTTTTACCAAATTTTCCTCCTTAGGGTGAAATATAGCATAGTGCTTTCGCATAGGCCTGCTAAGCCAAGACAAGTTTCGGCTTCACTTGTGTCTCATCGGCATAAACAGAACTTCTGCTCGAACGGGACATCACGTTTGATCAGTCGTTTGATTGAAACACATAGTGTGTTTTAGTTTTAAGGGATTTGCGTCAAGCCGGCGCTAATCTATTCCGACAATACGTTAGTGTCGGTTTCTGAAGAGGCGAAGCCGAAACGCAACAAAGTATGAAGATATAATTACTAATTTAATTGATTCAATTCGCTAACGGAACATCTTAATATATATTTACCTCGATCGATGATGTTTCCGAAAGATTTCTTATTATTTCGACCGGTTTATCACAAGATTTTACCGCTCGAGCTGACAACTGCGTCCTATATGCATCAGTTTGCACCTGAAGAGCATTTGTGGCGTTGGCAACAGAACCTCAGTGACGTCGGATAGTACACCTAAAAGCGATGTCGCATAGCCACAGTGGTCAGTGTACGGTTGACTAATGTGGCTACGCCACATCGCTTTCTGGTGCACTGTCCGACTTCGCTGCCGCTCAGTCGGCTTTAAACTAGCTATAGCCCCTATGTTTGAGTAAACCGGGCAAACAAGAGGATCGCAGGTTTGCTTATAACTCCGGCGACGGGTGGATCAACGCCTCGTCCATCGAAACCTCAGCGGCTTTGCGCCGCTTCGGATCCTTGGCCTCGGATATGCGGCCAAGCCGCATCACACTAGCTCCGCTATATAAGCTCACTTGTTATTGTTTAGTTTATCAAATTTTGGTTAAAGATTTCACATTTCCCGCTCGGATTTGGTTTATTTAGGTTAAAATACATCCTTTTGGCAAAAAAACCGCATTAAAGTCGGACTTCTATCACTAAAGTCACTAAACTAGACAATTACCGATTTTATATTATGCTTGAGTGAATGTGGTATTCGGGTTAATGACATTCGGGCGAGTGGTCCATTCGGGCTGATGGCATTCGGGTAAATGATCCATTCGGGTTAATGATATTCGGGTAAATGGTTCATTCTGGTAAATGGTTTTCGGGCGAACGTCATTCGGGTAAATGACTTTCGGGCGATAGAACCGTGATAGAACCGCACCGTAACGTGTGCTCTGTCAACGAAGTATTTTGCTATTGGAACATGATCCGATTCGCTTCCTGTCTACCACATTCAACGCAGTGATTGCGAATATCGATTACAACGTGTTATCTACAACTTCAAGAGCCGGTTATTGAGGAGTTTGACAATAGTTACTTCTCAGTCTAAGTGCTTCATTTAGACCATATTACGCCAGATGAGACAGATAAAACAATAGAAGTCTTGAAAAAGGTCGGTGATCTGTGCTAACTTGTACGTTGCCATGGTCCGCAATTTGAGTTAATAGGGATTTGTCGTAACAATTAACATTAGTCCAAAGTCGGCCATATTTCTCAAAATCTGTACTAAAAGTCGCTAACACGCAAACTCATGCAGTCGCAATCGGACAGGCATTTATTCCAATTAGTTACCCGGTTGCTTTCTCTATATTATTTCTGAATGCAAAAACAACCAACATTGACATTTAAAATTTGATTTTCGCTCTTTGTTTTTCTCTCCATCTCTAGTTCTAGCGTTATAACATTTCATTTTTTTATTACCTAACAGTAGCACTTGTATATGTGTTGCTTATTGACTTGGGTTCATGTTATAAATTAATTTGCTTGAAAAGGGGTAAAATATATTCATGTGTAAATGTACGTAGTAAACTTGCGTGTTGCCATATTGTGGAGTCTATCACTAATACGTTTTATTTCGGTATTTTTCGGTTACTAGGGTAAATTGTTGTCGAAACATCTCGCTGAAATATGACGACACATTGTTGATTTAAAATACCAAAATTGTAACTGTTTTTAGTTGGATTGATTATTTATTTGTTTATGGGTGTGTTGGTAAATTTTGAACAGAAGAAAATAGGCCGAAATATTTTCTCGAATACACATTCATCTATCACAGAATCTGTATACAACAAACGGAAGCTCATTCACTATATTAGATGAGTAATTTTGATTACGACCTCTCGCGTGTAAAAGACATTGTATATGATACTATGAAAAATTGCATCCAAAAGGGGTTACATTATTGAACAAAGGCACGATTCTACTTAGTCTCCTGTAGGTTACACCAGTCGAATGTTATAGTATGTATCAGATGTTCTAGTGCTATGCGATTCGATTCTTATTTATTGGTTGTAAGAATACAATTATAGGCTGCGAATGTTTACAGTTTCAGTAAATGCTGAAAAATTAGTTTTTTTATTTATTTATTTCAACAACAAAAATAGACTGCCACATTATTCACTAAAGTTAGCTCAGCACCTTTTGCTGAATGACTCTATCTGAATGACCAAGAGAATAACGCGAATATCAAAATAATAACAAGAAAATAAAATTAAAAACATATGCTGCTCGCAATTTTCCCCACTATCGTATCGTAAAGTAGTTGTATAGCATTTTAAATTAGATCATTCTCTTTTTACACTAAACGAGAAAACTATAAGAATGGTAATATTTCCTCGCGATTTCTTTTTTCACAAATTTGCGCTCACATTCAAACTGGATCCAGCTTGCCCTCGATCGTGTTGGTCGGTGGAACCCATAGCTCGGTCCTGTGCGTCAAACACATCGCACAAGGCGAGCTTAGATCTTCACCAGTTCGACGTAATTCGCCGGCAGCATACCGGTGATGCCTGTTCGCTCAACTCGTCCCGTCATCCAGCCGGAATCGATAGAGTTCACCTCGATGATCAGATCACCCTCTGTGAAACCAACCTCGTCGCTGTCCTGCGCTTCGTAGTCGTACAGGGCTCTGTACACGCGCTAAGAATAGAGCAAATGAAAGAAAATCATTAGTGAATATGAATTAGTTTCAGAAAGAGCTTGCTGTTTTTTCCTTCCTTTCTTTCTTCGGGTTATTGGTAAGCATATACGTCGCAACTTCATGTCAAACATTGTCAAATCGCCGACAAAACAAATTGGAATGTCGGAAAAGAAAAAAAAGTACCACCTTCACCGGAACTAAACGTAAACTATACGCCCAACAAACAAAGCCTTGCCAACGCAAGACTGATAGCGACCTAATTTACGTGACACTAACTGGCAGCAATGGGATACGCTGCATTTCCGGACTGTAGTATAAAACCAAAACTGCTTCAAATTGACACGTTTAGTAGCTTTACAAACAAATAGAACAACCATGTGGCCATTGCTCTTACTGTTTTCCTTGTCAAACGAGTTTGTGAATGGACTAGTCGAAAACACTCCGAGGTCCATTCTGTGCAGTAAGAATGTGTAATTTTTTTCCTGAAATTTTAGTAACGTTAATTTATTTCAGGAACGTGTAACCAAGATGAAGTAATCAGTGAAGTAGTGCCATGTTGCGAACCCACGTGCGAAAACGACTGCTCTTTGGCAGATTGTCCCAAGCAAGTGATACACATGCAAACATGTATCTGTCGACCGGGATATGTGCGGCATCATGGAAACTGTATTCCAAGTTCAGCCTGCCCGCCGATCGAACCACATGCATGTAAGATATCGATAAGTTCACAGGAAGTGAATGATAAAATGTAACTTCTCTCGATTACAGTGTCTTGCTCAGTACACGAAGAACTGCTACCCACTCCGCCATGTTGTGAAGCAACATGCTCAAACAACTGCACCAACCTCATCTGCCGCACTGCGCTGATCCACAGACCAACGTGCGTTTGTCAACGGGGTTATGTACGGCACGAAGGTCGTTGCATAAAGCCGGATCAATGCCCAACATGCGGTCCATATGCACGGTACAGTCATTGCACACCGTGCTGTGAGTCAACCTGCAGCATGGACTGCTCACAAATACTCTGCTTGACGCCGTGTTCCGGTAAGCCTAGATGCCTCTGTCAGCCCGGCTACTTGAAACATAACGGGGCATGCATCAGGAAAGAAATGTGCCCACAGGATAGTGAAAGTGTTGAATCAAAAGAACGGCCAAACAGCGGAGAAGTTGAAAGTTCCTATCATCCTGGTGAAGATATGCCATACCACGTGTTTACCAACAATAACCAAATATACTAGTGCAATAAGTAATTTTAATGTATTATTACCACTTTTCCCATCGGTTTGGAAATCGGCGTTGACGTTGGAGCACCAAATTGCTGAGGCGGTTGAATGTATTGAGACTGCGGTTGTTGTTGTTGTTGCTGCTGCTGAAGTTGCGATTGTCTTATATTGTTTTGTTGCAGCTGTTGTTGTTGTTGCTGTTGGTACAATTGTTGTTGTTGCTGTTGGTGATGCTGGAGAGCAGCTTGCTGCTGGTGGTAGATGGCATTGTGCTGTTGCTGTTGTTGTGTTTCCGTCGCAACTGAGCCGTAATAGCCATTCACCGGATCGATATCGTTAACGGAACCGATTCGTCGATTGTTGTTTGCGTTCACTGGAAGTACAAAGGCGGACCATAGTCATTGTAAATATATTGAATATTATGCTGTTTATATAAGCTTTGAATAAGTTAGAAAGTAGGTTATATGTAAGCTTTCCAATTGGAATCAAAGATTCCAATTATATTTACAGTTTACAATTGAGCGACCGAAAATAAAAGTCGCAGGGACCGAATGTAAAAATCGGATATAAATTTCAAGTGCAAAAATCGGACATTTTTAAGTATAAGAATCGCTTATAAAGTTCTCCCCCGAAAAAGTTGGCAAGAATGAACCTCCAGTATAAAATCCGGTTAAAAATAAATGAATCTTTCGCAGGAAAATTTAAATGTCGTTAAATTTGAGAATAAAAGTCGGTTAAAGAAAAATAATTTGTAACAACTGAGTATATTTTTCCCAGTTTTTATGCTGAATGTTTTTTAAACAACTCTTACATTGACGAGTCCAATCCGATTTTTACGCTTGAAATTTATATCCAATTTTTACATTCTAACATACTTGAAGCGGGTTTCATGAAGTATATTCTGTTCTCGCGACTTTAGTTTTTGGTCGCTCAATTGAAATCGCGATTCTGCAATTAAAAAAAATGTTTTACTGTATAGTACCTTAAGGGGAAGTTGATCTAGCTTTTATCCGAAAGCCGAAACCGTACCTGATTTTTTGTACTGTGACCCAACTCGAACCCTACTTTTTTGTAAATTTACCCGTACCCGTCTCGTACCTGAATTTAGAAAAAGCCAAAACCGCACCCTTGCCCACACTTTAAAAACCACCAAACCCGAACTTACCCACATTTTAAAAAAAAATAAATCCCCTTACCAAACCGAACCCAATTTTCAATAAATAAATATAATATAAATAAAAATTGGGTAGGAGTAGCTTAGAGTGTATTATTATTATGTTTACACTGTATTTTTAGCACTGTCAGTTTTTCGAAAATTGGAAAAAATGCGTCACTCAACAAACAACGTCGCGCTTTGATTTTGCCCAAGTACCTGGAAAATTCTCAACTCTCTCATCGCGACATCGGAAAACAACTCGGAAACGCGCAGTCAACCGTGAGTCGTATGATTAAACGTTACTACCAATCTCTGAGCATCGAACGGAAGGAGAAATGCGGTCAGAATGGATGTTCAATTAGTGATCAGGATCACAAGCGTGTAGTGAAAGCGTTTAAACGAAATCCCTATGTTTCGGTCAGGGATGTGGCCAAAAAGTTGAATCTGTTCAAGTCTTTCCTTCAGAAAGCCAAGAATCGGGAGGGATTGTATACGTACAAAGTGCAGAAGGCTCCAAATCGTGATGAATGGCAAAATACGGTGGAAAAGTCACGGGCCCGAAAACTGTACTTCCAGATGCTGACGAAACGTCATTGTCTCATTGTCATTGTCCGCCAATAATGGATGATAAGACTTATGTCAAGGCGGACTTCCGGCAGCTTCTGGGGCGACTGTTCTTCACCGCCCAGCATAATTTTCATGTCCTGGAAGATGTAACGAAGCAGAAACTTTCAAATTTTGCCAATGCCGGCAAGCGATCTGCTCATGTGGAAACGGAGTGCGCCGTTCGTGACTACCGGGACTGCAAATGGAGAGATCTACCTCATGGAGTGTCTACAGTAGCGTCGATCCCTGTCAGGTACGCGGGTGGAAGTCCAATCACTTCGACGTCGAAGCTTTCACCGCGGCCCTGGGACTGGAGGCCAACACCGACAGTCTAAGCGGGAATGCGCTGGTAGCCGTTCTATCACGCGCGTGCGACGCCACTATGCCGAGGAAAACCCTGCCAAGAAACGGGAGACGCCCGGTATACTGGTGGAGTGCCGAGATTGCAGCTCTACGATCAGCCTGCCTCAGAGCTAGACGTAGGATGCAAAGAGCCCGCACCGAGGATGCAAGAGAGAACCGCCGTGAAGTGTTTCGAGCTGCGAAATTGGCCCTTAACAAGGTCATTAAAAGCAGCAAGAGAGCGTGTTTCGACAACCTGTGTGAGAGTGCCAACGCGAATCCGTGGGGTGACGCCTACAGAATCGTGATGGCCAAGACCAAAGGGGGCTCTCCACCCACCGAACGGTCTCCGGACCGTTTGACGACGATTATCGAAATGCTCTTCCCGTCTCGAGTCACAAGCCCCTGGCTACCTGCACCATGAGACACTGTGGGCGCGGCCGAAATGGTGGCTCCGGTGACGAATGAAGAACTACTCGCAGTGGCTAATTCTCTAGCAATGCATACAGCTCCAGGTCCAGATGGAGTTCCAAACAGCGCTCGCAAGGCAGCGATCATAGCGAACCCGAACATGTTTAGGCTAGGTATGCAGAGATGCCTTGACGAGTGCCGCTTCCCCGATAGATGGAAAAGGCAGAAATTGGTGCTCTTACCGAAGCCCGGGAAACCGCCAGGCGACCCATCGGCGTACAGACCAATCTGTATGCTCGACAAGACTGGCAAATCAACAGGCTAACTCTGTACTCAGAAGGTACGGACGGCCTGTCAAGTAAATTGTTTGGTTTTCGAAAGGGTAAGTCCACGGTGGACGCTATCAACTCAGTGATAAAGACTGCCGAGATAGCGATCCAACGGAAAAGGCGAGGCATTCGATACTGTGCGTTAGTGGCACTGGACGTGAATAACGCATTCAACAGCGCAAGCTGGGATGCCATCGCGCTCTCGTTACACCGGCTTAGCCTACCGGTGGGTCTGTACCGGATCCTGGAAGTTACATCCAACCGCGTACTTCTATACGAGACGGATGCCGGTCAGAAAAGGGTTCCTATTACCGCCGGAGTCCCGCAGGGCTCGATCCTAGGCCCGCTATTATGGAACCTCATGTATGACGGGGTTCTGAGACTGAAGTTCCTTGCTGGGGTCAAGAACGTCGGCTTTGCCGACGACGTAACCTTGGAAGTCTATGGGGAGTCAATCCCTGAGGTAGAGCTACCCGCAGAACACGCCATCAACACGGTGGAGGAATGGATGAGCGCGAGAGGCCTGGAGCTCGCTCAGCATCAGACAAAGGTAGTTATCGTCAACAACCGCAAGTCGGCACAACATGCAGTTATCCATGTGGGAGAAGTCGTGATCACCTCACAGCGGAGTCTGAAGTCTCTCGAAGTCATCATAGACGACCTTCGGCAGCCATGTCGACTATACGTGCAAGAGAGCTTCGACTGCTGTTGCGGCATTATCGAGGATGATGTCAGTAGACGTAGGCTACTGGCGCGTTTCCGTACCTATCCTCAGGTACGGCGGCCCGTCATGGTCAAGAGCACTGAGGGTAACCAGTTACCTGCAGAAACTGGAGAGCACCTACCGCGTGATGTGCCTCAGAGTGATATCTGCTTACCGCACGGTATCACACGATGCATCCTGCGTGATAGCGAGCATGATACAAGTCGGGCTGGTCATCCGGGAAGATGAGGAGTACTTTGAGCTACGTGGCAATAGAGGAGCCCGCGAGCGCACCAGGGTGGCTTCGGTCGCTAGATGGCAGCGGAGTGGGATAACTCCTCGAAAGGTAGGTTGACCCACCGGCTGATACCTAACATATCGAGCTGTGTGGGTAGACCCCATGGGGAAGTTTACTGCCATCTGACACAATTCCTGTCAGGCCATGGCTGCTTCCGACAGTACTTCCGCATGTTCGGGCACGCGGAGGTCCCCGTCTGCCCTGACTGCCCAGGTGTCGACGAAACTGCCGAGCACATACTGTTCGTATGTCCTCGCTTCGACGTCGGAAGGAGAGCAATGCTTGACATCTGTGGCTGGGACACAACCCCTGATACTTTTATTCAGCGGATGTGTCAAGCGGTGGAGAAGTGGAACGCAGTCTCGACTGCAACCACTCGGTATATTTCACCCTTACTGAGACTTGTTTTAGTAAATGCATATGTTACGAACAGTCAGAGTAACTGTGACAGCACAGATATGCTTCAGAGCCTGTGTGCACATGAAAGTATTTCAAGAGTGCCTCTAAAGCAGCAGTGGGTGTTTTCGTGAACGCACCAGTCATCGCCATCAAGACTATCCGCTGACGATAGTTTAACTCTGATTAGATTGCCGTGACTTTTCCCTTCTGCCACCACACAAGGCATTGGTCGAATAATTGTTGTATAGATCAACTGAATGTATTTGGGTTTAAGTCCCCAAGATTTGCCGAAAGTCCGTCTACATTTCTTGATTCTGAAATCGGTGCGAGCTGACCAATTTATTTTTTAGACAAGAATTACCCCAATGAACTGAAACGGACTAGATCCGATTGTAATGTTTCGTTGCGTGAAAGCACCATTGAAGTTTTATTTGGATTAACTGATAGTCCAGCATGAAGAAACCATTTCATTACTCAATAACACATAAAGTTTGCTTCATCAAACCAAAAAGTGTGTTAATGCAATTACCGGCGATCATTATATGATAATAATCGGCGAAACCATATATAGGAAACCCAAGCTCAGTTTCCTCAACAAGCTGTCAGTGACAAGGTACCATAAAAGTTGTGATAGCACACCACCTTGAGGACATCCGCAGACAGTCAGTTTCCTTATCTCTACTTGTCTTAACGATGAGCACAGATGTCGGTTGTTAAGCATTGCGTGTATCCTGTCCCTGATATATGAAGGTACTCCATGACTTCGTGCTGCTTCTAAAATGGATTCGAAGGATACCCTTAATATCAAGAAAAACTCCTAAGCTTGATTTCGTTTGCGAAAAACCTGTTCAATGTTATAGATCCCATTGTGCAACAGGGTGGTAGTAGACTTTCCCCGCTTATATGCATGTTGCATTGCATGCAGCGGGTGCTCGCCCGCGCTAACATCACGAATGTAGAGGTCGATTAATTTTAGAAGGTCAGGCTGATCGGTCTAAAGCTTTTTGCTTCCTCATAAGTAACGCGGCCACATCTGGGAATGAATTTTACAATTAATTCACGCTACGCTAATGGAATGTCTCCTGTTGTAAGACTACAAGTAAGAACTTCTTTCAAAATATGCTTGGAGTGTTCATATCCTTTTTGACGCAGAACTGGAATGATTACATCTTTTCCCGGAGATGTATACGGAGCGAAATTACGAATCCCCCATTTGATTGATTCGGTTGTCACAATTTTCGAAAGTTGCATATTAAGTATGTTGCATTGCAACATATTAATATACTAGTCTCGTTGAGACACATTTGTGCAGAGGTACCACTTCGCTCAGAGAATCGAAGGGCATTTCTGTATGGTTTGCGAGCTAACTTAAATGCCTCCGACCCGTGCCTGCGTCTGCGATTCCAGGCTCTTCTGAATAACTTTTTAAGTCGAACAAGTTTGGTGTTCCATCAAGGGGTTCCTCTGGCACGTATAAGTCGGAGTGGTCAAGCCATGTTCGAGCCAGTGGCGTAGTAAGAAAATTTTTCGCGGGGGGTGAATATGTATGGGTCATTCCACACGAAGTGATCGAAATAAGATACAAACTTAAAATCGACCTCCACGGATTCGAACCAAATTTGCTGGAATTGTTCATCTAGGGCCAATATATAAAAACCCAAATTTTTGTGTCAATGGAACCACCCCCGGGTCACGGAAGTACCCCCCGTTTTGACAAATTGTCAAAACCCTTGATTTTCTTTTGATCATATCTCCGGTTCTATTGGCTCTAGAATCAAACCGCTAGATGGCTATTGAAGAAAATTATTCATGGAGTCTAGAGAAAATATTAATTTTTGGCGGAAGTGCTGCTAATTATACGATTTTTTCAGTAAAATATTAAAAATTAATTTTTCTCTCAATACATATATTTTATTTTTGAAAATTCTAATGCCATCGTATTCCTCAGACATTTTTACATAAGAAACACTTCTAATCTCAATATAATTTAAGTGCATCTTGAAATACACCGTTTTGAAGGGAAAAACTCGCATTTTCTCATATAAAAAATCCGTTTTTATTGGCTGAAATTGAGAAAATCTTCAAACGGTTATAAAAATCGACCCTGATCTGTCAACCAAAAACGTTGTTTTTCATCATTTCTCGTCTATTTCACGAACAATCATGTTTGAACTCGTAATACTCAAAGTGCTTTTTAGTGTTGTGCGCTTGCGATTTTATATGGGAAATTGCGATTTTACCCTTCAAAACGGTGTATCTCAGGATCCGCTCAAATTATATTGAGATTATAAGTGTTTCTTATATAAAAATGCCTGAGGAACACGATGGCATTAGAATTTTCCAAATTAAAATATATGTATTGAGAGAAAATTTTTGTTTTAACATTTAACTCAAAAAATCGCATAGTTGGCAGCACTGCCGTCAAAAATTAATATTTTTTCTTGACTCCTTGAATAATTTTCTTCAAAAGCCGTCTTGCGGTTTGATTCTAGAGTAAATAGAACCAGAGATATGATCAAAAGAAAATCAAGGGTTTTGGCAATTTGTCAAAACAGGGGGTGGTCCCACGACCCGAGGGGTGGTTCCATTGACACCAAATATTGAGTTTTTAAATATTGGCTCCTTGATGAACAATTCCTCCAGATTTGGTTCAAATCCGTGAAGGTCGATTACACGTGCCTTGATCACTTCGCGTGAAATGACCCGTATATTTTGTTTATATATGCAGGAAAATAATGTACAAAAACCAACAATTCAGAGAACGGGTTTGGACAGCCACCCGAGACGCTAAAACAACTACTCTTGCACAGAACCTGATACCTCCCCGGCACTACCTTACGGCATTACTTCAAGAATCCAATCCAACTACTTAGTAGTTAGTTCTTTTAGTAGCGTTACAGCACCCATCCTCGACACACTACCAGTTTTCGACCATCCACACAACGTGGCCATTTCTCTATGGAAGTATGAAAGCTACCTGTGGATCAAGAATTAGTGTTCTTCCTCTAAGAGGACAATCTAGGTGACAAGCTTTGTCTAGATTGTCTAATTTACTGAAACCTTCGGCTCCCTTGTGCCACTCCTTTGTTGAGCTCCCGACTCGATCACGAACTAGTCTAGTCTAGTCCGCAACGATGACCCCGGCATACTCCGACGGAATTCCCCGCTGAGAGAAGTTCTCCCGAAACCGAGCCGACCAGTCAGGTGCCAAGGTTGGTTCGGCGATTCCGGTGAAGCAGGGCGTCGGGTTCGCTGGTGCCCCGAGCGCCACACCACAGGTCGGAACCCCATATCACAGTATCGAAGACGAAATACTAGATAGCAGACGTCTCGTACTGTTTATCTGGCCTCCGACGTTTGGCATGATCCTCGCTATTGCGTTCGTTGCCTTTGCCGACTTTTTGCACTTCTTCTAGTATCTCACCCATGAACGTTAGTGACCCGTTGTCCGCGAAACCCACGATTTTCACTTTCTTGGACAACCGCAGTGTCAAGACCCTATCGTACATCCCGTTCCAAAGAATTGGACCGAGAATGGAGTCACGAGGAACGCCCATTGAACTCGCATTGACTTCTGCCCTTCGTTCATATCATACAGCAGCACTCTACTCTGAAAGTAGCTCTTTAGGCTTCCCAAGTGACAATGTTGAACGGATTCTTCACATCTATCGTAACGTAACTAGAGCCCAGTATCGACAGTCCGCGTTCATTAGCCTGTTAACTCTTTGCGACGCGAATTTTGTTCATTTTAATACTGTTATTTTTAGCATTAAATAGGTTTTCGGGGTCACTGATTCTGATTATGACGTCTAAAATGTAAAAAATATAAAATTCAAAATGGCGGATACAATACGACTGTGCGACCTAAAAAAAACCCCGTGAAACTAGTTTTATACTGACTGTGACAAAATTTGTCAAATTCAAAAAAAATGGTTGCCATTTTATAGGCGTCATTTTGAATTTTCGAATTCTAACATCAGAATCGTAATCAGCGACCTCAAAAGCACTCATAAATCGTAATGTTCAAAAGCCACATAATCTATTTTCATGCTAGTTAAAAAGTTATCTTGGTCTTTCAGTATCATTTATAGACCAACAAAATAATAAACTCCATTTTTGCATATTTTGATAATTTATTTTCGAAAAAACTGACCTACGGAAAACTATTATTTAGTTCAATGCTTGAGATATTTGCAAAAAAAAAAATTTAGAGCTCTAGGACTTTTAGTTCAGACACAGCCGAATTCAGTGTAAAAAAACGAGATTTTCGAGTTTTTATAGTCTATAACTAATAAGTAATTAACAAATTCACATACTATTTTGTGCTAGTTGTACTCCTTACATCCCT
Organism: Topomyia yanbarensis; assembly: GCF_030247195.1. Classification (NCBI taxonomy): domain Eukaryota; kingdom Metazoa; phylum Arthropoda; class Insecta; order Diptera; family Culicidae; genus Topomyia; species Topomyia yanbarensis. Next base: position 319,164,532 of record NC_080672.1, on the reverse strand, counting down.
ACGAGTTGATTAAAAGAAAGAATTCGATTTTATATGTCAATGCTAACTAGAAATCCAATAAAAACCTGGGAGAAGTAGGTGGGACTATACGTCCTACTGCGACCAAAAGGGTTAAGGATAATTATTTCCAGGAGTTTTCCGAGTGAGGCCAGCAAACATAGGCGTATACGAGGCTGGATCGTCCGGTTTCTTTTCTAGCTTTGGCAGCAACAGCAGTTTCTGTACCTTCCACATTTCGGGGAAAAAGCCATCATCTAAACACTTCTGCTGCAGCATCCTGAACATATCCGGATATGCCAGGATCGCAGCTTTCAGCGTCACGTTTGGTATTCCTGCCGCTTTCTTTGATTTTAGTCGCATCGACGCATCTTTTAGCCCGTCGTTAGTCACTTGTCACTCGTCTGTGTTTGCTCCTTCTTCTTAGCCGTACGGTTCTTGTGACTAGCTAGTTTGATCGTGCTTCGGGAAGAGATCTTCAACGATTATCATTAGCGTCGACGGGCCATCATCTTCGCCATCACGACTCGGTACGCGTAACCCAGGGATTGGGGGCTACTTCTCAGCACAGCTCCTTGTGGCAAACTGGCTTGCTAAGCCTGATCTCCCGTTTACAAGCGGCCCCAGTTTCGCGAAACGTCGCCTTGTGCTCCTCTCTCCCTCACCGATCTCGTTCTCTGAACCCGCCTTCTGGTTCTGAGACAAGCAGCGTGTAGCGTACTAAGCAATTCATTTAACCAGTAAGTTGGGCGCCGCATCAACGTTCTCGATCCCGCTATCCGGCCGAAGTGCCCCAACAATGAGGTCTTTGTTGAAGGCTTTCGTCTTCTATTTTAGCTTGCTGGTCGTCTTCTCCGTGCCGTACCAATTAGCCGAGGTGTGTCGCCAATATTCACTACAAGGAAATATTCTCAGAAGATAACTTTTACAAACAAAACATACAGAATTCCATTTAAAATATTAAGCACATTTTAGTTGAACACATTAAATTTCTTAAAATTTCATTAAAATATTGGGTGTATCCCCCTCCACTACTACGCCACTGGCATTTGTCATGGACATGTAAGAATATTCGTCGGTCCTATTTTACCTGTTTATTTGGCAGTGCTTTACATTCGAAGAGGCACAGTAATTTATTTTACAGATAAAAACATGTAAAACTCTATCATCATACCATAAAATTCGATGTGATGTTTTTTTGCTCCATGTAATACTGGAAGATTTTCAAGAACTCTAACTCAAATTTATCAATCTCTTGTTGAGCACCGACGATTTAGTACATGCTGTAAAAAATGTTTGTTTCGTATGACGAACACCGTTAAGAAACAGTTCGTTAGTTTCGTCTACTATATGCAAATCCATGTGACTTACTCGTGCAAACCAACCGAACAAACGAGAGCTGTGTTCCACATTACATCATCTCGCATCTTGTGTCGAGACGAAATAGCAAGATATCTAGTACAATATGATACAGAAAAAAATAATCATAAAACCATAAAAGTGTACAAACATCAGGGTGGGAATTTGCAATGCCTTTTCTAGGTATCCGTTTAAATTATTCCGTCAGTGACTATACATTTTGTAAAGTTTTGTTTTACGGGGCGGCGGCAATAGACGAGACTGTTCATTCAAGTTCATTGGCATGAAGAAGGTACGGCAAGACTATTGAAGTGTATGTACTTTCATTCATACACCCCTCGCATGTGCATATTTGATGTTTATTTGCATATTTTCACGAAGGAAATTCAAAACGCTCAGGTAGAAACACCGACAGGTCGTACTGCACCTGAAAGTCATTGAAGCCGGTCGTTTCAATAGGACTTCAATGTCTAGTACAATATGTGTGTTAGCTAGCGTTTTTTTTTTGGGAAAACCCAAACACTTTATTCGGGTTGAGCGTGAGAAATTTTGTTCCTATGATTAACCACGTAACCACTTAAAAGAAGAGACGTTATTTTTGTCTCAGAAGATATTGTCTGGAACGGTAGCGCATGACTTCAGTCAGACTGCATGAGAATATGTACTTTTAGTATACGACCACTCGTCAGTATTGTCTTTGACGATTTTCTCTCTAACAAGAGTATTTCAGTATCGGTTGATAGAATCATTTCGTTTTCATTGAGATTACACATGGTAAGTTAGTTTGCTATATGCTTTCCTGGTAAATAAATTTACACCGCGAATTGGAAAGAGGTACAACAATTATATTGATAAATATCAAAAGAATCATAACCAAATAATTATGTCACGCGAAAATCTACTCACAATGCATTTACTATAGATTGGTTGTTATCGATACGAACAAAACCAACGTTGTACGCACTTTCTCAGATTGTACATTGTACAGAATGTTCGGTTTGTTTGTTTGTTACCATCAATTTAATTGACGTGTGAGTATTAATTAGTCGGTGTTAAGTCAGACCGGACTAAGTGACATTGTATTAACTTCAAGAAAAGCGAGTTTAAAGTTTGAATCGCCACATCCTTTACATTGTAATTCAAAATTTATTTTTGCCATAACTCATGCTAATTTTAACATTTTACAATTCTGGCAAAAGTCAAATGTTGCTGAATAAATTTTTTATCCAGTGCTATCATTATCTCACTTTTTGAGATTTTGCGACTTAGTCCGGTCTGACTTAACACCGACCAATTTCGACATGTTGAATATTTTGACATATTGAATATCCTACTGGTATTTACCCGTTTGACTTTTGAATTTCAAGGATACACTTCGTTTTTGCGGGAATTTGGAGGCAAAAAACAGAGTCCGAATTTAATGGAAGCGCAGTAATGTCAAAAGGCGAGATCTCAGTGTTTGCGAAATAAACGTTATGAGTTTTTTTTCCTTAAACCAATTATATTATCAAATTTAAGAAATTCAAGCAGAATGCAAAAAATTCTGTAAAAAGGTTGTGGAAGAATTCTATGCGCTGGCGTAAAGAAATAAATCATTAATTTATGAGCATCATGCACAGAGTTGGAGTAGTTGTGCTACTAGGTTAAAACCCTCTAAAGGATAAAAAACAAAATTCTGAAAATTATTATTAAGCGTCCTCCCTGGTATAGCACATATGGGTTGCACAGACTCGCAAACAGATTAGATAAAGAAGAGGCGAATGATCTTAAGGTTAAAACTGCTATAATCTAAATTTAAAAAAAGGATCAATTATAACGAATAGTATTGTAAACCTCATCCGAGAAAAATCGATCCAAACATGAATTACAAAGATTGCTTTGCTTTAAATAGTATGAATTCGTTTTTGCCATGATTTATTTAAAGGGATCGTCTGATGTAAAGTGCTCAAACTGAAAGTTATTTTGATTTACGACTTTGAAGACAAGGCAACAACCTTGGGTAATATAAAGCTTTATTTATACATTCATTATGCACGAAAAAAAGTATTTTTCAGTCACGCAGCGCCATAGATACGAGTGTTTTAAGAGTAGATGTCCAATCATTTCCATGTCGCACAGTGGCACCTGTTCATACAATATTGTGACAAAATTATAAAAACTGAAAGGGGTTGCCCTATGGGGTTGCACGAACTGTAGACGTAGGACTATACTACTTAATGTAAAATGTTTATTTTCTTAGTACATTTAGAGTAATAATAAACCAAATATATTTCTTATGTATAGTTTAAGCACAAACAAACAACATCGAATGTTACATATTGAACGAAACCTTCTTGGTTATCAGGTCATTTTAGTTGTAGTAGGTGATCGAATCCGATTAAACTTATTTGAGAAGATCTGAAGAGCACAAGATCTGCTTTTAAAAATTGTGAAAACTTTTCGATTGTGTGTGGTAAAAAACTCGGGCCGGCGAAGAAAAATCAAATTTTAGACAATATAATCACATTTCATGTATAGACCAAGCTTTCTAGTTATATTTTGCCATTATTGTAACTTTCCTAAAGTACGCGTACAGTGGTCTTATTCCTATATCGAAACTATAAATATACAAGAATCGAAAATAATTTTATATATGAACTTAGATGCGTTTTTGCAACGATTTTTCAAGTGGCAGTGTATTCATCCATAAATAGGCTTTGTAGTATGTACCTATTAGCAGAATCAAAATAGGATAGGCTGAGTGGAAATGAATCACGTGAATCAATGAATTGATCGAACGTAAATAATAAACTTTCGTTGCGCTTTCCATCGATCCGCGTAAATTTGTTGCAAAGAAAGTTTTCGTCTTTGCGCAACGAAAACACAGATTGCTATCATGCAGGTTACGGATTTAGACTGCCCAGAAAAATAATGAATTTTTGAAAACTTAATCGGCCCACCCCTGAGTCGATTACTAGTCCCACCAGGAGTACTTGTTCCAAATTTGAAGCGAATCGGACAAGTCTAATTTGTATGGGATTTTTCGACAATTTACATGAAGAAAACCCACTATCTCGCATTTTTACCACTAGATGGCACTGTATGCATCGTATTATCACTGTAAGTGAAAATAAGAAAGATAATTTAATTCTCTACAACTTTGTCGAAGACTGCTTGTCAATCCGGCTTTGTTAAAAGAAGTTATTAAGCTTTTAACGAAGTGATCTCTGAGTCAGTTTTCCATGGGGCCTAGCAGTGCATGGTTATGTATCAGTACTTGATTCCCACGTACTATAAATTTTTGTGAAATAACCGTTAGATTTAGCTCAATAGTATGTTCAGAAGAATTGTAGTAAGTAATACGAGTCATGTTAGGGTTGAATAAATTTAATTTCCAACTGTGACTACATAGAGGGCGCCAGCACTAACTTTTCATAGAAGGGAGATAGAATATCGAAATGTTCAGAAGAATTATTGAAAAATGCCTGCTATACAACTTTGTAGAAGACACCTAATATCTATCTCTTTCCGTTGAAAAGTTAGTGTTGGCGCCCTCTATGCGGTAAAATGTGGAACAAAAACTTTCTAACCAAAACATGACTCGTATTATTTACTACAACTCTTCTGAACATACCATTGAGGTAAATCTAACAGTTATTTCATCTCTGTGAAAATTTCATCAAAATGCCAAATCTGTGAAAATTTCATCAAAATGCCAAAAATCTGCCATCTGTGATCAAAAATTGTGAAAAAAATCTGTGACATTACAGAAAAATCTGTTAATATGGTAACCCTGCTAACAAATTAGATATACCTAGCATTCGCCTCAAACGTTGAACCCAAGCGCACAAAGCAAAATGAGTCAACGCTGATGATGGGTAGAGCGAAGAGACAACTAGTGTTACGACACTATGTTAATCGTGTTCGCAAATGGAGCTCGAATGTATAAGCTATTTTGTGTTTGAACGGACATGCTCAGTCGCGTGTTGGACGGCACTGGGTAGCGTACCTCCACAGCCAGTGTAACGGACTTTTAGCTCAGCTACATTTGCTGTGAAAACACACAGCGCAGTGATCTGCTTCGTTGTGAAAACACACAGCGCAGTGATCTGCTTCGTTGTGAAAACACACAGCGCAGTGATCTGCTTCGCCTGCCGTTCAACAGGCAACTGAGCTTGTTCTGCGAAATCCGTTCTTTAAATAATTGATGGTGACGTCACTCATAGAAGCGTAGCGCGCTATGTACATAAATGTGTCGTGCCGGACATGGGAAGCGCTATCTTTTGTGTGTAAATGCGCGATATGTTGACTAGGTTGTACATTATTTAAATTTTTAATGCAATGATAAAATCTTTGGGTTTACCTATTGGAATCTATTCTTAAAAGTATTTCGGGTCGATATGTGCAAAAAATTTGATAATTTATCGTGAGATGGCTGAATTATATTCGTTTAAAATTGGACCACTTTTCGTTACATACATTTTTTGTAAAATTTGCAAAGTGCACCCCCATATCGAAAACAAAAACGTAGTCCTGCGTCAAAATTGGTCTATGGAGCTAAAATTGGCGGACTCAAATGACAACAGTTAAAGGGTCCTAAATAAAGACAAAAAATTGGGGTTTTAACTAATTTGGGGTCGTGAATCCATTCCTGCTATGGGACACCATCTCAAAAATTGGAAGACGTATAAAGATAAATTATTGATATGACCAGTGCGGAAAAATGTCAATTTCACACGAAAATTTTCTTTTCAAGTGTAACTGCGAGTCATTCACTGTAAGCATACCACCACTATATCAGTTGACTTCTGCTGTCGTTTTCGTTTGAGCCACTCAGAGTTCACTGTCAATTAAATAACAGCTTTTGGTCATTTGACGTTTTTGCCTGTTTAGTTTCTATTGAAAAACACCTAAATGAATATGAATATGCATGATCCGGATTCCTTTATGCAAAAACGTGAATTTTCATGATCTTAAGGCATTGATCGCAAAAATACTCCATTGGCGATTTCGAAGCATCTCTGGTGGTGCGCATACCGTACTATCTGAGACATAAAAGAAATTATACACTCCATCATAGACAATCATCCTAACGCTAATGGTGAAACATCAAGAACGCGCCAGAGAATCTTGATTGACACCCTTCGACAAAATTTTGACCGTACCAACCAGTAACGCGGGTGAGGTCGTGTAAACTGTCGAATACGAATTGCCAATTACCATAGCTTAATTTAACACCTGTAATAAATTATTCAAAACTACTCTTGCCGGAAAGATTTTCGATAAAAAATTAGAAATTTTGATTAGGTAAGGCGGACAAGTTTATCTGAAACTGTCATCATTAAGCTTTTTGTTTATCCGTGAGTTAGCCCCCGATTTACCTTACATCCCAGTTTCTTTAATTGGGATGTAAGATAAACTAAAAAATTTCTCTGAAAATTACAAATTCGACGAACAATAATAGTAAATATAAATGCAAATTCCATTGGCCAGTAATTCATTTTGCCATTGGCAGATATATCTGAACGCGTATGGTGCTACTTCAGGTTCGAGCGATTCTATTATTCTTAGTTGAGTCATGGATCCAGCTCGGGTACTTAAAATTAAAAATCTTCGATATCTTTGGTGATTTGCTGTATTAACAAGTCGGGTTCGGATCGAGTTTCTCAAATTATAAATTTTCTGGTTCGGGTTATCAAATTTTGAAACTCTTGGATTCGGGTCGGGTTCGGGTTTTACAAAGTTTTCATTCTCAGGTTCGGGTCGGGTTTGGGTTTGTCAATTTTAAAATGTTCGGGCTCATGTCGGGTTCGGGTTTTTCAATTATTATAATTTTGGGCTCGGGTCGGGTTCAGGCTTTTCAATTTTCAAGCTCTCGGGTTTGGGTTCGAAAAAATTGAAACCCGACCATCTCTAGCGGTAAGGGGGGTTACAAGGATCCAAAAGAGTGAAATAGTGTTATACGTTGCGCTTGTCGCAAGCAGCGGCCCCTCGCAAGCTAACCAATTATCCATTCGCATACCTGGTTTACTCGATATGTTCGGGTTTAATTCCTTCTTTCAAACATGAGTAGTTCATTGAATCTTTATGCCAAATAACTCTTGCACGCAAGCTTGTGATCTTTTCGTCTGCCCGGATTATTTAAACATTGGCGTTGATTCCTTCTTTCGAGCGTTCCTTGAATATATATTAAAATCGAAGTGAATGCACATTTTGATGAATGGTATGGTTGGCTTTTAGAGCATTTATCCTTCTTTTGCATTGAAAATGTTTCGTACTTCGACGTACCACCCGATTGCTTGGTTTACTAAAAAATATGATACTAAATGCATTCGAAAGTATTTTCATACCTTATGCCAAATGGTACATATACCACGGATTAACAGACATAATACTCGGAAAAAAATTCTTTGCTAACGTTAGCAGTCATATATATTAGCTATTAGCCGGAACTGTGATTGCATTTGCGGTTATGGTACCACTGATATATGCGCAAGTATGCGAGGGATAGACCACTAGTGAAAAATTTTTCTTGAGCGTGGGGGTTAACTTATTTGTAAATGAGTGGCTGGGTCCGTGTATATAAGGCGGACCTGTTTTGGCCAAACTGGCGAATCGAAATTTTTAAGGAATTTCATGATAGTGCTATGTCTGTTAGTCTGTGCTTGTACTACACGACTGTTATGGCGAATGGTCAACTACCATGTATAGTCTGATGTCAGACGATGTTATGCCAAAAGACTTTATGCCGAACTGGCTAGTCTTGCACAAAAGTTGCACTGTTAGTGCTGATTATTTGTAATTTGAATACATTTTATAAAACAAATACCCTTTTTTTAAACATGAGTTGTTCTTTTGAGTTTAATTTTTGAATACAGTGAAGACGAGGAATTCCACGAAGATCCGTCCGAAAATCATTAAAATCGTGACCGATCATCTTAGATTCCGATGAAACTTTGCACGTTTCACCGTCATGGAAGACTAAATATTTTCCACAGGTAATAAGATTATTTTGACTCAAGAGCAACTTTTCAAAAGGGCGTAAACGTTTCTACATGTATGAATTTCAAAATTTTTTCGTTCGATTACTATATTTTATACAGCAAAATTATCTAAGAACGAGTTACAGGGAATGAATACTTCTGTCTGAAAAAATATACACTGAAAAAAATGTTGTGTCATTTTTCAAAAAAACAAAAATTTATGATAAAAATTTAAATTGCGAAAAAACCCATTTTTTAAAATTTTATATATTTTGTTACCAAAAACCTAAAGAGAAAAGAAACATTTTGAATGTGATTGCATGATGGAGAAAAAATCGGTAAAAATTTTTTTCTTACAATAACTTCGTACATGTTTTTAAATTTCATACTAATTGACATAAAAAATTTTAATTTTATTACAGAATATAATTTTAAGCACCATATAAAATCAAAATGCATTTAGTAAAAATATTCCAAAATGCGATAGATTTCGAGATATTTGAAATTTTGTTCCTTCAAAAACAATTAATTCGTATAATTATGCTCTTTTTAAAAGTTATTCACGTTACCCCATCATAAAATGTCAAAAATTTAATGTTTCTCGTTTTAAAAACGTAAAAGCAACTTTTTAGTGTATTTGGATCATGGAGAAGCTTTCAATAAAAAATTTTCCTAACAACAACTTTTAACATATTTTTATAATTCTTACTATTTGCAGTCAAAAATACAATTTTCATACAATTTTGATTATGATTCTAAACGCCATTTTAAATCGAAATGCTCTTAACAAAAATTTTCTAAAATGTAGTATTTCTCGAGATATTTTAACTTTTGTTTTAACAACACAATTATTATGTGTTAACAACACAATTATTTGTTTTGATGGAGAAATGCGAATAACTTATGAAAGGTCGTAATAAAACAAAATAATTGTGTTGTTAAAACAAAAGTTAAAATATCTCGAGAACTGCTACATTTTAGAAAATTTTTGTTAAGAGCATTTCGATTTAGAATGGCGTTTAGAATCATATTCAAAAAGAAAATTGTATTTTTGACTGCAAATAATAAGAATTATAAAAATATGTCAAAAGTTGTTTTTAGGAAAACTTTTTTATTGAAAGCTTCTCCATGATCCAAATAAACTAAAAAAGTTGCTTTTACGTCTTTAAAACGATTAACATTAAATTTTTCACATTTTATGATAGGGTAACGCGAATAACTTTTAAAAAGAGCCTAATAACACAAATTGTTTTGAAGGAGAAAAATTTCAAATATCTCGAAAACTATCACATTTTGGAAGATTTTTGTTAAATGCATTTTGATTTTAAATGGTGCTTAGAATTATATTCTGTAATAAAATTACAATTTTGTATTTCAATTAGTATGAAATTTAAAAACATGTACGAAGTTATTGTTAGAAAAACTTTTTTACCGATTTTTTCTCCATCATGCAATCACATTCAAAATGTTTATTTTCTCTTTAGGTTTTCGGTAACAAAATATAAAAAATTTAAAAAAATGGTTTTTTTCGCCATTTAAATTTTTATCATAAATTTTTGTTTTTTTTTTGAAAAATAACACAACATTTTTTTTCAGTGTATATCTTTGACAGACAGAAGTATTCATTTCCTGTAACTTGTTCTCAGAGAGTTTTGCTGTATAAAATACAGTAATTGAACAAAAAAATTTGAAATTCATACACGTAGAAACGTTTACGCCCTTTTTGAAAAATTGCTCTTGTATCAAAATATTCCAATTGCCAGAGAATATCATGGAGATTCATAGAGTGAACACACTTGCAAAGTTTCGTTCGAATCGACGATGGTCATATTTTGCGGTCGGCCGGTTTCTCATGGAATCCCTCACCCGTTTTTATCAGCTCCTTGGTGAATTTTAGGCTGATTAAACGAAGACATTGACAAAATCGGAACATACATTTTTCTTTCTTTTTAAGAAACCAAAGCTCTTAAAACATTCTTCTTTAGTTCTTAGATATAACCTCATAAGCTTAAGGGGTCTGACAGCGAAAAAAAAATTTTTTTTTTGCATATTTCGGATCTCTAAGATAAGAAAACTATGCTCAAGAAAGAATTTACCCGAATTCAACTTGGTTCATTTGCTAGAGCCCATCAAACTACCAACTATCAATTTTCATATGAAGCTGATTAAATCGGGTCAAAAAGCTGATAAAGTCGGGGGTAGATAAATCGAGTGCTGATAAAATCGGGTCTTCACTGTATTTGTTTTGATACACTTTTGAAGTTAAACAATGTTTAGTTTCAGATTTTAGAGATATTGACTCGGATCAAGGTATCTTATTTGTTCATATGACTGCAAAATGATTAAAAAGGCATATTCAAAGAACTGCTCATGTTTGAAAAAAGGAATCACTCCCTATGTTCGAGTAAACCGGTTATACGAGTGGATAACAGGTTTACTTGCGAGGGGCCGATGTTTTCGAAGGTACATCCTCAGCAGCTTTACACCGCATCAGTTCCTTGAATTGGGTAATGCGCAAAACTTTGGCTTGACCTCAAAAAATGAATAAAAACATTAACTTTGCAGGAGAATGGGACCTTCTGGAGAATGCCTTTCTAGGAAATATTATTCTGGGGAATGGTACATTCTGGGGGATTGATTTCTGGGCAATGGCCTTCTGGGAAATGGCTTTCTGGGAAACGGTTTTCTGCGGAATGTAAAACAATCGAAAATAACGACCCACCAATAACTGATGCGTTTTGATTCCAGAAACAAACTTTCAGTACGAACAGTGAAATAACGATTGCACCTAGTACCTCCAAACAAACAACCAATAAAAAAAAATGTTGAAGACGGATATCAATAGCAATCAGTAAAAACAAGAAACAAAAAAGTGGGTCCTCGTGAACAACAAGGCAACAGTAACGATGATGACATAAACGTGCACGATAACGCGAGAAAAAGCAAACCGATTGAACCTCAAGCCGCTGTGGGCATAAGGAAAAAGCAGCGGCAATTGTATCCTACAAAAAACGTTCAATTCAAACTTGAGGAGAGTTAAACACTAATCTGAGACGCTCCCGAGCAAAGTCAAACATCAAAATTACAGCAAGCAGACATCATATTTTGATACCAGCCATCAAATTGAAATCTTATTATGATATCGGTTGAAGCTTTTTCAGATATGACATCAAATTTTGATCTCATTTTGATGTGCTTTGCGTTCTTTAGAAAAAATTATTTCAATTTCAATTTATTTGGCATACATCGAATTGATTATTTATTTTGTTATCAATGAAATATCGCAATATCTCAATAAGTTTTAAATTTGCTTTCACTGATATCATAAATAGTTTTGTGTTTGGTGTCGTAGGACAATTTTTCTGCTTTCGATTTTGATCTTTTAACCGTTAAAACAACCAAAACGGTATCACCAAAGCAATCATTACCTACTACATCACAACATCAAGTTTAGTTCTCAATTTGATATCAGACTCTGCTCGGATAGGGTCAGCTTTAAATCGTTGATAATCGATGTGTACGAGAGATTTTTTTTTCTATGTTCAAACATTTATTCGACATTGAACTTTCCGGAAGCTTTATTGCGCCGAAGCAAAAAAATGTTCTGAACAATTTTAGATAGTTGTGATGATCGGTGAGCATGAAATAGAATCAATAACACACTTACAATCGCTAAATCTAAAATGGCAAACACGAAAAACTAGCAATGCTGTGCGTGAAAGTGCCGACATACTATATTCAACATTTAACACTAAATACAACAGAGATTGGTTGATTTTTATCGAACATACACATCAAGCTGCTCGCACCAAAAATTAAATAGAAACATAATTATGCGAAAAAACGTAAAATTTCAAACTACTCACAGTTTCCGGAGCTGAAGATCAGTGTCGCACTCTGCCGGTTCGGTTGCGGAATGTTCCTCGGACCGTCGGTCAAGGGATCGTAATCGGCAATCTTTCCAATGTTGCCGCCATTGTTCACAACATTACCGTTATTGTACTGATATTGCTGTTGTTGTTGCTGCTGTTGTGCGTACTGTTGCTGATGTCCATTGTAGCGTTGATGTTGTTGTTGTTGTGGTTGCTGGGAATGAGTATAGCCACCATCACCTTGCTGGTGGTGTTGTGTGTGATGATGTTGCTGGTGTTGTTGTTGCTGCTGCATGTGGTGATAATTATGAGTAGCACCATTGCTTCGTTCATTGCCGCCACCGCCACCCCCGCCAACACCCGCCTGCTGACTGTGGTGATAGTGACTGTTGTAGTTATTGTTATTGTTCACCATGGTGGCGTTCGGATTTGGTCTAGCGTAGTTATCGTACTGGTCGTAGTATTTTTGATTATTTCCCATAACTCCCGAGGGAGCTTGGGAGCTTTGCAACACGGTTTGACGTACCACATCGTTGGTATGTGTGCTACTATTGCTGCTGCTATTACTATTGTGATGGTAATGGTTCGGCTGCTGCTGGGGAGGAGCCTGTTGGTAAGCCTGTGCCGGTGTCGAAACGCCACCGTATGCCACTTTGCTGTAATTATTGTTCGCTTGGTACGCTTGTGATGATTGGTAGTTGTTCTGGCTCTGATTTAGATTGCTCAGATTGTGCTTGGTAAGCGTCGAGGTCGGTGTGATTTGTGCTTGCTGGGAAACAGCAGCAGTCGGATTGGCGGAGGCTGTTGCGCTATGACCCACAGAGGACAACGAAGACGATGATCCGGTCATGCCGGTTTGTGACAGTGAATGTGATGCTGGTGCCACAACCGGCGGTGGAGGAGGTGGTTGGTAATGGGGCAGTGATTCGGCGGCCAATTGCTCGGAAAAGTATTCCGATTCCAGCTCGTTGTTGTCTGTTTGGTGCACGGATCGGGGAAGGTGTGTAGATCCGCCACAAGGTGGGGTGATGATGATTCGGAAGGGTTGATGGTTGGTGGCGAGATGGCGCGTGTTTATATGATGATGCAATTCGTTAATGATTGACGAATAACGACAACGTGATGACAATTTATGAAAAGAAGCAAAGAAAAGCATATTGTAATAGATGTTAGAAATACATCAATATTTAGGGACGTACTGGAAAATACCAAAGGAACATTAGCAAACTATTACATGTAAAGAAAAATAACCATCGATAAAAAATAATGTACAATCGAATTCGAGGGATAACAAGCAAATAAACTATACTATACAATTTATACAATGTCTGGCTAAACACTCTTCCACGACCGTGTAGTCGAATTCGAAAGCTGTCTCATCTATCATCGCGTGCTGGGAAAGTAGACTAGACTACATCGGAAATGAAATCAGAAATGACAGAAATAAGGAAATCGAAAATTTGTCATCAATTTGCTACTTGAAATTCTTTTCACACCACTACTCTTTGCGATGCAGACCAGCGCCGATGGGTTCAATACTCTTCAGGGAACCAGAAAGTGTCCCAAAAAAGCCCATAATTGTTGCCAGTTACTCGAGTCGAATTTCTGCCAACGAACAAAAAAGTCTTTCGGTGGCGAACCGTAAAAGGCCCAAAAAGGTAAATTCAGTTTCCGATATACAAGTACCCTTGATTAGAGAATGGAAAGTGAAACGGTGCAATTATTTTCGTAGTGCAATATTTGATAGCGCAACCGTCAACAACGGTTTGCAGTCAGGGGCATTCAGCGACATTACAATACAAGCCAACCGCGATGTTTTTCTGGTATATTTACTCTTTCCTATTGTTATGGGTCTACAGGCCGAAACATTACTTTTGAACCGATACGGGCATTAGCCTTGCCAGTCTGCAGGAAATATGCCTTACTTGCGAAACGCGCGCGATGGCCAACCGACAGACAACAAACCGTGAACCATCTGGTCGTAGGTTGCTTATATAATGTAAGCGCCAGCTAGTAACGACATAACGAAGCCGATGGCCTATTGTTGGCAGTTCGGCGCAAAAAGGGTTTCTTTCGTTGGACCCATGAAATTTCGCGTGAGAAAACAATCGAAACTGGTACACACGCTCCATATTAAATTGCATCCAGTTGAACAAGTGTCTGTTTTGTTACACTCTAATATTTTCGATTTCTGGGCAGTTGGAAGGTTCGTTGGTAGTTTTTTTTTTCTAAGGTTCTAATTGTTGACATACTAATATTAGGCCTACGAGCATGATTAAGCGGAAAAGGGAATGTGAACCATCTCAGTCATATTAGAGACGTTGAGTGAATCTATGACAAACTGTCTGGGCAGGAACATAGTTTAGAACGAATCTGCAAGAAAATACAATAAAGAATTTATCAAGGTACTAAAATATATTCCAATTAACAATATTTCTTGAGTATTGAGGGCAGAGAAACAAATTTATGGTCAATAGCAAGTTTACTGGGGCCCTATTCTCACAGTCACGTCACCTAGTGACGTCACGTGACAGTGAAAAAACGCACTTAAGTGCCTGAACTCATACAAAGTGACAATTGTCACGCGAAATAACGATTCCAAGAGTCACTTTTGGTGACGCTAGGCACCGTGACTCGCAAAAAAGTGACGAAAGGGTCACCTCCTAGAATGTTGGTGACTAGAACAACAAAGCGCGTTTCATTTTTGGCAATATTGTGGGACTATCGAAAATGTTTCATATGGGAAAAATGGATTGTACGAAACTTACCTGGGTTCAATTCCGAACCCCGCACATAGGGTTGGAGATTTTTCTAAAGAAATTTATCTAACCCGA
This sequence comes from Topomyia yanbarensis, assembly GCF_030247195.1. Classification (NCBI taxonomy): domain Eukaryota; kingdom Metazoa; phylum Arthropoda; class Insecta; order Diptera; family Culicidae; genus Topomyia; species Topomyia yanbarensis. The sequence continues at coordinate 319,149,508 of NC_080672.1, read as the reverse complement.
CAAAGAGGCGAATGATCCTAAGGTTAAAACCTCTATAATCAAAACAAAAAAATATAATGGAAATTTTTCTAGTAAACAGTTTGTGCTTAAGGGGTTACACTACTAAAGAGCATAATAAATTAGCCAATTTCGGGAATTTTTCTAGGTGTAATAAAGAGATGAATCGAGTTCCTGTAAAATTGGATTTATAAGGGGAAGTGGGGCAATTCGGACCGCTGGCCAAAAGCGCATATATCATTTTCATGGCTGTCATGTAGCTTTGTTCTGTCTCACAAAATATTGCGGTTCTCAGTTTTCGTGTTCGTGTGCTAGGAGCGAATGTTGCTTCCCGATCAGAAACACATAACAAGAATATTTCAAAACTATATCTCCCCTTGTTACTTGTTATAATTTTCTGTTATTTTAACTACTAACGAGACCAAATTTATAACACAATATGTTACGAAAATTGCATTCTATTATAATCTTGTTATTTCATTCTGATCGGGTTCGGAGCGCATTTTTTTTGAAAAATGAGTACATCGAAAAACAATATTTTTGTTGGAAACAACAATTAATTAAATCAAGTGCATTATCATGATTTTGGATCTGCCGGATAATATCTTTTATTTATATCCTGTTTTGGGCGAGACTATCAACTGTTACTTAGGCCAAAATAGAAATTCATTTCTATTGCAAGAAATCGAAAAGAAATGGGTGGTCCGAATTGGAGCAGGTTTGGGGTAATTCGGATCTTTCATGTAGGGGAGACCGGGGCTAGTTGGCGGTGTTTTCAGTTTTCAATTTTTACTGCTTTGATGTAGGTAGATCTTGCAAAATAGAACACGCGGAATGGAAGAGCAGACTGTTGGCAACATCTCTGATTTTTTTAAAAGTGTTTGATGTATTGTCTCTATTTTTAGAGACAAAAATATGTGACGCGAAAAACCCGCCAACTTACCCCGGCCCCGGAGTGGTCACAACTGCCAATTCGTACTCATGAAATAGTTCACAAAACCATAAAACATTATTCATGTTTTCCATAAAACCATAAAACATTATTCATGTTCATGATTGCTAGTATATTAGTTACAACTCACCATTCGTGCTCGTGAAATAGTTCTCAAAATCAAAAAAAAAGTATTATTCATGAAAACGTGAACTGGTTCATGATGATAATATGCACGCCTGACCATTCGTGCTTGTAAAATAGTCCACAAAATGATAACATATTATCCATGGATTCATGATACCTAGTACATGACTAACGATCTATTTTGAGTGCTTATTATACTTAGAAGATATCCCTAATCTTTTTCAATTTTATGCAGTTCTGCACATGGCCATGAAATTTTCACGTGATCTCTTTCACGAAATTTTGATTTGGATTGCCAAGTGCGTTTGGTTTTTTACCAAAATATTCACATTTCTCGCCGGCAAACAGAACTTCTGTGTTTACTATCGAGACATCGTTCGATACCAGTCAGTTGATTAGCGTTTAGCGTTAGTGTCTAACAAGCAACAACTTGGTGCAGGTTTGGACTTATCTAACTAGCACTAAGTTGGTGTTAGTTACTGACGATGAGAATCTGAAATACTAAAAAGCTATACACAAATTTTCGTTTGTTCGGGTAAGTTATGTAGTCTTATAAGCCTAAGTGATACAAAATTCATTGTGTGGAGAAAAGGACAAAAACTGATTTCAAGGTACCTATCGATCGTAAATGTTAGTGCGAGTTACATTTTCGGACAGCTCGTTCACGTTTTCAGTACGCTCAGAGTAATCAAGAAGACATTGCGAGAGAAGTGAATTGAAATACTTGTAATACTAAAATGAACGATCATCATTCCGTTTAACTCTTGGTTATATTCGTAACGCATTATTTGATAGAATAGACCGTGTAAAAAAATGTTAATTGGAATATGCGCGTAAAAACTGTGTTAGTCCGAAAATTCGTGTAAAAGCAAGTTCTTTTGAATGCAAAAGACTTGGAAGATTTTTGGAAAAATGGAGGAGACAAATTTTGAAGCCACCTTTTGGATCGCACATCAACATGGGGTATTTTCAGAATGGCTTTGACATCGACCACGGACACCAACTCGTCTAAACCATTTAGAATATGCCCATTCCAAATATCTTCTAAGTGTTTGAACTCAAAATATTTTTCCACAAAAAAACGCGTGAGTTGGAAAATCCATCTAAAAGGACTTATATCCGCGTAGAAAAATCTGTTTCAGTTTTATTACCAGATACAATACTTTCCGTAAGTTTTTAACTGTTATGTGTCCGACGTGGTACCCGGGTACCTTTTTAGGTTTCAATGAAATTCCCAAATTTTTTACATAGCTGGAAGCTTTGTGACCTCTTAGAACTTCACTAAGTCATGCTTTTGGGCGTATAATATTGTTGATATAGTAAGGGTCTCCTGAATGTTTTTATTACGTAACAGGCTGACGTGGATACCCGGGTACCCCAAAACTGAAATGCTGATAAATACGGTAATTTCCAACCGATTTTGATAGTTTTAGGTGTTTTGGATTCGGGAACTCATCCCCTTTTAGGCTTGGTAAAAATGAATCAGGTTACTTTATTCGGTTCCCGGGAATCCGGAAGCATGTTCCAGTGCTGGAATATTATTTGTGAATTTTAATGGAATACTGGAAATATGGGTATCAATATTCTGGGAATTGCATCAGTAAGGTGTATTTCGTGGTTTTGGAACCATTTGGTGATTTAACCCCGGAACGGACATTCCAGAGCAGGTTCCCGTGGGGCCGTGAGTGGCCATTCCATTCTAATTCCGTTTTTCAAATTGCCATAGGGTCTCGTAACAATAACTAACAGACCCCCGAGACAAATTGAAGAGTTTTGATGCTCATATTGCTAGGACATTATTAAATGTTACAAATTATACTACTACTACTACTGGCATATTACTCCGGAAAATCCGGATTATTAAGAGCTAGATCTATTCATCCGGTTCAATTTTACAGAATCAAAAACGAGTTCCTGAATCCAAAACATCTAAAAGTGTCTAAATCGTTTAAAGGCAGCCATAGTTATGTGCATTTCAATTTGTGGGTTCCCGGGTACCGTAAACCGGGGTGACATTGATCACTTTTTGAAGTAATAATTACATATTTTTAGACGCAACACATTTTTGTCAAGTTTAATATTTTTAAACCATGTACTGATGTATGGAGAACAAGATTGGATGGTTTTACCTAAAATTCTCCGCTTCCAGCTATTTTTCCAAAAATGATTTCAAATTCAAGCCCGTTTTCGTATTTCGGGGTGACTTTGATAACCTACATGTTCACCCACATTAAGTTATTGATGTCAATGATTTTCATTCAAATGTTTGTTTAAACTAATTCTGGAAAGATACTCATTGTTAAATAGATGTTAATTGGTATTATACAAAGTATTTCAAAATACTGTACAATTCGAGTAAGCAAAATTCGTATAATTTGTGTCCAACTAGAAAAAAGAATTCTGAAAACTTTTAAAGCTGCTAAAATTGTTTAATTCAGTGCTTTATCAATGTAAAAAAAGTTTCATCCATTTTAACACGTTGGACTATTGAACAAAAAGAAATAGTGGGAATTTTAGCTTGAAATAATTTGAAATAATTGTCAACTAATTTCACAAAAAAATGTATTTAAAATAAGCAAACTCTTAAGAATAAATTTATATAAGTATAACAAATCAGTATTTTATAAGTTTAGAGTAAAAATCATTTCAAATTCAAATGATTCTGTAGACTATTCTGGTTTAATAAGCGATCTACGAAAAAAGTTTCAAGTGATCAAAGTCACGATGATCAAAGTCACCCCGGTTTACGGTACCTTCGTTGGCCTGTTAAAGATGATTCAACTTCTACTAATTGATGTATAAGATCTAGTCGGTTTTGCAAACACAAACATAAACAAAATTTATAAATTTATTTTCTTCCGTGGCGTGATTCAGAAAAATGCTATTCGGTCATAAATGGTTTACAATATCGCCTTGATGTCAAAGAGAAAGTAACAGGAAATGTTATGGGCATTCTGAAAAGCCTATTGTTGTTGATGAAGAAACGCGGAAAACTTATGAAAAGGTCGTAATAAAATAAAATAATTGTGTTGTTAAAACAAAATTTTAAATATTTCGAAAACTACATCTCAGAAAATTTTTGTTTTAAGCATTTTGATTTAAAATAACGTTTAGAATCATATTCAAAAAGAAAATTATGTTATCTTCAAATAGTATGAATTATAAATACTCTGAAAAAGTTTCTTTTACGTCTTTAAAACGATAAATATTAGATCGTTGATGGGGTAACGCGAATAACTTGTAAAAAGGGTACAATTGCACGAATTAATTGTTTTTGTTGGAACAAAATTCCAAATATCTCGAAAATTATTTCATTTCTGTAGATTTTTGTAAAAAGCATTTTGATTTAAAATGACATTTAGAATTATATTCTGTATTACAGAATTACAGGTTTGTATGCCAATTAGTATGACATTTAAAAACATGTATAAAGTTGTTGTTCGAAAAACCTTTTTACCGGTAAGTTCTCCATCATGCAAATGTTTTTGTTGACAAAATATAAAAAGTTTAAAAAATGGTATTTTTGCAATTGAAATTTTTAACATAATTTTTTTTAAGTGTATATTTTTTCGTACAGAAGTATTCATTCTCTGTAACGCATTCTCAGATAGTTTTGCTGTATAAAATATAGAAAAAGACCAATTTTTTTTTGAAATTAATGCGCGTAGAAACGTCTATGCTCTTTTAAAAAATTGCTCTTAAGTCAAAATAATCTTATTGATTGTGGAAAATGGACCTTAAGCAGCGTTATGCATTACATAAGATTCAATTTGATGTCCGAACAGAAAACAAAAACTTCGCTGAGCACCAAAAATAGTGACACAAATCGTATTCGTTATACAGTTCACGAAACAAGATACCGCGAATCAGTCGCACTTTAATGTGTCAGTTCATACTGTAGTAGTAACCTGAGTAAAAAATTCGATACTAATTAAAAACAGCATATCACGTTAAGACTAGGATAAATTATGAATATCATAATAACACTGCTAATATCATGAACATGAGTCACATTAGCCCACGTTTCGAATACGAAAATGAACTCAAGAATAAAATATCACGATAAATTGCGAAACTCGTGACTAAGATCCTGAATTCATGAAAATAAATAACACTACTTATAACTAAAATGCCAAAAATCGTGACCAAGATCCTAACATTGTGAGCATAAATCACACTACTCGTGATAAAAATATCAAAAATCGTAACTAAGATCCTGAAATCATGAACACTAATCACACTACTGTGTGAAATATCACGATAACGTGTATAGAAATTACGAAAATCGCGACCTGAAATCATGAATATAAATTACACTCCGATAGTAAAATCATGAACAAAGTATCACGGTAACGCGACAGGAAATTACGAAAATTGCGCAAAATCATGAACAACGTTTAACTGTCGGTTCTTTTAGTTGATATAGTTTACACCAGAGCTGCTAATTTTCAACAGGTTTGTTTGAACTTGAAGGAGGAACCAATCTCAAATCATGCCCTACGCTCAAACCGCAGGTGTTAGTTGCATCATTCATTCAAACAGCTTAGCCGATCAATGATTTTCCATTCATTTTCAATTTCATTGGTCCTGTGAATATCTCTCTACTAGGGTGGTACTGACTATGTTTTTCAAGCAAAACTACCATGAACATACTACACACTGTTCATGTAAGCTTAAAAATACTAAACATGTCAACATTTAACCTAAGCTACAGAGCAGATGATAGCTTTGGTTGGTGAATGAGAAGGAATCAATTTGAAATGAAGGCGATCGATTTGGTCATGAAAATCCCGCCAACTAGAAAGTGAATGATTGAGAGAGGCTTTGAATTTGAATCCTGGTTGCAGTAGATTCGACTGAAAGTTGACATTTGAAAATGAAAATTTGAACCAGTTAATCCAGGTACTACCGCGGTATACTTGAACCAAGGCTTTGTTCCAAAATTTAAAGGAAAACTAAAATATTGTAAAAAGTTACTCAGGAATTTTAGAATGTTTGCAATAGTTTTGTTTTCGAAATTTCAAGTATCGTCTTGCAAATACCTATGAAGTTTTGCCCAGACAACAGAAAAGTTTCGTAATTTTCATGATTAAAAGGTACTATACCTATGTATTATTCGCGATTTTTAAGTGTATACTTTAAGGCTCATGCAAATTAATAATGTATTCACTGGCTTCCTAATTCTTCGGAATCATATAGCTGCTCTTGATATTTTAACTTATCACAGTGCTTTAAGGAGTATTGTAAATGACGCTATTAAAACGACTGGATTTTCACGTTAGAAGGAGATTCTTTGTCCCTATGGAATGCGCATTATGCTTATCGATCCACCTCATTTCGGTTCTTCATACAGCGATCATTTGAAAGTTGTTTGCTAGCAAAATTTGAACCTTGTGTGAAATATCAGTAGAAATTAAAATTTCTTCCTGTTCGTGGTGCATTCTTCCCCTTTGTTGTGGTGTACCGTTGTTACTGTGCATTTTATCCCCACACGAATGCGTTTTGACCTACACTGAAAATAATCGACACTATAAAACCATATGCAATTAAACATCACTTTCATGTGCGTTCTCATGTTAAAAAGAAAAAGAAATTTTTTCCCTTTGAATTTCACATAAAAATCCATTAAAAAGCATTTCATATGGTGCTTCAAATCAAACAAATTCCACGTGAATACGACATATTTATCCATTGAATGTTCATTGCCAAACTATTGAGTCGTAAAGTATGAACTTTCCACATGACATTCGCATGAAAAATATGTAGGGTAAATGTACTATAATTCGCCCCCCTAAAACATTTGTTTGCAGAAAAACTTTAAATTTCAACAATTTTGAATTGCTCTAACTAATTTTATTTTATCATTCTCATCACGTATCATATAGTATCCAATAATCCTGAATAAAAGTGATTTCAAACATTAAATTAACGAAAAAAGAACAATATTCTAAATCAAGATGTGTTTCAATTTTCGTCCCCCTAAATTTAATCTTCGCCCCCCTCTTGCTCTATTCTTCGCCCCCGTGCGCCCACACACAATTTCACGACTTTTATCATGCTACAATATCACAGAATTGGTAATAGAGAAAAGATTAGACAAATCCAGATTATATTTTCAAAAACTGACTATCAAACAAATAATACGTTAACTTACAAGCTCTTGTATTTATAATCTTGTTATGTTGTGTTGTGTTGCGAAACGAGCGAGAAGCACTCCAAGTTCGTTCGTTCGCGAGCGTGTACGAAATATGATATGCCCATGATCGCATATTTGTCCCGTCTTCTATGGGATTTCCTATCTTTATGGGACTGATTTGCGGTCATGTGCAGAGCATGCCTAGCGCTCTTCATCGTTCGCGACTTGGTGAAGCAAAATCTCGAGCGGGAATCCTCGCAAGAAACCCAAGCTTTCATCTAGTATGTAGGGCATATCCAGGAAGCTTTTCTCGCAAAGTCTCGTGTGCTTTGTTATCTCGCAAGCGAGAAATGCGTTGAAGAGCACTCGCGAGTGTGGATGCACGAAGAGCATGGACTACTAATGGCATATTCGTTTTGGACAGTGCACTACACCGGTGTAGTCGGTGTTACACTCATTCAAACTTGGGTGTAATCAGTCTATCTCTTTCTTTGCACTACACCGGTGTAGCACCAAGAAAACACGAAAACGCCATAAGAGTGTTCTCGATATTTCGCGCGAACAAGGAAGGCGATGTACGCGCCAACGAAAGAGAATAGCAAAAACGAACAAACCATTCGTTAACTAAATATCATTATTAGAAAAATACTCTAAATGCTAGAAAAATCAAGACACCCAAGGCTTCTCACTATATTTTCGTAACTGCACAAGATTAAAAATTTATTTGGAATTATCAACTGATATTCTTTGTGTAAATCATGAATGAAACAGATATATTTTTTGGTAGTTGACTTGGAGCAACAATTTCAATTTCTTTCAAATATTTCGAATATACGCAAAATGACTACAGATGCTTACTTAAATTAAAAGGATATATGTGTAGATACGAAACAATAACTATTCTTTAGTCTTTCTTATCGTTATACGCAAAACTACTCCATGTGCAATGGAATACCCAATACACATGAGACAATTATACGTAGAGTGGCAGTATAAGTTCTTAAGAATGTTTTTCCAAATTATTATAAATATCCAAGTAGTAGAACCAACATTATGGCGTATTTCATTATTCCCTAATGAGGTCTCGGGTATATACTAGAAACTTTGCACGTGATTATCTCGAAATCATGGTTTCCAAAAACGTCTTTGCTGTGACTACGATTGCCGAAAATGTTTTCAACCGATGTCTCTTAGACAAAACGCGCTTTTGTGAAAATGGTTATAACTTCGACAATTAGGGTGGATGTACCAATAGTCGCATACTCAAGGAAAACTTTGGCTAAAAATCGATGAATAGACCTATGGGCAATGTTAAAACATTAAACAAAAGCTTTCAATCCCTACTTCATAGGAAAAATATAAAGATTGTTTAATAACCAATTTATGTATTCAAAACCGCTTGTACTACTATAGGAACACATGTACCAATAGTGATGCAATCGCTAATTTCTGGTCCTATTGTTGCAAATCCCATTGATTTCTTATGGGACTTGCAACTATAGGTACACTATGTCAACTATAGGTGCAAGGAAGCACTTATTCAAAGAACATCAACTTTTTAAAAGTTTTTTTTAGCAAATTTCAAGGATACCAGTTTTATTGTTGCATAATTTTAGGGCGATGAATCGATAAAAAAATATTTGTTGATGATTGGTACCTTAGTTAGACGTATAACCCACTACTGAAACTATTGGTGCACCTCAACTATAGGAGCACCCACCCTATTAATATTTATTCATGTTCACAAGTGGGTTTTGCAAAATAGACATTGTACTACGCTAGACGTATGATAAGTATTTGATATAAATAAGGCTACATACCTTCATAAAATTTCAAATTTTTCCCTTTTGTCCTGCACCTCAATATAAAAAATCCCTTAATCACAGACAGAAACTCCGTTGTATTTGTTTTCATTAAGGCTTTCCAAACGAATTAATTTTTCGCTTGTTTCTCTATAAACTATTAAAAAATGAATGGAGAGGTTGTATTTTGATAGGTTTTGTCTTCCTTACAGAGAAAGCCTAGAAACCTGCTCGGTGCTGTTTAGAATCCGCACATCATGAATGTACATTCGTAAAACATCAAACATTACGTTTGTAAAAGGTTTTCTAATTATAATTGATATAGTTTAATTGAATTGTTAATAACATATTTAAGAAATCGAAAACAACTGCGCTGGATTCAAAGATAGATTGTAGAATCTGATTATCTTCACTGCAACTGAATAGGCAGAGAGCAGTCTTGTGGCGCTCTTATTTTTCCAGTATATAAAAAAGGTACTTTCGTTTAGTTACCAAGTAGTTATAGATATTGACCTTAGAAAGAGTGAATAGCTCTGTAAATAGCGAAAAGCGAAACGAAAACAGGTTATGGTATTTTAGAAAATTGTCTATTTCAGCCATCTATATTACTTTCGAGAACATCAGAAATCGCTTGAAGCTCCATAATAGAAGTTATGGTGAAAAAACTGTTTTTGAGGGGCCTTTCACAAACAACGCCCTGTATCTCGAAAACCAAGAGCTTCCGAAAGAAATCTTCCTGGTAAGTTTCTCTACAACTTAATTGAAGTGAGTATTTTTCTATCTAAATTATTGAAGAAAATAAATTTCGTAACTAACTATTAAGAGGATTAGTCAACGATCCGATGTGATTGAAAGAAAGAGCGTTTTATTTCAAGAAATTTCCTCAAAGACTTCACATAACTAAAATCAATAGTCTACTTTGTGACCACTGTGGAACGGGGCGAAAATAGAAACCCATACGAAGAAAAGAACGCTATATGGGATTTCGCCAGGGGCGAAGATTAGAATTGAGTTTCATCTTGCGTTAATTTTCGACACTTTTTAAAATTGTTCAAACTTAATTAAAGAAAGGTAATAATCGCGGATGTGCGTTTACATGTATTCCTGCAATGCTTAAAAACATTACTATTGAATATTGTAACGCTTACTCACAAAATTTATAAAACTTTCCCCGCGATAAAAAATTGTCACCATTTTTAGTTTTCAGGAAAATAAGTGCTCTACAGGTATTACTTTATTTACGACTAAAAATACGTTATGAAATATTTTTGTTGAAAATAGGGCAGTTTTCACATTTTATTCGACTTAGTTTGTTTTTCAGTAATAGTCGAAAGCGGAGTTCCAGATCGTAAAGCAGATAGAATTATTTATAATTGTTCTGCAAGGGGGGCGAAAATTAGGGAGGGGGCGAAGAATGATACTTGTACCCTAGTGCATTTCTACATGTAAAATAATCGATTTCACAAATTCTTCTGCCAATGAAATCTATAAGCAAAACAAAGTGATATTCACGTGTAATTAATTTGGAAAATTTAGTCAATGGTGTTTCTTATGATTTTGATGTGCTTTTCACACCATGTTCGCATGAATTTCATTTTAAAACCATATTTCCCACACTCGAATGGATATTCAAGTGGCAACCGTGTGCATTTCATGTGTTTGTGGATTGAAATAATTCAATAGATTTCCACTTGATGTTAACGTGTTAAGTTTTTTCAGTGTATCAATATTTAAAAGACTAATTGAAAGTATTTCGGAAAAATGTAATATTTTTTATGTTTTTGAATATTTGGCGTTATGATTGTGTTTGTTAAAAAATATGTAAATAAAATGATGCAAGGTGCACTTTGCACCTTAAGGAGCAAATTTTGGGTAAAACAATTTTCCTCTCCCAATGAAAAAATGGGCAAACCACATTTGTTCTTGAAGGGCACAGGACCTCCTTAGTTGAGGAAAACTGGATTTCACTTAAATTTTTCTCCTTAGGGAAAAATATAGCAAAATGTATCTAGCATTGGCTTGCTAAGCCGAACCAAATGTGTTTCGATTTCATTAGCCCTCATCAGCTTCAAAATGATCTCCTCTGCTTGCGGGACATCACGCTTAACTGATGGTTTGCTCAGTTAGTGTCTATAACTAATTCAGTAATAGGTTTTGTACACATCACGGGCAAATGTGGTTTAACTGAATTTTCTCCTTAGGAGAGATGTTTCAGCTCTCTTCACCCAAAATTTTCTCCATAGGGAGAAATATAGCAATGTGTAGGAATAACCAGTTACACTGACTCAGTATCACTCTTCAGATACGGCGTAGCTCGGGTGTTCTGGAATCAGTACACCGTGCGTCGAGTGAAGAGAGCTAAAGTATTTGTTTTGCTGTGGGCGAATCTCCACACCAATTCGCCACCAGATAGCTCTTTAGGTTTGACTGAAAGCTTCTTAGAAAATCAAAACAGTGGGGTCTCTAGCACATATGTCCTTCATGATAATACGGATAATGTCTTTATTGTTTAAGGGGGCGTCTGGTGTAAAATGCTCAAACCGAATGTAATTTTGTTTTACGATTTTGAAGGCACAGCAACAATGGACCTCTTGTGCAATGTTAAGGTTTATTTATATATTCGTTATGTACGAAAAAAAATATTTTCAGTCACGCAGAGCCACACAAACGAGCGTTCCAAGAGTAGACATCCAACCATTTCCACGTCGAGGATCTCCACGGCGGACATGATAACTCTTGATAAAATTATCCGAAACAGGAAATTCAATAAGATTTACACTTACACTTGTAGTTACTCGATGAACCAAAGATAATAGAAAAAAGTTAGATTTTCGGAAAATAGTATCATAAAACACAAAAATTCATTTTTAAAAATAAAATTCGCTCACTTTTCTTCAAAACAATGGGGATAAAAATTATTCAGTTTTCCTAGGTTCGACGACTGGCTACACATATTTTGCATACTCATAAAAAATCAAATCATTCCGTTGAATCGTTTTTGAGTTATCGTGTCCACCAATTTGAAAAATGCGGTTTCGGCGAACAATCTATCTGCGGGGTGACAGCAATTATACGCGAGAAACGCATTATTGTTTAGAACAAAAGAAGGTCAGCGTGGCAACTGAGATTGTGTGAGACTATTCTAGAGGTTCGATACTAACAATTAAACGAATAAAAAATCATTTTTACTCATTACAGCAGACGCTCCCCTTAATGCTGTATATTTAACGTTAAATGAACTGTGACTTATTATTCTTTCCAATCTAATAATTCACCATAATTCCTTTCCTTATTTGTCCTCATTGGATACTGGTACCTTTTGTGTTTAAAAGCAATAATATACCTACAATTAATGACTGGAAACTTTTCGACTAAATTATTTCAAAACAGACCCAATTCAACATTTTGTTTATCCTGATTGGTTGTAATAACATCAATTGAACTCGCCAAGGCCAGCCAAACGGTGGAAATAAATCAAAAACGAAAGAAACGGAGTGAAAACCAAAACACTCGGAGGATCCGCTTCAAGTACCACGAAATAGTAGCCTACACAAAGCCCGAACCGAGCCCCCGTGGTGGGTAAACGGACCCAGCCACATTTTCCACTCCAACCGAACACACCGCGAACTCACTACTCACCTTTACTATCGATAATTTCTGTACATTCTCTTTGTCTTTCCATGGCAGCTTTCTTCTGTAAGTCACCGTGGTAGGCAACGTTGGAGATGTTTTTCGTGTTTTGCTTGATTCGCAGTGTTTCGGGATCGTCAGCGACCTTGTTTTGTTGTTGTTGTTGTTGATGATGTTGGTTTAGTTTAGCAGTATTTCACCATTCCGCCAAATCCATTCGAAGAGCGGTCCGCACCGAAACAAGAGCACATCCGGGGGCCGAAAGTTTTCCGGTCGGTTCAATGGGTTCGTCGTTCGTGATTTGTTCAAGTTCCGCCAAGAGGTTTGTTTGGTGGTTGTTTGTTTGTTGTCGATGTGCGCGAATAGCATGCGAAGACGGTTATCATCATTTGGTGCGCCGAGCATGGTAAAAGAAAGAAAAGAGAAAAAAACACAGAAAACGAAACTTGGATTAAAGAGTTCCACGGGTGTACTAATTTAATTGAAATTTTGCGAGCAAGAAAGTGTCGGTCGATTAGAAATGTTCCCCTCTCGAAAAAAGTGAAATGGAATGTGGGGTTTTCCTCGTTGTATGTTGAATGATTATTCAGCAAACAATCGCGTAGCTCGTTGAACGAGGTGATAATCAGCTTTTTTGAAGGTTGTTTCTGTTTTGATTTTCGGATAGAGAAAATTGAATTGAATAATCATGAGAGTGCGAACAGTTTTATATTGAGGTTTAATTTGAAATGTTTCGTTTTAGGCGTACTGCGAACAAGCGTACAGTTTTTTCACTTTCTTACCGGATCGGGTTTGAAAAACACATTTGAAACAAGGGAATATATTATAAACCTATTACAAGTTCCTTACTAAATTCATTTGAGAAACCTTATATTTCTTATTAGATCTTCAAATAGACTACTTCTCATCGATACAATCTTGAAGTAACCCTAATATTTATTCAAGACGAATTTTATATATTTAATGGTTCTTAAAGTTATTAACCAAGTACGTCTTTTGGTACGGTTTTATTGAATATTTAGTGCTTGCCTCTTATGAAATACTCATTCAAATCAATACACTTACCATCAAGGTCTCACAAGAAAGTTGTGTCAAGAGAAATAAATTCTCTGAATTTTTAAAATGAGTCACGCATATTTATAATGCAACGAGGCCATAAATAGCAAAATAGTATTGGGGAATCTTTAACTAATGTACTATGAGTATAATAATTATAGGTTATTTCGTTTCACCGGTGACCGAGACACGTGTGCGATATTACTCCTTAGTGGAGAAAAAATTAGGTAATTTTTTTTTTCTCCACTAAGGATAAAATTGTTTAAAGCCACATTTTCTCGTGAAGGGCTAAACTAAACTGGAGCGTTTTGGAGCTAGTGCCAATCCGGTGCTAGCTTAATCCTGTCATTTAGTTAGTGTCGCATTCTGATTGGAGGAACTCGAAAAGCATCTCCATTCCTAATTTAATTGTGGGTTTTGTACCCTTTACTGGAAAATGTGGTTAGAGAAGAGGAGAAAAATAGTTTTTACCTAAATGTTTCTCCACTAAGGAGAAATATAGCATAGTGATGGATATACGTTATTCAGTCGTCTCAAAGATCCTCCAAAGGTTCAAGGGCACAGTATTTTAAAACGCCGTCTTCGCGCTCAAAATCAATAACGTGTAAACCGTTTACTACAAAAGTAAAGTTTGTTCGGAGAAGTTTTTATCTTTATGATTGATTGCACTTCTATAGGGATACACAGTTCAGTGATTAATCCACCTATAAGTGGAACTCAAAATTTATTTTCCATAGTAATTTGTGACTTTATGTCTTCAATAAAATTGTAGCAAGATCAATTGCATAGGCATTTTATGTCTAGCTATAACAGTTCTTGAGTAATCGATAATTTTATATGGAACTATAACTTTAAACGTCATTCTATTACATTCTTTGTATCTTCTACAAAGTTTTTCGCTGTATTAAAACATGTGCTTTTGCTTCTTATCTGTTGAATTTAAGAAGATACAAAATCCCCCCAGTTGAACAAACAACACGAAGTCGGAAACGATCGGTAAAAATTTGGAAAAATTTCACCGCCGGTGATCACATCGTCGCACAGTGGTTTTTTTCGTCAAAAGTGTGCGAAAACGGTAAAGCGTACAGCAATGCTGTCTTCTGGAATGTTTTAAAACTACCCAAGACCTTCATTTTGATACTATAGTTATAGTGATTAATCTCCTTTGAAGTTAGATTTTGCATATAAATTTTCCAAAATATAAAAACCTGTTTTAATTCACCTAATGGTGTAATTGTGCCTTTCTCATTTATTCAATAGCTGGTTACATATTTAATATAATTGTGAAAATGTCTTTTACATTCTTATTACACTTTGCACATATTTACAAGGGCACGACTACAACAAAACTCATGAGCCACATGTTGACCATTACGTCCTTTGAACAAAAATATAATATTTAAATGGATAAATAAGCATGATTTAAATGTTGTCTTCGTGTTAACATATTTTGGAATGCAGTGGGACCTTGGGACCTGTAGCCCCCCTCCCCCCTTTAGCTGACACTTCTATCTAATCTGTCTGAAGCTTTGGTAAAAAAATGGACTGCCTGAAACTAACTCAATTGCAGTGAATGCGATCCGTCAGTGCATTAGCAGTGCGTAATATACGCACTAGTTTTGTACATACACATATTGTGGTTCTGATGAAGAATGATGTTCACAATGCCTTTGATGGTTCCTGAAATTAATAAATTTCCTTTTTCCTTTGAATCTTAATGATTTTCATTCATATTTTTCCATTTTTAGTAAATTTTTAGTGAATTTGAGATTTGGTTTAAGAAAATCGGTTCAGTCATCACCGAGTAATCGATGTGACTAATTCTGGAATACGTCCAGAACCCGAGAATTCCGAAACTGTCGATAATGGACAATATATTCAAAGAATCTTTGGTTGGCATCAGTGATTTATACTTCCAAATAGAAATGATGTGATCTAGACTTGCAAATAGAAATGGATTTTTAACCATTGAAGTATTACGGTTGTATCGGTTTATATGGGAAATTCCTATGTGGCCGCAATAACCAACCTGTAACTGTGTAATCAAATGTCGGATATAAATGAAATTCAATGGCAGTTCATGGGAGTATTGTATCTTTAATTCGAAATTTGTAAAAATCGGCCAGGAATTCCCTGAGAAAAAGGTGAGACATTAACTTACGAACTTGGAAAGTACCCGGGGGCTTCGAGAACCGTCATAGGTGGCCAATGCGGTCAAAGCTGCTTAAAATCATCATTAGTGACCAAGACCCGCAAATTCGAGTTATGTTGCACCCATTTCAATATGTATTACACCGCTTGGACATCATGGTGTTACCATATTATATGGGAATTTGCTGGGTGACCGCACTCTTCAACCCGTCACTCCGGAGCCACAAGTCCGATCGACAAAAAAATCAATAGCAGCTTATGGGAATGTTATACCTTTTATTACAAATGTCCGATTCGGTTCAGCCATCTCTGAGAAAAGTGGGTGAGTTTAGAAAATTGAATGATATATAAGACTCGGCCCTCCGGGTCTCGGTTAAAAAGTCGGCTTTCAGTGATGGCATATCCTTTCTATTGAGAAAGGCAAAACACAAATATTGAAGAACTTGTTTTTACGAACATGTTTACTGAAGACCCAAAATCTCTATTTATACTACACTCGAGGTTATTGACCGTTGTTTGTGAATGACATTTTTTTTCAACATAACTTCATAAATATCTTAGATACAGCTTCAATATGTTCAACAAAGTTGTTCGTATTATTAAGATACGTATCTTTGCAGATCATCGGTCTATATCTCTTGCGACTTAGAAGTTATTGAGTAATTTTTGGTAAAATTAGCAAAAGTTTTGAAGATAATAACTTTTGAACGGGTAAAAACGGGCAGCTAGCTTTGGTTGCAGTTAGAAGTGCTCAACATTATAAAACTGAATATAGTTTCCTTGTCTATCGTTGTCTCCAGTACAGTTGTAAATGGTTTAAAATAACTATAGTTTTTTTTTAAAAACGTCTAATATTTCCCTACTCTCAACTCAACTCACTCAACTAACTCAAAAATGGAACAGCAGATCAAATCTTGTCCAAAGAATTTTTTCATATACGTCAAAACTAAATATCCCATCAACAATGCACTTGGATGACAACGTACATGATAGCTCGGAAGAAATCTGCAACCTATTTGCAACATTCTTTCAAGAAATATATACGACTTTTTCTGAACAAGACCGTGATCGCAATTATTTCGCTTTTCTCCATTTTCCTATGGATATTAGTGTCAATCATGTCATAAGGGAAGACATTTTCAATGCTCTAAAACATTTAGATGCATCGAAAGGTTCTGGTCCTGATGAAATCCCACCATTATTTATGAAAAACCTAGCAACCGAGTTAGCTGCCCCATTGTTCTGGCTGTTTATATAAGACATATTGCAATCTGGACTGTTTCCTAAAATATGGAAAAAATCGTTTTTACTACGTAAGTATCGTGGGATAGCCATAATCTCCTGTTGTCCGAAACTTTTCGAATCAATCATTAACGAAAAAATATTTCTTCAAATAAAAACAGAATGTTATTCAATAACCTTTAGTCGAAAACGACAAACACCAAATGTTGAGATTACCTTAGGAAATCAGACTGTAGTAAAATGTGAAAGAGTTAGATTCTAAGTTAAATTTTATTGATCATTATAACACAATTATACACAAAGCTAACAACATGCTCAGTGTAATAAAACGCTTTAGCTATCATTTTGAAGATCCTTATACAATAAAAAACATTATATATTGCATATGTTAGGTCGATATTGGAATATTGCAGTATTATTAGGTGCCCTTCTTCAAGCAGACATGAAGAACGAATAGAATCGGTACAAAGACAGTTTATATTATTTGCCCTTCGTAAATTAGGATGGACAGCATTCCCTCTGCCATCTTATGAAGCACGCTGCTTGATTATCAATATTTAAACATTAAAGGAGCGTCGCGAATTTGCAATGCTTTCATTCATTAATAATGTCGTTTCGCATCGCATCGATTCAGCTGAACTTTTATCCAAATTGAACTTTTATGCACCCTCACGACAGCTACGAAATCGAAGTATATTTTTTTAATAACTCCTTTTCGCACAAACTATGCAAAATATAGCCCCATAAATCGAATGATGTCTATTTATGATCACTATTGCGACTCAATTGATTTTACAATGTCTAAACTGAAACTAAAACAATATTTATTACGCAAAAGAAATTCTAACGCGTAGGAGGATGTTTCTGTAAAAGCCGAAATTGCTTCATTTGCATTAAATTCACGGAATATACACATTAATAATTAACGAAAACTATAGTCTACATCGATTGACGAAATAAATAAATAAATAAATTACTATAATTAAAGTTATAAGCAAAAGCCGCCATCTTGGTTCATTTCTGTGATTTACCGACCAGCCATAATTAAAATGGAGGTTTTCACAGTTTTGTTGTAACCAAAAAGCACCAACTTGGATTTCAAAATACTCAACTCAATCATCAAATTACATCACCTGCTAACCACCCCCCTTTCAAATCATACCCATACTGATAGTTGCTTTTACTGTTTTGTTGTAACCGGAAGACGCCATCTCGAATTTCAAAATGACATCAATCATGAATTACCGCCATCTACTCACCAACCCCTTTCAAATGATACCTATATTGATAATGATTTTCACTGGTTTGAGGTTTTGAGCTACCTGAAACCGATATCTTGGATTTCGGATTGCTTCAATCATCAATCTCCAACATTTCCTGACCACTCCTTTGCTAATGACACCCATATTGATGATAGTTTTCACTGTTTTGTGGTTACCGAACGCCACCATCTTGGATTTCGAAATGGCCTCAATCATCAATTTCCATCACCTTGTTGATGATTTGCACTTTGTTGTTACCGGAAACTGCCATCTTGGATTTTAAAATTGCCCCCATCATCAATTTACGGCATCTGCTGACCACCCTGTTTCAAATGATACTCATATTGATTGAGACTTTCACTATTTGGAGGTAACCGGAAGCCGCCATCTTGGATTTCAGTGTCCTCAATCATCAATTTCTAGCATTTGCTGACCACCTCCTTTCAAATGATAGCATTCATGATAATTTTAGCTCTTCTGTGGTTACCGGAAGCCATCTTGGATTTCAAAACGGCCTCAATAATTTATTTCCATTATCTGCTGATCAGCCACTTTCAAATAATCCCCTTATTTATGGTGGTTTTTACTGTTATGTGGTAACCAGAAATTGCCATCTTAGATATCAAAATGGACTTAACCATCAATTTCCGTCATCTAGTGACCACCCCTTTCAAATGGCACCCATACCCATATTGATTGTGATTTTCAACCCCTTCCAAGTGATTCCCATATTGATGGTGGTTTTTACTGTTTCATCTTTTTGTGACAGTCAAATAGCGCCATCGTGGATTTCAAAATGGTCGCCACCATCAATTTTCGGCATCTGCTGATCACTCTCTTTCAAATGCCACCCAGATTGATAGTGTTTTTCATTTTTGTAAATACCGCAAACCATTTCCTACTGATCAGCCACTTTCATCAAATGACATGCATATTACCACCGCACTCTTGGATTTTAAAATCGCTTTAATTGTCAATTTCCGTTACCATTTGATAGGATCGGCATCGACATCCCACTATCTCTTTTTACGTGCCATAAGGGCTACAGACATCACTCTGGTCGTAATATATCAATAGCCCTTACTTTAAGTAGTTGACACCAATCACTCAGTAATAGTAATTCATCCCACGAATGCGTTGGACATTTGTTCAACAAACTCCCAATATTTCGAATGGGATGTTGATGTCAAGCGAACAAGACAAAGCTTGGATATCACCGTCTCTGTTTATCCTCTAGCAACGCAAAATTATTTTTTACTGGTTACTTCCTACGATATCTATATTTATCTGACTTGAATACAATCTTTCAGAAGATTAAAAATTTCTGCATTCGAATTAACACTCTAATATGTATTCTACTTCACTCTGGTTATGTCCCTAACATCACCCATCAATCTGTTTTATATAGCAACACTGAAACTACTCCGACATGCAGCATTATTCTCATTCACCAAAATCTCGAAATAAATCTCTGACGATTCATATTTCACTAGGCTCAGTCAAATCTGTCCGTATTTAAAGCTTTGTTATAAGAGCCATTGTGACAAAAACGCACTACGTAAAGCCGAGTCAATTTTTTTTATATTTCACAATTTTTTTTAATAAAGATGTAAAATCATGAAGGTTGATTTACAATTTTTTTTATAAGTTCTAACTAGGTTATTATGTTTGCTGTGATGATGATGTATTTTATTTGTTGCTTACATTTAAGAAAAGAAAATGAGATGCCTTCTGAAGCCTTATCCGCGTGTTTGCTAACCAGATAGAGACTGTTCTGAAATTGAACATAGTTGCCAGGGCAAACAGAGTATCGGGTTGAATTTAAGCTTTAGTACTTTTGTTGTGATCAGGGTCTGGAATTGATGATGGAGTTGTGTTGGCTTTGCTCGACGATAGGACGAATTTCTGTTATCACTGCGCTGGTAGCATCAATAACGGGGTTAGTTCGTTGGGAATGGCCTCGATGATTCTTTCTGATATGACAAGACTTCGGATTCAATTCCCGAGCAATCTAAGATGTTTCCAGATGAAAGTTTATCTGTATTGAAGTTAGTGCTGGATTAGGCTAGGATCTGATGTTGATGATATAAATGGACTTAGCTCTGCACTGCCACCAAACTCGATACTTTCCATCATTAAGGTAGTAAAGACGTCTTGGTCAGACGGGAGGATTCTTGCGTATTATTATCGGTAATCGGGGTTCAATTTCCGATTCCATCAAGTGTCTTCCCGGAATGGAAATTTTCTTGACGGACCCTGGTTATTTGCGAAACATTCGAAACCTATTTGGTTACGAACTTTTGAAGGAAAATATATTCCTGCAAATAACCAGTCCATATTTGTTTTGTTGATTGGTTTAGTTAAAAATCAATTCTCGTGAGTTTTTTGAAAAGGGCCAATAAGCATACTGTCAAAATTCACTTTGAAGGAAAATTCCCGAAAAAACAATTCTCGCCGATCATAAATCACAGAAGTAGACGAAAACTTTTTTCTTTCATTAAGTCTTAACAATCGTTCTCGGAGAGTTACGGTTTGTACGGAATTTTCCCTCAACGATAATTTTTACAATATGCTTATTGGCTATTTACAACAAAAAACACGCGAGAATTATCTACTAAATAAATTGTTCAGCTCACACCTTCGTAGGGGAATGATGTGGGACCATCATCATCATCAAATACAAATGAAAAGTGTCGGTTAAAAAAACATTGGCAGCTAGTTGTCTACGAATCGCCAAAAATGTTTTTGAGTATATCACGTGGCCCTATACAAAAATATTGTCAATCTATCTATTTATCTATCTATCTACCTATCTATCTATCATTTAGGGCAGAGGCGACGCGTGGTTCCACCGTCAACCTGTTCAATATACCACCAAGACCCTTAAAACATCACAATTTTCTCTATGAGACGTTTCTGTTCAGCTGATTCTTTCGTCGTCGATTTCATCCAACATCTAACGAATAGGACCAATGAAAAATGTTCGTTGACAGAAAATTTCGCTGAAGCTGACCAAAACAAATTTGCTGTCAAATCCCACCAGTGAATTGTCCAACAAACTTTTTATAGAATGCTTAATTTACCGTAGAAAAAGAACAAAAAATATATAACATATTCGAGAAGGTTGCCACTTAATTAGAATTGATAAAGATTTCTTAACAGAAACATAAGCAATACAACCATGTATAAAGAGATTAAAACTTATATATCGTTGTATGATTTTAATTAACTTGCAATGTAGAATCTTGTTTCCTATACACCGAGAATTACTCGTCCTTTTGTTTAAAAAAGATTGAAACATTTGTCAACCGGTCAGTAGACATGTAAATGCAAAGATCAAACGATTTCTTTGACGCAAAAGTAGACGGTTCATTATTATAGTTGAACCAACCAAATACATACGCGCTTGTAACTGTATGTCCCAGGTGCATAAACATCTTGTTAGGCTACCCAAGAAAAAAAGCGTTCGACCAACAGCTATGAACGTACGGCGCAAGGTGTTCGAACGTTATAAAGCGCTCTCATTTTGCACACACCTTCAACGCCCATATGTACATCGCAGCAATGCACGCTGGTTCAATATTTGATTTGAACCGGTGCAAAAGAGAATAGAAAGACCCTCGCCCATGCCACTCACGCTGCTATTCCAGCCGTCGCTCATGCAGCTGCTCCCTCTAGAGCATACGGTGAGAGTACGAGATGCGTGCATGTTTCTGGTTGAACCGGTCATATGAAAGCACTGCTGGAGACGCTAGGTTGATTTATCGTTCAGATCAAATTATCGAACTTTAAGGTTCGGAGATTATTACTTTCATTAAAAATAGTTTACGTGCTGCTGCTGTAATGTTAACGCAAAATCGGTTTTGGGTCGTCTGATTGTTCCTACTTGTTCAGTGAACAGGTTGAACGTACCGACGCGTCTCCTCTGATTTAGGGCATTGCAAAAACAAAACTTTTTTTCTAATTCTCAAAAACCCTCTCCTCTCATATTGTGACAAATCTCAGATGCCAAATTTCACATCATTGGGACAACTCTAGACCCCCGCCCACTTCACTTGAAATTTTGGAAATTGGTACTACGGGAAAATATGCAGGAAAAATATATTTAATGCTATGACTTTTGAGGTAGCGCTCAGAAAATTACAATTCGTACCTCTTTTTAAAGGAAATGACCGTAGTATTTGAATGAAAATATTTCTGTTGCTCGAAAAATAGGGGAAAGTGGGGGGTACTGGGTCATTTTGTCCCTAAAATCCCCTATTTTAATAATTTTTCTGCTCTGTGATACAAATCCTACATATTTTGCAGTTTTTCTAATGTGAAAAAATTTCAGAAATCGAACGGAACCTTTTTGACCTTTGTCCGAATACGAGAAGTTGGGGTTATAGGGCCTTTTGTCATACATATTAAATTTTAACATTTTCTCGTGTATCTCTATTATTCTTCAATCAGTTTTCGTAAAATGTACCTCGTTGGACGTGGAAAAACAAAATAAAAATAGATTCGTTACCCGTAAAATTCACAAACATCAAATTTTTTGACAATTACTCTACAAATTACCTTTTTCATTAAATGTCCTAATACTTCAACTTCCCCTATTTTTTCAGAAATCAAACTTTTCTCATTTGATCCCTAAGCGTATTTTACACTAAAAGTAGTAAATTAAATAAGAATTTATTGTTAAATTAACAGTGTGATATAATGATAAAAATGTGAAATCGAGACTAAATGTCAGAAAATTTGATGTTTTTGAATTTTACCGGTAAAAAATCTATTTTTATTTTATTCCTAAGGATTTTCCACGTTCAACGAGGTATGTTTATGAAAATTGATTGAAGAATAATAGAGATATATGCGCGAGAAAATGATAGAATTTAATATGAATGACAAAAGGCCCTATAATCCTAACTTCTCGTAATCGAACAAAGGTCAAAAACATTCCGTTCAATTTCTGTGATTTGTTCACATTAGAAAAACTGCAAAATATGTAAGATTTGCATCACGGGGCAAAAAAATTATTAACCCATTATAACCCAGCTATGTTAAAACTTTTGGTAATTTATAAAATACTTCGTGGGCCCTCATATTATGCCGAATTAAGTATGGGAAAAATAAAATATCCACTTTGGAACGTTTTGTTGCGAAAAAAACTAACGTATGAAATTTCATACGCTGGGCTGATAGGGTATCAAAAAATCATCACATAGAAAATTCGGCTAAAATCTTTATATTCAGCATAAAATCGAATAATATCTTCAACCTTGCGAGATCATTCATTTAGCAGCTTTTTTGAATGATTTTAATACTTCTCTCCTCTCTCGTGCCGTTTCGTCACATGACTGGTTCGTTGCATCAAACCATCTTTCCCTCGAACTTTGTAATTATTTTAAGAAAAAGAACATTTTCCAACGAGAATTTATATAAAAAATATTCTGGATGGAACCAGGTATGATTTGCTACGTATTAAGCATTTGTTAGCCTTGAATGCACTGACTCAACGTTAAAATCAGCGAGAATGTTGTGAATCCCCTCCTGGTCCTAAAGAGGATATTATTTTGCCTTAGGAAAAAAGATATCGGTTCAGCCTAGCGTATGAAATTTCATACGTTGAACTACTAGCAGAATTTTCGCAATTGTTTCACCAATTTCTTCCATTTTTTCGCACTGAGCCACATCTTTCACACCTCTCATGGCCATTCGTTTACAATCCGAAACAAGAATTAGTGATTTAGAAGAGAAAATTAATAATATGTATTGTTCACATTTTGGTTTTAATTTAGTCAAACTTTGTCATTCGAAAACACAATGGAATTTTATAAAAAAAAGATTATTGAGTATACACATTTTAAACTATAGAGTATTAATTAACGTTCAAAGAAGACCAGAAGTTTTAAAACGCCTTTATTGTATAACAAGTATGATCCTGAAATGTGTTGTTTTTGCGTATGAAATTTCATACGCTAGGACATAATGGGTTAAAAATCGGGGATTTTGGGGACAAAATGACCCAGTACCCCACAGTGATCAGATATTTAGTACAAATATAAATATAATAAAATATAAATCTAATGTAAACTGAAAAACTATAGTCAAATCAACAGACAAACGTAACGTCGAGTCGTCTAATAAACCAAATCTAGTACTTTACCTGTGTAACCTTCCCTTTCTGTTTTTCAAAGTCTGCATGATATTTGACGTTGGACTGAATTTTAGTATTTTCTGCTATCCTCTTTAGTTCCGGAGTTTCTGCAATTGTGGTAGCTTTGGCTTTTGGAATGTGTCTGTAAAACAGAAGATAAAAGAAAAACAATGGTCAGATCAAATTTGCACTACCTGCTGCTGAAGTAGAACTTCATGCTCAATGGTTGCTGAGCTTACTCTTCAAAAACCCTTCCAACATCAGAAATGTCTCATCTCACTGACATGAGAAGATGCTCGTAATCGATTCCACGATGAGACCATTATGCATATCACACAAGGCCTGCCACAATACCGCAGAGGCGACAGTTACACCTTTCCTCCCACCACACCGGTGCATTGTAATTATATGCATAGTTGACATTCCTTAACCACCCCTGTGTCTCAGTTCTTTATATGTTGCATATACTATACATACTAAGGCAACCACTCGAGTCGAGAGACGACGACGATGAAACAAGTTTTGCCGGCCGCTACCCCAGACCACGATTGGCACACGAGAAAGGACTGTTGATCCTTACATCATCTGCTGCAATCATAATCGCCGGCGTCTCGATGGCATTCACACGGTTCGCACGCGCACCACGTCAGCCACCACGGGACGACAAGCGCAGTTCCGCACCGAGCATGTGTGTGGTTTCGGGCTTCGCGAATGCAAATGAAACCATATAGCTTTGCCTACTCGTTGGTTAAGAGGCGGTCACAAAAAGGCTGACATAAGCTTCGACTGTACTGCCTGGGCTATAATACAGAAACTGGGGCCTATTTTTATGATTTCTCTCGGATCACGTCTGTGAAACCTCGGCATTGAAAGGCGGAAAGGGACTAACTAGTTCGCTACGGCTATGTACGGGACGGGTACGTTCAATTAAACATGCCAGAAAAAAGGGAAGAAAAGTGCATAGGCCACGAGAAATACGATATGCACTCTCGAGTCGGAATACTGAGATGCTGGAAGAGGCGCCGCATGTCAAGAGCCCGGTTTCGAACTGGTTATGCTGAATAGGACCGATAGCACGTCGTTCGGTGTTCTTAGACGGGTCATTTTACTTGGTAAACACTACTGCGAAATCACTTTCTGGAGAATCGGTTTGTCTCTACGTATGGGATTTTTTCTAGGAGAACAACACCAGGGAAAACTCTTACGCGAGTATTCTGCCGTCAACTCGGGAGTTGGTAAAACTGTTCTATTATGCTATAAGTACTATGACTCGAATGATTAAAAACAAGAAAACTGTCACAACTTAGCTTAGCTTAGCTGACCACCCGTGAGTTACCCGTGATTGATGAAAGCCTGTTGAAATTGCATATTGAACCAATTGTATGATACTTGGGAGTAGTACATCATACTCAACGTGCAACCTAAAGAGACTAAGATTATAGTATAATCAATATCGTAGATGGCCACGCCCTTGCAGCTCCATTATGGGATGGGAAAGAATGTTAGTTCAACACTTTTGATTAATATGAGCGAGGAATTCTCTACATCATCCACAAGTGTCGCGAGATAAGATTGGTTTTAGTAGGTAGGGAAATAATTCAGGGTATATCTTGGCAGATATTTCACGCGCATTGTATTTTCATTTTAGATCAAAGTTTTCAGGTGTGCGACCTCCAGTAGAAATATGAATGCCGTTCGAATAGGCATTTTGATAATTATTCTTCCGCGGGGAGTTACATAAAGGGACAATACCGCGTGGAATATAATAGAGGTATCTATTCATCTATGGACAATATGATCTTTGTAATATGTACGAAAGTCGTTCGCAATCAATTTCCGAGAATTCGAAACGAGGAATTTGAACTCCGAACAGCCGGCCATTGGGAGTATTGCTTCTTATTAACACTTCAATGATCATTTCCAAAGCTTACAGTACAAAGCAAGCCTACAAAACGTATAAAAGATATCCCAAATGAATGTGAAGAAATTCACTGCGAAATGTTAATGACAAGTTGGCATCTCCACTCTCCCTATCAGACACGTTTCCATAATTGGGTCAAGTGCCAAATTGCAAACGACATGTTTATTGTGTGTAATAAATATAATAAACTCAACGACAAGGGCTCTTGATTCATCGGAGGCCCAGAAGAAGAATGGATTGGAGAAGAGCAATACTGACAAAGACCGACTACCATATGAGCGGTTCAAACTCGAAAGAATGACGCAGAGCACTGCATTCCGATGGCCCTACATGTTCTGACAGAGTGGAGTTCTGGAGTGTTGAAATGTTTACCTCTGTTTAGGAAAGCAAAAGTAGTACAAAGCTAGTGTCAGACCTTCATGAGACGTCAAGAAGTCACTTTTGGAGGTATTCGTCAATGTAGATTTGTCGGTTTAATAAAAATAACAACTCATTTAAAAAAACTGGTTTATTTTGACACATCCACAGATCGTTTGCCACACAAAACAACTTTTTGTGCAATTCGGCAGCTTCATCTTAGGCCAATTCAAAAAAATTCTTTCATGAAAGTTTGCTTTATTTAAAAACAGTTTTTGAACCAAAGCTTTGAAAGTAATACCTTGGTGTGGAAGAGCCGGTACATTAAGGGGGTCCTCTACTCTCATGGTTATAAAAAATCGTTTTTTTTTTCTTTGTTTAATTTCATTCTATATGTTTCGGAGAATACGCCACAAAAGGATTAGGTGAAAATCATATTCCTTGGCCTGATTCTGGGAACCGAAAGGTACCCATATCAGACCGTTTCTGAGATACTAAGCACGGCGCACCACGATGGCGCTTGTCTATGGAAAAATCATTGTTTAAAGAATTCACCGGTCCATTCTGGACGGTTTATGTATATGTGAGCATCTGTGAATGGTGTCTTGTTTTTCTTTTGGGGACGAGATTATCGTACGGAAGAAAGAATACATCGGACATGTTAAGAAGCGTATGGGAAGGAGATTACGAAAACTGAAGAAAGAAAACAAAGGTATCAGTGGGAAAGGAAAGGGAAAGTTGAAGGACAAATCAATCGGCCAGCTAACAAAATTTTATGGGCTAGCGATTTGGAGAAACTCAAATTCAGTAGAACATATGCGAAATCCAATCTGGGCTTCCCTCGAACACTGCTCGTCATCGAACGAAAATCCCCAAACTCAAAGTGTTCACCCGGCGAGGACAGTTGGTGCAAGTGGCGTCAGGCTGAAGTAAAAGGAACTTTAGAAACTTTCGAACATGTCAGGATTTACGAAAGTCTACCATCTAATGATTTATTAGAAAGATGCTTAGGAGCTTACACCCAAAATAACAATGAGTCTCAGAATAGTGTAATCTGGGCCTTAGCGCCAAAACACTTGTTCAAATTCTGGCAGGCAGATGTTCAATCTTGCGACTTATTTAGCAGTCAGCATCGTCAGAAGAAGAAGGATTTTCATCGATATTACAAGATATGGAGGTGATGGGAATTATCTTGGGGACTGAAGCTGAAAGATGTGCTACTCGACTCGACGGTGAAAGTGGGTGTCGCGGCAAAACAGGCCCGAATTCAACAGAGAGAGAGAGAGAGAGAGAGAGAGAGAGAGAGAGAGAGAGAGAGCAAAATGAGCAAAACCAAGAACATTTTCGTGATGAGGAAGGTGAACTCTGCGGACCCGTTATAGTAGATTATCTAGTAAGTTACTACTGTCGAGTTATACACCGTACTTTATCTTTAAACGCGTTTTCCCGAATGTAGTGTTTTTTTAGCGGTCAAGTAAGACTTTTCATAGAAGTACTTCTCCGATTTCAATAATTTTTTCTCCAATATTTCAGAAAACATACCGCTATAAGGGATTTGCAAAATGTCAATTTGTTCCATTTTTTATGGCCCTTAATACGTCAAAAAAATAACGTAAATATTGGAAATTTTCACAAATCGTTACATAACATTTATAAAGTATAAAATAAAAGAAATCACTCTCATCTAAACATAGCCAACGTGACTATGATTATAAAAATATGAGTTTTCTGATTACAGATTACCCAATTTGCCACAACTTTACTTAAGCGGGACCCATGCAGTTTCAACATCAATGTCATCAATGAAGTTTCAAGGTCGCGAGAGACTTTTCTTCTCGACTTCAAAAGCAAAATTGAAAGGTCAAAACATCTATCTTCAAAATAAAAAAAAGTTTCCAAATCCATTGAGTAGATGCTTTACAATTTATTCCCAAAACGTGCTCAATTTTAGGCCTTGCGAGTAGAAGACCCTTTTAATATATGCTGTTACTTAGTGTAGAATTAGACTTCATCCTTTACGGTTATTATACAACCGCCAGAAGAAACCTAAAACTTTGGTACACAATCGGGAATTAGCGAATCAGAAAAGGTCATATATGTCTAGTGATTCACTCAATATAGAATTGACAAAGCCTATGATGCAAAACCTTAAGGTCCGTCCAGGTTAAGTCTTCGATACGGAGCAATACCTTGACCTATGAACTCCTAGAATGTTGGTAGTCGCCTCTTACGATATGGGAGCAGATTCTCAGTGGTTCTATGCTTGGCTGAAATGGAGCAAAAAAAAATTAGCCCTCCGGACACCACTCGGCTTAATACGAAAACATTGCGTTTACCGGCGAAAATTGGCATTTTTCTCACAATACTTTGGGTAAATCTAGTGGACCTTACGTAATAAAATACTGCGAAATAAACCAATAAGAGGTGAAAGAAACTACGAGTTTGGCTATGATTGAATCTCAAATGCAGCCAAAGTTGACTCTCTCATCCGACGCAGACCAAAAATAAGTACAAATTATTTCGCGATGGATGGCATCATCATTAACTCTTCGCACAAATACAAAAAATAAATGAAATACTTATACCACGGCAGCAGTACATCCACGAAAGCCAGAAAGGAACTGCATGCAGTTCACCTCCGATGGCTGCAGCTGATGTTGGCTAAGCGCCCACTATACCGTACGAAGCGGTCCACCCAAAAGGTTTACAACGGGGAAAGCGCCACGAATATTAACGAGGTATGGAGAGCAACAACAGTGCTATTTTTAGCACTCAACGGTGTCTGGAGATTATAAGCATAATTTACATCTGGAACAATTCAAAAAATATTACTGAGGTCGAACGTACTGTGGCGAGACTTTATACAGTAAAAGATACAACACTTACTGATCATAGATCAAACCATCAATAAATTGTGTCATGGTTCCATATTGGGACAGTGTATGGCTGCAATTAATTGAAACTTAGAAGAAAAATGAACTGTAAACAATTCCACACAAACGTTAGGGAGGAGGAACAAGAAGCAAACGCTGCCTTTCACTGTAACCGATTTTAATCAGCGGCAAACTCAACCTATATGAGAAGTAATGCATCTAATGTATGTGTGTCGTGAAAACAATATAGGGATGTTCGTGTTTAGATTAATTCTGTTTGGGCTACTCGTTCTGTTCGGGCATGTGATTGAGCTCCATCTCAAACAACCGATTCGCATCAGAATCTACCAGCCAATAAGTTAGATGCACTCAAACATTTAGAAAATTTGAATAGAAATGAATAATACTTAAAAAGATAGCAGCACGTATACAAAGTAATTTGCAATTATTTTCGTCGAAATGTAGCCTATGTACCAAATTTCAAGATTACGATTCCAATGGTTAATGCTGGTTGGTTGATTTGCTGCCATCCCTACATTCCTACAAGTTTCACTACAATCATACATGGCGACTGGATCGGTTTTTAATTGCAATTTAATAATAATTTTTGCCGTTGAATAAGCAAAGTATGCCATAGACAATTGTAACATTCCACAATAATAGGGGGTTTACATATTGTGAAGTCATACGTATGCACACCAATCGTTTATTTCTTTTGGATTTTCGATGCTAGTAGTGTTTTTTTTAAATGTACCTAGCGTTCTAAAATTTATTATGCAAAAAAATTTGTATCTAGTTAGAAGTAAGTTTCATTAGTAGCCCAGTTCAAAGAATCTTACAAACTCTATATACTTGGGAAAATTTTAGTTAATATTATTTCCGAGAAAATCTATAAATTTGACCGAGTTGCTTGTCTACAGGGAACGCTGGATTGCAAACAAAATCAAAATAAAACTTAACACATTTTTTCGCTCGCGTTGGTACAATGCAAATGAACGCATAACCCTGCACGGCGCATGGTTGAAACGACAAGATTCGCAATACCACATCTAACACGGTGCTACAGTGATTTTGTACTTTTCAAGTGACCTAGTATAGGTTGTAGATCTCGCCAAATGCAACACAATATTTGAAACATGTTGTATACCCTCAAAATCTTGATTTATTTTTCTGAATTTTCGGCATTAAAAACATTTTTGTGCGGTCATTTTTCAACTGATTGCAAAGGAAATGACCTTTCCAACGGTATGCTTTGTTATATACTTTGCGGTTTAGGGTCAACAATATGAAAACAATCATAATTTTGCGATTTTTCCATGAAAATTATAAAAATTACTCAACATTCTTCCAGAGAAGCGCCTTTGTTTTAGTAAAATTTTAAAGAGAGCATTCAATTTCGCATCCAATGACCTATTTATCGTCAAAATCGGTTGAAAAATGGCAGAGTTATTAATTCATAGATAGAGGTATTAGTTTGGTTATAATTTCCCTTGAATGTGAATGTTGTTCGCTTATTTTTAGATACCGATGCAATTTATTTTATTACAAAATTGGGGATAAAAAGATTTTTAGTTGAAGACACTTGACGATTCGATTGTTCCCGTAATATTTCAAAAAGGGATTCATCCTAATCTTGAAAAATTAAATATAATGTTGCATATTTCGCTAAACTCGTTTACGCGAATGATGGAAATGTTAGTTACGAGAACTGTACGCAAAAATGATCTTAAAAACCTGTGTTAATACAACTAGTGGTGCGATTGTGCCTTTCTCATTTATCGAAACTATGATTCATTAGCTGGTTATATAATTATGTAAATGTCTTTTACATTACAGAATCACACGACTACCACGAAAGGCAACGGTGACTCGCTTTAATCAAAAATGCATAATCTTAATCAGCATGAGTTTAATGCTATCTTCATGTGAGGGACCATCCATAAATGACGTAACATTTTTGAGTGATTTTTAACACCCCCCTCCCTCCGTAGCATTTCGTCACAAACCTCTAAATACCCCCCTGGTAATCACGTAGCTTGACGGTAACCCTGCCCCCCCCCCCCTGTCACCGCAATTTTTTTTAAAAATTCTGTTCTATTCCCCTTTAAAAAAGCTACGTAGCATGACATAACCCCCTCCCCCCTATTTTCACACATCATCACAAAATACAAAACTCCCCCCTCCCCCATATAATGCTACGTCATTTATGAATAATCCCTGATAATATTTTAAAATACTGGAGGAATAGTAGGGTGGCACCAATTTTAGAAATCAGTAGAACCGATCTAAAACTACTTGCCATACGACCTCATTCAACCATGCAAATTGTTGATTTGATAGGTTGCACTATATTTTAGCACAAATGGTTTAAAGTTTGTATGTGATTTAACATCGATAAACGATCCACATTATTTAATATTTCGTAGACACGTTCCTATGTATTCTAAAAATATATGCTATGCTGATTTCGGTAGATACGAGTACCGTGTACAACTTCCCCGAAGAGTGTAATAGGCTGCGACTTCTGATTCAAAAGTTATTCCTTATACAATGCATAAGTGTCTACATCGTTGGTGAAAATTGAATTTATCTGAATACTCTGGCTGATACTTCAATCAAGTTAACCGTGATATGCTAGCAATAAGCCGAATTAGGCAGCTATCAACATAGGCGTGCATAGTTCAGATGCGAGCGTCATAAATAGACCATCTGAAGGACAAGAGTTCGGTTCTAAATTATTAATATTTTAATTTTTTTTACTGCCTGTAAAACGGGAACGTTATTATGGAGAATTATTAGTTTCCAATAAAGTAATAAGGGAGATCTAAACCGTTATTTCTGACGTGTTATTTTATTTCAGCAAATTTATATTCTAACGTTATATTCACGATGCTACTCCAATCTTAGTCCCAGGATGATTCGTCCAAAAGTTTTGGTTAAAATCAAATCGTGCTTCATGGCCGGAGACACTCTTGCTGGCGTATAGTGACAGATATTGCCCGACTTACTCAATTAACCTACCTTCAGTTTACGGGGCACTCTATAGCAGCGCCAGCTCCACAGGGATGTGGTGAACATCAGTTGAACTTCAAAATAACGGGAATCTTGCCTGCTTCAGTCTCGTTTCAATTTTAATTTGCTCAATGTACACAAAAAAAAATTCATAAAAATAATTCTGTTACAATTCGATCCCAAGTCCTTTGGATCAAATGTTTCGGACGATACCATCTGGACTATATTTCCGCTTTATAGCAACTGGTGACCACAAAAAATACGTGAAGGTTTACTTGATTGAAGGTTCAGCTCGCCGGGTAGCCAGAGACAGCACTATTTTCATAACTTTCAGGGCAATGAAAGTTTAATTTTGCAATAACTCATGAACCAGTTGTCATAGCTATGATCTGTCTTTAGAAGAAGTTGTTCTACTTGACTGAATCTATAGAATGCAGCATAAAATATATATTTTTAGGGGCACCAGGCGGCATATTTATGAATTTCATGAAAATGTGTTATTTTCTCATAGTAAACTAACTTGGTTCTGTAGTATTAAATTTTTTTCATACATCCTCGTGCCACCCTAAGGAATAGGTTTGGATGAGTGGAGGGGGGGGGTCTAGTAAAATGAGATTGAAGTATGCGTCACAAATCCTTTATCTTATTTCGGAAAGCGGGGTGGATAAAGGGAATGCGGGTGTTTTCTGGAGGGGAGTGATGAAGGTGGATGGTTTAAGGGTAAGGAGGGGGGGGGGGGGGGGTTCTTGCAACACTCGGCTGCATCTTATACGTTCCATTTAAGACTTGGTTTGAGAAAATCGGTTCAGTCATCACCGAAGAACCGGTGTGTGGAATAAGTGGAATATGCCCGGAATCCGGAACTTCCGAAATTGTCGATAATAAGCAATATATTTAAAGAATGTTTGATTGGCAATCATCTAGACCTACGTGACGAATGAAAATTTTTTAAAGTCACGTAAATAAATTTAGCCTATTTAGGTATTACTTATTACGATTACAACGGTTTATACAGGAAATTCCAATGTGACCTTACTAACCACCCTGTAACTTTAGAACCAAAAGTCAGAACCGAATAAAATTCAATAGCTTACTGTATCTTTCATTTGAAATCAAGTTTTTGAAAATCGATCAAGAATTCGCTGGGCAATAGGTGTGATATTAGTTTAGGAACATGGCGAGTTCCCGGGGACACCATGAACCGTCATAGGTGACCAATGTGGTCAAAGCTACTTCGATTGATCATTGGTGATCTAGACCCGTAAATCCAAGTAATGTTGCACCCATGTCAACAAGTGTGACTCCATTTGGATATCATGGTGGTATCCATTTATATTGTAATTTGCTGTGTGTCCAAACTCTTCAACCCTCAACTCCGGAAGTCGGATCAACTAAAATTCAACAGCAGCTTTTGGGAGCGTTATATCTTTCATTTGAAGCTAAGTTTGTGTAAATCGGTTCAGCCATCTCTGAGAAAATTGTGAGTTTAAATGACACACACATACACAGACATTCATACACATTCATACACACAGATCTTTTCTCGACGAAATGAATCGAATAGTATATGACACTCGGCCCTCCGGGCCTCCGTTAAAAGGCGATTTTTAGAGTGATTGCATAGCCTTTCTTTATATGAAAAAGGCAAAACTCATTAGCATAATGTAGTATGCAAATTCGTAGACGTCTCAGAGCGCTTCGTATAAATTTCATAATATTTTCACTAATTCATCAAAGCTTTACTGCTGCCCTCAATCGATAGAATGCGTATGCATCAGCATCTTTGCTTCGTTACTAAGAACCAATATAACACATGACCTGAGCACTGCGAAATTTTTCTGTGTGAGCGGAAGGAAAACTTCAATCGACTGCCACATTTGTCAAACTACCATTTCAGCAAATGCTTTGAACAAAGATGGCAGACGCTACTCTAACCAAGGGCCTGCAAATGGGACTGGTGCGTTACATAATTTTGGAAGCAACTTTTAAAGATGGTTTACATTGTCAAAACAGTCTGCTCTCCTAGTGAACTATGTTTACCTAATGTTACATATTTTCTAAGCTTTGGAATGCAAGCTGAAAACAAAATGTCGATAATGCTGAAACATTTCTTTTTTGACTTGTTTCACGATAAAACATGTAATAGATTCCAAGAAATCAAATTTAAATTAGGAAAAACCCAGTTATACCCAATTTATTTTTAATCTTATATAAATAAATTAAAACTAAATTTCTGGTTGGGTCCCAATACCATGTGTCATTTTTTGGTTTATTCCAATGCAGTTGACGTTAGTCATGCGTAGTCAATTCCGCAAAAAAAAATATTTTTAGAAATTAGAAATACAGGGTAATACCTTTCTTTCACCTTCGCTTAGGTTAAAAGATACTAAGCCCTGCGAGTATAACATTACACTAGAAAATAAATTGTAATTCGTTCTGAAAATTTAAGGGGAAATTCACTTGCTGCGTTTAGAAAACTGACTTCGATGCATGTAATAAGAGAAGAATTTTATTCTTCATTCAGGGACCCAATTGAAAGTAAATGAATATAGTGAATTATATTCTTGTTTCGTAGTGTTAGAAGAAGCGAACACTCCAATATTCACTGGAATTTGATGAGTCGACATTATGTCGCGAATACTTTTACTTTAGTAATAAGTCTAAAGTAATGAACGATACAATCACAAGTAAAAATATGCTACCTTGACATAATTTGGCATTTGCCCTTATGCCATCCATACAGAATCTCCCGAGTGAAATTGTGCAACAGTGATATTAAATTTTTATACCAAATTCGCTTTTGAGGGGGGCGGGGAATTATTGCAGCAATGAACTTATTTGGAAATAATAAGCCTTATTTAACTAGTCCTGAACATAAAAAGTATGTTTTTGAACAATAAAATCAACACATCTATGAATGAGGTAAGTTGGCGGAATGCCAAAAAATAAGCAATCAAATGGAAATTCGATTACATCAATGGTTCTTATGAAATGTGGCGATTGTCTTTTCAATAAAACTGTATATTATTTCTATTATATTTCAGTTTCAATACCCCGTCATTTAGACTTCGCGCGTACTCCATATTCAAAAGCAAATTTTCGACGTTATCCAGGCGATTGTCCGAAATAGTTGTGCCCTGCATTGACGAGAGACACACTCTCTTACTTTGAAGTGAATTTCAGAAATGAAAATATTTGATGACTATTCTTGCACTGTAAATAGTACCGCCAACTTGCCCCGTGTGCGTCACCACCAACTTACCTCAACATCATATTCTGTGAAATTACTTTTGTAATGTCAATACGGATACTGAAAGCTCTTTTCACGCACTATCGAAAAATGTAATACAATATTTTTATATAATTTATATAATAAGACAGCGCTTATGTCTATTAGAAACGGAGAAAAGGGGATTCCGACTTACCCCCACCGCCAACTAGCCCCGAACTCCCCTACACCTTACAGTTACGTTTACTTCACTTTAATCTACGTGAAAAAATTTATAGCGCGTAATAAATAACATATGATGAATATAACTAATATTTTTAGCGTTCAATGTTTTAGCTTGTTTCTACTCACTTAGAGGCAATGTAAATTCCATTTCGATATCAATAACAATTTTGAGTTGACAATTGTATTGCTCGATACTTCAGGATGTCTATTACCCACAAAAAATAAAAAAAAAAGCGGAAATGAAATAAATTATATTTTCCTCGATGTTCCGTACATATATATCAATATAGCAATACACAAGCAGGCAGACAGTTAACGGACTAGACTGCCCTTGTATGCAAAAGTGACGTAAGCGCCACTTTGGTCAAATTTCATTTTTTTCATATTTCTGAGTTCTCCACAAATCCACGTCTTTCAGTGTAATTGTCTTTAAAAAATTATGCAAAATGACCTTTTAAAACGAGAAAAATAAAGTGACGTAGACGCCATTTTTTACCAAAGTGACATACCGGTGCAATATAGTATTGAAGGTATATTTAACAAGGTAAAACAATTTATTCTTAAGCTGTTGTATCATAAGTAATGGTAGGAGCTAGATAAGCACCATTTTGTGATGTAAATGGCTAGGGTGGTATTATAATTAAGCTAGGGTGATTCTAATTAGTTTTTAGCACGATCAATTTTTTTAACCATTTATTTATTATAAAGAAGTCTCATGTGCAAGTTCGAATGCTTCTTTAAAGCAGCAAGCTTAGTCTTTTTCAACATGGATTTTTGATACCACTATAATGTACGAATGTATCTTGGTGAAAACTTTTGTTCAAAACCTTGACCGCTGTTGTTTTTCATTTTAGTGCGCAATTGGTACCCAACCAATTTCAACCAAAACACCTGCAAATGAAATGGAATTTATTCAAGTTTCATAAACCGTGAATTGAACTGTTCACATATCCGGCTCTAAATCTATACGAAAATTTCATGGGGTCAGTCCAAGGCAATGTTAAGCCAGTTTCATTATTTTTCAAAGTATGAAAACTGATATCAATATATCATGAAGATTAATAAATTGTATATATAAAGGCTTAACATTAATTTTGAAACCATCTGAGAGACGTTGTGGATTCATGAGTAATCCATACCTGTGAAACGTTTGTACCTGAATACACCTGTTATTCGACACGCTTGATCCACTAAAAATACAATCAGATTAAGACCAATTCCAGAATATCCGTATTAGGGCATTGCAAAAAAAATTTTTTTTTTGAATTCTCAAAGGCCCCCCCCCCTCTCATATTGTGACAAATGTCAAAGTAAGCTCAGATGCCAAATTTCACATCATTTGGACAATTTTAGACCCCCGCCCACTTCGCTTGAAAATTTTTGAAATTGGTATATGGGAAAATATGGAGGAAAAATACATTAAATGCTATAACTTTTGAAGTAGCAATCAGAAAATTACAATTTATATCTCTTTTGGAAGGAAATAATCGTAGTATTTGAATGGAGATATTTTTGTTTCTCGGAAAATACGGGAAAGTGGGGTACTGGGTCATTTTGTCCTTAAAATCCCCTATTTTTAATGATTTTTCTGTTCCGTGATGCAAATCATACATATTTTGTAGTGTTTCTAATGTGAAAAAATCTCAAAAATCGATCGGAACCTTTTTGACCTTTGTCCGAATACGAGAATCTGGGGTTATATGGCCTTTTGTCATTCATGTTGAACTTCATCATTTTCTCGTGAATATATCTCTATTTTTCGCTCAATTTTCATAAACTATACCTTGTTGAACGTGGAAAATCCTTAGGATTATAACAAAAATAGATTCGTTACCGGTAAAATTCAGGAACATCATATTATCTGACATATAGTGTCGATTTCACATTTTTATCGTAAAATCGCACATATTAACTCCATTTAACAACAAAATTCTTATTTAATTTACTACTTTTAGTGTAAACTATGCTTAGGGATCACATGAGAAAAGTTTCATTCCTGGAAAAATAGGGGAAGTTGAGGTATTAGGACAAATAATGATAAAAATGAGATTTGTAGAGTAAATATCAAAAAGTTTGATGTTTCTGAATTTTACCTTTAACGTTTTTATTTTTGTTTTATTCCTCAGAATTTTTCACGTTCAACAAGTTACATTTTATGAAAATTGATTGAATAATAATAGAGATATATGCATGAGAAAATGATAAAATTTAATATGAATGACAAAAAGCCCTATAACCCCAACTTCTCGTATTCGGACTAAGGTCAAAAGGGTTCCGATCGATTTCTGAAATTTTTTCGCATTAGAAAAACTACAAAATATGTATGATTTGCACCACGGAGCAGAAAAATCATTAAAAATATGGGATTTTTGGTCCAAAATGACCCAGTACCCCACTTTCCCGTATTTTTCTAGAAACAAAAATATCTCCATTCAAATACTACGATTATTTCCTTCCAAAAGAGGTATAAATTGTAATTTTCTGATTGCTACTTCAAAAGTTATAGCATTTAATGTATTTTTCCTCCATATTTTCCCATAGTACCAATTTCAAAAATTTTCAAGCGAAGTGGGCGGGGGTCTAAAATTGTCCAAATGATGTGAAATTTGGCATCTGAGCTTACTTTGACATTTGTCACAATATGAGAGGGGGGCCTTTGAGAATTCAAAAAAAATTTTTTTTTGCTATGTCCTAATCCGTATACTAGGGAGACTTCAAATGTGGTTGAATAGTTTATAGACAACCTATATGATGTATTTTGATGTGTCGTGTAACAGGAATATTCACTAAAAAACTACCAAAGAAGCGGGAAACCGGAATTACCGGGACCAATCGTTAAGTGGAAAACCGTATCCAAATGTCTTCAAATATGATTGTATTTTGCACAGATCACAGAATTTGATGTGCCGCATGACAGAAATAATTACTATAATTGTGTTTGGTCCGAACTTCCATATTCCAAAATTGTTAATAAAGTGTCCCTATTTGACATTGAATTTGCATTGTCCATAAATTATAGGGTTGATATTATTTGATATGTCGCATGACAGAAATGTTTAACAAAACGTTTCATCCCGGATGACTTGTGACAATGACATGTGATAGCATTGTTCGTAGAAAACCGAGCTGGTGCACCTTGATGTGCCGCGTGACAGGAATATTCACTTAAAAATTCGTCCGTTGAAAATGAATCCGGAATCACCGAATGGGTTGTAAAGTTTCTCCGTGTTTCCGGATGACTTTACATGTCTGGAGATCA
The DNA here is from genome assembly GCF_030247195.1 of Topomyia yanbarensis. Lineage (NCBI taxonomy): Eukaryota > Metazoa > Arthropoda > Insecta > Diptera > Culicidae > Topomyia > Topomyia yanbarensis. The sequence goes on along the minus strand of NC_080672.1, from coordinate 319,110,139 downwards.
TCGTTATTGTGCCGCATGGCAAGTATCTTCAAGTATAAATGTTTCACAAACATAGGTAGCGCATTCCGTACTCACTAGGACTTTCAGCCCACAACCGCTTCCACGTTGCTTAAAAAAGGCCTACATGATAGCAAAATGAAGTCATAGTGTTCAAATGTAGGATAAAATATACATTACATTTTATAATAATGCCTGACTTGCAGCTAAACTTAAAAATTAATGAAAATGTGCTGAATGGCCATCGGGCATACCCCACGAAACATCCGTATAGATCCAAAACCGACCATCTGACTAGAGCACCACATATAGCCTCGGAAACTTGAATGAATTCATAATCATTTGCAGATAATTTAGTTGAAACGGTTGATAATATACGACACGTTTTACCCGGTACTATTGGTTTGTATACGTACGTCAGAATTGCATAAAAACAGTGAAATGAAATCGCTATTTTTTGCAAAAGTGGCGTTAGCTAAAATTTACAAGGTTTTTGCAAAAAAGTGAAAATTTAAGCAATTGGCTATTATCTACGATGGATTGTACACATTTTTTACAGAACAGATAGTTGAAACATTATTCGTGCTTTTGAAAACATCACGAAATACTAAAATTGGTTTCCTGAAAAATATTCCTATTGGCACTAACGTCAGAATTGCATAAAAGGGCAGTACACGCCCCAATCATCAGTTTTCATTCTATTATGCATCTACTTTGTGACGTTCGGATAAAAAAAAAAGATCACACCGATATAGAGAGAGTAAATTGCAGACGAATCTCAAGCTAGGTACATCGAAATAAAGAGATATCGAGATACGGAGGATTTTTCACAAGCAATCTGAAGAGACTTCGAAATAATTGAGACAGAGAGAGGAATATCGAGATAGAGAATATCGACATAGGGAAAGTTAACTGTATCAGAAAGGTTCTACCTCATTGCAAGGTGTTTTCTTCATAGTTTGAATTGCACAAACTTAGAACTGTCACACAAATCATAACGCTGCATCAGCAAAAAATAATTTAGAATGCATTTTGTTATGATCTTTCAATCGGGAAAGCACCAGTCCGGAAGCCGTTCAACCAGCTGCACTCACAAAAAAAACCTTCAAAGTTACTCGCATGCAAGGAAATCCTACCCATGTCAATGTACCAATAAGAGAGCAATTTGCAATCAACTTTGTCAATTTGTGGCTTGAGCATTACTACCGCATTGAGTTGATCAAACGTCATACATCCAGACGGGACATACCTTTTATCGGAAGACCCAACTCTAGAACATTGTTACTGATACATATATCCAACTGAGTGCGGCTTGGGTGCAAGCGAAAGTAGGAAGCACTTTATTTAGTTCAATTTTGCCACTCACTATACATGCACGTAAACGGTTGTGCCGCACCGCGCGTAGGCCTTGTACCGTACGGGCGACATTTAGGTTGCTCGCTATCTCGTTTTACGTGCCGTGAGATGTGCTGAATCGGCAAAGTGCAAATCTGTGTCAGTGGACCCAATCCAGCGAGTAACTTCGTTCGACCGACCATTCCCACACCACCCCAACAACGCCATGCGCTAGAAATGGACCGAGCGAAATTCATCGGTTTCATTAATTAATTTGTTCAACCAACATGTGCCCGGGAGGTAGCATTAGTAACTTGTTTAACGTGCGGCTAGTAACACGTGCTGCTACTCATACGAACGGATCGTCTCTTTTGTACACGGAGAAAAAACAGACTATCGGTTTTAGTTTCGTTATAAGTCTTAAGCTATTATTCAAATTATTGTAACCATAGTCGGCGCATGAGGTGCCCAAACGAAATTTTCCGTGTTTGGTCCTAAGCTGGGTGAAAGAAAGAAAAAAGGAGAATACATATATTAAACCAATACGAGAGTAGGAAAGCGATAGGAGAACAAGTTAAGCATAAACAAAACAGTTGTATTTTAATTGCACAAATAAGGTACATGACTTTTATGACCCTCCTAAGGCAGCCACCATCATTGTCTGGTGGACACAGAGGGGAGTTGATCTACGATCACATTTTCGCTTGGAAAGTACCGGCACGGTCGGCGATTGTGCTACTTACTTCCACTCCTAAGACAGTATAAGAAACGTAGAAGGAGAGCTTGCAGTATTTGCTCGTTAATCTGTCATGTCTAATTTAAACGGGTGTAATCATACGGATATACCGTACCTACACAGGAAGGTAAATTCAGCGTTGAAACAGAATCATGACGCCGTCTGGATGCTTAAATACACTTTCACCTTAATAAGCATGGAAGCGCCACAATTGAATGACAGTGCTCTTATTAACACACTGTCGATATCCTATCTATAACGGGTGTCGGTCGAGCGCTACTATTTAATCTTCAATTGCATAAGGCCCCTAACTGCGTTGAACTGCGGCAGATTAATTTATTATGATTTTACAATCGTAATACTCATTCAGTAAAGTTGTTTACTTTGACTGGTTGAATTCTAGGGCTTGGGGCTACGTGAAATGTTACCAATTAAAATGCTAAGAAATCGTGATCAACAATCTTGCTCCTAGGGACATTTCTATACCCTTTTTCTCCAGCAGAGCCAGTTCGTCCAGCGGTCCTTTCGTCGCTTCAACGTGGTACAAAGAGAGCACATCTTTGAAGTTTGGTTGAAACCTAGTAACTTTCCCTTTTCCTCGCATTACATTTGCGGCGTTTGATTTGTGACTGACAACTGGTAATTGAAGCTCCGTAGGGCGTTTCTTTCTTTTGTGCCGTCTAACGGCCCGACGCTTTCGATTTCAATTGCCTTCGTGCGAGAAATCTTTGTAATAAAGTGATAAATGGAAGTGAAAAATGATATCACTTGCTATGCGAGAGGTTTTTAGCTTGGAGGAAAATTCGCTACCAATGCAGCACACGGGCGAATCTGGTTCGCTTTTGGTATGTGGAATGGAATGAATTGAAAGTAGGTACTTGTGATACAAATGTTATCTCCGAAAACACCGTCATTTGATATATTTATATTACTAAGATATAATTTGTTATCGCAGTTAGGAGGAAAATATGCGCTGTTTGATAATGCTTCCAGACTAGAAATGGTTGTGTTCGTGTGTTTAAATCCTCGGAATATCCATGTTTTCCTCTGGGAATTAAAAAATGTGACTCGAGAGCAATTTTTCAAAAGGGAATAGAAGTTTTGCATACTTTTATTTTTTACTATGATTTAATTGCTGCAAGGTTCTACTGTATCGATTTTGCTGGCTATTTCTGGTAAATTTAAGACTAACAGAAACGAAAGCAATGAAATTGAAAGACGGATAGGTGTTCTAGAGAAAATCAGTTATAAACGGAAAACTAGGACTAGGCACGCCCATATGGACATGATCGAAAGGAAATGTGAAGAATCTTTTGTCTTCTGCTAAGTAGGAGTTCGGCGTAGCACCCAAGTCTACCGCATGGTCATTAATATAACATAACGCGTCATCATGTTTTAACGACGCCGCCGGCCTTTCAATTCCGTTTCCGTTTCAATTCCGTCTTTCAATTTACTCGCTTTCGTTGCATACACAACCTTCAAAAATCTTTCGTTCGTTTACCGTATTTTGTACAACAAACAAGAATAAGTCAAATGGAATAAATAGTTCTGCGCGAAAAAAATATACACTAATAAAAAAAAGTTATGACATTTTTTCAAAAACAAAAATCTATGTTAAAAAGTTAAGCTTAGCTTAGCTTAGTTGACCGCCCGTAAGTTTCCCGTGATTGATCAAAGTCTGTTGAAATTGCATATTGAACCAATAGTATGATACTTTGGAGTAGTACATCATACTCAACGTGCAATCTAGAGACTAAGATTATAGTATGATCAATAACGTAGATGGCCAAGCCCATGCAGGTCAATTTTGGGATGGGAAGAAACGTTCAATACTTGTGACTATTATGACCGAGGAATTCTCAGAATCATCCACAAGTGCCGCAGGATAGGATTGGTGTTAGTAGGTAGGGAAATGGATCAGGATATAACTTGGTAGATATTGTGATTTAGCGAAGTACTCACGCGCTTTGACTTTTCATTTTAGATGAAAGTTTTCAGGTGCGGGACCTCCAGTAGCAATATGAATGCCGTTCGAATAGGCATTTTGATAATTATTCTTCCGCGGAGCGTTACATAAAAGAATAAAGCCGCGTGGAATAAAATAGAGGTATCTATTCATCTATGGACAATATTATCTTAACAATGTGTACGAAAGTTGATCGCGATCAATTTCCGATAATTCGAAACGAGTAATTTGAACTCCGAACAGCCGGCCATCGGGAGAATTGCTTCTTATAACAACTGCAATGATTATTTTCAAAGTTTACAGTACAAAGCAAGCGTACAAAAACTATAAAAGATACCCCAAATGAATGTGACGTTTCCATAATTGGGTTTAATACCAAACTGCAAACGCTAGTTTATAATGCGTGACAAATATAATAAATCTAACGACAAGGGCTTTTGATCCATCGGCGGTCTAAAAGAAGAATGGATGGAGGAGGGCAATACAGTGAAAACCGGTTTTTATCAGCCCCTTGGTGAATTTTAGGCTGATAAAACGGGGACATTGACAAAATTGGGACACATATTTTTCTTTCTTTTTAAGAAACCGAAGCTTTTAAAATATTCTTCTTTAGTCCCAAGACGTAGCCTCATAAAATTTTCTGATTATTTAGTTCAAAGTCTGACAGAGCAAAATTTAAAAAAAAATTATTTGTGCATATTTTGGATCTCTAAGATAAGAAAAATATTCTTCAGAAAGAATTTACTCGAATTTACTCATCAAACTACCCATTTTCATATGAAGCTGACAAAATCGGGTAAAAAAATGACAAAATCCAGGGTAGACAAAATCGGGGGCTGATAAAATCGAACGCTGATAGAATCGGGTCTTCACTGTACTGGCAAAGACTACCATATGATCGGTACAAACTCGAAAGAGTGACGCAGAGTGCTGCACTGGATGATTTTGAAGAAAGGACCAGGAGTGCGATTTCACGAAGTTTTAGCTTCCGATTCCTATATTTTCTGACAGAGTGAAGTTCTGGGGTGTTCAAATGTTTACCTTTGTTTAGGAAAGCAAAAGTAGTAAAAAGCTAGTGTCAGACCTTCATGAGACCTCAAGAAGTCAATTTTGGAGGTATTCGTGAATGTAGACTTGTCGGTAGACGGATCTGGAACCTAAATAAAAAATCTGGCTTATTTTGACACATCTACAGATCGTTTGCCATACAAAAAGCTTTTTGTGTAAATCGACAGCTTCATCTTAGGCCAATTCAAAAAAATTTCCACTTGAAAGTTTCTTATTTTTGTTTTTTTTGTTCTGCTTGAAAGTTTGTTATTTTGGTGTTTAAACCAAAGCTTTGAAAGTTATACCTTGGCTTGGCGTGGTTTTATTCTTGGCTGAAATAGTGCAAAAAAAATTTGCCCGCCGGACGTGTCCATCTTTACCGTGACAACCGACACATGATTTCGTCGGTTGTCACGGTAAAGATGGGCACGTCTATCTATACCAGGACACATGCTAATTAACTCGGGTGATTCGTAGTTATGCTGCCTAAGCTCGACTCTCATTAGCAGAAGACAAAGATTAAGCCCGTACGATATTAAGCCTGTTCTAATGACCCTGCCACTTCTAGTTTTCCGATCTGTTTACTTCACATCCTTGCTCTCACTTGAGTACTATGGCTCTAATATTTATAACTTTCCCTACCATGTAATCTCTAGCTAATTGAATGTCATTAAAATGTAAAAAAAGAAAATGTGACTAACATAATGGAAATAAAAAAGATTTTTTTTAAACTTTATAAATGTTTTTAAATTTCGTACTAATTGACAGACAAACCTGTATTTTATAACAGAATATGATTCTAAAAGTCGTTTTAAATCAACGAAAATCTTTCAACATGTGGTAGTTTTCGAGATATTTGGAATTTTGTTTCAACAAAAGCAATTATTTTATATTTTGCTTTTACCCTTTTTATAAGTTTCTAACGATCGCATTGCTCCATCATGAACTATCAACAAACAAATATTTATCATTCGTTCGGCGATTCTCGGACCGACAAGTCGATCTTCCCCGTACAGCGTAACGATACAAAGAATAGTGCTAAACCACTTTAAAGGATATATTGTGTGTTCTCCGCCTCTAGGAGATTTTGATATTTTTGACGTAGGACTATGTCTTTGTTATCGATATGGGGGTGCACTTTGCAAATTCTACAAAAATGGTATGTAACGAAAAGTGGTCCAATTTTAAAGGCATAAAATTCAGTCATCTCACGATAAATTTTCAAATTTTTTGCACATATTGCCCCGAAATACTTCTAAGAATAGATTCCAATAGATAAACCCAAAGATTTTTGATATCAGGGCATTAAAAATTTTAATTAATGTGCAACCTATTCAAAATATCGCGCATTTACACACAGAAGATAGCGCTCCCCAAGTCCGGCACGACAGATTTGTGTACCTAGCGCGCTACGCTTCCAAGAATGACGTCATCATCAACTATTTAAAGAACGGATTTAACCGGAAAAGCTCAGTTGCCTGTTGAACGGCAGGCGGATCAGATCACTGCGCTGTGTTTTCACAGAAGTTAGAAGTCCGTTCCGTCTAACACGCGACTGAGCTTGTCCGTTCAAACACTATGCTTTCTGTTGTGTTGTTCTCGTTTCTAGCACACTTTTATGCACAATCTCGAACACAATTATTCGTACACAAAATCGTTTGTACATGCGAGCTCCATTTGCAAACATGGTTAACATAGTGTCGTAGAACTAGTTGTTTCTTTCGGTCTACCCATCATCATCAGCGTTAACTCATTTTGCTTTGCGCACTTGGGTTCAATGTTATATCCACTTCACGTGTACATGATTCACGATCTATCTAGTATATATTTGCGTGCTTGTGATATTTAGAAGATATTCCTAATCATTTTCAATTTCATGCAACATTGTAATGAAATTTTTACGTGAACTCTTTCACAAAATTTGGAGTATTATTCGTGGAATCATTTTTGTTCCATGCACTTTTTCATGAAATACGCAGCTGCTAGCGACCAGTAATAGGTACGAGCAGTAGATATAAAAAAACTATTAGGATCTCGAACATCGTTATTCATTTGATAAGGTTCATTGTGATGTCCGGACAGAAAACGAAAACTACACTGAGAACACCAAATAGTGTGCATGATATAGTTCACAGAGCAAGACATCGCAAATGAGTCTAATTTTAATGATCCAGTTCATATTGTCACGTTATTCCGAGTAAAAACCGTTAGTAACCAAAAAATAATAGATCACCATAAGGCGAAGAGGATTTACAAATACCATGATAAAACTGATGATATCATGAACATTAGCTACATTACTCCTTGAAAGTAAGGGAACATGGGGAGACTTGACCAGGTTTTCAGCTAAAACTGCATAAATCTCTAAAAAAGCATTCAATCCCTCAAAAGTCATTGAGATATAATGTGCAAAATAATTGTGCGTCTTCATGAAAATTACAAAAATCGTGACAAAGATCCTGAAATCACAAACATGAATCACTCTACTCATGACTAAAATATCACGATAACGTGAGTAGAAATTACGATGCATCGCGACTAAGATATTGAAATCATGAACCTTAATCCCGCTAACGTCACGAGAATTCACAAGAATCGCGAATAAACTCTTTAAATCATGAACAACGTTTGACTGTCGACTGTGTATTCCCAAATCATGAACAAAAATCACAACAAAAACTAAACATGTCCAGGGAACAACAACAGTAACCCGACCAAACATGATTTTTAGAAACACAAATAGTTTCATGAAAACGAGGTTTATTATTCATAATTTCCGAAACTTGGTCACGATTTCGTAATTCGTCCACTTTACGAAATCGTGACCCTTTGTTTATGAATTTATGAACGGATTTTTTTCCGTGTACATGTTAGAGCTACTACGAACCTCCTCATTTCAATTTCCTTGCTCTTCCTTCTTCTTCCAAACCATTTAAATGCAGCCACCCTAACTCTTAAAGTTAACTCCTGCCAGATTTTCCAAATTCCTCCCACTGAAATTGTACCCACAAAGCTGATAGGCTTGGGTTGATTTTTATAGAATTTTATTTACATCAGTATTATACCTCCCACCAGATTATTCTAAATTGCATACATACTAATCGATTATTTTGTAACCAAGCGGTTACAGAGTGGGGAACTGGTTAAGGATACTATTTCAATGGCCAGATACTAGAAAATTGTAGAGGAAAAAGCTGACCAGCGGCTTGATGGCACGTGTCAAGCCCAAAATACAAATTCGAGAGAAATCAAAATCGTATCTATAACTTACGAGAAATACATAAGATATTCTTCTAGTAACGTTTCATTCAAAATTGATGGAGATTTATGTCTCATTAAATAATTTTCAGTCACTAATTAATTAATTATACACCATTACTTCTACTGCCGTGAACCAAATCAATACCTTTCTGTTTGAAGTTATGTTTCCATTCACACTTCTTATTATAGAATGCAAGTGCAACTAGGCTAATCCCTTCAGTCCTAGCACTAGGGGTTTTGTGTTTTGCGACAGTTGCAGAAGCCGTACCCAACCCGTTGTCAGAGGCCCGCCCGCATATGGCGCTTGCTCTAGCACCGACAGTAATAATCACTTTCAATAATCGCTTACAAATTGGGAACAACAACCATTCTGATCAGGACATTGATATGCGATGATATTCGTACACCATATTGGGCTAAATGTACCAAAACAAGCCTCCTGCTTCAATTCCTCTATCCATTAGGAGCTTTGATTCCAACTCCGGGCTGCTTTAACTTTTCACCTATACCCGATAGTTCGTTATGCTTTGCCGCGAACTTTCTAGTGTCTACCGTCCATCGGCTGTAGCCAGAACAATCGCACTTTTGACATGACAAGGTGATACAAAATAAATGCGCTTATATGGTCATTCCATCTATCGACCGCCGCATTTGGTGTCCCGACCTCACTCACTCAACCGATACAGTCCTCCGGTATGGATGGCCATATTGGGGCCGCCTGTAGTATTATTCCGCAGCAAGGGGTAGCAAAAAAGTGCTATTTTTCTCGTACCAAACCGCATTGGAGATCTACTGCGACTGCAGTAATAATGGAGCATTATTTATGATCATGACAAATTTTGTCAGTTTTCTATGTTGACTTATATACATATATTACAGAGTTCGGAGTTGAATTATATTAAAACTGGAGCAAAGTGTCACTGAAGACACAATCGTATTCATCCTAAGAGCAGAAAACGACGATCTCAGCATGATTTCTCACTCGTCATAGCTAAAACACCGTACGAGTGAATTAATCTGCAATGCAAAGACTCAATCGACTAGAATGGAGAGGCTGCTGATTTGTGTGAATGTGCTGCTCATAAGTGGTACAGTTTTGTTCGTCCATTCCAGCGTATGACGTCAGACAATCGCATACCGCCGTCGACGTGGTTGTTCGATTTATGTAGAGCACTTCATTCATGCAAGTTCCGACTGAGACCGACTGCGGCGGATGACAATACTATACACACTCGCACAAGAAATCACACAGTATTCAGCTGGGTTACGCTCCACGCCCCCTCGCGGTAATCGGCCATAAGTCACGGAACACTAAATGGAAGCTTTTTGTGATGCTCCATTTTCCTCATAGATTCGTACAGATATGCATGTATGTATTGCATTGTCAGTCAAAGTGCATTATAACCTCCATGGGATCGGTGTATTGTCGTTCGTGTGACGTACTGTTCCATACACTTTGGTTTGGGTTGGATTCTAAACGAAAGGTCTATCGATTGGCCATTCATAGTTCCAAGAGGGTGCCCAGTTTTGCTAAGTTATGCAATAAACTGTTGCATCCGTTGTAACCAAACTCAACGAAAACATCACAGTTGGAACAAATTACCAAACGAACGCCATCATGCATACGCTATGTTTCATACCGTCATGCTGCAGAGTGAATGTGTGTATGATTATTTAATTTATTTCAATTCACTGGAAAGCCGTCTGCATCGGTGCGTTCTGTTTTTCATCAGCTCAGGGTCGCGTAGCAGCATACGATGTCTAAGTCGAATTCAAGTCTAACACACTTTCAGAGTCTAAAATTATAATAAGTTGATATATACTCAAGACAACAGATGCATGACTGATTCGAGAAACGCGAATTGCACTAGTTGGAACGAGTGTTTTGTATGATTTATATAGATAATTTGAGTAAAATTGAAACTCTGTCATTAGAATCATTAAAAAACTCCATTATTTAAACAATCACAATATGAAAATGCATTAAAAATTTTAAAATGAATTTTCTAATAATTCATCATTATTACTACTTCCTGCCCGAATCACCGATTAGTTTTTTTTTAAGAAACAGTGCTACCAAGTTCACAATCGATTTCCGCAACAACCAACTATTCATAGATGCTAATCCCAGGGTCGTACGACCGCCCATAGTTCAATCGTTAACAGAAAATTACTTTACTAATTGATTCGTACACCTAACAGCACTATACTTATGTACTTGTTGCAACGGAAATGCAGGCGTATACGTTCTCTAGAGCTATGCTACTAAACTGGTTGTACTAGGGTGTTTGATCCAGTATTGGTACCAGCCGGTAGAACTTAGAATTTAACAATGGAAAAATCAACTCGCTTCTATCATTTTATGAATTGTCATCAAGTTCTTAATAAATCTGACCACAAAAAACATTTTATGCGAATTCCTGCACTTTATCTATAATAGCTCACACACACACACACACACACACACACTATTTCAGTATAATCTATCAACCTTGCGACGCGACTCGTATATTGTATTATGCAAGCTTGGGGTAACCAGTTTCTGTTCGGTAATACTCATTAAATTGCTGACAATGATGAAAATGATAATGTGGTCAGTTGGTTAGCTTTGCGACAGCGCCTTCGTATGGAAACACTAGGAGTTGGGCGGTACGGGTCACAAATGCACAATGCAAACGAGTGTCAGAAGCGATATGCAAAGTTGATCCGAAACTATATTTAACCCGTATTTAAATATATGTCATTTGATGTCCGGGCAAAAAAGGTTGAACTGATATGTGCAAATGCTTCAAATCAAACTACATATATCATCCATTCAGGTTTTTATTTATAACCTTGTATCACTGATCCGAATTTGTTCAGAGTGGTACAGAATAAGTTCGACTGACAGTCTGATTCTTCATCTCGTGCAGATTAGCAGGCAAAAAGCGCACCGCTTGCGAACAGCACGCAACAAAAAATGCTACCCGCGCTGCACCGCTCTAGAGCGTACGTGTATCTTATAAACACAGCATAGCCCTATTGACCCAAACTGCCTGTGAAATGAGTGAATCGTAAAATAAATTTCGCCTATTATGGGAGTACACAATCACGATTGACTTTACACAGTCCCATCGTAGACCTACAGTGCGTGAGCTGGAACAGTTGATCAAGAGAAAATGGTACTTGTGCTTACAAAACTGTGTACAGCTACATCATACGAGACATGTAGTACTAATAATGTTCAACCCCTTATCCGAGGCAGAACGCTTCGTAGCAAAGAATAACATGCAATACGACGTCGAATACGAGAACGTCAAATGGACAATATTTCGGAAACTCGCCTACACAATTTGGCACCGCGCACTATTATAGATTAATTATCAGCCTTATTCTGCATTACGACGGATCACATTTACGAACGAATGTTGTTCGATCGAAGCAGGCTCCCGTTTAGTTTTGCTATCGTTATTGAGAATGCAACTCACATCCTCGCTGTTGTGCTATCTTATGACAAGCACCATTTTGCACATTTCGAGAAAAACGTTTGAAATTGAATATCTTGAAACATATAAATGGTAGAAACAATTCATAGAAGACAATTGATGCTTCTATCTATTCTGTATTAGTCTCTAATGTATTATGAAGATCGATTAACTATATTGAGAGTTTTTTTTTTAAATGTAAACAAAAGTCGCACTAACACGTATGATGTATTGATGACAAAATTTGTATGATGTGTAAAAAATTTACATGGAAAATTTTCTATACAAAAAACGGATCAATTATTAACTTTTATTGATATCTTCGGCTCTATTGCGTCTAGAAACAATCGGTGAGATGCATTTTAAAGAAAATTGGTCTAGGAATATAGAAAAAAAATAGTATTTTTTGGTTACAGTGTTGCCAAATATGCAATATTTTTAATTTAAAGCAAAAACTGTATTTTGCTTGAAATACGTATATTTTTATTTTGAAATTTTTTATTCCATTGTGTTCCTCAAAAATTTTTACATATGAACACATCTAAAACTTCTATATAACTTGAGCCAGTCTCAAGATACAGTGATTTGTAACAAAAAACTAATAATTTCTCATCATTTTTGTCGCTATACCTCAGTAATTAAGCAGAATTTCAAAATTCTGAAAACGCCAGAATTTTCATTGTTTTCATTGTAATGAGGCATATCTAACTCAGTTTACCCCAAAATGGCGTTTGTCATAAGATAGTACAACAGCGACGACATTCGTTCGAAAAAGAGATCCGTCGTAATGCAGAATAAGGCAGTATTATTAAAAGATTCATGTCGAAGTATGGAGAAGTGAAATCCGTCCCAAATGATAGTTGGAGAAAGTTCTTCCCTGGCATCCTTAACGGTGTTCGGGTGGTGCGAATGCAGCCAAACCAAGCTATACCTTCTTACTTGACCTTCGAGGGCAGATCATCTCAAGGTGTTAATTACTTCCCAAGAACGCTATACACATACCCCTATACCAGGTACCCACGTGTCAGTTCTGTAACCAGACGGCACATAACCAGCCAAAAAAAGCCTGAATAACAATATTCCACGGTATCTCCAAACCAATAGCTAACATACCTAGGAAAATAACAAAAGAAAAAAGAAAACGGCTATACCAGAGCCACTCGAAAACACAAAAAGCTCCAAACATCTAACAGCGAAAATCGAAGCTCTAGCGACGACAACATGGAAACTAACACGAGCGAGGGAGAAGGCAGACGGAACGAGTAGCAAGCAGGAAAGGGTTAACCCAACCATTGCTCACCACTGAGAAAGAAATCTAACACAAAGAGCGGAAAGCAGTGCGCCTAGGATAGATGACAGAAATAATATACGTTTATTATTATATATTCTTATCTTTCCTGAACGTAAAATTAAATTTATCTTCGAAATGTGTATTATTTTCGAAAAAGGCAAATGACCCTCGAGGTTTAATCCTAAATCAATAATAATAATAATAATAATAATAATAAAGAGTATGACAAAAATACAAGTACACTCAACATCCGACGGGTAAGTTTTATTGCGGTGTATTGCGGTATTAAGCCCCTATTCATGTTTGTGCATCACACAACTAGTTTTTCAGTATGGGTCGTCAAACGGTGGGATAACAAAATTCTCACAAGTTTCCTATCTCATGCCTCCACGCGAGTCTAAGTCTATTGATGACATTTGGTCCTTAGACCGGCGACGACTGGGTGCTATCAGCCTTCTGCCGATAGTAGCAGAATGAGAGGGTGCGAACAGATCTAGCCGAGAAAACATTGCCGTAAAAATGAATAGTTGAACGGAAATTAGCCCCAATACGACTAATCTGACTAGTATCTATGATCACGGGTCAATACGTATTGAAAATTCGCCGCGTCTGTTTTTATGAACCTAATTTCAAGCTTCGTTATTGCTAACAAGCCCGTGCATCAGGTTAACAGTCGTTTATATTTCCCTTCAGTGTTCGTTATTATCGCTCGTATACTTGTATCCCACAAACAATCCGATATGGAAAATAAGAAATACTTTCCTTGATTTATAACATCTCGCGCTATTTTTGCCTGTATAATGTGTTATCACACGGTAGTTTTCAAGCCAATAAATATATCGTTGAGAAGAAGTAGCGAATTCTGTCCAAATACTGTTGCAATGAATAGTGATACGGCCCATTACGCAGATAAGATTAGCTTTTCTAGGCAATACTCCCACGGTCGGCTGTGTGGAGTTCAAATTGCTTTTGTTTTGGGAACATAGTATACTCTCGGTAGCCGGCTGCCCAGAGTTTAAAAAAAACTAAAAACTTAACAAGATCTTCTCTTTTTCGAGTGATCGTGCACTCGAAGACTAACTAAACAACTACCTAATAAAATATGCTTTACAGGTCGCATCGCTTGCTTGGAGCGAATCCTAGACCTGATGCCCTTCCAAACTACCAACTCCGCGACACCTATGGAAGAGTCTGATGAATCGTCGTCCTTCCGCTAAGTAGGTGGAGAATCAACATTTCCTGCCTACCTTATCCTTTATCCTTCCCCGTGAACGATGGAGATGGGGGCGGCCGGCAATGATGGATATCATGCTGTTGAGGTTTTAATGTGGGTCGGATTGGTATGAATGCCTACTAACCACTTCCTAAGCAACTATTATTAGATAATCAGCAGTCATACGTGATGAAGTCAGTGTACAATCCGCCAAAATCATCATCACAACGCAACCCAACGCCACGCAACGCAACGCAGAAAAGAATGGCTCGATTAGCACATCCCCCATGCTATTCGGAGATTTTCCAAGCCGTCTGAAAACTTTTTTGTTGGGATAGGAAAGGAAGTTGCAAGAAAAAGGTGGGAATTATAGAATGACTACGCAATACAATCACAACACCAAACAGTAAACAGCCTGGATTATTCACTACCCTACTGATAAAGCTCTCAATAGCTTTTTACCACACTGGGTTAGGAACAATAGATTATCCTCGACTTTTAGCTCCCTGTAAGAGGTTCATCTATGTATGAAGAACCAAAAATCCGGATACGCATTTGCATTACTGTAGGGCAGTTACACAGTAAATTATATAATTCACGGATTCACAAAGATCACACGAAAAATCAGTCTCTACGCATCGCTCGATCGAGATAGAAGTGTTTTGTTTTCGGTCTGTTGGAAAAAGAACAGTGCAGTAATCCGCGTTCAAGGTTATTTTTCCATTCTCTGCCTCTTCGAGGTTTGGACTTTTATTCTTTTGTGCGTGTGTTAACCGTTAGGCCACATTCCTCAACCTTTTGTTCGTAAAGCGAGGATTGAACAATAACCAGCTATTTAAGCTGGACTGGTGCGTCGTGGGAAACGAGTATACAGATAAGTGAAATCTACCTTTTTGATACATTTACGGCTTTTTCCCGTCTGCGCGGGTGCTGACCCCGTGCATTGACGGTGTCGATGGCTTCCTCCCCGGATGGCCAAATGGAGATCGAGTCGACTCCTAAGGCTCTCCCCCGACCCAAACAATATCCAGAGCTCTCGACCGGTCCCTTTGTGGTCTTCTTTCGGCCCAAAACAAAATCGCTGAATCTATTACAGATTTCAAAAGACCTGACGGAACGGTTCTCGGCTGTGACCGAAATAAAAAAGGTCCGCTCAGACAGGCTGAGGGTCGTGCTGACTAACTCAAAGCAGGCAAACGATATTGCTTGCTGCGAGCACTTTACGAAGGACTATCACGTGTATATTCCAGCTGTAAAAGTACAGTCTGAAGGCGTTGTCACCGATGACAGTTTGACATGCGAGGATCTGCTGCAGTACGGGGTTGGCCGTTTTAGAGACCGCATACTTCAGCCAGTGAAAATACTCGAGTGCAAGCGTTTGCACTCAGTAGTAGTTGCGGGGGATGGTTCAAAAACGTACCCCCAATCAAACTCTTATCGGTTGACCTTCGCTGGTACCGCTTTGCCAAATTACGTCCTCTTGCACAAGGTTCGTCTGCCTGTGCGTCTGTTTGTGCCACGGGTCATGAATTGCACAAAGTGTAAACAATTGGGGCACACAGCCACCCATTGTAGCAATAAGGCCCGCTGTGGAAAATGCGGGGAGAATCATCTAGATGATTCGTGCAGTAAGAATGCTGAGAAGTGTCCTTACTGTGCAGAGAATCTGCATGATATCTCGGCATGTCCCGCGTACAAACTACGCGGGGATAAACTAAAACGTTCCCTTGCGGGACGATCCGAACGTTCTTTCGCAGAAATGCTAAAGAAAGCTACACCACCAACCTCAACAAACATCTATGCTCACTTGCCTCCTAACGAGGGCGAGGCTGATGACCCACAAGAGGGAACATCTACTAGGGCGCCTAGAAGTTATAGGAAGAGGAGGAACATTTCCTCTCCTAAAGTTCGTTGTAAAGGCCAGAAGGTATCCCTTGACGGGACTCCGAAAGTCACATCTATTGGAAGTGTTGCAACCAAACCGAAGCAATTAGCTCCTGGTCTCGGAGGATTAAACTCAGAGAAGGAGTTCCCAGCACTTCCCGGAACATCAAAAATCCCAAGTGTTCCTCTGTTTCAGTTCGAGAATAATCGCGGCACTGGAATTATCAAACTCTCGGACATTGTGGACTGGATAATAAAAACTTTCAATATAACTGATCCAATTAAAAGTCTTATGTTAGCTTTTCTCCCTACAGTAAGAACATTTTTGAAGCAGTTGACTGCTAAATGGCCCCTCCTTTCAGCGATTGTATCCTTCGATGGCTAACTCATCGAACGAGGTCACGGATTTGATCACTGTTCTACAGTGGAATTGCAGAAGTATCATCCCGAAAATCGATTCCTTCAAAATTTTAATAAATAATTTGAGTTGCGATGCATTTGCATTATGTGAAACTTGGTTAACTTCCGACATAGATCTCAACTTCCACGACTTTAATATTATTCGCCTGGATCGAGACACCCCCTATGGAGGAGTGCTTTTGGGGATCAAAAAGCGCTATTCCTTCTACAGAATTAGCCTTCCCTCGATAACAGGTATTGAAGTTGTCGCTTGTCAAGTAACAACCAAAGGCAAAGATCTTTGCATAGCTTCCATATATATTCCCCCCAACACCGCGATTGGGCATCGCCGGCTACATGACATCATAGAATCCCTGCCTGCACCGCGACTAGTTTTAGGCGACTTTAACTCTCACGGTACGGAATGGGGTTGCCTTTTTGATGATAACCGTTCCTCTTTAATTCACAATATTTGCGACAACTTCAACATGACAATTCTAAACACGGGTGAAATGACACGGATTCCTCCCCCACCTGCGCGCTCAAGCGCATTAGATTTATCCCTTTGCTCGACCTCGCTAAAGTTAGAATGCGCGTGGAAGGTAATCCCTGATCCCCACGGTAGCGACCATCTGCCGATCGTAGTCTCAATCAATAACGGCTCAAGGCCATTGGAAACAATCAATATTTCGTATGACCTCACACGAAATATCGATTGGAAGAGCTATGCTGCCGCGATATCCGACAACATCGAATCTACTCAAGAACTTCCTCCGGAGGAAGAGTACAGCTTTTTGGCTGGCTTGATTCTCGACAGCGCGAATCAAGCTCAGACTAAGCCAGTACCCGGCGCGAACATACAAAAACGTTCTCCCAATCCCTGGTGGGACAAAGAGTGCTCAGACGTGTACGCAGAGAAGGCCGCCGCGTTTAAGACCTTCCGGGACGACGGGTTACCCGCTAGTTTTCGACAGTACGCGACGTTAGACAAGCGAATGAAGAGTTTGATGAAAGCAAAAAAACGCGGTTATTGGCGCCGGTTCGTCGACGGATTAACGAGAGAAACATCGATGAGCACTCTTTGGGGAACAGCCCGACGTATGCGAAATCGAAACAGTACTAATGAGAGCGTGGAATATTCAAACCGTTGGATATTCGATTTCGCCAAGAAGGTTTGTCCGGATTCCGCCCCGGCACAGAAAATCTACCGCGCCGCGTCCCGTCACGATAACGCGAACGAAACACCTTTTTCGATGGTGGAGTTCTCACTTGCTCTCTTGTCGTGTAACAATAAAGCTCCAGGGCCAGATAGAATCAAATTCAACTTGTTGAAGAATCTGCCAGACTCTGCCAAGAGACGCTTGTTGAACTTATTTAATAAGTTTCTTGAGGCTAACATTGTCCCACACGATTGGAGGCAAGTGAAGGTCATCGCCATCCAAAAACCAGGAAAACCAGCCTCCGACCACAATTCGTATCGACCGATCGCAATGCTATCTTGTATCCGGAAGTTGTTCGAGAAAATGATCCTATCCCGCCTCGACAATTGGGTCGAAGCAAATGGCTTACTGTCAGATACACAGTTTGGCTTTCGCAAAGGCAAAGGGACGAACGATTGTCTTGCGTTGCTCTCAACCGAAATTCAAATGGCCTATGCTAGTAAAGAGCAGATGGCATCAGTGTTCCTAGATATAAAGGGGGCTTTTGATTCAGTTTCTATCAACATTCTTTCAGAGAAGCTGCACCAGCATGGTCTTTCAGCGACTTTAAACAACTTTTTACTAAACTTGTTGTCGGAAAAGCACATGCATTTTTCGCATGGTGACTTATCGACATCACGATTTAGCTACATGGGCCTTCCCCAGGGCTCATGTCTAAGCCCCCTGTTATACAATTTCTACGTCAACGACATTGATGAATGTCTTGACAATTCCTGCACGTTAAGACAACTTGCAGACGATGGCGTGGTGTCTGTTACGGGACCCAAAGCTGTCGATCTACAAGGACCATTACAGAATACCTTGGACAATTTGTCTGCTTGGGCTATTAAGCTGGGTATCGAATTCTCCACGGAGAAAACTGAGCTAGTTGTATTTTCTAGGAAGCGTGAACCAGCACAACTACAGCTTCTATTAATGGGTCAAACTATAGCTCAGGTCTTCACAGTAAAATATCTAGGGGTCTGGTTCGACTCGAAAGGTACTTGGGGATGCCATATTCGGTATTTGAAACAGAAATGCCAACAAAGGATCAACTTTCTTCGTACAATAACCGGAACATGGTGGGGTGCCCACCCAGGAGACCTAATTAGGTTGTATCAAACAACGATACTGTCGGTACTGGAATACGGATGCTTCTGCTTTCGATCCGCCGCGAACATACATTTCATCAAACTCGAAAGAATTCAGTATCGTTGTTTGCGTATCGCCTTAGGGTGCATGCAGTCGACCCATACGATGAGTCTCGAAGTGCTGTCGGGCGTTCTCCCGCTGAAAAATCGATTTTGGGAACTCTCATATCGATTGCTCATTCGATGCGATATCTTGAACCCGTTGGTGATTGAAAATTTCGAAAGGCTTGTTGAGCTCAATTCTCAGACCCGTTTTATGTCCCTGTACTTTGACTACATGGCGCAAAATATTAATCCTTCTTCTTACAATCCCAACCGTGTGCATTTCATAAATACTTCTGAATCTACTGTTTTCTTCGACACATCCATGAAAGACGAGATTAGTGGAATTCCGGACCACATACGCCCACAAGTGGTTCCAAATATTTTTTATAATAAATTCCGAGAAGTCGACTGTTCTAAGATGTTTTATACTGACGGATCAAACCTCGAAGGGTCCACTGGCTTCGGTATTTTCAATCAAAAGTTCACCGCCTCCTACAAACTCAGTGACCCTGCTTCAGTTTACGCCGCAGAACTAGCTGCTATTCAGTATACCCTTGGAGTCATTGACACATTACCCGCAGACCATTACTTCATCGTCTCGGATAGTCTGAGTTCTATTGACGCTATTCGCTCGATGAAACATGGAAAGCATTCCTCGTATTTTTTGGGGAAAATACGGGAGCTACTGAGTGCTTTATCTGACAAATCTTTCCAGATTACCTTAGTGTGGGTCCCTTCTCATTGCTCCATTCCGGGCAATGAGAAGGCGGACTCCTTAGCTAAGGTGGGTGCCATTGAAGGTGACGTTTTTGAAAGACCAATTTGCTTCCACGAATTTTTCACTATTACTCATCAGAGAACCCTCGAAAGTTGGCAAACCTCGTGGAGCAATGGGGAGCTAGGAAGGTGGCTACATTCGATAGTCCCTAAGGTATCGACGAAACCTTGGTTCAAGGGGATGGATGTGGGTCGTGACTTCATTCGTGTGATGTCTCGACTCATGGCGAACCATTACACGCTGGATGCACATCTCCGACGTATTGGGCTCGTGGAGAGTGGTATCTGCGCTTGTGGCGACGGTTATCACGATATAGAGCACATAGTCTGGGCGTGCACCGAGTACAGTTTCGCCAGGTCTCGGCTTATGGACACCCTCCGGGCCCGAGGAAGACCACCCAACGTCCCGGTTCGAGATGTGTTGGCAAGCCGCGATGTCCTCTATATGTCCCTTATATACACCTTCATAAAAACCATCAATATCCAACTTTAACTGCCCCTTTTTCCTTATCATTCTCAGAAACGCTCTCTTCCACCTGTACCATACACCCACGATGGTTTGATGCGACTCCAAGGCGACACAAAACATCCCTGTCAAATGAGCCAACAAACACGGGACCTAAAGCACGAACATCACACGCACAACTCGAAATGTAGCCGATCAACATCTGAGCCGCACTACGAAATCGTCTGGAGAAACCCCTGCCATCTTAAGAACGACCACCCGGCGTCCCAGTACATGATTCTTCCTGATGAAGGCCACCCTGATTCTGTAATCCATCCGTTGATCTCCCGAAGTCTGAAACTGAAATAATGTTCTCCCCCTGCCATGTTTGTCCACCCTACTTCCCCTGACTCTTATACACAGAAGTAACACCCCTTCCCCCCCCCCCCCCAAATATCTTCATGATGCATTTAGCTCTTCTTGCCTTTTCTAGTTTTAACTATTATATTATATGATCTCGTTGAAAATGCCCAACTCTACTACCACATAAAATAACTCTAATTAATGTCTCCGAATCTTTACAAAATTTAATCACGCCCTCTAATTATTTCTACTTTTAAGATAGTCGTATAAATTTTCCCCCTTAGTTAAACATTATTTGCTCCAATAATCTCATTGCTAAAAATGTCAAACCATATTGCCATAAAAACTAAATGACCCCCTAATCTTACGAAAATTATATTACCCCCTTGTGTATATGTATAGCTAATCAATATGTAATCCCCTAGTTTTAAGTAATTTAAAATGTAAAACAAAACAAAATTGGCACCTTTAAGCTAACGCAAACCTGCCTTATCAAATAAACGAATTGGAAAAAAATCACACGAAAAATACTCAGCATGCTGAATTGTAGCTATGTGATAATTGAGAATGTCTAGTCTATGCCCAGTGCAACAAATTCTTTAACATTTTCGGACTCACATCCGCCAGAAAATGTTTTGCTTAAACGCAAGTTTACCATATTCGGATGCAGTCCAAGGGCGAGTCTTGTGATTTATCCAACTAACTAATACTGGGCCAACTAGGTCAGTTGCAGCGCCTGCTCGAGCCAGGGTTAAGTAGCTTTCCGACTTAGAAAATTCCTCCATAGAAACAGGTTTATTAGAATAAATCTATGAAAACTTTTTCTGGCTGCACATGGCGGGATTCATAGTTGCTGTACGTTTATGATGAGGATTCATGTGTGCTACTTTAACCACTTTTGCTCAGAGCACTGTAAATTTCATCTCCAGAACTCACGGTACAACAACTAGAAGATACAAAACACGTTGGTTTGCAATCGCATAAAACGAACCCTGATATGCGTATTAGGGGCATGAATATCATTTGAATTCTCACATTTTAATCTCTCTCTGATAGGAGCATGGTTTTAGATTTAAAATGTCATAATTTCAACAAATTTCTTATTTCAAACCAATTACAAGATAGAACTGATATCCTAATTCTGACAGTACCAGAACGTAATACCGAATAGAAACTCTTAACTCTTAAGTGGGTTTATAATGACATTTCACAAAGTCGCTCGAAAAGGGTTTTTTTAATTACGGCGGCGGCTCCTCGCAAGAAAACCTCTGATCCACTCGTTTGCCCGAATTACTCAAACATACGTGCTATTCATTAGTTCATGTCTAACAGAGCGGAGCGATTTTTAATTTTGAACATCACGCTAAAAATTAAATATCGGAATGACTGCTCGCGTGAACATTCAAAAGCCCACGCGAATATGCAAACTGCTACACGGTTATATAAACGAATTAAAACCCACTACAATACAAACGCCCACGCGATTAAACACGTCAAAGTAGAAACGCTCGTACTTCCACGATAATACAAATTTAGTCAAGCATGCGATCATCTGCGCATACCTACGTCAGCATACAAAGAAACGCATCGGCGGTCAATATTTTTTTATATTTGAATTATAGAGGTTTTAACCTAAGGGTCATCCGCCTGTTTTTCGGGTTGGAAAAATCACTTTAGAAAAATCTCCATCTCCATGTGCGGGGTTAGGAATTGAAACCAGGTGAGCTGCGTACAAGGCAATCGATTTATCAACTACGCTATGCTCTCCCCCACTTACGAATTCTTAAACGTCGTCTCAAGTGCGATTATACCAATGCCTGCTCTCACGCGAACATGAATCGGTCACGTCCGGAAGCTTTCAACTTTGGTCCTAACAGTCTAGGTCCATGCCTTCTATCTTTGTCTAAAAAAACAAACTTGTATACACTAAAAGTCTTAGGGTGCCAATACCAGATACGCTAGCTATATGGGATAACTTACTCCCTTCTAGAACTGAGCCGTATACTCAAATTCACGGCTCGCGCGAATATTCGACGTAAGCGGTGTGTAATCGCTTACATGGCTATATAAACGTATTTATACACGCAAGTGTTATAATACAAACGCGCGATCCCACGCAATCATAACTCGGTTACGTCCGGAATCCCCTACGCTTGGTTCTAGCAGCCTAGGTCCATGCCTTCAGTTCTAACATGTGAGTCGTACACTCAAAACTACAATCTAATTTACACGCTAAGTTACACACCAGAAAACACGACATGCAAACGCCCACCCGATCAAACACGCCAATATACAATCGCTCGACTCTTTCGCGATCATCCTCGCACACTTCGGCTCGAAAACACGAAAACGCCCCAGTGATTAAGTGAACGTTTTAACACATATAAAATTATAAACGCGGTCTCAAGCGCGAACCTACAAACACGCGTGTTCGCGCGATCATGAATCAATCATACCCTCGGTTCTCGCTGCCCAAGGACAGGTCTTCAGTTGGCCCAATCTAATAAACTAAACTAGCGCCGGATTGACGCTAGCTCCAAAAAACACTATTTCTGTTTCTGAGCAAACCCCTAGTTCTGCGAGATGACCCGCAATTCTCATCAGCTTAGTCAGAACTCCTTTTCTTGCGGGACATCACGCATGAATAGGGGTTTTCTCAGACACACAAAAATAGTATTTCGATTTTTCGAGTTACATTGCCGGCCAGCTCAAAAAAGTAAGAGAAAAACGCGTTTAAAGTTTTCAGGACGCTCGGGGTATACATATATAGGAGTTGGGTAGAATTGAAAATTTGAACATTTATCTATTATTGCCGCCTTCCATTTTTTGGTATACCGTTTCCTGTAAAGTACATTTTAAACCGATAAAAAATCTCTTTTGTATTTAGATTATAGAAGTTTGAACCTTAGCGACATTCGTCTCTTTTTTCGGATTAGAAAAAATCCTAACCCTATGGTCGGAGTTGGGAATCGAACCCAAAACAGTTCTAAACAGTTGCAAACCTGTGATGAAAACCAATCAAAATTTAAAACAGTTCTAAACAGTTGCAAACCTGTGATGAAAACCAATCAGTGCTTTTTTTGGTCAGATGGCTTTACTATTGGGGTGACTACCAAGAATCACTTTAGATGCTCCCACAACTTTGTGAAAACAAACCAAAAGTAAAACTGCTCTAATATAGCTCAGTCTCCTCGTTTAGCGAAATATCCAGCTAACTTTTCTGTAGACGCAAATCCAGTTAAGTCCGCCCGTGCTTTAGAAATAACTACAAAAGCATGTTGTCGAATGCCTTATTGATAAAAAAAAACGTATCACAACGCAACGCACACACAAGCATAAAGTAGTTTTTTTTTCAAACGCAAACTCTCAAGCAGCATACGTCGAACCATGCAGTATTGAACTCAATCCAAAACCACCCCATCCCACAGTGTTTTAAAACGTCGTTTTCGTGCTCAAAATTAATAGCGTCTAAACCGTTGACTTTAGAGGTATAGTTTGTTCGGAGAAGTTGTTGTTCTTATGATTGCGCATCCACAGGAGGTTACCGTTCTGTGATTAATTCACCTATAAGTGATATACGAAATTTATTTTCCGAACTAATTGAGATAGACTTTGTGTCTTCGACAAAGTTGTAGAAAATAATACTACAAAAGAAATTGCTGAAGACACTATATATCTAGCTTCAATCGTTGACGAGTTATGGAACATATTACATGGAAGACCCCTTAAAATTAGTTTTTTCATGATAACTTTTTTAGACATTCTCGTATCTTCTTGGAATCTTCCACAAAGTTGTTTGCGGTATTGAAACACATATTTTTGCTTAACATAGTTACTTCCTATCTGTTGAATTTAAAAAGATATTCCAATATTTACGATATTTTGGGGGTAACTTCCACCTTAAATAATTCGTTAAGGAGCAAAAAGGAGCAAACAACATCATAACATACTGAAAGTACTAGCTTTTTACTTTCATATAATGGCCCGATTGTTAGTCGACGCGATTTTCTCCGAGTGTTATGTTCAATACAATATGCCATCGCAGTGGTACAAAACGAAATATTCAAGCGCACTGCGACAAACAGCTTCATGTTTTTATGGTAAATTGCATAGAACACGGTCGCCTATAACATGCAATGCATATGGTTTGCCTTTCAAATATCAAATTACAGTTTTGGATGTGTTTAATAATGTCGATATTTGCATTATAAATTAGATAAATAAATTTATTTTTAATAATCGTTTTCTACGTCATCTTCAAAGTTTCTTCTTCCGCTAAAAGAGCTTTGGCGTCTTCCAAAAATCGTTTTATGCTTTTTTAGCCATCCCCGAGCCTCAGTCACGACAGAATCCACATTGTGAACAGGTGACGTTAATCAAGCTCCATTATAATTGTCACGAAAGACATTAATAAACCTTCTGGTAGGATTTTCATAATTTTTCCAAGCTTACCAGTATTCACTGACTGCTTAAATTTCACATGACACACTTCTCGAACGCACTATATGCTACGTTTCGTACTTTGATCATGATTGTGGTCAAAGTTCTCCTTTCCTTTTTTGACATCGATGAATATGTTTCATGCAATTTACCATGAAAGGATGAAGCTGCTTATTGCAGTGCGCTTGAATATTTCATTTTAAACCACTGTGATGGGATATTGTATTGAACATAACACTCGGAGAGAATCGCGTCGACTAACAATCGGGCCATTATATAAAAGTAAAAAGCTAGCACTTTCAGTATGTTATGATGTTGTTTGCTCCTTTTTGCTCCTTAACGAATTATTTAAGGTGGAAGTTACCCCCAAATTATCGTAAAATTTGGAATATCTTTTTAAATTCAACAGATAGGAAATAACTATGTTAAGCAAAAATATGTGGTTCAATACCGCAAACAACTTTGTGGAAGATTCCAAGAAGATACGAGAATGGCTAAAAAAGTTATCATGAAAAAACTAATTTTAAGGGGTCTTCCATATAATATGTTCCATAACTCGTAAACGATTGAAGCTAGATATATAGTGTCTTCAGCAATTTCTTTTGCAGTAACATTTTCTACAACTTTGTCGAAGACACAAAGTCTCTATCTCAATTAGTTCGGAAAAAAAATTTCGTATATCACTTATAGGTGAATTAATCACAGAACGGTAACCTCCTGTGGATGCGCAATCATAAGAATAACAACTTCTCCGAATAAACTGTACCTCTAAAGTCAACGACTTAGACGCTATTAATTTTGAGCACAAAAACGACGTTTTAAAACACTGTGCATCCCCGCTTTACAAATCATTCTGTTACACCATTCTGGCACCCGAAAACTTTGTACACGGTTTAACTGTGTACGATGCTACCGTTGTCGAAAATCCATGGCGTGTACCGCTTATGGTAGAGGTATGGTATGGAGAAAAATTAGGTAAACACCAAAATTTCTCACAATGGCGAAAATTTTTGATAAAACCAGTCTTTGTACGCGAAGGGCACAAATTCTGACTTAATAAAGTCATGGGTCTGACTGACACAAACTTATTGATGGAATAGATTAGCGCCGGCTTGACGCTAAATCCCTAACACGAGAACACATTTTGTGTTTCAATCGAACGACTGGTCAAACGTGATGTCCCGTCCGAGCAGAAGTTTGTTTTTTATGCCGATAAGCCACAGTGACGTCGGAACTTGTCTATCCCATGATGTTCTTCGTTAGCCGTAAGAGCAAAAACTGATTCAAGCAGGCACGCGGCGTCTCTATTTATAACTTTTCGTGTTTGATTGAGCCACTTAGGTGGTTCCTATTGACGGCTCTGCCTGAAAAAGTTGCCTGACGGAAATTGACGGAAATTTTCCCTATTCGTGAACTTTTCAATTTTATCGATTTTTAATAGACTAAATAGACATAGATATTAAATTATTACCAATATTTAAGTTAGACGTTTCCGAATCATCTAAATTCATCCAGTAATTCCGAAGTAAAGCAAGATTTACATACTTTTGATACATAAGAGATATTTTAGATTTTAGAATGCCCCAAATAGTGGAGTAAGACATTTTCATTGTCAAAATATCTAACAATAATTTTATCAACCTGCTCCGAAGAATTTCGGATGAATGGCACCCCGAACCGGTTCACGACAAGCAACCCGAATGAGGCGGAGAGCTTGGCTGAGAAACTGTTTTCTGAAGGCTGAAGCGTGTTTTCTTAAAACTTTGTTTCTTAAGTCGGGCAACAGCACTGGGAGTACACTAATGAACTTTTTCTACTGAATTAAGAAATATTTTGAAGATTAATGTTTTGGTTTGCGCATGACGATCGTTAATTAATGAAATGGTTTTTATGCCCTATATTATTTCAAATTAATAGCTAAAAAATGACGTAAAATTCGACCTTGTTTTCAACGCGCAGTTTTCTGCTAAATTTAGAAATTTTATAAGGTATTCTAGCGTAATACTCAAACCATAAGCTTACTAATTAATGATCAATTCTTTTGTTTCAGATGAAAACTTTGGATGTCACCCGTTCTAACAGTTTCTTTTCGAAGTGCCGTGAAAGATCCCTAATACCGTATGTCATGTTCACATTTAATTTAAAAAAAATTGTAAACTTCGAACATGTTACCAAATACATGTAAAATATTATCGTCTCAAATAAAAAACGAAAAAGGTACTTTTTCCATAGTGCGGTTCCCTAAACTACACGAAAAACAAAATGTTCGAAGTTAGACTGAAAAAGTCTTGAGCTAAAACAGCCCTGCCACTGCAAAAATAACTTCAAATAAGATACACTAAATCTAACGCCCGTGAGCATTCCCACCAAACCCAATTATCATTACATCTTTTCAAAATTCATTTTGGTTTCTATTGTGTTTCTTCTTCCAGTGATCCAAAATTTACTGTTGTATGATTTTAATTAAATTTAGTTTACCGTGGGCTGACGACTCCAACGCAGCAGTAGTAACACTTTTGATAGATCAAAGTTGTTACCCCAGGGGTCACCCGTGACGACGCATTATTTTATGAAGATTTATAACACCCCCCGGGTAGCTTCGGTTGCAGCTGCTATTTGGCGTCGACGTTCAATGGCGGGGGCCTAATCTAATACACAACACTGCATTGATGTTAAGTGCCAACATTCGGATGCAACCCATTTACAATATTAGCAGTTAATTAAATGTACGCAGACGACGCACGTACCGGGTGATTTAGGGGGTTTATTGCGTATTACAGTACGGGTGGGGAAGCGGAATGGAGTTGATTTTTCAGCTCGTTTGAAAGCGTCAACAAAAGTGTTGAGCAAATAGTTGGCATACTGGAAATGTGACTCATTCGAGTTCACCAGTAAAATAAGCACACTAGCTGAAAATGTAGGTCTGTTATACGTCAATGTGCGAGTCAAATAACTCAAAGCCATCATAATGTTTGTATAGACCGGCAAAATTATGCGATCAAAGTCTAAATTCGAGCAATGCTGAGCTTTTTTGATGTCGCACTGGAATGGTGGACAGTATTCAACACCTCTTTATATTATTATTAGTTAATACCACACTCAACGAGCTACTGAGGAATTTAGCTACGACCTTGAAACTGATCCTATTGCCATAAGAAACAAGCAGTTTGCAGTAATGAATATTTCAATTCTATCGTATTGCACTTTTCGACAAATTATGTATATTAATGTTGCCTCTATTCTCTATCACAATTTCACTCACTACAAAGCGATTTTGCACTGTAAATCACACAATACTAACAAAAGTTCTTGCACAGTCCAAAACAAAACCGGATTCTGCCAACTCATAAATAAAATGTTTCGGTTCTGAACAAAAAACAAGTCACGCGGCACTGCATTGCCGATGTGTCTCGCCGGGGTGATTGTTCTCCAGTGAATAGTTGTACCTAAATCAAATGGAGAGAGAGCCCAAAACGATCTATCGAGTGACAAAGCTAGCTAAGATACTTACGCTTCGCAGTACGGAAGTTTGTTGAAACCTTTGTATGTCTTCATGTTCAATGTCATGCCGCACTCGTGACATTTGAAGCATGTTTTGTGCCACGTCTGAAAATATACAAAATAAAGAAATAATTTATCAACAGAGATCAATCACACTGCAGTTGTTTTAAAAAACAACACTGCCTCTTTGGCAGGACTGATTGCCTTCATATATGTAGATGTATGTCACAATTGGAGAAAAAATGTGCCGAGATAGTGAATTTGGCGAGTACGACAACGGGTCAGTTTTCATGGCAAAAAATGCCCTTGAAAAAGCACATTGCCAAGTTCGTTGATTAAGGTGAAATTTGTTCCAAAGTGTGCTCGGTTTCACTCAAGAGTATTATGAATTGATTGCGATGGGTAATTAACTTTGTTTTTGCTACTGGAAACTTTTGTTTAAAATGGATTGAGTGATTAAGAATTTGTTTATAAATATTAAATGATAACAAAGTCGGCGGAAAGCCTTATGTACATTATAACGGATTTATTTTACGTCAGAGATATTTTTTCATGGTGTTGGTAATAAAAATACGACGAGATTGTATTTGAATTGATTGACTGTTTTTATCGACGTAATGAAATCATACACTTCCAGCGCTCGTTTGGTTCGATCTGTTTTCAACAATCCCAGGTGAACTAATCGCCAAACAGAAGGCCCTCGGAACGCAACGCCCATTATGCTTCACATATCCTTCATCACAAACACAAGTTGGAAGCCCCGCGCAGGCAGCAATACATCTCACGGTAGTACAATCACTCAGACAGGTCTCCTGGCAACATGGTGTGCAAGGACTGTATTTGGAATTCGGAGGACAATATCGCACCCAGGGAACAATTTTGAACGATGGTCGTGGACATGGCGTTTTTTGTTCCACGATATCACAAGGTTTGGGCGTTGGGCAAGGTGTCGTTGTGGTTGGTTTCGTTCGGCACGGTTTCCGGGTAGTCGTTCTCGTGGTACACGGTCTGGTGGCAGGAGGTTTCGTACGACACGGTTTACGGGTAGTCCTCCTTGTGGTGCACGGCCTAGTGGTAGGAGGTTTCGTACGGCATGGTTTCGGGGTGGTTGCTATTGTGGTACACGGTTTAGTCGTAGGTGGCTTCGTACGGCACGGTTTCGGGGTTGTCGTAATTATTGTGGTGCACGGCTGGGTGGTGGTAGTAGGTTTCCGAGTTCTTCTTGTGCAAGGGATCGATGTTGGCCGCGGTTTTGTAGGGCACGGACAAGCCCCCGGACATTGGTTCTTTCGAATGCAACGACCGCGGTAGCGTACGTATCCTGGTTTACATACGCACGTCGGAGCTTCGGACGGGTAGTTCCTACAACACCCAACTGAGCAGTCATCTCCACAGGTTGGTTCACAGCACAAGTCGTGTTGCACCAGAACTTCGTTGGTGGGACAGTCATCTGTAACTGGAGTTGTTGGTTGTTTGAACGCTTAGAAAGCAATCGGTACTAAGTTTTACTTACGACATAATGGTTCAGGTTGCGATACACCAGTATCTGTTCCAAAGAGTAAATAAATCAAACTAAGCAGAATTATAAATCGTGAAGACATTTCGACTCATGTTTAGCAACTGTAGCTATTTTTTCCCGCTACAATATTTATATGCAGTTCGCTTCATTGTCTTCACAAGAAACTTAATTCACTTAACTTTAAAGGAAAATACAGGAAGATCAATGTTATCTGTGGAGCTGCCGTTACACGTTCAACAATAACCGTGTCACGCACATGTAGCAAGGGGCATGGCACGTGGCAAAATAGATTCCATTCTATCACGTTCTTTTTCCATTCTGTAACTTACCTAAATAACAACGATGATAGCAACCAATATAACAAACATAATAATTTGATTAAATCATCAGGATTCGTGAAATATTGTTTACGTAGTTCTCGACCAATTTCCAAACTCTAGCACATTCTAATTCAAACTATCACAGAAGAACTGTTAACCATTTTTGTTTTTTTATGGCTTGGACCATAGATTCAGTCACATTACCTGTCCGTCAATATTTTAATGTTAACTAATATACAAACGTTCAACACTATTAAAAAAATAATCCTGATTGAATACAATTGAATATCTAACTTTATTCTGTTCTGTTCCAATCCTTGCACAGTAGGGCGTAGATTAGGGTACTAGGACCACTTTCTTCTTCGGAGTGAATTGACTAAAACGCTCACTACTGATGACGACTTTTGATTTTATGAAAAATGATCCGATTTTGGGTAAAATTTCAAATTTATGCCTGCTGAACTTCTCCTGAACTGTCAGCATTTTTCTATTTTTCTAGAGATCCAAATGGAGAAGTTTGGTGAGTTAGTTTGTACAATTTTTGGATTACAAGAGCGGCATTACAATTTTAAAAAACAACTTAATCCACCTATCAGTGAGATGAGACATTTCTTACACATGTCACTGTTGGATCATTCATTAATTTGCAGAACTCTTCTATTAGTTTGCAGTTTCTGGTCCTGCACGAATAAAACCTGAAATAAACTGAATAGAATATAGAAAATCAATAAAACGAACCAAATAAAAAAAAATATAGCAAAAAATGCAAAACAAAATGTTTTCAAATTCATAAAGCAAGTACAATGATTTGCATAAATCAAATTAATAAAATACATAAATCAAATTGGATTAGCTCATTAAAAGAAAAATTAGTCAATATTTAAAAATAGTTATAAAATTAATTGAATAAATTAAAATGACTCAAACTAACAAATTGAATAAAATAAATAAGTGGAATGACTGATTATGAAATTATTAAAATTAAAGAAATGGATAAAATGAATCAAATGAATCAATTAAATCAAATGAATCAAATAAACCAAATTAATCAAATGGATAGAACGAATTTAATAAATCCAGTGAAAACAATGAATTAAATGTATAAAACGAATAAAATGATTGGAATGAATGAAAAGAATAAAACTAATAAAAGAGTAAATGAATTGAATAAAATGAATAAATAAAACAAACGAAACGAATAGAATTAAAAAAATGTATAAAAAGAAGAAGAAAATGATTTGATTAATATGAAAAAAGGCGATGTTAAAAAGTTATAAATTAATTTGAAAAAAAAAATAAGTTATGTCAAATAAATAATTTGGATGAAATAAATAAATCTGAAAATAGCCAAATTATTAAAATGAAGAAACTAAAAACATGCATGAACTGGAAAAAAAGAGAATGCATAGAAGGAAAACAATGAATAAAATAAGTTAAATGAATGATATGAATAAAATGCACAAAAAAATAAACTGATCAGAGTGAATCCAAAGTGAATGAAATGAATGAATTAGATTAAATGAACCCAAATGAACAAAATGAATAAAAAGAGTGTTAAATGAAATAAATAATTAAATTGCAAAAATCGTATACTTAAAACTAGTCAAATATTAAAAATGAATAAAATAAACAAGACGAATAAAATCCATGAAATGAACAAACAAAAGAGCCGCTCTGAAGAAGTACTCCAAGTTTGGGGGCTACGTGCTGCGACAACACTACGTTCATGTTAATCAAGTCTATAAAAAGACATCGAAGCGTTGCCATGCCGATTACTTGCGAAACGTGCAACGTAAGTTGAAGTCCGAACCTAAAACATTCTGGAAGCATGTAAACGAGCAAAGAAAGGAATCCGGGTTGCCTTCAACGATGAGCTATGGAGGACGTATGAGCTCTAGTTTACAGGAGATTTGCCAACTATTCTCTGAAAAGTTCGCGAGTGTTTTCTCCAACGAGAAACTGACACCGACCCAGGTTTCATGCGCGGCTCTCAATGTACCTCAATCATACCAGTCTTTGAACTCTATCAATATCGACAATAATATGGTACAACTGGCGATTAGAAAAATGAAGGCTTCAACCTCGGCAGGCCCAGATGGTATACCAACTATTATTCTAAAAAAATACTGTGCCGGTCTAATTGAACCTCTTTGTCATCTGTTTCAATTGTCGCTAACAACCGGAGTATTTCCCGAACTCTGGAAATCCTCCTTCATGTTTCCAGTTCACAAAAAAGGTGATAAGGTAGTTGACAACTACCGTGGTATTACAACGCTAAGCGCAGTTCCTAAGCTGTTTGAAATGGCTGTGTTGGAACCCATCTCCAGCCACTGCAACAGTATATCTCCGAGACAAAATTGGATAGACTTGGCTTTGGTACTAATATTCTCCGTTGGATGCAATCGCATCTCAGTGATCGTCGTCTAGCAGTTAAGATAGGTGATTGTGTATCCGAAGAGTTCTTTGCTTCATCCGGTATTCCGCAAGGCAGCCATCTCGGTCCATTGATTTTTCTTCTGTATTTCAACGACGTTAACTTTTGTTTAGAAGGACCACGGTTGTCTTTCGCCGACGACCTCAAGTTATACCATAGAATCCGGAATACTGATGAGGCAGCTTTCCTTCAACGCCAACTGGAAACCTTTGCGGAATGGTGCGAGATCAACCGAATGACCCTAAACCCCAAGAAATGTACGGTCATTACGTTCTCGAGGAAAAAAACGCCAATTCGATTCGATTACTGTCTAGCTGAATCCACAATTGACAGAGCGAATTGCGTCAAAGATCTCGGAGTTTTTCTCGATGAACAACTGACGTTTAAACAGCATATCAGCTACATTGTCGCAAAGGCATCACGCTGTTTGGGGTTCATAATGAGAATATCTAAGCACTTTTCAGATATTTACTGCTTGAAATCTCTCTACTGCTCACTCGTTCGATCAACTCTGGAATATTGTTCAGTTGTGTGGAACCCTCATTATCTCAACGGTGTCCATCGAATTGAGACAGTACAGCGCAGATTTGTTCGGTTTGCCCTTCGTCGATTGCCTTGGAGCAACCCTCACCAGCTGCCAAGTTATGAAAGCCGGGGTTTGCTTATTGGACTCGATACATTGCAAGTGCGACGAGATCTATTCCGTGCTATGACGATTTCGGATATTTTGCAAGATTGAATTGACTGCCCCGAGCTTCTCAGTGCGATAAACATGAACGTTCGCCCTCGCGCCCTTCGCAATAATTTATTCCTCCGATTACCTCTTCGCCGGACTAACTATGGAGTAAACGGTGCCATCATTAGTTTGCAGCGGACCTTCAACAGAGTGTCATCCGAGTTCGATCTTCACATTCCACGTAGCAGATTACAAGTTGACTTTTTAAATAGATTAATAAATTATCATTAGGACCACACTGTGTCTGTTGATATTAATTAATTATAAATAAATAAATAAATAAACTGAAAAAAATTACTATTTAGAATGAAATTAAAAACCATGTTTGAATAAAGTAAATGAATAAACCGGATTGTACGAATTTGAGAACTATTGCATCTGAAAGTTATAAATTGTTTTTGATAATCCCACCATCTGAAAAATGGCTTATTAATATGCAATCAACTTTCTAAAGTTTTCATTCATTCACTTTTTTGTTTTAATCTTTTTGTTTTCGTTGTTCTTTTCTTGGCGGCGTCGTTTGCGATTAGCTGGTATTTCTACTTTATTGATGAACCTTAATTAGTTATCAGGAACTTTCAATTTGTTTTGGATTTCAAAGTTGTCATTTTGGTTGCATATTCCCAAAAAAAAAACATTTTTCTGCAGAATACGTAAATATGCGAAATTGGAAATAGTACAGTAAGACAAGGTCACATATGCTTCCAAACCTCTTAAACAGAGAGCGACAGAGAAAGAATGTGATTCGTGAATGAGACAGCTAGAATTTTTAAAATTTTCATTTGCGTTGATGTAAATAGTGTGAAGTTTCTAGGCTATATCGATAGCACAAAAGCCGTGCATTCAGTGGATAATAATGTACTCTCTTTCCAGTCATCCTTATAGCGTGTATATTGTTTCGTTCGGAATTCTCGTTCAGGAAATATGGATAAACGAGTCCTATACAAACCAATACTACGAAAAAGAAATGGTTCAAATTTTCAGGATAAGTATTTAATTTGTTGGAAACGCAAGCGCCATTGAAAGTGTCACTTGATATAAAACTGCTCTGACTTCTATTTAAACATCAATTGAATTTTACTTAGTATAGGGCGAAAATGGACAACGATAAGTTAGAAGAAACATTGTACTTGTATCCCCCTTCGAGAATGGGGTCTTTAGGAGACTTATTTTCCCGGATCTAATTGGTGGATATTTTTGGGCTTTGATTCGTTATTCTTTATAATAGTTCATACCAATGCAATGAATATATATTTTCAATAATATCATCACAAAAATGATATTCTTACAATTCACATGACATATTCGAGCATATGATTCATTTAAAATTCAATTCAGATACGAAAAGTTTAAATAACGCATGTAGAATGTCTCTTCTTAAAATTTTCATCTTCAAAAATCCATATTATCCAGTTAAATTAAATATTTTTCTAGAGAGCCATGAATTTCCTTAATTATAGTGCATATAAAAGCTCTGAATAGAACTGAATTAAATTGGAGTTGATGTAGTTTTCGAATTTTGGTCGCCTACCAACCCATAGTTCAACGTTTCGTTTTCATCTTGAGGGTGTGAACATTTGGAAATAGTTATAGTTTTCTCATAATACAAACATTTTGCAAATTTTCTCAGGACTATAAAATAATTTACTTACCAAGTAAGATGTAATATTAAGCTTTTTTTCATACACTAAAATGCAAAAATCTATTTACAGAGTAACGGCAGACAAAAAAAAATAGTATTGTCTTCTCAAACCTCCACATCGCACACATGATTGGACATTAATAAATGTTTCAGGTTATCAGAATATCTTTTCACACAACATAGAAATGGATTGAGAAACAGCAAGAAATATGTGTATCGTGACAGTTACCAGAAACAGGAAGGAAGGGAGAGAGAGAGTGAGAAAGGGAGAGGGGGCGTGTGAGAAATGTAAAATGATGTTTAGTTCCGTGACCTTATATTTAAAGGAATATTATGCGATATATTGATTCCTTACATCCTTATTATAAATAATATAAGTAGTAATTTTTACGCCATGACCAGTATAAATAACCTAAATCTTTCGGTGATGCCGTGAGTATAATTATATGAGAAATCTTTTATCTCACTACTAGGTGAATTACTTGATGATCTATGTGTTAATATACAATCAACATTTACCTCACGATGGAATGCAGCGCCTAATCCAAGGGATAAATACATGAACTCTAGAAAAAAATTCACTATGAACACATTATTTTGTCTTTGAAGTGAACTTACATATTAATTTTTGAGAAATAGTTCATTTATTATAGAGGTAATTCACAATTTTTTTTCAACATCGAATACCTTGAATCACGTATATGTGTTTTCATACCCCGACATTTAAAATCAATTTAGTTTTGCCCCTAAAACACCAGTAAAGCAATACTCTGTATGAAAAGGTCTCCTTTTTAATTAGTGAAAATTAGTAAGGGAGGAATAAATATACAAAATGTTTAATATCTCCGCCGCTCGTGGATTTTGACAATCTATAGCTTGTTAGAAAGGTATTTTCATAAGCTTTTTAGTTCTATCTAGTTTGTGATCGCTTTGTTCGAAAGTTATTCGCTTTAAACCCGACTTGTTCTGACAAGATCACCCATATCTCAGAAAGTAAACAACATATCGAAAAAACAAAATAATAGTGTCAAATGGTAACGTTAGGCCTTTCATTTGAAACTAGTTTCGTTAAGATCGATTTAGCCATTGCTGAGATAATTACACGACATTTTGTACATACACACATACACACACATACAGACATTGTCTCAATTTGTCGAGCTGAATCGATTGGTATATGATACTCGGCCCTCCGGACCTCAAAAAAAAGTTTTCAAAGTTTGAGCGAATCCTATACATTTCTTTTGTAAGAAATGTAAAAAGTGCAATTTTTGGTGTGTTTATTAGTTTTTCTTTAAAACTAGGTATCTAAAAAATTTTGCAAGTATAGAAAACACTTTAAATAATTTAACCGAATACAGTGGCGTAATTTTGTTGAAGAAAGTGTATAGCTCCCGCTAATGGGTATGGGTTATTTAATATATAATCTTAGACATTTTTTGCAATTTTTTAAAAATAATACTGTTCCAAAAAATAAAATCATTCAAGTAAGTGTGCATAGACCACATATTATTTTTCGGAAAATAGCAGGAAAATAGTGAAAAATAACATTTTCCGTGTTTTTAAATTTATTGACATACAAAATTGTAATTAATTTTATTACAGAATATATTCTTTAGTATCATTTCAAACCAAATGCTTTTAACGAAAAATCCTTCAACATGCGATAGTTGTTGCTCTAATTATGCTCTTTTTCAAAGTTATTCGCGTTGCCCCATCGAAAAATGTCAACAATGTAATGTTTATCGTTTTAAAGACGTAAAAGAAATCAGTAGTAGTTCTCGAGATATTTTAAATTTTGTTTTAACAACACGATTATTTTATTTGTTGGAATACAATTCCAAATATCTCGACAACTATCGCAATTTGGAAGATTTTAGTAAAAATCCTTTTTATTTGAAATGATACTTTGAATCATATTCTGTAGCAAAATTACAGTTTTGTACGTCAATTAGAATGAAATTTAAAAACATTTAAAAAGTTATCGTTAGAAAAACTTTTTCACCGATAAATTCTCCATCATTCAATCACATTTAAAATGTTTCTTTTCTCTTTAGGTTTTTCTTTAGGTTTTCGTTAACAAATCAGAAAAATGTTTTTTTCCGCAAATTAAAATTTTAACATAAATTTTTGTTTCTGTGAAAAATGACATTTTTTTCAGTGCAATTTTTTTCGTATAGAAGTATCCACATTCACAGTGGAAAATGTTCAGTCTTCTATGCCAATGAAATGTGCAAAGTTTCTTCGGAATCTAAAATATATTCCCCTTCTCTATAATTACTTTTAGGAGGCATATTCACCAAAAGGGTATAAGATTATAGAAGATGCGCTGAATTTCGTTGTAAAATTTTTTTGAAAATGGAAAGCCTTCAAAATTGACTTTTGCGGAATTATGTGATCTAAACCGTAAAGAACAGTTTTTCATCATTCATATCACTCTTCTGGTTGTTTTTCTATCGAGGGGGAATCTTCAAGAGACCACCACCGACTTGGCCGTGGTACTGTAGGATTCTTACTGCAGCTCTTTCTCCAGCTAGCCTACCGACTAAACCTTAACCTCCTATATCTCCGTATCCTCTTCCTCCCGGGACCACCGCTGAGTATTATCTCGGGAGGGATTATTCTGCATATTCCTTCACTTGAAAGTACCTAACATTGGGATGCCAACTTTTTTTTCGAGAGTTATCTAACTGGAGCCGTACAGCTAGATTCTCGGAAGGGCTCACCGTCAGAATCACACACTACAATTGCAGACGAGACAGGCAATGTCGCCCACTAAAACACTTAACGCCAATTGCAACGGGTCGTGATTCTGAATGTGATATTCATTGTACGGTTCAGATATGTGCGGGCGTAGGCACTTCCCGCGCGTGTACCATCGTGAAGCGCTCGAGCATTTGTACGTTAACGTGTTCGATCGCGTGTGCGTTTGTATGGCGCGTGTCCTGACGCGTATGTAACTTCGCGTGTATATATTCTATTTTCTGACCGCCTTTCGCATATTCGCGTGCGGACCGTGAATCTGATACTTAATTTTCGGTGTACGGTTCAGATGCTAGAAATGAGTTCTTCCATATCACTTGAGTTCCCGGTCACGTCGCCATGGAACATGTTTCCTAGTGGATATGAGCTTTATTCTTGTTTTGTCCAACTGAATTTATGGACCTAAGTTGCTAGTATGGAGGGCTATGATTTCCGGACGTGACCGATTCATGATCGCGCGAACACGGACGATTGTAGGTTCGCGTTTGAAACTTCGTAAGTGCTAAAACATTCACCGTATTACCGGGGTGTTATCAAGTTTGCGGGCGTAGGTGTGCGTGGCTTGTCGCGTATGCTTGCGTGCATGTGACTTCGCGTGTGTAAAATCGATTTTGTAACCGTGTAGCCATTCACATATTCGCGTGCGTTCTTGGGCGCCATTCTGTTTTCGGTGTACAGATCACATTCTGACAGGGAGTGATTTACCCCATATCACTAGTTCCCGATCATGTCGCCTTGGAACGTGTTGTCCAGTGGATATAAGAGCATTCTTTCTTTAATTGGTTCAATAGAAGGCATGGACCTAGACTGCTGGTACCGGTAATAGAGACTTCGGAAGTGACCATGATCGCGCGAGCGCAGGAATTTATAGCTTCACGCTTGAGACCGCGTTTGAATGTTTATAAGTGCTCAGACGTCCATATTATCCGGGTATTGTTATGAGAACGCGGGTGTACGTTGCGCGGATGATCGCGAAGGGCTCAAGCATTTGTATGTTCACGTGTTTGTCACGTGTATAAATTCGTGTATATATTCGATTTTATGTCGCCATGAATCGTTTTATTTAGTGGATATGAGCGTAATCTTTTTGTTTGGTCCACCTGAAGGTATTGGATCTATGCTACTAGGGCCGAGGATGGGGACTTCCGGACGTAACCGATTCATGATCGCGAGTACACGGGCATTTGGAGGTTCACTCCTTAGACCGCGTTTGTGAATTTATAAGTGCTAAACTGATCATTTAGTGATCGGAGTGTTATCCCGTTTGCGAAATCGTGGGCGTAGGTGTGCGTGAATGATCGCGAAGGACTCGAGCGTTTATATGTTCACGCTTTTGTTGCGTGTGCTAGCGTGTATGTAACTTCGCGTGTGTTCATTATTTTTTATAAGCGTGACCGAGAGAATAAGCTATTTATTGTGTTAGTAAGTGTTAGCATGATCTAATTTAAGATGTAGCAATAAAAGAAAAATAACATGCCGAATAAAGAAAAAAAAGAAATTAAGTAGAAACGAAATTAATCGATATTATTTTTGGTCATGTGTGTAAAAAAGCATGGACTAATGAAGTAGAAGATGAGAACACATGTAACATGCAATCAAACAACTTGAAATTGTCTAAATGCCAGCAAATGATACTTATTTGCCATTAACGACAAATGCATTCCGATAGAAGTTTTTCGTGCTATGCTGACCGGGAATGGATCATGCGTCACATGCGTCGGTATATTGATTGTACCTTAATTTATCCAAAGCCCTGAATGAATCGAATCGAATGCAGGAATTGAACACCGGTAAAAAGTGACCAACGAATCCCAGAAAGGATTACCCACTATTATATCCTATACGCCAGTTCTGCATTCCCTAACCCATCTGAACACATACACAAATAGACATACGACTAGCACATAACCATTGTGCACTAATATTAATAGCTACAATTATTACAACACAACACAACTAATAGGGTTCAATTGTTATATTTTGCCTTTTCTCAATAGAAAGGTATTGCAATGGCTCTGAAAACCGATTTTTAACCGAAATCCGAAGGGCCGAATGACATATACAATCGATTCAGTTCGTCGAGTACGGAAAATGTCTGTGTGTGTATGTGACCAAAAATTTGACAAACTTAGTCTCAAATGAAAGGTACAATGTTCCCATCGGCAGCTATTGAATTTCTAATGGATCCGACTTCCG
Organism: Topomyia yanbarensis; assembly: GCF_030247195.1. NCBI lineage: Eukaryota > Metazoa > Arthropoda > Insecta > Diptera > Culicidae > Topomyia > Topomyia yanbarensis. The sequence continues at coordinate 319,070,015 of NC_080672.1, read as the reverse complement.
GTTCCGGAATTACAGGGTGATGAGTACGATCACACAGCAAATCCCGATTTTAACGAATTCTGATTTCTGCGATGAAAGTAAAAAAGTGAAAATTATTCCAAAACTACTTCGATTTGTAGTATTAGGTCACTAACAGCTATTCAAAGTCTCTTTGGCCACATTGGAAAGCGTCATTCATTGATTCTGGAAGCCCCGGCGGAAGTATCCGACTTCAGAATAACGGTTATATCGATTTCTCGGAGACGGCCATTTGACCAAATTTAGGTGTTGTTGCATCCCCAGAAACTGATATTAAATTTCATCTCGATCCGACTTCCGGTTCCGGAGTTACGGGTTGTGGAGTGAAGTCACATAGAAAACTCCTATTCAACCGCAATGAATGCAAAAGGTAAAACCGAAGTCTCATTGACCACCATAGACGGTTCCGGTGCCCGGGAAAAGTGTCCATCTTTCAAAAAAAAAACATATTCACATCAGTTTCCCGGAGATGGTTAGACCGATTTTAATAAACTTAGTCCCAAATGAAAGGTATATTATCGCCATAGATGTCTAAAAAATGTCGTATGGATCGCTAATATGGTTCCGGAAATATAGACTGGACCGTTCAGTCATATATGATAAGCCGGAACCCATTTTTTCCCATGAAATTTCAGAAATCGAATTGGCATTTTGGATGCCAAACATCTTTAAATTCCTGAAACGTCGAGATTTTATACTACCCCGAAAAAAAAATTTCACGATGATCGACTTTTTGGGAAATTTAAACAATATTTGGTGTTTAGACCATTTGGGCATAAAGTTCCTGTATGTGTAAAGTATCCTTGCTACACACGGTGCGAACATTACCCTTCTTCTCCCACCAGCTAATCAAGATGACCAAACTAAGTCTCAAACGGCTGTTTACAAGTTTTCGATTTGGCCTTTCCTATAACAAAATTTTAGAACTCTATATTGATTTATTCATTATGATTCTGATTCCCGACTCCCCCTGCCAGCCATACTCACAAACACAGGCATTAAGCTGTTGAACAATGTCTGCAAACACAGCCCACGGAAAACCAGCGGTGACCCGCTAATGGGCCACGCCAGTGTGCACAGGCTGTTGGCTAACCGTTAGTTTGGGCTGGTGCAGAGTATGAAAGCACACAAAGCATAAAAAGGTCCATAAGCTCTCTCGGTCCCCTCGATGCACCACTATCGAGGCGTAAAGCAATAACCATTTTAAAGCAGTTGATTGTCTGAGGTTCTTTAAACCCGATGCACAAATATGCTTGATGATGTTTGCAATACCGTCAAACCCGTCAACCTAGGGGAGGGAACTTTATAAAAGGGCATAGTTTCACAATTAAATGTTTTTGTTGGAGTAAAATTCCACATATCTCGACAACTATCGCTTTTTCGAAGACATGTTAAATGCATTTTGACTTGAAATGATACTTGCAATCATATTCTTCAATAAAATTACAGTTTTGTATGTCAATTAGTATGAATTTTAAAAACAGGTAAAAAGTTACCCTTAGAAATTTTTTTTACTGATAAGTTCCCCATCATGAAATCCATTCAGAATCTTTCTTTTCTCTTTGGGCTTTGCTGACAAAATATAAAAAATGGGTTTTAATGCAATTATTTTTTTTTAAATAAATTTTAGTTTTTTTTTTCCTTTTTTTATTTCGACTATGTTAGTCACATTTTCTTTTTTACGTTTTAACGACATTCAATTAGCTAGAGATTACTGGGTAGGGAAAGTTATGAAACTTAGAGCCATAGTACTCAAGTGAGAGCAAGGATGTGAAGTAAACAGATCGGAAAACTAGAAGTGGCAGGGTCATTAGAACAGGCTTAATATCGTGCGGGCTTAATTTTTGCCTTCTGATAATGAGGGTCGAGCTTAGGCAGAATAACTACGAATCACCCGAGTTCACTATCATGTGTCCTTGATAAAGGTAGACGTATCTATCTTTACCGTGACAACCGACCTGACATGCCGGTTGTCACGGTAAAGATAGATACGTCTACCTTTATCAAGGACACATGATAGTGAACTCGGGTGATTCGTAGTTATTCTGCCTAAGCTCGACCCTCATTATCAGAAGGCAAAAATTAAGCCCGCACGATATTAAGCCTGTTCTAATGACCCTGCCACTTCTAGTTTTCCGATCTGTTTACTTCACATCCTTGCTCTCACTTGAGTACTATGGCTCTAAGTTTCATAACTTTCCCTACCCAGTAATCTCTAGCTAATTGAATGTCGTTAAAACGTAAAAAATAAATTTTAGTTTTTGTGAAAAATGATGCATTTTTGTCAGTGTATATTTCTTTGTAACTGATTCTCACATAGTTTTGCTGTATGAAATACTGTAACCAATCTTTCTTTTCAATAATGTACGCAAAATCGTCTATGCCCCTTTTGAAAATTACTCTTGTATCAAAATGTTGTAATTTGCCGGAGAAAATCATGGAAATTCATACTCCCCTGTCTTTGATAAAAAACTTTTATTGACAAAAGCTATTCAAATTAAATTGAATTTTCAAATGAAAAGCGAAAAACAGTATTTGATTCAATTCGTACGTATTACATTATCGTTATTTTCACATATTGAATCATTTTATAATCCCCGTAATTGTTCTGTTCCTCAAAAATCGGTTCGTCATCAAATTCATCGAACAGGGAGAAAAAAAAATCATTTACCAACTCAACGATCATCGATCTGCCATGTCCAAAAATAAACCGCATTCAATAGAGCTATTATCCATTTAACATCAGGAGCACAATATTGATCATATATACCGCCAGTTTTTTTCTTCATATCCCTCCTCGACTTGAGCTATGCACACTCAATCACGTGGGAATGTTGTTGATACAGTTTTTTGCTATTGCTGTCATCGTCATAATTCTATTTGCGGTGAGCAAATGAATGAAATAATTATGCTGGATTGGCGTAAAACCGCACGTCGACGTAGCAGCTGAACCGAAGAAGCAACATTTCCAAGCATTGATCTTGAATGGCGACGATGGGATTTTCGTTTACCACCTCGTTTCGTTCCCACTGTGGAGCGAGTGGTTCTGGGTCACCCTGTATAGTAGCATTGCGCGCTGTTCGCGAAACAGCGTATGCACGTGAATGTGTTTGCAATGGGTTGAATTTCCCAGCAAGAAAGCCGATCAACTGTATACGTACGGTACAAAGCAGTACCATTGCGGCGGTGGCGGCGGTTTGGCCTTACATGGGTAATGGACACAGATGGAGCCAGTTAAGCAGCCCTACAGCGAAAGAAAGATCGCAAGAACCTCCCAAAAAACCGGTTATTCGCGTGAAGCTTCGTGTTCGAGACCTCAAACCGTGAAGAAAAAAGGAGTCCCGAGAAGGTGCGAGGCGAGGTACGGCAACACATGAATGCACTCCGTACCATCGGAAAACGAACAGACGAAAAGTACGAGTCGAAGAGCACCAATGACCTTGCCACTGGCTGATTTTCTACTGCAGAACTCCTCGAGTTCGCTATCTCAGCGCGTCTCCGTGCCCGTGGATATCTCCCACAGGTTTTTACAATTCAGTACATTTTGCCGTGTTTGAATCTAACTTCCATTAAGAAGGAGGCATGGGTCAGTATAAATGAGTTGATACAACGTCACCCGATTCGAGTTGTTCGTATGACTCACTACTTCTCTAGAACGATGATATATCATTTAATTTATGCCGGCTGCCTGCCATATTCGTCATTTTATTATTAGAATCGTTCTTGGCCGCCCCGTGCAGAGAATCGTGATTCAATGACGATGATGTGTACCTACTGGACGACTTGTGGCGGAAAAGATCTGCACAAAACCCGTCATGCTTGATTCAGCAGTAAATATAGGACGGAATTTGATCAATGCTACGAACGATATTCAACACAGCCGTTCAAGTCACCATAAAATCAATTCAAAAGTTTTATGTTTTATACTAATCAATTCAAATCGATTGTCTATTGGAATGGCCATTTACAAAATATTGAATGCTGTGGCATTCGGTACGATTGTCTATACAATGCAATGGCTAAAGCAGTAAACTTCCAAATTGTTTTCATCAGACCAAATTTTATGGGGAACGTTATACAGGGTGTTTGGTTCATGGTTAAGAATCTCTCGGGGGTGATAGACTGCTATATTTGGAGAAAAAAATTGTTCTACACATACCATCAAATCTCAACCGTTACAGAGTTATTGAACTTTTTGTGTAAAACTAGAGCTTCCATCCCGGGAATTTATTTCCCGGGAATCCCGGGATTTTTGGATTTCCCGGGATTCTCGATTCCCGGGAAATTGTGTTTTCTCATTCCCGGGATTCGGGAATCCCGGGAAAAGGGATTTTTAATTTATTCCAAAAGACTTAGGTGCAGCGAAAGAAATTATGTAGGAAATATTTTTACCAGTAAACATTTGGAGTGAGTAGTGAATGCAGATTGTAGCGTTATCTCTACAACCGATGAGCCTATTGATCAGAATTTTTAACAATTCTTTTAATAGTTTATTTTAATAGTTAGATCGTGAATGAAAGGGCTTGCAATCAAATTAGTAAAGGAAATGGCGGCACATTCTTAAAAAATCGATAAGTGTATGTTGGTTTTTAGTGATATCATGCTTAACGCAAACGCTATTTAAAATAAGGAATGTTTCTAGAACGTCTGCAGAAATATTTGGTTGGTTCATCGAATGCATATTTCGTCTAATTTGCTATACCGTAACTGTAATATCTGTAAATTTTTGGATGCAAGAAAAGAAATATATAATGCTGTATCTGTCCAACATCATGCGTATCTAAACTCTTTGAATATTGCTGTCAAGGATGCAGAAAGGATTTTTGAAGGGATAAGATCACACCATCCAGATACACTCCCGTAACAATAAATCGATGGTAGGCTTCATCCATCGCTGCACAATTCGTCCATTATCTGCTTGATTTTGATTCACACTTATTTCTGATCCTACTGGGATGGAAATGGATTCCATTATTAAATTTTCTCATTTGATCGGAAATAACTGCACATTACCCTGAAGCATCTCAATCTTTTCATTCAAAATTACTAAAGAAAGTGCTTTGCATAAAATTGCATACATTCCATCGTATCAGAACAAGGAATTCCAATTTTGGACAGTAACTCCAGCAGCTGCGTTTAGTCCCAATCGTAATCGTAATTACCAAAATTTTGGTTATACATGTAGCCAAAAAAATCATAAAAAGAAGTTCATGTTGCTTAGGGGCCATGCATAAATGACGTAGCATTTTGGGGGGGTAGGGAGGGTATACCAAATTTGTGACGAAGTGTGACGAGGGGGAGGGTAGGGTCAGAAGTTATGCGACGTAGCATTATGTTTAAAACCCATTGTTTAGAGAAAACAATTGATCCTCAATTCCCAAGAGAAATGAATTTAAATTCAAACAAGTTACTTTTGATGCGTTTTTTCATGAGGTAAATTTTACGATTCGCAGAATTTCAATTTCAAGTTCGCAAAAATACGAACAGATTTTGTATGCGGATTTAACTTGCTACATTAGTTAGCTAATGTTGCTAACTAGTAGACTTAGTTTGGAAGCTGAATTAAATGTTCACTTCGGAATCAACCAAACTAAATTTAGTGATTTAGATGAACGTATGCTTCTTAGAATCATTGGCAGCTACAGGATTGAGAAAACTTCTCTTCATGCTCCCCTTGACATATAAAATTCAAAGCAAAACTATCAACACTATATTTGTGATAAAATTATGGCTTATTTTGCACGTAATTTGCTGTTATAATGAAAATGTTGATAAAAGTCGTCAAACATTTCGAAAGGACATGTATTTAAAATAATTGAAAAGCATGTAATTTTTTTTCATCACCCGGGCGCTGTGCATGGGACGAGGGGGAGGGGGTAGGTAAATGCTACGTTATTTAAGAGGGGGAGGTTAGAATTTTGTGACCAAATGCTACGAGGGGGAGGGAGGGGTCAAAAATCGCTGAAAAAAAGCTACGTCATTTGTGTACGGCCCCTTAAACTTATTGGCGAGTTATCGAACGACTGAATGATGTGTAGGCCATCAAATCGCCATCTTCTGACAATTGCTTTTAGGACAGATATACATGCAATCAAACTGGTTTGAAAACCTTTCAATTTATTCTTTTGTTTTCAAGAAAATATTTCTCCTTTTTATTTTTCTTCTGTATTTCCGGGATCCCGGGATTTCCCGGGAAATTTATTATTTATTTCCCGAATCCCGGGAAGCTGAAAACCGTCGGGAAATGGGAGCTCTATGTAAAACACTTATTTGTCTTAAAATACCTCTAGCTTTAAAAGTATACTTTGTATTTTAAATGTTTTAGTTCCATTCGAAAGGTGAGAAAATTTCTCAGTGAGTGATATCCTCACATGTTTCAGCTAATGAGTTTAAGTGGCCTTTTCAAAGTAATTTATTGAAAATTAAACAATTTTGAACGATTTTTCGTTCATTTCTTGAAAATCCTAATAGTTAACCTCATCCTTTTAATAATTCCGATTGTTAGTCTTGGTGAGCTGCTTAATTCGTTCTTTGACATGATACACTTACCTTTTCTTATTTTCATGATTTTGGGTTATTCAACTTGGATATTTTTATCTCATTTTCACTAGTACCAGCTCTAATTGAAAAATTATGGCACTTATTGTACTTTTTTTTCTTTTTATTCGAAAGCCAGGAAAATTTTACGGTGAAAAAAGTATTCATACCCTTCAGTTAAGTGAATTTAGTATTCTTTTAAAAGTAAATTAGTTTAAAGTTAGTGCTATTATTAGCATTTTCTTTAATTTTCTTAAAATAGTAAATAATAAACATCACCATTATTATCATGGAAATAATGCATCTCAGCAAGTTCTACAGTTCTTTCTTTGACTCCATGCAATTATCTCTTTTGGTTTCGACGCAAAATCGTTTTTATCACAACGTTTCATATGCAAAAATAACGTTTTCGAACCCACTACATTTGTGGCGAGCTCATACTGTGTTAACTATAAATAGCAGCAAAATGAAAAGTGATATAGACAATGTGTCAAATAAAAAGTTATAGAGAACATTAAGGGGCATCAAATGAACAATAGTAACGATAAATTTTGTTGATTAATAATTAGAATAATTAAAAAACTCTCCAAAAACACAAATTTTGAGTTATTTCGTTAGTAAAAAATCATTTAGTACACTTAACTAAAAGATATTTTTACATACACTGATAGGAAATTTTCTCAGCTTTCCAATGAAATCTTGTAAATAACGATATAAAGCATACTTTTTAGATTAGAATTTTTTAAGCACTTGCAAGTCGGTTACAGGAAAAGTATAGTAATGAAATTACAAAGAAATGAGAAGAGATAGAAATATGACGTCCAAGAACAAATTATGAATCGTCCAAAAACCCAACATTTGGATAATAGATATTGCTATAATCATACTTCATTATTTCGAGAAAATTAGCAAAAACCTCCTCAAAAACACTAACTTTTAACTACTTTACAGCTAAAAGGTAATTAAAACTAATTACTTAAAAGATATGAGAACACCATTCAATAGGAAATTTTCTCACCTTTCGAATGGAACTGAAACATTTAAAATACAAAGTATACTTTTAAAGTTAGAGGTATTTTAAGACAAATAAGTTTTTTACACAAAAAGTTCAATAACTCTGTAACGGTTGAGATTTGATGGTATGTGTAAAACAATTTTTTTCTCCAAATATCGCAGTCTATTACCCCCCGAGAGATTCTTAACCATGAACCAAACACCCTGTATCTATCGAATTAAAATAACTGCCTGCAGGGTACTAAATATCAGCGTCATACTGGGTAAACAGTGATGAAAATTGTCGAAGAGCAATTCCATCGGAAGCTGGAGTTTCGTGATAGCATCGTTTAAAATCCAACCAACATTATCCAACTCCAGAGAATATCAAAATTAAGTTAAAACACAAAATCATAAACGATAACACGAATTAGGAAGAATACAAAAACCGACTGACCCTAACTTGAACCGGAAGGTAGTCAGCCTCATCAATCGAAACGAATGGATATCGATTTTGTGGTAAAAACTAGGATAAGTTTCGAAATAGATCGACGAATCAAGCAAAAAACATCAAAACAAAATGCTGAGTAGGAATTCAAAGCGAATACTATAGCCCGGAAGTTGTAACTACATTTTACAACTACCGGCTCCATGTATATTGATGGGAATGAAACGTAGGTGGACTCCATGATCGCAATGTTATATGAGAGTCATTGATCATTGGTGTTTTTAAACTCGAGAAGTTGATTTAGGTGGAAATTTTTTTACGAAATGTTCTTGTATGGCAAGCAATTTGTACGTGTGACTCAAAGTCATCGATTTTCTTCACCAGAAGAATCACAAAAGCTTATGTTTATCTTACTGAGTGGTTGCACAAAACGATGCTATGGTTATATGGCCTTCGTTAAGCTGAATCGAACTGATCGCGATAATTTTTTCCTAGTATTTTTCAAGCCAAAATTAATTTTTCTATAACTTACCATTAACATAAAAAGAACACTTGTATTTGTTTCCCAAAAATGAATAAATTTGATTATTTCTAGTGTAACATTGACTGCGATAGCGTTTTTAGAGCATGTATTTGAAATAATGGCGCTTGACATAACCCGGTCATATAGGAAGCACAACTGGAAGGAATAAGAGATACGTTTTTTGAAAATGCGTATTTTTAGCATTTTTTGAGTGATCCAACTGGAGCTGCGGAATCAGAATCACTCACTAGAATTGCAGGCGAGGCGGGAAATGTCGCCCACGAAAACACTGCTTAATGCCTAACTACAGCGGGTCTTGAATATTTTATATTGAGTTTAAGGTTCAGATGAGGGGACATATGTTCGTGCTTAAGACCGCGATTATAAATTTATACGTGCTAAAATGTTCACTTAATCACTGGACTGTTTTCATGATTTCAATATCCCGAACGTAGGTGTGCGTGGAATGTTAACGTGTTTGATAGCGTGAGCTAGTGTGTATCTAACTTCACGTGTATAGATCTGATTGTATAACCGCGAATCATATGTTTTTTTGGAGTGAACGGTTTATATGCTAGAAGAGAGTGAGTTCCGCTTATCACTAGAGTCGTTCTGAAACTTGATGTCTAGTGGATGTATATGAGCGATACTATTTTTTAAATGCTGACATTGAAGGCATGCTGGTACCGAAGATGTTCCGGGCGTGACCGATTCATGACCACACGTTTGTACAATCGCATTTGAGACTAGGGTTCGCAGTACCGACCCTTTTTGGCAAGAACCGGTACTACGGTACTGAAGCCCTCAGTACCGGTAGTACCGGTAAAGTACCGGTAATCGAATATTTTTTTAAAAAATTCGAAAAAAAGCTTCAAACTGAAATTGAATGCTCAAACTGACGATCTTATTCTCAGATGATTGATTTGTGCTGATCAAAAAACATGTTTATTGTTTTTAATTGCTTCGGAATGGCAGGACTTATTTCACAGAAAATATTTTTCGTATAGGGCACCTTTTTACATTTCTTATAAAAGAAATGTATAGAATTCGCTCAAACTTTCAAGATTTTTTCCGAGGCCCGGAGGGCCGAGTCTTATATACCAATCGACTCAGCTCGACGATTTGGGACAATGTCTGTGTGTGTGTGTGTGTGTCTGTGTGTGTGTGTGTATGTAACGGACAAATTCTCATTCGTGTTTCTCAGCAATAGCTGAACCGATCTTATCCAAACCAATTTTAAATGAAAGAACTAAAAAACAGTATGAACGCTATTAATTTGTTTTTGATTCTGATGTTTAGTTTCCAAGATATGAATGTTTGAATGCGTAAAAATGGCGTTTTTTGCAGTTTTTTTAAATTATCTGCCGAAATTGACAATATAGATTAACAATTTATATGTTTTTAGATAGCTTCAACGAATACCTTTCGAACAAGCTATAGATTGTTTAAATCGAACTATTATCAAAAGAGATATTTAACATCAAATGCGGACGAAAGGTTTTACATTTCTTATAAAAGAAATGTATAGAATTCGCTCAAACTTTCAAGATTTTTTCCGAGGCCCGGAGGGCCGAGTCTTATATACCAATCGACTCAGCTCGACGATTTGGGACAATGTCTGTGTGTGTGTGTGTCTGTGTGTGTGTGTATGTAACGGACAAATTCTCATTCGTGTTTCTCAGCAATGGCTGAACCGATCTTATCCAAACCAATTTTAAATGAAAGAACTAAAAAACAGTATGAACGCTATTAATTTGTTTTTGATTCTGATGTTTAGTTTCCAAGATATGAATGTTTGAATGCGTAAAAATGGCGTTTTTTGCAGTTTTTTTTAAATTATCTGCCGAAATCGACAATATAGATTAACAATTTATATATTTTTAGACAGCTTTAACGAATACCTTTGTAACAAGCTATAGATTGTTGAAATCGGACTACACTCAGGTTTTTTTTTACGCGGGGGATACGAGCCGCGTAAATGAAAACCGCGTAAATGAAAACCGCGTAAATTTCAAAATCCGCGTAAATGAAAACCGCGTAAATTTCAAAATCCGCGTAAATGAAAACCGCGTAAATTTCAAAATCCGCGTAAATGAAAACCGCGTAAATTTCAAAATCCGCGTAAATGAAAACCGCGTAAATTTCAAAATCCGCGTAAATGAAGACCACTTAAATTTAAGAATCCGCGATAAAGGGAACCTCATTGATGGATACCGCGTAAATTCCAAAATCCGCGTAAATGAAAACCGCGTAAATTTCAAAAACCGCGTAAATGAAAACCGCGTAAATTTCAAAAACCGCGTAAATGAAAACCGCGTAAATTTCAAAATCCGCGTAAATGAAAACCGCGTAAATTTCAAAATCCGCGTAAAAAAAAACCGCGTAAAAAAATACCGCGCAAAAAAAAACCGCGTAAAAAAAAACTTGAGTGTATTATCAAAAGAGATATTTAACATTAAATGCGGACGAAAGATTTTTATCATTTCCCATTGCCAGAAATATGACCAAAAACATGTAATCTATTATTAACGCCAAAACGGCTTACTTTAGGTCAATAGTATCTTCGGAGAATTTAATGGAGGTAATATGCCCATTCTTTTGATATTGTGCTTTTGCTGATTAATCCCCCTATGAGTGAGATATTTTCACAAATTTTCTTGGAAGTGATTATATCGAAATGATGTCTTTAGCAAATTTGTAGCTCTTACTTTTGCGAATAACTTTACTGAAGACTTCAAATATCTATTTTGCATACTTTAAAAGTTATGGCTTGTTGTTTGTTGATTACTCTTTGTCGCCTATTTATTGTTCAATATAGTAATAATCCATTGAAATAAGCTAAACATTATTTCGATAAAACGAATTTTGTATTTCATTTTACTATCTACAACCGCTAGAAATAATCACCGAACACTTCCAAGTTGTCTGGAAGGAACTTGATCACTTATCAGTGCAAAAATGGTCATTTGTGCGAACCCTCTGACTGCAATTTTTCTAACTTATGACCATCGGATCGATCTGAAACATATCGGAAAATGAAAAGCGAAATAAATAACTCCAAGCAACGGCGTAGCCAAGAGAAAGTTTTGGGGTTTAACACCATACAACCCCCCCCCCCCCCATCACAACCAAAAAAAATATTGGATTGAAGTTGAAAATTTATTTATTTAATTCAATATTACAATAACAATTATCTGATCCATAGATTGATAACCTGTTGTTGTAAACATCATGAGGACTTTTGATAAATTGTCGGAATAGGGACCTCCTGATATGTAACTGATCTATTGATCTTGATTTCAAAATGCATAACTTTCAACATTTGCTAAAAATGTTGTTGTTTTTCTCATTCACTCTAAAATTCGTCAATCTAATCCCGACCCGGAGGGCCGAGTGTCATATGCCAATCGATTGAGTTCGGCGAGATCGGAAAATGTCTGTGTGTGTATGTGGAAAAAAATGTGACCTCTGTTTCTCAGAGATGGCTGGACCGATTTGCACAAAGTTAGTCTCAAATAAAAGGTACAACCTTCCCATCGGCTGCCATTGAATTTTTTATTGATTGGATTTCCGGTTCCGGGGTTATGAGTTGAAGAATGCAATCACACAGCAAATTCCCATATAAACTGAAATGAAAAAATTTCAAATTCAAATTGTATTTTTGATGCCAAATGACTTTAAAATGCATGAAACATTGAGATGTTTGACAAAAATTGACTTCTTTGGACTTTGGTACATTTTTGCCTTTCTCATATAGAAAGGTTATGCAATCACTCTAAAAATCGTCAATCATACTGGCCCGGAGGGAGTATGCAGTAAGGGGTTGCTACTTTAAAATTAAAACTAGTTTAAAATTTCTTAACAAGTTGAAAATTTTCGGCAAGACCTGGACCTCCCGGATCATTCTCCATGATCCGCCGCTGGTTTCAAGCGATGTTTCAATATCACATAGTATCTCAAGATCGTGGCTGTCGTTCCGTTGGATGTATGTGCAAATCGTACTGAACATGTAATATTCATTTCCACCATTGTATTGAACATAACCAGCCATGGAATCGTAGTTTGGACAAATGAGACAAGCACAATTGCACCACTAGGTGGATTAAGACAGGTTTTTTTGGGAATGCGTCGAGTTGAGACGAAAACGTAATATGATTAATAAAAAGGATAACACCTTCCGAATGTAGAGAGAAATTCATGAAAAATGACGATTTCCATTCGACTCTAGCAGGTTCTGATCGATTTTGATGAGCATTTGATTTTTGTTGTATGACCAATTATATGTATAGGTCAAATGTTTAAAAACAGTAATTTAAGGTCAAGATAGCATCATTTTGAAACCGCCAATTTCGGAGGTTTAGCGTCTTCAATGAGTTTTACAAACGTTAAACAGCGCATCATTTGATAAAATAATTTTGATGGTATATCGTCCAAGAAGTATTTATGGTGAATTTTCTTAGGTTAATAACCATGACTACAATAAAGTCTCAACAAATTCGCTAAAGACACGAACTCTGTTACTATTTTCTGAAAAAATAATTTTGCATAATTTTAAAACTTCAAAAACTACGGTTTCGGAATTATGCCGTTTGGACAATATGATCGAACCGAATTTCTGGCTACGCCGCTGACTTCAAGTAAGTAGAAACAAAGTCGTTCTACACTCGTTCACAAGAAACTTTTTCGAATGCTGAATATCTATTATAATACATTGAAACCCCGATTTTATCAGCCAAATATGAACATATGTTTGATGGGCTCTAGCAGACGAACAAGACTGAATTCGAATAAATCCTTTCTTGAGCATGTTTTCCTTATCATGAAGATGGAAATATGCAAAAATGAAAAATTCATCATAATCAGAAATAGTTATCAGACTACATCAAGGGACGGGAAGAATATTTTAACAGCTTCAGTTTATTTTCAAGAAAAAAACAATTGCCCGCTTTAGTCAATGGCCTCATTTTGTCAGCCTAAAATACACCATGAGACTGATAAAAATGGGTCTTTATTGTATGTATTATTCACTTTGTTTCACATTAATAGGTACATTTCATTTTTGATGATATTTTATTGCATCGAAATACAACAATTTTTAGGTAGTTTTCAAGGGGTTATTTTATAGACTTCTTCCAAAATTTGGCGAACCTATTCCAATTCGTATACCAATTAATTGGTATACTTAAGGGTTTATATGTTGCAGATAGAGAAAATACTGAAATTTTCAGCTTTTTTCCTACACAATATTACGAAAGCTTATTAAACAATTTTTCCTAATAAGTTTGTGAAAATTATAAACTATTTGAATTTTTTTAATAGTTTTATTTTTTGTTTAACCGTGATTTTTTAATAAATAGTGACCATCGCTTCACAACGTAGTCTATTTTTCATGGCTTTCGGTGAGCACGATCTCTCGAATTGCTGAACTGAAAATTATGGAATAGAAATTAATTTTTAGTATTCTTTACAGATTTAACTCACCGTGCAGATAGCTCTGAATTAGACCCGCTGGTGCCCTAAGACGATTTCGCTAGATTTTCAGAGCACTGTGCACCCAGTGCATTAACGCAAATGACGGAAGGATATCGAAAAGTTTCGTGAAAATGAAAATTCCCGTAATGATGATGATTTTCCCAAACGCTTCGTTTTCGAGAGGTTTTTATTTGTTCTTTGGCATTAGGATTAGCGATAATAATTCAAATCAAGGATACTACTGGGAAGTCACCTTTAGAAAAAGTCGATGTCGAAGTAAAATTTGGAACTATGCACGCATGCACTTCAGAGAAAACGTGATATCAGGAGCTGCGATTTCATTTCAACACTTTTTTTGTGAAAACGGCGATACTTACAAATGTAAACATAAGGCTTTTTTCATACATGCGAATGAGGGCTTTGAAACGCAACAAATTAACCTAAAAATTTGGATTCTACGATATTGCTTTCTTAAACTACAGCAAAAAATACAACGGGCGAAACTGTATTGTTGTTTGTTTATTTAAAGTTTCGCCCTCCACGCTCCATGCAAATAAACAGGGCGATACTTTTTTGCTAGCAGTTCAGAGGCGAAACTGTTATTTTCGTATTTTGTAGGATTATCAAGCTGATACCAGCTGTAAATAGTAACAATGATCGCTATTGAAAAAATACGGACGAAATCGGTGGTGTAGAACGGTAGTTATTGTAAAAAACCGTAAGGGCGATACTTCAATGATGATAGGTGGGACCGAAAAAGTAAACAATCGCCAAAGGGGCGATACTATCATTTTGTCAATTTCAATAGCAAAAACAAATTTAAATTTAATAATTGCAAATACTTTATGATGTTTTGGGTTTCGATCACTGAATCGTGCAATCTAGGATGTAGAAAACACAATAGATCTTAAATAGGAAATAAAACCAAGTCTGGAAATATTCGCTGTTGATTTTCTTTGAATGGTATCACTGCTAGTATGGCCCTTTTCAAGAAAAAGCGTTAATTTCTTAGTTCTCAGTCGCGTTGGAAATTTGAGTAAAGTATAAACTTCAAATCGATTAAAAAAAAATCGATTTTTTTGGCTCAGTACAATATATAACCCCTTTAGGAAAATTCAGTTTTCCCACCACAATTTAGATATTTTATTAACAGAGCATTAACAATAATTCTTTGGTATGTCTATTTTAAGGGCCATTTTTTCGCTTTCCCATTGATTTGGTTTAAGATTTCTAGCACATAGTTGTCCTATGCTGATTTGAGCGATTCTCTGAGTCCTGCCAGTATCCCATGTAGTATGTGTTATCAAAAACACCGTGAAGCATCAAGTTCTAAATGTTCTCAATATAATATCCGAAGAGAGTGATAAGAGTTATAAGAAATGTCTCATCACACTGTTAGGTGGATTAAAAGCGTTTTTTAATTCGAAATCTAGGCCAGTTTGAAATCAATAACTGCTAAGTGGTGCGACTTTCGTCGATTTGAACAGATGGTAAATGTATGAAACCCTAGTAACAACAATAAATCAAAGCGAGAATGGCAGTAAATCCGAGCAGGTTAATCGCTTTTCCTCTCTTGCTTTTCTGAAAATTGGTTCCGACCTTTATGTCGTTTGCCTACTATTCTCTAATGCATATCAAGGCTCCTTGCTTTCCTGTAAACTATGGAGTTTTGATGAATTTTCGATCACCAATAATTACAAATCGCCCCATTTAAAGTAGTTCGCCAAGTCTAGAACTGTTAGCTACTAAATCGCTATTCGTTCTTTTGTAGATAAAGGTTTAAGAGCAAACTAAATACAGACATGACTTAGACCATAGTCTTATAACGCGCTACCCAGTGAATATTGGAAACCAATCAGCATGTCGCTAATAAAACTTTAACTTCTAGAATTATTAAGATGATGGCCCCATCTCATTCCCACACAAAGGTGTTATCTCAACGATTTATCTAGAAGGCAAATTAATATAATTAAACGTTATCTTGCAGACCGATATTTTGAAACAGATCCCCTTGCAGAGTTGACATATTTGTCATAAAAAAATTGTATAGTACCGAAAATACCGGTGTTCGGCTTCGTGACCAGAGTTCCATTATCGCGCAGAGTTCAGGCGTTTGTATGTTATCGGATTTTAATCGCATGGGCGTGTGTGTCATCGCGTCTTTAAATTCGTTTGTACAATTGTGATTCATGATCACGTGGGTTAGGGCATGTTCGCATTCGAGGTCAGATTTGTTTTATCGCGAAGGACACAAGCGTTTCTATGTTAATGTATTTAATCGCGTGGGCATTTTATGTCGTTATGGGAGTGTAGACGTTTATTCGCATTGGCTTTTGAATGCTCGCGCGGATCGTCGTTCTGGTACTTAATTATGATAATACGGCTCAAAAAAAGGAAGAACACGAGCTCGTCCATCTCACTGGAGTCTCCAACTATGTTGTTCAATGTATAGAGCTTCCAAATCTTAGAGTGGGAGCTCCCAATCACTCGCGAACAGGTGGCCTCTGCTGTGAAAATCTGCAGGAATCTGAAGGTACCAGGTTTCGAAGCGTAATTGAACCTCACTCTGAAAAAGCTCAGTACCAATGCCTATGCCTGTCTAGCAAGAATGCTATCGTTGTTTGGATCTTCAGTATGTAGAACAGCAAAAGTAGTACCGTTGTTGAAGCCCAGTAAGAACCCCACCAGCTCTTCTAGCAACCGCCCCAACAGCTTGCTGTCTTCCCTCAGCAAATTGTCCAAACGACTGATCGAGTTCTAGAGCACATCGAGTTAAACAATATTCTGCTACCAGAACAATACGATTTTCATAAAGGCCACTCGACAATACACCAGCTTGAAAGGGTTACGAATACCATCGATAGAAACAAAGCTGGCCTAAAAGCCACGACCATGACGTTACTGGACGCGTAGTGGTAGTGTTTGGCACAACGCGCTTATCTGCAAGACGTACCGGTACAATTTCCCCAACTATGTTATCAAGATAATCGAACACTACTTAAACAATAGACGATACCATGTTTTGATCCTCAACGCACAGTCAGATGCTTTTGATATCTCTGCTGGAGTTCCACAGAAGAGCCTAGTCGGTCCCATACTATATATCATTTACAGTTTTGACTTCCCCCCACTACCTGACCGATGCCAACTGTGGAACACGAAACAGCTAACGAACAAACTCCTGGATTGCCTCACTACGATTATAACCTTTACGGACAAATGGAAAATGAAAATTAATGCGACAAAGACAAAAGCAATACTGTTTCTATTGAGTCTTTCACATTCCACCTGCGGATTGCAAAATCCAAGTAAATTGTACACCAATAGATTGGTATAACGTGGTGGTGTACTCGGGACTCACATTTGATTTTAAGGTGCTGTTAAAAAATTGAAAAAAGTGCAACCTCCTGTTAAAAAATTCAACGCTGAACGCAAAAAACAAAATTGCAGTTTATAAGCAATACGAAGCAAATTCATAGAAAAATGTTGATCCATTAGCTTATTAGAGGTAGGGTTAAAAATGTATGAACAAAAACAAAACCAATGAAAAGCTGTGCTGAATCACTTGAAATGTAAAACGTACAGAAATATAAAACAATATTTATCAATAAAAATTTAACTGTTAAAAAATATTGAGAGCCCCCGGACAAGTATGATCGCGCGAGTGCGGGCGTTTTTACGTTGGCGCTAGAGACCACATTTACACAATCGTAAGTGCTAACAGGTTAACTTAATCGTCTGGACGATTTTTATGATTACGAGATCGTGGGCGTGGGTATGCGTCAACAATCGCGTTTGGTTTGTCTTATGGCGAAGGGCTCGAGCATGTTATTGTGCGCGTCATTTTTATCACGTGTACCAATGCGTTTCTATAACCGTGAAGTAGTTGGCATATAACGTTTGAGGGTTTGCAAGGAAGAAACGGCAAACGAAGAAACAACATTAATTAAACATACCTTCAGTAAAGGGCTCAACACTCTTATAATACAATATATTAGAGAAAGACATTAGATATAGTGACACTCATGTGCAGAATAGCGAAAAAATATTGAAATGAAACGTGAGAAAGACAAAAGTATACAGCACAAGACAAATATCAATTAGTATTCTGAATTCTATAAAAATACTAACAACTGAAATATTTTTTTCTTCTTTTTTATTTGACACGGTTCAATGCGTTAGTATAACTGAGCCGTGGATCTTTTAAGATTTTTACAATGTGTAAAAATTAAAATTAACTTTCAACTATCCATAGGGTCTTGTGGACGCAGCAGGTAGGAATCTGCTCTGGGTACGTGACTAGTGTTCGTTGAGAATGTACAATACCTTGAGGGCATCTGCCTGAGCTAGACAAGTAGGAGGGAATAGGTTTTGTCGGCCGCATTCTCACTACACGAACGCCGTTGCCAAGTCCTGGGAAGAAATTCCTTCAAGTATCTTCTTTAACACTATCCACCTCTTCGTATTTTGACATGAGTTTTTTGATGGCGGCGGAACTAGTACGTGGTGCCAGGTCATGTAGCTTTATTTCAATACTGTCATTATCAATATACGCTGGGATGTTGTATAAAGTGTCATTACATTAGACGGCGTGTTTCAAGTTGTTCTGCGAAGCGAATGATTCTGCTTGGCTAATGTTTTTGAACGTAATCAGTACCGCATGACGTAAATGATGGAATTGCACGCCGCTAATCTGCTATGTTGAGCTTCATGGTCACCTTCAACAATTGCTCCACTTCACGAATCGATGGTCTTACCGGACATTTCGAGAAGTCAACAGCAACACAGTTTATCCGCAACGGGACATACTCTTCCTTCACGTTTCACACCCTAGGTAGAAGGAATCAACTTTTGCTTTTGCAAATAGACAAAGCGGCAGCGCACAGGTAAATTTGATCACTTGGCCTGCTATAGCAGCGGAGCGATTTATAGCTTCTGAACTGAGCAAGATGAGAAACCAAACTGACTACTGAAATTTGATTTGAGAGTTTAAAGCATGCAACATGAAAATGTTCAATAAGCCCTCCTGCCCTCCTCGTATCAAATCGTATTGCAAAGTCACTTTCTGCTAGAGATTCATGTATTTTCCGTCGGCCTCTGTCCACCCTGAGTGTCTATCACCGACGCCAGAGAAGTTGACCATTAGGCATAAGTACGTTAGGCATAATGAAGAATTGACATAACGTACGTTTGGCATATGATAGGAATAATTTACTAAAAATCTTCTTTTAATGTAGAAATATTCAACCTACAGTCTTCCTTTATTGTAGAGTTTTTTTTTATTTTTTTCATTTTTCATCTAAGGTTTCCTGTTATATTGTAGAAATTTTTAACCCACAGTTTTCTGGGTTAGTAAAATCTATGCTATGCTACGTCTTTTTCGTATTTAGCTTCAACGAGAGTTTGTAATGTGGACAATACTATGCATAAGTTATTTAGCCGTTAGAGTCGAAGATTTTTTTCCATTTTGTCATGTTATCGCAAACGTAGGGTTTGATGGTTCTTCATTTAAGTGAACAGTTTTTGTTAAAGCACATTTAAATTCTATTGGGTATATTATTATTACAATTGTAACTAAATGTTGGCAGATAATTCACAATAATAAATAACAATTTTTTACATGTTTATATTTTAGAGTCTATGAACAACATAAATTTTCGGAACAAATGAAAAATTGCAGTATTGTGGATAAGCAAAGTAATAGGTTACGAATGATACGTTCGCGACGGCTTGTTTGTTTTGTCAACTCGTCACAGTACATGGAAAATTCTCTCTTGCAGATAGATACAGTTTGCGTAGTTTGAGCTTTGATAGCAAAAATTATATAAGCAGTATTTGAATAATATGGAGAGAAACCATTGTAGAAATAGCCATATTTGTATATTCGTTGAATGAATAATAAAATTGATCATTCTTCATTTCGTGAGCTGTTCTTCAAGTCAACTATTTTCTTATTGGAGAACTGCAACATGCATGTATGTAACCATTACTCAAAGTATATGTGTATTGTCTATAACTACATACAAATGAGTTCCTTCATATCATGCTAAGAGTTAACTTCTTTTATTTGAGCAAAAATGTCTTCAAGTTTATACAGTATGATAAAATGTTGATCAAGATTAGTCAGATTACAACTTACAATTACGACAAGATAAAAAAAACATTCACGCTCTTACCGCCCGACGCCATCGCCGTCGAAAATGAGTAATTTTAATTTTATTTTATTTTTTAGACATTATGACATTATTGAGTTTTTGCCTTTCTCTTATATAAAGGTTATGCAATCACTCTGAAAATTGTCCACCTGATCCCATCCCATTCGACTCACGGAAAATATCTGTGTGTATATATGTATTTGTGTATGTAAAAAAAAATGTCACCTCTGTTTCTCAGAGATGCCTGCACCGGTTTGCACAAACTTAGTCTGAAATGAAAGGTACAACGTTCCCATCGGCTGCCATTGATTTTTTTTTATTTATTGGAGTTTCGGTTCCGGTGTTATGGGTTTAAGAGTGCGGCCACACAACAAATTCCCATGTAAACTGGTACCACCATGATATCAAAATGATGCAAAACTTATTAAAAATGGTGCAAAATTACTTTGATTTGCCAGTCTGGATCAATAACGACTAACTAAAGTCGCTTTAGCCACATTGGTCGCCTACGACGGTTCTTGATTTCATATAAGCAGGAACTGAAAAAACCTCAAAGAGGGGAGTAAAGGAAAATTTCAAAATCAAATTTGTATTTTTGATGCAAAACGCCTTTAAAATGCAGACTTGATGCTTTCTCAAAAAAAAAATTTTGACGAAAATTGACTGCATCATTGCAATCATTCTGAAAATCGTTGACCTAATTCCCGCCTATTTTTTCATTTATGTAGGCATTTAGTATTACAACAGGGGCGTAGCTAGGGGTATGCAGTGGGGGGTTGCCCCACCAACATTGCACACCCTTCCCTAAGCCCCCTCCCCACTAGCCCCCATCATGCCCTTCCCCCCATGATGCCACCTCCCCTTAAAGTTCCCACCCCAACAGACCCCCCTCAAACGACCACCTCATGCACTCTATTCGGACCCACCCCTCTCTCATCCCAATCAGCTTCACCCAGTAGGCATACTAAGGCAGACTGGGAGTGGTTCGGTTGTAGGTTATGCATCCCCTTCACACACACACCCGCGTTGAAAAAGCTGTTCGACAAAAAGGACGGAACGAATTGGCGTGAAGCCGGCAGAAAATCACTGCTCCCATACCTTGATTCACCGAACCATCAAGATGAAGGACATCATCTGTCGGAAAAAGACTCGGTCCCCCGAGTACACGGACGAGCAGATAGCGATCGAGAAATCGCAGTGCCGGTGGATGACGAAGAACTACCACGGGACGACGTTCGTGCTGGACGACGAAAGTTACTTTCCGCTCTCGAAAACCCACATTCCAGGAAATGACAGCTACTATTCCAGAGACAAGTCGGCCACACCTTTCGAGGTAAAATATAACCATAAATTTGAAAAATAAAGTTATGTTGTACATCGCTATATCGGACAGATGGGTTTCAAAGCGGTGGTTCAAGCCGAGGAGTCTGGCTATAAATCGACAAGTGTACCAGGAGGAGTGTCCTGCGAAAATTCTTCTGCCATTCTTAAGTGAGCATCATGCGGATGGTAAGTACGTCTTCTGGCCGAACAAGGCGTCTTCCTATTACGCCAAGAAGATGCTGGAGTATCTTAACAGTTATATGTCCAACAAAAAAAAACGCCTTTAACAGGCCAACGAGGGTCCCGGGTACCCATAAATTGAAATGCTCATAATTATGGCTTTTTATTGTTACGGGACCCTATGACAATTTGAAAAATGGAATTGGAATGGAATGGCCACTCACGGCCCCACGGGAACCTGCTCCGGAATGTCCTTCCGGGGTCAAATGATCAAATGGTTCTAAAACCACGAGACACAGCCTACTGTTGCAATTCCAAGAATTTTGATACCCATATTGCTAGTATTCCATTGAAGTTCGCAAATACGCAAATACCCAGCGCTGGAACCGGAAACCCGGATTCCCGGGAACCGAATAAGGTAAACCGATTCATTTTTACCAAATCCAAAAGTGGATGAGTTCCTGAATCCAAAACACCCAAAAGTATCAAATCGGTTGGATATTACCTTAGTTATGGGCATTTCAGTTTTGTGGGTACCCGGGTACCCACGTCGGTCTGTTACGTAGTAAAAAAATTCAGCAGCCCCTCCTCACTCCCCCCTTACTATATCAACAATATTATTAACCCAAAAGCTTGACTTAGTGAAGTTCTAAGATGTCACAAAGTTTCAATTTCCAGCTATGGATAAACCATGGGAATTTCATTAATTGAAACTAAAAAAGGTATCCGGGTACCGCGTCGGACACATAACGGTTAAGCAGAAAAAGATTCCGTACGTGCCGAAAGAAAGGAACACGACCAACTTGCCCCAGTGCCGTCCCATCGAGGATTTTTTCGGCTCACTCAGTGCCCTAGTGTACAAAAATAATTGGCGGGCCAAGGATACGGAGCAGTTGACCACCAGGATCCGGAAGATGGACATCAGTGCCGTGTAGCGCTCTTGTGGGAGCATCGCGACTACGTTGCTTCGTACGGCTGACCAGGGCCCCTTCTCCAATATTCATTGACGTTTTTTTGAAGAATAAACATTATGTTTTTAATAAAAAATACTGAATTCGTCGATTTTTATTTGTTTTTTAACTACATGACTGAAAAATTCTCATTTTCTTATTGAACACCCTCTTGAAATAACTATTTTTAAAACACATTATAGCACGTTACAATTTCATATAAACTTTAATAAAACTAGCTGCAATTTCGCGATTTTTTCAGTTATTAGGCTCATGTAGGAACTATATCTTATAAAATTAGAAATCTATTTAATTTTATTGTTTTGTAGAAGAGTTACAAGATGCAGTTGTGATATTTTTGATAGAAGTTTTACAAAAAAATTTTATCGAAAAGATTTTTAAAAACGCTAAACAACTTCGCAGAAAGCAAAAACAAATGTAGAAGTTATCACAAACAATACTAGAATCACAGGTTTTAAAGAGTTTTTCACAGATATTATAACACATTCTGAAGAACTTTGCCGAAGACATCGACTTCTCAATCTAAATTTCTTAAAAGAGATAATTCTAAAATATTTCTAAGGAGCCACCAACATTAATATACTCCGAATATACTAATTTGGTACACCCATTTTTTCACATAAACTGTCCAAACCATTGAACGAATGTCAGTAGACGCTAAATTTTAGTAAAATCCGGTAATTCAACCCAATTGCACTCAAAAAATTTGATGTAGTGCGATACAATAAAAGAAAAATATCTTCAAAAATGGAATGAATCCAAAAATAGGGGATACAGTGTATTGTATAAAAGCATCAACTTTTCACCAAACACAGAAACACATCTTTTTACAACAAACCGCCCTCAAGGTCAACGTTGTAAATTCATAAAATGCTATGCTTTTTTCAACTAGAATGACGGCTAAATGGAGCGGCGTTGCGCAGAAACCTTGCATTTAATGTCTCATTTATATTCCAACCTACGGTTGTTACGTCACATGTGGCATTCCTGAGCATATAGGTACATTGTTACAAGACCGTCTAACCGAAACTAAAAACTCCTTATTCGAAAAACGGCATGTGACAGCAGTACCAAGCCATATCTGACTGTCACAACCGCATAACAATTATACATTCAAATTGAAATCTGGAATTGGGAGTGGGAGCTCCTCTTTCTGCCATTTTCAATCACGTAGCGTGTAGGTTTTCGAATCAAACGTTCGATTCATTCATCAGGAGAAAATTTGTATTCTTATAGTGACGTTTTCTTCAAGCAGAAAAAAACGACCGATAGAAGACAAGACCGTGATACGGCGAGAATTTATTCTGATGCAAATAGCCCATACAACAGTATGAGATTCGATCCGATCAAAAGCTGTAAAGCAGCTGTTCGGAACACACATCGGTTTACAGTACGTATATGAGTGGCACGCCAACATAGAAGGAGGGGCTCTTTTGAAAATAAGTCAAGTGGAAACTCCCAGCTGTTGGTAGATATGAGCAGACTTCACAGCAGTAACACTATCGAGGTTGGTGATTGTAAAATTGATACTGTAAGCCAGGTACTGTCGTAGTATAAAAAACTGGCATTTACCAATAATTAATTCAGCGAAGTAAAAGCCAATTAAAAATCTGTACATTGAAAGCATTCAACACAAATTGTGAAACCATGTATATCTTACGCTTATATCTTGGCGGGCATAATAAAAAGAATATCTAAATCGAAGAATGTAACAGCGGTTTAATATTTAAACATATCAACCGCATTTTCAAACTTGCATGTTTCGGTGGAAATGTTCGGCTATGTTTCCCGTTTTATTTACTACATACACGTACACGAATGTCAAAACGTCCGTCTAACATAAAGGCGGTCGCAGTGTCTCAAGTTTTCCAAGATGTCGTCATCAATGAACATTCGATGAATAAAGTTCACGTTTGACCATTCCGTCTATGTTTATTAGGTTATGTAAGGTTGGAGTAAAACCTGATACTGCAATATTTCTAGATTATTTCTAAGCAACATAACTCCACTATTATGTCATAAACTCTGTGATTACTTAGAACGGTTTTCGGAGAATTTTCCATTTCTGTTTCATCCCAATACAAAAAAAACAAATCAAAACAGCCTAGAAATGATACCATAACACAGATACCATAAGATAAAAACGAGAACGAGAGATGCAGTTTCGGTAGCATTTTGTTATGATCTTCCGATCGAAATATTACGAAACTCAACCATAACACCAGCTGGTCGTGGTCACGCACCGTCGAATCGGCCGGATACTGCCCAATCGCAAATGGGTGCCCTCCGAAGTCACAGCTAGGCAATCGTAATCACATATCGAACATTGTTGGTTCGAACGCGGCACAACGGACGGGGGAATGGTTTCCTCCCGAACCAAATTCGTCCGACAGTGACTTAACCACCGGTATTACCAATGCTTTATAGAGGCATACTAGAGTTCGACATTTCTGCAAACGAAAACAACACTTCCTTCAATAGCAGCGACCGTTGTAAATAGGCAACTGTTACTGCACCGCCCGCCAGCCAACAAAGGCATGTAAAATGGAAAACCAGACAGGACCGAATCACTTTCACTATCACTCTGATAACTACTGGCAGTGCAGGGTGGAAAGAGTTAGAGGAGGGGCCCATAAAAACAGCTATTCGTGTTGTGCCAGTGAATTGTGTGCGGTTTTGTTACGGCAGCGCAGCTGTCATCGCTCATGTCGTCTATTGCGGCATCCCGCTATTTGCACTGGAAATCTTACTTGCGCTGTTACATGTACGAAGTTGATGGATAGTACTTCATTTTCACGACATTTGATACACAATGTAATGCGGATCTTTGTCGATTGTTTGAGTTTCTAGCGCTGACTGCTGTGGTTGCCGCATCGTTAACAACACTCTATCCATCCCAGGGTCGTTGACCAGCGATACGATACCGTGTATACATAGGATGAGTGATACCTGCCATCCACTAGGAAAAGGGAAGCTTAGTTATATGTCTCGATTGGATATTCAAACTTTGCATGTATCAGTTCGATTGGCATAGACGTAAACGTATGAAACCCACTTTAAAAAAACCACGACAAGAGTTTTCTTTGAGTACCATTAAATTTGTTATCACTCTTGAATGTCAGTAGGGCTGCCGTAAATTACAATGGGTTTTACCATGTTGAAAGCTGTCATAAATGCGGGGGCTGACGCTCCAGTTCTCACGGTCGTAACTCAGCGAATTTCGATGCCAATAAGACCCTACAAAACTCGTCTTACCACCAGGGATCATAGCCGCAACAACAAACAAGGTTAAGAAGTCGAAGGTGCACATATTTCTTTGATTCAATTTTAATTGTGAGAAAATCGCTAGTGCTAATGTTTTTTTCTAGCTATTGTTCGAGTTCGGGGTTTTGTTCTTTTCCGCTCGCAACTTCCCATGCTCTGCTGGACCGGGTTCGATGAACGGAGAAGCCGGAATTTTATTTGCCACTCAGATATACGATTGTCGGTAATAATATTTTAGATGGCCAACTGGCTGTACTTTTAACAAGTGTTTCCCGATTTTTCTAATGTTGAAATATAGCAACCTGAACTACTTGGTAGTAGATATTCCGAAACTCAAGAAGCTGACTGATAGTACCGTGCAGAGCCCATCCACCGATAGGCCTCCATTTACCGATCAATTTGACGGCGAAATTGTTTTGATATATATGGAAAATGGAATATGGAAAATAGTACGTAGACTATTATGGATAAAATATGGAAATAGTACGTAGACAATCAATATAATATACACTTTCATTATTCATCTTTTCATATTTTTCCAAATAATTATATGTGAATGCTGTATTCAATCCGTTGCCATTTTACCGCTTTCTTTCTCTTAACTCAAAGCCAACTGTTAATAAAACTGTGTAATGACAATATTTCTAAGTGAATTATACACAAACCGAATGAACAAAGTCTGCAACACATGTTTGGACCTAATTTGTCGGTAATAAAAAATTATAAACCTAGTATTTTCGGCAAATGGATATCTATTACTTGTAGTGATCGGTGAATGGCACTCTAGAATTGTTGGGCTTTTCGGCTATTTTGCACTGTCTGCCAATTCATTTACAAAATTGCGTATTTTTTCTTGATAGTTGATTAAATATTCTAGTTGAAAACGAAGATCGAATTGAAATGCCTTTTATCATTGTTTTTTAAAGAGCGTTGGAAGTAGAAATCGCCGTTAATTGATCGGTAGACGGGTCTTGCATGGTATATCATTTTTTTCGATACAGTGTAATGTCGGAAAATCGAGTGTAATTAATGTGAAACTCTTTTATTGCATAAATAAAAACTACAATGTTTAAAAAAGTCGGTTATCCAACAATTTTTTTCCGATCTTATTTTATTGCAAACAACGGTATCGAGCCATTCGGCCGAATGGATCATTAAACCGAATGGGTCATTAGGCCGAACGGGTCATTAAGCCGAATGGGTCATTAGGCCGAACGGATCATTAGGCCGAACGGGTCATTAGGCCGAATGGGTTAGTAGGCCGAATGGGTCATTAGACCGTACGCACCATTGGGCTGAATGTCATTAGATTAAAAGCATCGTTAGCTAGTTACTAGTCTCCGCAGCAGTGTCTTTCTGTGCATCTTTTTGGTCTACATATTCTAATGCAGTGATTGGCCTGCCAAGAAGAACAAACCAGGTCGAGTCGTGGCACAGCCTGTTGTCAAAACTTGTTGAAAAATTACATATGAGAACATGGAGGATGATTGACGATCTTCGATTGGAATAGAAAACCGGTAATGCGCGAGCGAAATGCCTAATGGGCCATTCGGCCTAATGCCCCGTTCGGCCAAATGGCTTTCGGCCTAGTGACCACTTCGGCTCAATGGCAGTCGGCCCAACGGCATTCGGCCAAAAGACTTTCGCCCTACCAGCTTTCGGCCAAGCATCTAAGCAGTCTGCATTTTATTATATTCAGAATTGCACATATTTTCCGTATGTAATTTTAAATGTTCTTTGATTTGATGGAATTGTAAGGGAACACGTATCCACCGGGTAATGCCAATCGAGCTAACATTTCTTTGAACTAAGCAAACTCTTTTCTTAGCAGCTTTAGTGTTTATTTGACCAACTAATGAACTAATCCACTGAGCTTTTAGTGTGCGTAGGGAATACGCATGGTTTTGTCTGAGTGGAATAATAACTGTTTAATCAAGTATGGGGTTCAGAATTGACGATTCGCGAGAAGACTAGACCTTCAGTTATCAAATTGCGGCAGTCATATCAGCACGAAGAAAAATGTATTATTGTCACATTCATTCGTTTATTTTAGTTCAATAAATCATCAATCAATTATAATAATTCTAGAGAAAATTTTCAATAGGACGTAAGTAACAATGAGAGATTCTCTTTGGAGTCTTTCTCTTCTGTTCATTACTCGACCATTTCAACATTTACTACTCTACTCTTTGCATAATATTGTAGTAAAAACCGTCGGCTTTCGATATGTACTGGAAAATTAGTACAAAGTGTTGTAATGACGTCGTAATAAACGAAAGAGAAAGTAAACAAAGAGAGGCTCTCAATGTTACTTACGTCCTATTGAAAATTTTCTCTAGAATTGATCTCATTGTATTGAGTACCTTCATATACTTCGGAGACTACATGCCCTATATTTTTGATTATCATGTGAAACATGTTTGTTCGTGAATATAACAATACATTGAGGTTTTTACGCGGTTTTTTTTCTAGTTTTTCTACGTGGATTTCGTGTAAAAAACCCGCGTCAATTGGAAAATCAGCGTATAAAAAACCTCGTGAATTCGAAAATTCTCGTAAAAAACCGCGTTAATTCGAAAATCCGCGTAAAAAATCCTCAGCAAAAGACAAAAAGAAATTCCAGAAGAATATTTTCGGAAGTTTTTTTTGTGCGGATTTCGCAATAATATGCTAGGTCCTTTGGAATGCTGAAGATTTAGAAGATTTTCGGAAAGATGGTAGAGACGGGAAGACCTCTACAATATGGATATTTTCGAAATGGTCTTGACGAGTAGGTGCCAGAAATTGATTTTTGATACCATTTTGAAATCCAAGATGGCGACTTCCGGTTTAGAGAAATTCGCTAGAATCAATGCAATATGGATATATTCGAAATGGTCTTGAGGAGTAGGTGCCAAAAATTGATGTTAGATGCCATTTTGAAATCCAAGATGGTGACTTCCGGTTTAGTGAAATTCGCAATAACTAAGTAAATATGGGTATTTTCGGAGTGGTCTTGACGAGTATAAATTATGAAATTTGCGCAAAAAAAATTCTTCTAAGTTCTTTGCATAGCTTGATATTATTGACATGAACGTGGACTAAATCAGGAGTGCCTTCTTTATTTCTTGCATTTGCTCCATTTGATGGGCACATTTCTCATCGTTCTTATTGTCTCCAATATTGTTCTGTTAGTTAACACAAAAACCCACGCGCATGTCATCGGTTTTACAGTTGAGTTGCAAAATTTGTCGTTATGTTATTTCGGTAGTCCTTATTTTATACCAGTTCAAAAGCGCTTCAGTTAGCATAACAACGCGCGTGAATAATGATAATATAAGAATCTACACCTAATTCAAACGTTTATGGAGAAAGAAACCAACACATAATTGTTACATAGACATTATAATATCTATTTATAAATTTCTCGAGACAGTTAAGGTATTTGCTTTTCATTATATTGTATTGTTCTTGCAATGTCATGTTTCGTTGGAAGGAATAAAAAAATGTTCACATGCCGTTTGATTCAATTAAACATAGGCAACACTCCCGATTGTGGACTGTCCGGAGCTTGTTGCTTATGTTAAGTTGTTTTTTTTTACCAACCGAGCATTTCTAAATTAATTCAGCAAACGATATATCTATCATCTAATTTTCGGCAGCCGGCTGCTCAGAGCAATAAACACATGATAATATTTCTGAGAGTTGCATTGATCGTATCACTCACAACGTGATTCCAGATTTGTGTAACTCTTTACCCCATTCTATTAACGAAAACTCGTTCCCGTGGCAAACGTAGAGATGCAGATGAATACACGATCTCCATAACAACGTTTGTTACACTTCCCTAGCAACAATTGAGGTTTTATGGCACTCTTGAAGCCCTTCTTAAAACTTAGAATGCACTTGTAGTGTGCTGTAAAACTCGAAATTGGGTTACATTACATTACTTCCCCCATGACTGTAAGGACGTAGCCGGCGCCGTTATTGGCATTTCATAGTAGAGAACTCTCGAAACGTGCACATGGATGGATAGCTACTCCCAGGACCAGTCGTTGATTCTCTGTGCAATTTCGCTTGTTCTGGTCAATCGTGGAGTAGCAACTACGAATTAAATGATCATCATGCTTATGCTCAATTTCGTAGTACGTACAACTTTTATAAACAAAATGTGAAAATTATTTTTCAGAAAATCCTTCGAAAGTGACATGGGGAATCGAAATTTCCTGGCTTATATCGAATAAAGCCATCAATACGAGGCAACAACAAAACACCGAAGTATTATGAAATTTAAAATATAAGCTCACTACAGATTTATCTGTAATACAATCGAAGTCAGGAGTTTGGATGTGACGGACAGAGCATTCTTGGGAAACTGTTACATCAGTTCACATTAGGTATTTGAAGGCAGAAGATTGTTCAAGGAAACTTACATACAGATCGGTTTATTGGGCAGACGTTCTATCAAGGAATTCAACCCACCTCTATCATACAACCATCTGAAGAATTTATTGGAATTTTTTCCGTGTTTTGCTTTCGCTCATACAAATTTCTGCCGATAGTCTGACAAAATCGGGTCAAAAATCTGATGAAATCGGGGGTAGATAAAATCGGTGGCAAACAAAATGGAGATATATTCATAGTATTACGAAACAATTGCCGCATAAATATTCAACCGTGATAACTATCTTCAAATTTCATTCAAATGAGCTAAGAATTGTTATATTCCGTCTATGACATTACTGGCAACAAGTATTTTATGAAGAACTATCGTATTTACATGCCCGTTCACAAAATTGAGATCGACAGTATGGTCACCGATTTGTGTTTGTCATGTGTGGATCTACCGAAGTGCGGGTTTGGCTGTTTCAAACATCCCTTGCTCCAGTAAGCTAAGATTTTGAATAGTGATCGCACTGTACGGGACAAAATTGTGTGTCCCTATTGCAATGGTACGAGTTTGAAGGGACACACAATTTTGTCCCGTACAGTGCGATCACTATGCATTGGCGGGACTGCTTTACGCAAGGATCGTCCACCTGCACGGCTGTTTGCAATGCGCGACGTGCATTGCAGCATTGCACTAAACACAAGCAAATAGGCCATTGTAGCAATAAGGCTCGGTGTTACAATCCTGATGATGACTCTTGCATTGGGAATGCTGAAAAGTGTACCTATTGTGGAGAGAGTTCACATGATATATAGCAGTGCCTCTTGTACAAACAGCGCTCGTGAAATCTGAAGCGTTCTCTCAAAAGTCGGTCTAAGCACTCTTTTGAAAAAATACTATTTCAGGATAAATAATTATGCTCTCCTGGTTCAGAAAAACCTCTAAAAGTAGGCAGATTTCTTGCAAAGGCTTAAATTTTTCTCTTGGGACGCCGCACAGTGGCTGGAGGCTGGCCAAAACCTCAAAAATTTATTTTTGAAATATTGGTATTTTATATTTTTCCTAGATTTCTCATGTATTGAATGACATATATTCAAAATTTTATGATCATTGGATAAGAACACAATTTTTTACATGAGTTTAAACATAGCAAAGTCCGGACTTTTTAATGATTTTCATTTCCGAAACCACCATTGCTCTGTTCACTTCAAATGCATGTTGCTCTTTTGATTTCGGTCCGATTTTAGCACAACTAGTTTCATTGTGTAGAGGAACGAAAGAACTTGGTTAGTGAATAAAATACATTTGGTAAATTTGCTTGGAGCTATGACTTTTTAGTTTAAATATTTTTGAGGAGGTCAGTTTAAAAATACTTTTTTCACTAATGTATTCTGTACAAATTTCGGAATCATTTCGGAACGGTCACATAGTATACATTCTATGGGAAATAACTTATACTTTTCGAATATCATGGGCTCGTTCTGCGCCTAGGTGCGCAAAAATTTCTAAGGAGATTTTGAAGCTTTGTTGCTGATATGGAGGCGCATGGTGTTTTGTGTAAAATTGTTAGACAATATACAGTAAACCAACACGTTATACAATGGATTTAAAGTAGTGTTCTTCATTTTTTATGATATTACTGACATTGGTGAACAGTAACGGAAAATCTATCATGAAAACGGGATCATAGTTATAAGAAAGGTTCAATGACACTGTATGGAAAAATGCATTTAATATTTTACGACTTTTGACATCAAAAATGAGCTCAGCACCTCAAAATTAGCTTAAATTGTGATTTTCAGCCAAATTAGGTAACATTTGAGGTTTTGTCCGACTTTTGTTTGAAGACCCGCCACTGTGCGCCGTCAAATATAACAGCTTCAGGAAGTCCTGACACACGTACACAGGAAAGTCCGAGAAAGTCGGGATGAAAAAACTAACTTTTAAGATACCGGTTTTGTTCGGTTTTCAAACTGAAGGTTTCTCTTAGCCGACTCCTATATCGGAGAGAATCCTCCCGATTTTTAAGCTTGAAGTTTATATTTGATTATTACATTAGAATATATACAAATTTTTGGAAAATGCAAGATTTTGTTCGACATTCTCGTATTCTCATTAGACAAAAAAATTGTTATGGACTCAATGTTGCAAGCTACGCCAATGTTCGAATGCAACCCAAAAGTGCATTTAGTGCTTTATTCAACTAATTGGCAATGATGGAGCTGCCACGGTGCTTGATCCAACAATTGGCAGTAATTCCAGAAAGAACAGAACCCACAAAAAGAAAATGGTGAGTTTTTCGAACTGAGAACATTACTTACAAATCAGTTAAGTTTTGGCATTACATTATCCAGAACCTCTTCGTATGCAACTGCTATGAGCGAGTTTTTCGTATATACAACCTCATTCAAATTGTTCGGAAATATTCATATAACCTAATCGCCAAACCCGCATTCATTGTCCAAGTTCCTAGATTTGGGATTACGCTATGTGATGATAAATAGTGAAACGTTTCAAAGATCAAAGAATCAAAGTGGCATTTATCATCAGACAATGACGTTCAGTTAGTTCGTTCGGCACGAGTCAGTTCGTCAACTCATGCGAAATACGGTCGTGAAAAAGAGTCGTATCTAACACCTTTTTTTAGATCGAGTAAATGTTGGGCAATTTCGTGCATTGTGCAAGTCAAGCCTCAGTTTAATGCATTCCATTTGAAACCATTCGAATGTGATGATTAAAACTGTACTAATTTTGAATCTATGCATCTTTTTGTCTGGTAAAGTGCTCATAGTCGTCGGTTCTGAAATCTTTTGACAGCAATTAGTTTACAAAGTGTATCTCTTGAAATCTAGTGTCAAATTAACAAAAAGTCATGTTTCCTCAAAATGCCAGGCGAAAGAAGAAAAAAGGAGAAAATTAATTCGACATAAAAGAAATGAATACCTGACATTGTCGGAAATCAGGAACATGAAGTAGCAGAAAATGACCAAAATCACGGGTTGTGCAATACTGAAACGTTTCAAGGTGCAATCAAGGCGTCGAAGTAATACAGACTGGAAACTTCAAGGCAAATACAGGACTTTCGGATGTAGGTGTAGTAGCCAGCAAGCGCGGTGCTGTTCATAGAACTGTTCGAAAATACGCATTCGGGATGAATTCAATTATCGTGCCTATAAGCAATTGAACATGTCCGTTATGGTCAAAAAGCGATTCATTTCTATGGATGATGCAAAGTATGTCCTAAATGGCTTCAAACAGCTTCCGGAACTGCAAATGTTTTAACCCATTATTGCCCAACTTATTTTTCACACGCAGCACAAATTGAGTTTTCCGATTGGAAAAAATGATGTGGTCATTCCAGTGAAATTAATTTCCTACTAAGAGTAGCTGATATAATAAGGAACAACCAGTGAAAATTTCAGATTGATCGGTTAGTTAATTCCTGAGATATCGTGGTCGCCGCGAATGAACTTTCCAACAAAATACAATTCCGAGATAATCGAGTTTTACTGTCACTGCAGCGAGTCAACGGTCTAGCATATCAAACACTACGCACCGCCTACGAGTGGTCAATGGGTAGCGGTCTATGAATCGCTGTAACTCAAGTTTTAGTATTCCGATCTTAATGAAATTCTGAGAAAATTTTCCCTCAGCGTATGTAGTTTGAGAATATCTAATTTACAAAAATTCGATTTTTTTTAATCATGACAAAAATGTGTAACCCCTTAAGGGAAAATTGAATAAAAACAAAACATAAACACCGGTTTAACCACTCTAACTTCTCTAAACGTATTCTGTAAGAG
This sequence comes from Topomyia yanbarensis, assembly GCF_030247195.1. NCBI lineage: Eukaryota > Metazoa > Arthropoda > Insecta > Diptera > Culicidae > Topomyia > Topomyia yanbarensis. Next base: position 319,035,959 of record NC_080672.1, on the reverse strand, counting down.
TATATGAACAATATTAACTCATTGATAATGCCCGTTCTGCGTTATTCCTTAAGTAATAGGAGTTATTCTTAGCACCTACTATATATAGTAGGTTGGGCAATAATGGGTTAAGTAATACAAATTTGTTTTTGCGGACAAGTTTTCCAGTATGCTTTGAATTAGTTATGGAGATGCGTTTAGAGTCCCTCTCACCAGAATCCGACACTAAATTAATGACAGGGCTATGCTAGCGCCGGATTGATGCTAGGTTCAAGAGCGGAGACACAAATTATGTGCCTTGGAAAAGTACTAGTCATGCATGATGTCGCGCAAGAAAAGAAGTTCTATTAAGCTGATGAGAACAGAAGAAATCGAAATATGGTACTGCTTATCAAACCATTGCAATATGCAGGGCAGCATCAAGACCATTCGGAGCCCCTGGGTGCTTATTAGCTAAGGGACCCCTGTGATTAAACAGGTGTAAACAGATATACTCTGAATTGAAATTTCTGCTTTGACAGTATTACACATGAGTTGGCAAACTGGCTCGTCCCAAACGAATTCGAACCGTCGTTATCTGATCATAAGTATATTGTATTTGATCATTCAAGCGTCTTGCTAGATATCGTATCAGATCTGAATCCCAAATCTACGTACTGAAACCTCTTCGAAGAGGGCGACTAGGTTTCATGAGTATTTGCCGACGATTGAATCTCTAAGTGACTTGGATGAGGTCGTGGATAAAACAAACTCATAGTAGTTGTATACCAAGAGGATTGTCCGCTTCGAGTTATGAGTGCTTCTACAGGAACACCTTGGTGGAATACCGAACTTGTTCGATTCAAAAAGTTATGTAGAAGAATGGAATCGCAGACGCAGAGACGGGTCAGATGGCTCACAAAGCATACAGCAATGCCCTTCGATCGGCGGAGCGAAGTGGTTGGAAAAGTCTCTGCACAAATGTCTCAATTTTCAACGAAGGTAGTAGATTAAATAATTCACTTTCGAAATCGGCTTTGATGTCAGATCTATTAGAACTGCTAATGGCGAAGATGTAGTGCTCAACAGTCTTTGTGGCACACACTTTACAGACTGTATGGAGCCATCACTTACAACTGTTCCTATGTTCTGATTCTTGGGCATTTGCTCGTAGAATTATGACAACCGAATCGATCAAATGGGCCATTGAAAAATTTTGCTCCGTATAAACGACCGTAGATGTAATCATTACAGTTCTACTTCAAAGAGGCTATGAACACTTCGAACGTATTTTGAAAAAAGTTCTTACTTGTAGTCTTGCAACAGGATACATTCCATTAGAATGGCGGGAAATAATTGTAAAATTAATTCCTAAAGGTGGCGACGTTACTTATGATGATACAAAGAGCTTATTGGAAGCAGCACTAGGTCATGGAGTACCTTCATATATCAATATATCAAGAATTAGATACACGCAATGCTCAGCAACCGACATCTGTGCACATCGTTAAGACAAGTAGGGATAAGGAAACTGAGTGTCTGCGGATGTCCTCAAGGTGGTGTGCTGTCACCACTTCTATGGAACCTTGTCGCCGATAGTTTGTTGAGGAAACATAATGAGTTTCATATGATTTCGAAGATGATTATCATATAATGATCACCGGTGGATGTGTGCGCCGCGCCGCCGCCGCCTCGCCGATAATTGCAGGTAAAATTAGTAAGCACGTCGGCGCGCCGCCGATTTTTACATGAAATCGGCGGCGCACACCTCTACCGGTAAGTGCGTTAGCACATGTTTTTATTTGATGCAGCAAGATTTGTTGTTAAGTAAAGCAATGGTGTCTGTATTTTGGACTATCAGTTAATCCAAATAAAACAGCAATGGTACTTTTCATGCAACGAGGGGTTCGTCCGTCTCAGTTCATTGACTCTGAAATTATTGTCGCAGATCAAGTTCAGTACGTTGGGATAATTCTTGATTCAAAACTAAATTGGTCAGCTCACATCGATTTCAGAATGAAGGAAGGCCAATGTAGACAGACTTTCGGCAAATCTTGGCGTCAAATCCAAGTGGATCTACACAAACCAGTACTGACATAAGGGTGCCGTGTCTGGTGCCAGAAGGGTGAAGTCACGACAATCAAAGGTCTTGATGACGATGACTGGTGCGTTCACGACAACACCTAATATTGCTCTAGAGGCATTATTGAACATAAACCAACTGTATGTTTTTCCAAAACAAGAAGCATTTATTTGTGCATTCCGTCTTCAGGTTACTGGGTTCTGGAACAGTAACCCAGTGCAACTAGCCACACAAGACTGTGACTCCAAATGGTTACTTGGGATGAGTATACAGTATACACTTGCTCCCAGTGCCCTTACACTCACACCTAGTTTTCCTTTTAAAACTTTCAATGTGAGAACTCCTTCTCGCGATGAATGGTTATCTGCCTGTTTGGAGCGACAACCTGAAGAATACGTTGTTTGTTACACTGACGGTTCTTTGATGCAGGGCCGAGCCGGTGCTGGTGTATATCTATTATCGTGAGATTAGATCAATACCATTCGGTTGATAGATACTGTACCGTATTCCAAGCGGAAATCTTCGCGATTCTGTATGGCGTACAATCGGCACTTCGGCAGCGAATTTGCGGTAGTAGAATTATTACTAGTGTTACTATAAATTGGAAACTTAATTATCACATGGCTATTATTCAGCGTGCTGAGCATTATTCGTGTAATCTTTGTGAATCCGATTATGGAATTTCATATCATTTGATATGTCACTGCCATGCAGTATTTACGGTTTTTGGTTCGCCATACAGGGAGCTAAAACTCAAGGATATGCTATTGCTCCTAATCCAGTGCGATAAAGTGCTATAGGTACTATCAGTAGGGTTAATTATTTCTTCTGGAGTAGGGCATCTAGGCTGTTTATTGTTAGGAATTGTGTTTGTAATATGTTATTTTCCATTTTCCTACCTTTTTTCTTTCACCTCCCTTTCCGCTTCCCATCAGGAAAAAGGTGAGTTGACATGGCAAGACAAAAAATCTCCGAAGAACGTGGGGAACGTGCCAATAGAGCCATTATATTCTGATTCGTGACGTTTGCTCGATGGCCTTTGGGAAGTTGATCAAAGATTAGCATTTTTGCCGAATGGTTAATAAACAAAATTACCATTCTTTGTGTGAGAACAACACTTTGGAGACCCCGTCCTTGCACCAAAGGGCACTGTGTAGTGTACTTCTGTAAATTTAATTAAATGTAACAGTCAGCTACAAACATCAAGCGTAAAAGGGCGATTGATGTCGTCCGGAATAGGAATCGTTTAGTTCTCAAAAAGTTAGTATACTTTAATATATTTGGTCGGTGTTAAGCAGACTGTACTAAGTGGCAATATATTGATTTAGAGAAAAACGAGTTTAAAGTTTAAATCGGAGCATCCTTTACATTATAAATGGAAATTAATTTTTGCCCTAATTCTTGTTTATTGTTACATATTTCAAATCTGGCAAAAGTCGAATGTAGCTGAAGAAATTCTTCATCTAATGCTATCATTATCTCATTTTTTGATGTTTTGCGACTTAGTCCGGTCTGACTTAACACCGACCATTTCATACTCCCTAGAGCGGAAAATTGGGGAAAAAACCAGTTTAGAAGTGAAGTGAACAAAACCGATACTTAGTAAACCATGGACTGCATTTCGACGTAACACAACACAATTTGTGTTTGCAAAGCAAACAACTGTTCGGGAGTGAAGTCCCAGCAGAATAGAAATTCTGATTTGATGATGGAACACTATACAATCGAAACCCGGCTAACGCGTCAATCTTCCGTTAAATATTTAAAATTTTTGTTGATGTTCGTTTGTATCAATGTTCAATCGCTTGTATGATTATCACCCTGTTTGTTTTGGGTATGCTTGTTGAAATTACCTGAAAAATATTTTTGTTTTATATTTGAAATAATGGTAATAATGATAATAACTTATTTGAAATTTGATGATTTGATTAGTTAACAATAATCTTAAACTATGTGATTAGAAAAAGCTATCTCTTTCATGAATTTTCAATTCGTTTATTCAAGGAATTATTCATATTGCATGCACTACTTAATAGCTCTATATTAGACAACAGCTCATACAATGGACATCTAATTCCGAATAAGGAACTATGTTCACCTGTTTGTTTCAATGCTAACACGCAAAATGCCACGAAGCAAAAAAATATATAGATGATAAATCATAGCACGACTGTATAGTGTTGCCAGCTTGATGGAGGTATGTCACATCAAAGCTTCTTTTCATAAATTCGTTTAACCTTGAAAAAGACTACAGCTTTAAAATATGGAATACAACTGTGATGTCGCGAACCAACTGGAGAAGCCGGTTTCCACCAAACCCAAATAAAGACGCAGTCATCAGAGGTCGTCAATATTTTTTTTCTTCTGCTTCTTCTCAACCATTGAAAATATTTGAGATTCTTCACCGCAGCGACAAACGCGAGTCGAGTGAGAATTAAAAGTCTTCGCGATACGGCTCCGATCTGTTTCGCCAGACCTTCAACCTTGCCGGGACCAATCCCATGCGATCGTGTTTAATCTTCGCGGGGATCGGCTAAACCCTACTTAGTAACCATTCGCCAAAAAAGCCTTATCAAATCAAACACGCATACAAGTGAAGTCTCCTTCTCAAAAGAGTACGTGTGTCGTAATAAAATTAAAAGTATAGAGCACATAATCCGGTCAACCGAGTATTTCGCGATTCCGGTTTTGGTACGGGCTGTCGCTCGATGTCGAATTGAAGGCCCCCGGGGCCGAAACAGTTAAGAGTGGAGCGACGGAGTAGTTTGTGTACCTCCGACTTCTACCGACTATCTATATATAGGGGTACATACGCAGGTCCGAGCTGGGCTGCAACAGCTCTGAAAGGGACGGTACGGGGCGTGTGTGGTGTACATGAAAACGAAAGCTGTTTGTAAGATTTGAAACCGTACCGGGAGGCTGATGACTGAACACGTTTTTGCGTTCCAGTGTCCAATTTAGCAGACAGGTTTGGTTTGAAATCTTCTGATCCTCTGCGTACTTGGCCCCATGCGTTCAATTATGGTTGGTTGGGACATTTTAGGTACCTACCTAGCGTAGCCATGTTTGCATAATCATTCGGATGCGTATGATAAGGGGAGAGACACTACTTTGTTGCTACCGTGACATCGCGACTTAAGCGTGTGTATGGGAATGTTACCGAATGGTTTGACGATAATTATCCCCACTGATAGTGCCGTTAATTACTAATCTTTTTTTCTTGGGTTTTCATCAGCATTTGTCGCCTTTGTTTTATTCAGCTCCAACCATATTCAATTTTGGGTGTTCTTTGAGCTGAAAATAGACAAAGCTACCAACTTCATTTGATACTATTTACTAGCTGCAATACGTTACTTTGACAGTTTTAGGATAATTCTCGCAATGCTGTTTTGAAACAACATTGCGCATTTAAAGATTAAGAAAAAATACTGTCCCAAAACAGTGCTTTATTCAAGTAATAATCAACAATAAATTTAGTAGTCAATCGAATTCCCTTCATTGTTGAATACAAGTTTTACTCGTTTTGGCATTTAATCATTGAGATTTTCTATATTTCTTGCTTCGAGTTTGTTCTAGAATGATTTGATTGCTTTCTTTAGCTCTGCAACTAACGAATACAGCTTCGCGTTGTCATACCAATAGGAGGTCATTCAAATATCGATTTCTCCGGATCTTGACCCGATTGAAAATGTTTAGGGTATGACAGTTCGCAGGGCTGACTAATTATCTGCAGTCATATCTCTCCGATTGTATAAAACACGCGGTCAAGTACATTCAATATGCCCACCGGCGTCCTGCAAGGCAGCCATCTTGGCCCACTTATTTTTATTTAATTTGTCAACGATATCTGTAGTCGTATCAAGTCTGGAAAATTGTTATATGCAGATGATCCTAAAATCTTTCGAACTATCGCTACGGGACCTGACGTTGCTCCACTACGAGAATACATCGACAGTCGTCAAGGCTGGTGCTCGTATAACGGAATGGAAGTCAATGTTAGTAAATGCAAAGTGATATGTTTCTCCAGAATGTTATCGAAAAGAGTCGATTCGATCCGTGACTTGGGATTGCTCCTTGATAGAAAATTGAGCTTTTCCGATCATATCACGGTGGCAACTGCCAAGGCTTGTGGGATGATACGCTTTTCAACTGGAACACTGCAGACTTCGATGATTTCTGCGCAGTTAAGTCACTTTACTGAGCCCTGACCAGAAGAGTTCTGGAGTACACTGTTGAAGTGTGGGTACCATACCATACCGCGATTCGCTCTCAGGAAACTATCCTGTAAGATGACGCTGGAAATGCTCCAATGCCACGCAAATGAAACTTCGCGCTGGTATTTACTAGTAAATTGCGTCCCAGGCTTTAACGGCAACATAATACTGAAACATTTCCCATCAGAAATGCTTCTTATCTTTTTATGATCGTATTTGATGAAAGTTTTGAAGAGAAAGAATAGTTTTAAAGCGTGGTGCCTGATATGAAGTGTTACCATCTTCAATTTGGCACATATGTCAAATTTTCACCGATGATGGCTTATTTTATTGTGGATAATCTACCAAAAGCATTAACGCATCAAATAAATCGAAGAAAAAAGCTTTTTGTAATAGATAGAGCGAAGATTTTTCCAAAGTTCGTATATTTTAATTTGTAAAAATTAAATAACCCTAAAAATGACAGTGTTTACAACACTGATTTCTCATTCGTACGGTGACTCCCGGGCCGATAAGACGATCTTCCCAGTCCGTGCAGCGTAACGGCTATGCAGTATAGTGCAAGCCTCGCTTATCCGCTTTCAAGGTAATCTTGTGCGTTCTCTGCCTCTTTGAGGTTTTGCCTTTTTTTTCTTCTTTTGTGTGCGCGCATAAATAACCTTTATCCGGAAAAAAGAGCAACAATTTTCTTTTCTTGTGAGCCCCCTGGATACCGCCGTTATGCAAGTTAAATGCCACTACTGTATTAGAATAGAATGGGGTCAAGGGATAATTCGCTATACCTATTGTATCCCCATACATACAATAGGTATAGGGAATTAACTTTTGCTATGAACATCGCAAAGGTCACTCATCTTGTATGAATTATTATCAGCTGTATTAGTTACGGTGTGGTTTATTTTTTGCGTGTTGTACAGTACATTTAATTAATGTAAAAAATGTCAAGTGGGTTTTTTCTTACGTAAAAATTAATGCTAGACACGAGTTTTGCGTTGATTTTTCGATTCATTTGTTTTTGAAAAAATACGGACATCAACATAAAACATACACTTGGAGGCACAACAGTTCAGCCGTTTAGGGGCACTACTGATCGTCTCACAGCTAAGCAACCACGTGAACCGAAATGAACAACTTCAATTCCACACTCTGGTGACGACGAGGACATCAAAAAAGTCATTCACAAGTACAAAGCCAGACGCAGCTGTCGAAAAAAAACATGTTTTTTCAACATTTCCTCTCGCAGTTTAATTATTTTTTACGTCATTTGCCACTTCTCAAATTTCTTACCTGAATGACGTCAATTTAATTTTTAAATAATCTGCAGTTTTGATACTCTTCAAACAAAAGTTGAACCGGCGATTTTCTAGATGTTTACATTGTTTAATTTAACCTCGAATATAGTGACCTATCATATCCCCACATTTTAAAAACATCGAAAAAAGTACCTTCGCCTTATTGGATTTAGCTTGAAAAATATTTAGCCAGACATAAAACCATTATTGCCAAAGCGTTGCCAAAGGTACAACCTTTCCAACGAGTGCTTGTTTGTCAAAATCAGTGCAAAAATACCATCGCACGAGCTCGCCAAAAAAACTGACCCACTTGATCCCACTCTAACCTATATTTCCCATTTTTGTCTCGCGTACGATTCTGCACTGGGAAATAGTCCCGTGCAAAAATGACCTCCCCTGACAATGATACACATCAAGGTCAGATGCATGTCGAAATAAAATCGAATTCCCGACTCAAACTATATCCATGCTCCTCATGATCTTTTCCGGGTAAAATGTGTGAATCTGTTGGAGATTTCTCGAGTTCCAACGGAAAAATATTGGACCGAGACAGAAATATTGAAAATTCGCCCTGACAAGCTTCGGGTGGTGGTAAATAGTTTGAATCAGGCAAATGATATTGCTACGGGCTTTTTACAGTGAGTACAGAGTATACGTACCAGCTAACCAGGTCGAAGTAGATAGGGTCATTTCCGATTCGATTTTAAATTGCACGAATCAGCTTAAACGGGGGGTTTGATTGTTATGAAGGTTCCATGCTTCGGTCAGCGAAGAAATGATTGCACTCAGTATCAGTTGCAGGTAACGGGAAGAGGACCTATGTCAACTCAATCGGGTGTCCTTCGTCGGGTCTGCTCTATTTCCTCTTTGAAACGGTTTGCCCCCTGTTCGATTTTTTGTGCCGCTGACCTGCACTAATTGAAAACAATGGGGACGCACAGCCATGCATTGCACCAATAAGGTTTGTTGTCATATCACAAGTCCCAAAACTGTCGAGTTGCTAGATATTTTGGATAATTTGTCTGGTTGGGATCTCCAGCTAGGTATCGAATACTCCATAGAGAAAAAAAACTAGTCTAGTTGTATTTTCAAGGAAGCGTGAACCAACAAAACTAGTTTCCACTAATGGTCAAATTATGTCGATTTAGAGAGGCTTGTTCCCATATCGATTAATATGCGAAAAAAATACATTTTTTGCATCCTGCATACAGGTATTCAATTTACTCAAAATAATTTTTAATTTAATTTATTTATTCAGATCTTCGGTAGATACCGTACAAATTATATAAAAATAACATACTAACTTCTAAATTATTAAAAAATCCTAATAGCAAATGAGAGGATTCGTTGAAGTTATAGCAGCATTTATCCACAGAATTGTTTTGACCATAAACAATACGGTGTCTAGGAGCCCGGTCATTAGCACTTAACAACATATCGAATATAAACATTATTTGCAAGAATGTGCGGCGGAACTCTAACGTCGGTAACTCAAGCAGCATGCGTCTATCGTTATAAATTGCAAGAAACATTTTTGTACGCATTCTAACCGCATTCTGTACGTTGTGATGTGGAGCCCAAACTTGCACAGCATACCCCAAAATGCTTCGCACCAATACGTAATATAAATCGTTAAAGCCAGCGGTATTTCGCTTCAGGAAACCAAGTGTTGCGAATGCCTTCGCCGTCGTTGCGGTGATGTGATCCGAGAAGCTTTCTATCAAACAGCATTCCCAAGTCACGAACAGAGTCGATGACGCGGCCTTGGAGCAAGTACTCATTATGGGATAGAGCGGACGATCGCCAAAAATTTATCATCTTGCATTTGTCAACGTTTACCTGCCTACCATTCAACAGACACCGTTGTTCAGTATTAAGTACGTCATCTTGAAGTGCAGCAGAGTCAAGCCCAGATAAAATGGAACGACAATTTTTTAAACCGTCGGCGAAGATTGATACGATTGATTTTCTAGATTTGATACGAGTGCAAAGATCGTGAATAAAATGAAAATTAACGGTCCTAGGTGACTTCCTTGCGGGACTCCGGTTGGCATATTAAGCAAGCTAGAACGTGTTAAACCAATTCCAACGAAATCACTTCGACTAGACAGATAAGATTGCAACCATCCAGTTGACCACGGAGGAAATCCTAGTCTGTGTAGTTTCAGAAGAGTTCAGTTTCAGTTGTGCGGTACTTTATCGAATGTTTTCGAGAAGTCAAAATATATTGTGTCGGTTTGGTGATGCTTCTCAACGGAGGGGACTAAGAAGCTAGTGTACGTCATCAAATTTGAAGTGGTAGAACGTTGCTTCACAAATCCGTACTGACATTCGTCGATGATGTTAGAGGCAGCAGCGTACATCTCATTGTAAAGAAGGACTTCAGCAAAACAGTTCAACATTATGAATGTCACTAGCCTTGTGAATTGGAATTATGGCCGCTTATTTCCATACACTCGGAAAGACGCTTTCAGTGATTGAGCGGTTTAACATAGTGCTAATCGGTAGAGACAACGATCGCGCACATCCTTTTATGAATGTCGGAGGCAAGAAGTCCGGGCCTGATCCTTTCAATGGGTCAACACTGGATAAAGCTTTCAGCACGTCTGCTTCACTCATATTCAAGTAAGGGAGACTAGTATTGTATGAAGGTAATGTGTCTATATACTCTTGTGATAGCTGGGTGGTGAATACCCGCCGAAAGTGTTCTGCAAAAGGTCTACGGATTCGGCTGTGGACTGCGCGCTGGCATCTCCGGGATAAACATTTACGGAAGTACCACTAGCTCGTTTTCTGCTGTTTACAAACTTCCAGAACGTCGAGCGGTTTTTGCGAATGACCTATTCCGGGCAATTACTCGCCAAATGCACTATTCCGAGCAGTTTCGTATTAAAGTTCGGTACGGCGAAGAACAGCTTTGTTTTCATCGGTCTTGTAACGGAAGTATCGCTTGCGTTGTTTTCGGAGAATGTTGCGTAGACGACGAAGCTCGGAGTTCCACCACGGATACTTATAGTCCGTCTTTCTGTTGACATGTTTCTTAGGAACCATACGGCGGAGTATCTCGTATACAGTTCCGTAGAACACCGCGACAGTATGATCCAGATCGTTTGCACTTAACAGATCAAACCAGTCAACAGAATCGAAGGCCAAGGATACTTCATCAAAATTGCAGTGATTGAACTCAAAATTGAGGCCGTCGACGGATTCGGCAAAAGCGTCTACTGTTTCAACTTTTTTTTTCGAGAGTTGTTCTACTGGAGCTGTAGAGCTAGGTTCTCGGAAGGGCTCCCCGTATCACATACTACAATTTGCAGACGAGACAGGCAATGTCGCCCACTAAAACACAGCTTTAGGCCAATTGTAGCGGGCCGTGATTCTGAAAGTGATATTCGTTGTACGGTTCAGATATGTGCGGGCGTAGGGACTCGCGATCGCGTGTATCATCGCGAAGAGCTCGAGCATTGTGTTCAATCGCGTGTGCTAACGAGTATGTAACTTCGCGTGTATAAATTCTATTTTGTAACCGTGTGCCTTTCGCATATTCGCATGTCTTCTTGGATAAACGCGTGCGAACCGTGAATCTAATACTTTATTTTTGGTGTACGACTAAAATGCTAAAATAGAGTGAGATCTTCCATATCACTGGAGTTTCCGGTGATGTCGCCATGTTGTGTTGTGGATATGAGCTTTATTTTTTTATTGGTCCTACTGAATGTATGAACCTAAGTTATTAGGACCGAGAGTAATGGTTTCCGGAAGTGACCTATTGATGAGCGCGCGAAAACGGATGTTTGAAGGTTCGCGTTTGAGACAGCGTTTGAAACTTCGTAAGTGCTAAAATGTTCTCATTGATACCGGCGTGTTATTAAGTTTGCGCGATCGCGAACGTAGGAGTGCGTTTTTCATCGCGAAGGGCTTAAGCGTTCGTATGTTAACGCGTTTGTCACGTGTGCTCGCGTTCATGTGACTTCGCGTGTACAAGACTGAATTTTGTAACCGTGTGGCCATTCCTATATACACGTGCGTTCTTGGATGGTCACGCGGACCTTCATTCTGATAGTTTTCGGTGTACAATACATTCTGACAGGGATTAAGTTACCCATATCACTAGAGTCCTCGGTCATGTCGCCATGTAACGTGGTGTCCAGTGGATATGAGAGCTTTCTTTTTTTAATTGATCCAATTGAAGGCATGGACCTAGTCTGCTGATATCAAGGATAGAAACATCCGGAAGTAACAGATTCATGATCGTGCGAGTGCGGGAGTTTTTAGGTTCATGCTTCAGACCGCGTTTGAAAATTTATAGGAGCTGAGACATTCACTTTATCACTGGGATGCCATCATGTTTACTAGGATCGCGGGTGTAGATGCCGGGGATGATCGCGAAGAGCTCAAGCATTTGTGTATTAACGTGTTTGTAACGTGTATGTGACTTTGCGTGTATAACTTCGATTTTATAATGACGTAGTGTGTATTTTTGTTTGATAGCGCGCGGACCGTGAATCTGAAGCTTAATTTTTAGTGTATGGTACAGATGGTAGTCCGTTTCCCCATATCACTTGAGCTCCAGGTCATGTCACCATGGAACGTGTCATTTAGTGAATATTTGCGTCACTTTTTTGATTGGTTCAACTGAAGGCATTAGTCCAGACTGGTAAAAATCTCGGACGTGACCGTTTCATGATCGCGCAGGTGGTGGGTTAATGTTTGAGACCGCGTTTGGAAGTTTAAAGATGCCACGTTTACTTAACTACCGGGGTGTTTTCATGTAGGCGAAATCGCGGGCGTAAGTATATGTGGATTATTGCAATCGCATGGTTGCGTTTGTGGCCAGGTTTGTGTTATCGCGAAGGCCACGAGCGTTTGTACCTATATGAGTATATGTAGCGTATAGTAGAGATATACTGACTAGAAGTGTATAAATCGAACAATACTATTTTGGTATACATAAATAATGGAAAAGCAAACTAATAGATGCACAAAAGAAACAGACTAATGAAGTAGAATAGAACAACATATGTAACATGCAATCAAACTCGTCTAAATGCAGCAAATGTTGTATATTTATCATTAACGACAATTGCATGCTGTTAGACTTTCATCATGCTATGCTGGCCGGGAATGGATGACTCACGTGCGTCGGTAAATTTATTTTACCCTAATTTATCCAACCCGATTTTCCCGAATGAATAGAGCCAAATGCTCAGATGATCACCAGAAGCATTAGCCACTATTCTATCGTATACGTCAGTTCTGCATCCATTCCCTGACCCAACTGTCACAAATACTCAGACGAATACATACATAGATAGACATATGACTAGCACATAACAGTTGTACACTAGTACGAAAAACTACGATTATCATAAAGTTACAACTAAAAGTTTTCTACTTATTCTACTTTATTCTATTCTATTCTATTCTAACCCTTACACAGCCAGTATTGAAAAGCATCCTGGAAAACACTGCAGATATTCTTTAGTGTTTTTCTTGTCAACATTAATATTTGAAGCATATTATGTGTAATATGTCGCAAATGTTAAAACGGCCAGGCCTACTGTGCAGAGTTTGGTTTAACCCATTATTGCCCAACTTATTTTTCACACGCAGCACAAATTGAGTTTTCCGATTGGAAAAAAATGATGCGGTCATTCCAGTGAAATTAATTTTCTACTAAGAACAGCTGATATAATAAGGAACAACCAGTGAAAATTTCAGATTGATCGATTAATTAATTCCTGAGATATCGTGGTCGCCGCGAATGAACTTTTCAACAAAATACAATTCCGAGATAATCGAGTTTTATTGTCGGTGCAGCGAGTCAACGGTCTAGCGTATCAAACACTACGCACCGCCTACGAGTGGTCAATGGGTAGCGATCTATGAATCGCTGTAACTCAAGTTTTAGTATTCCGAGCTTAATGAAATTTTGAGAAAATTTTCCTCAGCGTATGTAGTTTGAGAATATCTAATTTACAAAAATTCGATTTTTTTCATCATGACAAAAATGTGTAACCCCTTAAGGGAAAATTGAATGAAAACAAAACATAAACACCGGTTTAACCACTCTAATTTCTCTAAACGTATTCTGTAAGAGTATATGAACAATATTAACTCATTGATAATGCCTGTTCTGCGTTATTCCTTAAGTAATAGGAGTTATTCTTAGCACCTACTATATATAGTAGGTTGGGCAATAATGGGTTAAAGATGTTTCAAAATTATACGCCAATTAAATTATTCATTTAATGAATAATCCAACTAACGAATCATTTTGAATCTTGAAGGAGGAAGAAACGAGGACAACCGTACCGACCGTTTCAGTGTAAAGGGGATATGATGAATCGTTGGGAGTGACTAGGCTAAGAAGGTTAATGTCACTCCTTTGGTCCTTTGGGATGCGACAGAGGTATTTACACTTTTCTACTTATTCTACTTTATTAAATTAATTTAATTATTAAATTAATTTAATTGGTATATGTACGATGACGAAGTCGACCGGTAAATGGACACACAATGACTCCCACTATGAGCCCCGTCCACAAATACCACTAATAGAACGATATTTGCAAACACGGCACACAGCAAAAGTCAATCCACGTCGACCCGCCAGTCGGCCACGCCACCGTGTATAGACCAGTGGTTTAGCATTGGTATGCGCAGGTGCAGAGTATGAAGAAACATAGAACATAAAAAGGGCGCATAAGCCCTCTCGGTCGCCTCGATGCATCACTGTCGAGGCGTAATGCAATAACCATCTTAAAGCAATTGTCTGTCAGAGGTTCTGTAGGACTAATGCACGCAATATGCTTGAAGATGTTTGCAATACTGTCAAACCCCTAAACCTTGGGGAGGGAAAAGCGTCTACTGTTTCAACTTGCATATTAAACCTCAGCACACCATGGTGAGCATCTATTTTGAGTATGGAGGTCGGGGGCTCGAGAATGCCTTCTTAATTAAAGTGTAGTCCAAAATGCCGTAGAAAGGTCAAATTAATTGCAGAAATTCGTTGTTACCACTAACATCAACTTTTCAAATCTAAATATCTCAGAACGTGATCGTCGTAGAGAGTTTATATACCTGTAGGAATTATTGATAACGATTCAGAGTCACATGGATGTAACTGAAACATGTGCTGTTTAATGTACCGTAATAATCGATAACACTATTGCTAAAATTAAATTTTGGTTTGATTCGTAGTAACATTTCCGACTATGATTGATACGATGGATGGGTCAAGATATGAAAAACACGGCTGCCTTCGCAATTTGGAACGGCCAAACTGAACTTATCACGCACTCTACTTGTACAATATCTGGATATCATTATCATACGAGGTTCGGTTGACACCCGATAAGATAAGGTCCGTTCATCAAGCACCTGCTGGCTGGCAGTTTTCTCGTTACTCTCTAATCGCAAATTCCACACGTTGCCATATTTCGGCAAACGTTTAATGGATGATATGACCCTCTCTACTCGCATCAGTTTGGTTGTACCCATTTTTAAATCGCAGTAAGAAGTTATTATCTGTTTATGAATGTGGGAATCGTTGTTGAACTTTAATATCTTCCTTCAGTATCAGTAGACTACTGTTGATCTTTGTAAGGATCACAGTCTCGACAGCTTCAGTGCACCGAGTGTAAAACAACATTACCTCATTTACGAACGCAATCTCGTTTGTTTGTTTGTTCGCAATGCTGATACATTAAGTGTAATCAACACCCCGTTTTGCGAATGTTTATCCGATGCCGTTTGGTGCTGAATCTTGGAATGTTTATGCAAACATGGCCTAATGAGGCACACAAACCAACTTCGAAAACAATTACAACAACAAAAAAAAACGAACAAAAGTGAACGTGAGCATTACGATGAGCCTAAATTCGTACGAGGACGAGATTCGGCAAGATCGTCTCGTGGTGTACAAGGGGCGGGTCAGCCACACCCCATTGTTAATTGGAGCTTTCCCTCATCGATTCGGTGTGGAATTTCCTTCGCTTCAATCACATCCAATTGCCCCCGCCTTCCCTCGACCGGCAACACACCCAGCCGCCGCCACTGTTTTCAGACCGTGGACCGAGTTCCACATTTTCCGTAATTAAACAATTAAGAAAACATGTGTTTTCATTACTTCACACTTGAGCATAAAGTTTTGTACTTCTTTTGTTCGACTTTTTCTTTCTTCATTTCTCACTGGCTGTATATTATTGCTCTCTCAATTGTAATTTAACACCCGTTGTGTGCATGCCTCTATGTACACACGCGAATGATCGTGGGTATCGGCGGCTCTTGGAGACGTCGTCGACGGTCGGCAGACGATGATGATATACCCTCATCACAACCTCCGGTTGGCAGTATTGTTCACCAACGCAAAGTATTCGTACTTCGTACTGCTGATGGGGCGTGCTGTGATGGCATCATGCCCCGGCATGCGGACGTGCGTTTAGGGTGTCTCTTTATTTTCAGCAAATGTACCACCCATCACCAGTTCAAAGATATATACACTTTTATATAAAATATGACTGATAAAAAACTCAGTAATAAAAGTTTAGTCTACACTGTCTGTGAGTTTATGTTTATGGAGCGACATCTGCTGACAAGAATTTGTATAATGGGAGATACCTTAACTTGTGTCATTTTCTGAGAGTTGGAGGCGTACAATAACTCCATAAATAAAAAGTGATTTACATCGTTCGAAGAAGGTAACTACTTGTTTAGTGGGCAAGATGTTTTTTAACGAACAAAACAACACCAAAAGTACGTGACTTTCGGCAAATTTTATGCTAAATTTACCATAATAAAACTACAGATACATACAGTAGATTCAGTTGTTGTCATTATCCTCAATCCAAGCGCAAATGCATATCCTACTACACGCTGCTTGTTTTGAATTGCTACGAAAGAAAACATTGCAGTACGCAAAAAATAGTAAATATCTGCACTCAATAGAGTGAGAAATGCATAACAACAAAAATGCATTGATCCCATGAGTACCACGTCTAGCATCGTCTCATGATGCACACGTTCGAAGTGGGATAACCTCCTTCGAAGATCGTATCCAATCCATTCCAGAAGCCAAGTAGTCAAAACACTTACGCGGATGTTGAATGTTGTTTCTCGGGCCGCGTATATCTTTTTGCTTTCTAGATGTTTTTTTTCTTCGTCTGTATGTTTCATTTCGCAATTAATCCCTCGGCTTGTGTAAATACTTTTCGCAGCGGCATACATGGGATGCGTTTTTGTCTGTTGGTGCGTGTGGAATCATGGTGGAGCGGCGTAAGATTTCTTTATACATACACTTTTCGGCTTTGCAGAATCACATCGCGCACCCGGGAGTAGAAGAAAATTAATTTAAATGAAAATGGGAGAAGGGCATTCAACATCCGGAAGTGGAAGATTGTTGTCTGAACATATGGCTCCAAGTTGCAAAAGCGGATGGAATTGGGAAATGTATCTATCGTTGTATCGTCGATGGAAACGATACGTGTATCGGGAAGCGAAACTTGTGAACAGATTCGATTAACAGTTATTCTCTTCGATAACTGTGTAGTTTTTGCAGCGAATCTAGTCTACAGACATCTGCTGCAATAGTAAAAGGCTTTTCAGATGCTTAGAGTTTTTAAATGCCAGTCATCTGTTGGCGTGAATGGTGTTAAGCGATGAATCTGAAGGAAAAAAAAACAGTGCGAAACACTAGGTGAGTTCAATTTAGCTATTCTATTTACACGAAACAAATTACGATTTCATGAACTAAACAATTTACGAAAATCGTGACCCAGTTCCCGAAATTATGGGTAATAAACCTCGTACTCATGAAACTATTAGTGACTTTGAAAAACTACGCTACATTTCAATGTGTGGTTTGGTTCCTGACGTAGTTCACTGTACATGTTTACACAGATAAAAATATTTTGTAATTTTAAATTTCTTTTCATGCTCATATTTGGAGCATGTATATAAATGTAAAATTAAGTCCCACCACTAATTATAATTTTGCACGTTGATTAAAGATTACAGTTTCATTAAACAAGATACCAATGCGCTGTATTTGCTGTAGAATAAATGACATGTAATATTGCAAGAGCGAAAGTGTAAAATCATATGATTTTCGATGCTTCCATTAAGTGCATCGAATTCAACTTAATTTTCAATAAAATTTTTGATTCAAGCTTTGTATGTTTACATTCGTATTGATTTACATGTCGTTTAAATTTCATTATTTTTTGGTGTGTAGTTTTTGTTACGGTTCTTTTTCATAGTTTGGGATACACTGGTATGTACATTAGAGTGGGACATGGTTATATGAAAAAAATAAAATTTGGCACCGAGTAACTTTTTGGATCCCATTTAGCTCCCAGAACAACTCTACAAATTTTTAGCTCGATCGGTGAAACTATATTTTTACGCCCACTGTTGAAAGTTTACATGGGATTTCGTATGGGAAAATTGTCTTTTGCAAATTAATTCTTCCAAGAGTCGCCCGTTACCTCCTAAAAATAAGTAGATGTCTGATTTTTATAGGAAATTTGTCAAGGAAACAAAATCTAGAAGACTGCAAAACGATCTGATGCTTGTGGAAAAAGTTATTAATCAAAAACCGATTGATGCCCTGAAGATTGCTGAAAATTTCACTTTTCATAGCATCACTGCTTTTGAACTGCTATACAAAATTTTTAACTTTCTCTTATTATGTACAAAAGAAGCCTTAATTTATCCCTCAAAACCTTGCGAAGTGACCAAATAGTATAGATAAACGATTTATACACATTAAGAGAGGATTAAAACAAAATTGCGAATAATTGGACAACCAACAGCAGTGGTGCTAGAAAAAATGAATATTTTATCAATCGTCAGAGCATCAATCGGTTTCTGCTTAATAACCTTTTTTTCAAGCGTCAGATCGTTTCGTGGTTTTTGAGATTTCGTTTCTTTGTTAAATTTCTTATAAAAGCCACGTAACGATTTATTTTTAGGAAGTAATGGGCGACTCCTGGAGGAATTATTGTGTAAAAGTTAATTTTCCCATACAAAATCCCATGTAAACTTTAAACAGTGGGCGCATAAATATAGTTCCACCGATCGAGCTAAGAATTTGCACAGTTGTTCTAGGACCCAAATGGTACCTACAAAGTTGCTCGGAGCTGTCCCACCCTAATGTATATATGAAGGTTATTTTATTATTTTTTGGGTTCTTAAAGACCCCTCTCATATTGTGACAAATGTCAAAGTAAGCTCAGATGGTCAAGTCTTCTGTTAGTCACGTTACATTTTTAAGCATATTTCATAAGATAAGTCAGCAAAAACGATACAATCAGATTCTATCCCAACTGCACATTATTAAGGTCACTAAACCGCACATTTTTTCTACAGAAAGTTATTTTCTATCATGAACGATTTTCGTGTTATTGTCATTTTAATACGTCTGTCACGTTACACAATTTTCGCAGTGAGTTTGGAGGTTGCCCGACTATATTGAAAAAGTCTGTTCCGTTGACCCCAAATTTGCATGAACACAGTTTTAAGTTGAAGCTTGGAAAACAAGGAAGAGTTTGAAATATAGTTTTCCTGAAGAAAAACTTTGTTTTCGATTTTATGGAGTATTCTCAATCATCCGTCACGTTACAACCAGAATCTGTCACGTTACAGTTCTGCATTTTCATTGAAGCAAGGATATCAAGACAATCGTACACAAATCATCCTTAATCTAGGAACTGAGTATTACCGGGAAATTTCATGTTTATTTTGAAAAACGTATTGGTTTTGATGAACAAATGTGAATAACTTTTGAAAAGGTCGTAATTTCACGAAGTAATATATAATGTCGAAAAAAACTAAAGTAACTTAAAAACATCTGCATTTTGAAGCACAATTTTTCATGTGAATTTTGAATTGAAAAACGCTTTTAATCCACCTAACAGTGTGATGAGACATTTCTTATAACTCTTATCACTCTCTTCGGATATTATATCGTTTGAGAACATTTAGAACTTGATGCTTCGCGATGTTTTTGATAACACATACTACATGGGATAGTGGCAGGACTCAGAGAATCGCTCACATCAGCATAGGACAACATCAGTGCTAGAAATCTCAAACCAAATCAATGGAAAAGCGAAAAAATGGCCCATAAAATAGACATACAAACAAATTATTGCTAATGCTCTGTTAATAAAATATCTAAATTCCTCAATCAATGCATTGTGGTGGGAGAACTGAATTTTCTTAAAGGGGTTATGTATATTGTACTGAGCCAAAAAATCGATTTTTGTTTTTGAATCGAAATAAAGTTTATACTTTACTCAAATTTCCAATACGACTGAGACCTAAAAATCAACGCTTTTTCTGGAAAAAAGCGATACTAGCAGTGACACCATTCAAAGAAAATCAACAGTGAATATTTCCAGACTTGGTTTTATTTCCTATTTAAGAACTATTGTGTTTTTTACATCCTAGATTGCATGATTCAGTGATCGAAACCCAAAACTTCATGAGGTATTTGAAATAATTAAATTAAAATTTGTGTTTGCCATTGAAATTGACAAAATGATAGTATCGCCCCTTTGACGATTGTTTACTTTTTCGGTCCCTATCAGCATTGAAGTATCGCCCTTGCGTTTTTTTACAATACCAATTTTACAATTGTTGGGGGTTTGGTGAAAATCGATCTTACTGTCCAAACGGCATTTTTCCGAAACCGCAATTTTTGAAGTTTTAAAATTATGCAGAATTAATTTTTCAGAAAATAGTAACAGAGTTCGTGTTTTTAGCGAATTTGTTAAGACTTTATTGTAGTCATGAATATTAACCTGAGAAAATTCACCATAAATACTTCTTGGACGATATACCGTCAAAATTATTTTATCAAATGATGCGCTGTTTAACGTTTGTAAAACTCATCGAAGATACTAAACTTCCGAAATTGGCGGTTTCAAAATGATGTTATCTTGACCTTAAATTACTGTTTTTGAACATTTGATCTATACATATAATTGGCCATACAACAAAAATCAAATTCTCATCAAATCGATCAGGACCTGCTGGAGTCGAATGGAAATCGTCATTTCTCATAAATTTCTCTCTACATTCGGAAAGTGTTATCCTCGATATTAATCATATTACGTTTTCGTCTCAACTCGACGCATTCCCAAAATAAAAACCTGTTTTTATCCACCTAGTGGTGCAATTGTGCTTTTCTCATTTGTTCAGACTACGATTCCATGGCGGGTTATGTTCAATACAATGGTGGAAATGAATATTACATGTTCAGTACGATTTGCACATACGTACAATGGATCGACAGCCACGATCTTGAGATACTATGTGATACTGAAACATCGCTTGACCGCCGCTGGTTTCAAGCGATGTTTCAGTATCACATAGTAAGATCCGGGAAGTACGGGTCCTGCCGAAAATTTTCAACTTGTTAAGAAATTTTAAACTAGTTTTAATTTTAAAGTAGCAACCCCTCACTGCATACTCCCTCCGGGCCGGTATGATTGACGATTTTTAGAGTGATTGCATAACCTTTCTATATGAGAAAGGCAAAAATGTACCAAAGTCCAAAAAAATCAATTTTTGTCAAACATTATTTTTTTCGAGTTTACATCAAATCTCGATGTTTCATGCATTATAAAGTCATTTGGCATCAAAAATACAAATTTGATTTTGAAAATTTTTCATTTCAGTTTATATGGGAATTTGCTGTGTGATTGCACTCTTCAACTCGTAACTCCGGAACCGAAAGTCCAATCAATAAAAAAATCAATTGCAGCCGATGGGAAGGTTGTACCTTTCATTTGAGACTAACTTTGTGCAAATCGATCCAGCCATCTCTGATTAATAGAGGTCACATTTTTTTTCCACATACACCCACATACATACACACACAGACATTTTCCGATCTCGACGAACTGGGTCGATTGGCATATGACACTCGGCCCTCCCGGTCGGGATTAGATTGACGAATTTTAGGGTGAATGAGAAAGGCAAAAACATTTTTGCAAATGTTGAAAGTTATGCATTTTTTGGTGCGCAGTTCTATGTTTCATAGACATTAAATCAATTTTAACTTCGCTTCCAATTAAATAAAGACCCTTATTACAGTACATCTCTACAAAAACGAGCTCAATTTGAAAAGAAATCTGAGGATTATGATTGATTACAGAACTCTGGAATTTTCTATTGGAATGTTTTCAGGCAGGATTTTGATATTGATGCAATTAGACAACTGTGAAATCAAGACCAATAGATCAGTTACATATCAGGACCCCATTCCGACAATTTGTCAAAAGTCCTCATTATGTTTACAACAACAGGATATCAATGCACGGATCAGATAATTGTTATTGTAATATTGAATTAAATCAATCTGCATCAATAAATTTTCAACTTCAATCCAATTTTTTTGTGGGTGTGGTGGCGGGGGGGGGGGGGGGCGTTGTATGGTGTTAAACCCCAAAACCTTCTCTTGGCTACGCCGTTGCTTGGAGTTATTTATTTCGCTTTTCATTTTCCGATATGTTTCAGATCGATCCGATGGTCATGAGTTAGAAAAATTGCAGTCAGAAAGTTCGCACAAATGAACATTTTTGCACTGATAAGTTATCAAGTTCCTTCCAGACAACTTGGAAGTGGTCGGTGATTATTTCTAGCGGTTGTAGATAGTAAAATGAAATACAAAATTCGTTTTATCGAAATAATGTTTGGCTTATTGCAATGGATTATTACTATATTGAACAATAAATAGGCGACAAAGAGTAATCCACAAACAACAAGCCATAACTTTTAAAGTATTCAAAATAGATCTTTGAAGTCTTCAGTAAAGTTATTCGCAAAAGTAAGAGCTACAAATTTGCTGAAGACATCATTTTGATATAATCACTTCCAAGAAAATTTATGAAAATATCTCACTCATAGGGGGATTAATCAGCAAAAGCGCAATACCAAAAGAAAGGGCATATTGCCTCCATTAAATTCACCGAAGATACTATTGACCTAAAATAAGCCGTTTCGGCGTTAAAAATAGATTACATGTTTTTGGTCATATTTCTGGCAATGGGAAATGATAAAAATCTTTCGTCCGCATTTAATGTTAAATATCTCTTTTGATAATAGTCCGATTTCAACAATCTATAGCTTGTTCGAAAGGTATTCGTTGAAGCTATCTAAAAATATATAAATTGTTAATCTATGTTGTCAATTTCGGCAGATAATTCAAAAAAACTGCAAAAAACGCCATTTTTACGCATTCAAACATTCATATCTTGAAAACTAAACATCAGAATCAAAAACAAATTAATAGCGTTCATACTGTTTTTTAGTTCTTTCATTTAAAATTGGTTTGGATAAGATCGGTTCAGCCATTGCTGAGAAACACGAATGAGAATTTGTCCGTTACATACACACACACACAGACACACACACACACACACAGACATTGTCCCAAATCGTCGAGCTGAGTCGATTGGTATATAAGACTCGGCCCTCCGGGCCTCGGAAAAAATCTTGAAAGTTTGAGCGAATTCTATACATTTCTTTTATAAGAAATGTAAAACCATTTTGAAATCCATTCTATAACTAAATTATTTAAAGAAAAAAAAATAAATTGAAATAAAAAATTAAAATTTAACAATTAAAATTATTTTTGAACTATGTTAAAACCTTTTATTGTTATTTTCTCCACAATGCAATTATATTTTAAACATTTTTTATTTGCAATAAAATTTTAAACGTGTTATGTTTTTGCGTTTGCTATCCGTGAGTTATTTATTAAAAGGGCGTATTTTTACTACTAGATATTTTTGTTGAAGAAAAAAATCAAAATATTTCGGAAAGTTTTTCTTAAGAGCATTTTGTTTTGAAATTATATTTAGTATTAGTATTGTATAAGAAAATTATATTTATGACTTGCAAATACTAAGAAATTTAGAAGCATACTTGAAGTCAAAAATGCTTCCTTACTAATAACTTCCTAATAACGTAATTACAGTTTCTTCAGTTTTTAGGTTTTCGTTAAAAATCATTGTTTTTCTGTAATTATATTTTTTGACAATTTTTGTTTTCTTATTGAAAAAATTCACCAAAAAAATATTCACACAGAAGAATTGATTCCCTATCATACTCGCTATCATATAGTTTTGCTGCAGCAATGGCGATTTTCGAACAATATATTTTGAAAGTAGTGCATTCAAGATCTGATACGCCCTTTTTAAATATTACCCTTGAATCAAAATTGTTTGTTTATTAATGCAAAATACTTAGTCTCCCATAAAGATGAAACGTCAAAAGGTTTCATCAGAATCGAAGATGGTCACCATTTTTGACGCAATTGAATCAAACTTGATGGAATTGCTTCACAGCAGAAAACATCTGTCACATTACATGAGATCAACTGTGTTTTCTCAAAAATGAATAAAACTTTAAGGTTTTCACAATACAATTTCAAAAAGTAGACTCAAAGTAGTAATAAAAAATATAGGTTAGACATTGTATGCATGCTTTTAGATGGACCACAAAACTTTTTCGAATTTTTGATCTGTCACGTTACAAGTTATATGGTTTCCATTACTTCACAATTGAAAATAAGCATTTATCCATATTCATCTCAATTTTTCAAGCAATATCATCAAATTTAATTTAGACTACGATGGGAAAATGTGGTTCCAGTCAAAAAGTTGAAAATATGGATTTTGTGTACATTTTTATCTCCTTACGGACTTTACGTCATTTTCAGGTCATGCAAGTAGCATCAACAAACTTTTATAAATGACAGACATGCAATTTTTTTCTGGGCTCACCATTCACATTTTTGAATATTAGAGGTTATATACACACGGAAAACAAACAGTTTGACGCAAAATGTGATAAAAAAAAATTTCGCCTGTGGTTGCCATTTTCGGAGCCTTGACCAGATGCCAAATTTCACATCATTTGGACAATTTTAGACTCCCGCCCACATCGCTTGAAATTTTTGAAATTGGTGCTATGGGAAAATATGAAGGAAAAATATACTAAATGCTATACCGATCAGAAAATTACAATTTATACCTCTTTTTAAAGGAAATAACCTTAGTATTTAATGGATACATCTTTGTTCCTAGAAAAATACGTGAAAGTGGAGTACTGGGTCATTTTGGCCCCAAGATCCCCCATTTTTAATAATTTTTCTGTTTCGTGATGCAAATCATACATATTTAGCAGTTTTTATGTGAAAAAATCTCAGAAATCGAACGGAATTGTACCTTGTTTAATTCCTGGAAAAATACGGGAAGTTGAGATATTAGGACATTTAATGAAAAAAATGTGATTTATAGAGTTAATGTCAAAAACACTAATGTTTCTAATTTTTACCGCTAACAAATCTATTTTTCTATTCCTAAGAATTTTTCACGTTCAACAAGTTACATTTTATGAAAATTGATTGAATAATAATAGAAATACAGTAATGTTTCGATTATATCACTATGCGTTTATATCAATACTCGTTTATATCACCCTCGATTATATCACGGTTTTGTCTCGATTATATAACGCTTTTTGAAAAACAGACAAGGCACAGTACGTTTTGATCCAATTAAGCCACATGTTGTGTCCTGGCACTTTTAGGATTTTTTTACAATTGATTTGCTTATTTACATGTAGGGTAATGAGCCTATTATTGGGTATCGGACTATTTCGTTAAGGGTTTATATATGATGAGGTCGATCAAAAAGTCGAGCATTTTTATTTTTTATCTTTAAGTATAGATTCTTAAGAAAGAATCTGAAATTTTTATAGAGGTGTAAGCAGTGGAAGCAAAGTTATAGCGCTGTTAATATTGTCCCTTTACATGAACGGAGGGCGTGGTGCGAAACTTTAAACGTGAATTATCTTGAAATCATATTTTACCAAAAACGTTGTTGCAATGTCTAGGAGTGCCGAAATATCTTTCGGCCGATTCCAATTTTAGTTTTAAACTCCTATTTGCCTTGTCCTTGAGGGGCCGTCTGGTGTACTAGGTAAACAAATGGACTTCTTTTTTATTCGGTTAATTGTTAGTTATCCGCAGGAAAATCTAACAAAATAATGAGAAAACCAAAATATGCACGATATGGTAGGTATGCCGAGACATGCATTTTCTCTTGAATTGATTACCTTTTCTTTTGAAAGGACAACATCAACAATTGGAGATGGGACTATTTCTATGGATGTTGAAACAACGGGAACTGAATCGTAGCTTCTTCGAATACACTGAT
The DNA here is from genome assembly GCF_030247195.1 of Topomyia yanbarensis. Lineage (NCBI taxonomy): Eukaryota > Metazoa > Arthropoda > Insecta > Diptera > Culicidae > Topomyia > Topomyia yanbarensis. The sequence continues at coordinate 319,010,179 of NC_080672.1, read as the reverse complement.
TTTAATAGTCATGATATTTGTCCAAAACCTTAACGTGCCAGATTCCTTCAAGTTTAGCTTTGGGAGGTTCAACAACTTTATGAAACGTATGGGGAAAAATTATCCGCTTATGCCATATCGTTTGACCCAACAGAGGAGTAACTAGAACAAAATCTTGGCCAATAACCAAAAAAATTTTTTTTTATTTAGTTATATTTTTTTAAATACCTAAAAGCATACTGCATATTGTTGCAAAATTAGGAGTATGCCAAAAATTGCCAAAGAATTTTTGCATGGATGCAAAATGGTTATATTTTAGGGGTTTTATTCATTGTTTATTATATATCCAGCAAAATTGCTTTCAAATGATGATGACTGTATTAAATAAAACAATATTATAACAAACGTAATTGAACACAACTATTTGTATAACCTCCGCATAAAAATAATCGAAAATAGTAGTGTTGCTGTTTATTGGACCAGCTTTAAAAACACAGGAATATGTGCACAGGTATCCCTTTTTTTCTTATTTTTCCACTGACCAACTGTTCATGCAGCAAGAAAAACAAATGTATTCATAAAGATCACCTCGAAAATACTAGTATTCGGAAGGATCTAGAAAATTGACCCCTGCACTGGTAAGTGGATAGATGCCAAATAGTCTCAAAAACCAGTTATTTTCTATGCTATATATTTTTTATTTTCTATTTGTAGTTCATATTCACAGCAATAGCCGCAATAAATAGTTTTGACCAGGATTCGAACCCAGTTACTTCTCTGTGCAACGCGTTGAACAAAGATGACAGACGCTGCTCTAAACAACGGCTTCAAATGGGCAGTGTGATAAAAGAAACATGAAAAAAGTAGGCTCATTACCCTACTATGATTTATTCTTTTTGATTAACTTTAACTTTTTATTACTTTTTGTTTATTGAAATACATGGGTTAATCCTTGAATGTAATTTTTTGTTTTGTTTTGAATATATCGCGCTTCAAATTTATCACGCTAAAACACAGACCGACCGTGATATAATCGAAACATTACTGTATATGCACGAGAAAATGATAAAATTTAATATGAATGACAGAAGGCCCTATAACCCAAACTTCTCGTATTCGGACAAAAGTCAAAAAGATTTCGTTCGATTTCTGAGATTTTTTCACATTAGGAAAACAGCAAAATATGTGCGATGTCCATCACGAAGCAGAAAAATTATTAAAAATAGGGGATCTTGGGGCCAAAATGACCCAGTACCCTACTTTCCCGTATTTCCATTCAAATGCTAAGGTTATTTCCTTTGTAAAGAGGTATAAATTGTAATTTTTTGATTGCTACTTCAAAAGCCATAGAATTTAATATATTTTCCCTCTATATTTTCCCATTGGGATCCTCCATAAATGACGTAGCATTTTTTGAATGATTTTTAACACTCCCCTCCCCTATCGTAGCATTTCTTCACAAACCTCTAAATAAACCCCCCCCCCCCCCTCCCTAATAATTACGTAGCTTAACGGTAACCCTACCCTTCCCCTTGTCCCCGTAAAAAAAAACAATGTCAGTTAGATGAAACTGGTAAAATTGTCGTGACATCAGGTCAACCCCTATTCCCTTTAAAAAGCTACGTAACATGATATGACCCCCTAACCCCCTGTCGTCACACATCATCACAAATTACAAAACTCCCCCCTCCCCCATGTAATGCTACGTCATTTATGGATGGTCCCATAGCACCAATTTCAAATTTCAAGCGAAGTGGGCGGGAGTCTAAAATTGTCCAAATTGTGTGAAATTTGGCATCTGAGCTTACTTTGACATTTGTTACAATGTGAGAGGGAGGGCTTTTAATAACTCAAAAAAAAATTTTTTGCGATGCCCTAATGGTGGTATATCAACTAAAAGACATTTCAACAATGTACATAATTCCAGGAAATTTGACGCGATTTTTATGTAATTTCCCATTAGGTTATTGCGATATTTTATTCATATGTTTAGTGTTGTGCAACGCGTATGTTTTACAAAGTTGTGCAGCATTGTGACCATAACTTCCTTTCTGTTTGCTAAAAGAATCTAATGTGTAGATGAGCTATAGTTAAGACTACGTAAATTGGGGCACGCCAGTCGTGATCTACATAACCTCAAATATGGCTCATATACACATTAGATCCGTTATGCAAATAGAAAGGAATCAGGGTTATTCATAAGTTTACTAGCGAATTTTACTAGCAAAGTAGCGCGACTTATGTTCCATGCTATTATGACATTGCGTCGCTGTTGTGCTATCTTATGACAAACGCCATTTTGGGGTAAACTGAGTTAGATATGCCACATTACTTGTCTAAAAAATCTCTACAAAGTGGCGTTTACAGAATTTTGATATTCTTCTTGGTTACTGAGATATAGCGAGAAACGTGCTGAGAAATTTTTAATTTTTTGCTTCAAATGACTGTGTCTGGGGATTGGCTCTAATTATCTTTATGTATGAGATGTTTTTATATGTAAAACTATCTGATAAACACAATGGAATTTTCATTTTCGAAACAAAAATGCACGATCTGTGAGAAAAATGCAATTTAAGTTTTAAACTGGAAATATAGCATGTTTGGCAACACTGTAACCAAAAATAACTATTTTTTATAGATTCCCTGACTCATTTCCTTCAAAATCCATCTCACCGATTGTTTATAGACCAAATGAAGCCAAAGATATGAATAAAAGTTAATAATTGATGATTTTTTTCTATGGATAATTTTCCATGCACGATTATGACACGCCATACAAATTTTGTCATCAATACACACCTATGACACGTGTGAGACCGACTTTTGTTTACATTTTTAAAGAAACTCGCAATGTAGTTAACCGATTTTCGTAATATTTAAGAGATTAATGCAGAATAGATAGAAGCATCATTTGTCTTCTTTGAATTGTTTATACCATTTATAAGTTTCAAGATATTCAATCTCAAACTTTAAAAATCGTTTTTCTCGAAATGTGCAAAATGGCGCTTGTCATAAGATAGCACAACAGCGACGATTGGTCATGAGTTTCGTAATTTATATGCACGTAATCGTGATATTTTATTCACGAGTTTTGTATCGCATTTTATTGACAGAGTAGTGTGATTTATGTTTATAATTTCAGGATCTTAGTCACGATTTCCGTAATTTAGCCACAAGTAGAGCAATTTGTGCTCATGAGTCAGGATCGTAGCAACGATTTTTGATATTTCAGTCACAAGTAGTGTGATTTATGTTCATGATTTCAGAATCTTGCCAAATATTAGAGTAGAACGGGATCAAAATAGGTATGGTGATACAATAGGTATAGGGCATTATTTTTGCTATGTTATTTTGGAGCTCGCACATCCCAAGCAGCATTTCTAGTTTTATAGCACACTACAAGTGCATTCCAAGTTTTAAGAAAGGCCTCAAGAGCGCTTTGGAACCTTAATTGTTGCTAGGGATGTTACGTGAATTAGATACACGGTAAACAACATCGTAGACGATTGTCATTTCGGCTGTTACTGTGGATCAGCTGTATTAGTTACGGCCTCGTTTATGTTTACGTGTGTTGTTCGGCGAAAACGCATTGTCTTTCGTCTTCAGTACAGTACTTTTAATCAACGTAAAAAAATGTCAAGTAAAATTATTCTTACGTAAAGATTTATGCATAATTTCATTTTGGTTTTTGGTAAAGATTTATGCATAATTTCATTTTGGTTTTTCGATATCTTTGTGTTCGAAAAAAATATGGACATCACCATGAAACATACGCTTGGGGGCGCGATAGGTCAGCCGTTTGGAGGCACTATAGAAAATGTAAATTTGAATTACTTTGACAGCAAAATTGTGCGTAATTTCGTGCGAAAAACACCACAACGAAGTGAAAAGTACATAAAGAAGGCAATTGCATCTGTTCAAGATGGCGTTAGTATTCGATCAGCCTCTAAACAATTCAAGGTTCCGTTCGAAGCATTACGAGCTCGTACGAAAGGAAAGTGGAAAGATATTTCGCGTAAGTTAACAATACAATAATTTAAGGTGTTCCTGAAGTAGATAATTGAAAAAAAACAAGATCGAAAAAAAGGAAAAGGAATCACAAAAATATGCTCCGAATCGCAAAGGTGATCTTCGCACAGCTAAGCAATCGCGTCAGCTGGAATGCACAACTTCAATTCCACATTCTGGCGACGACGAGGACACCGAAGAAGTCATTTGCAAGTACAAAACCAAACACAGCTGTTAAATAAAAATGTTTTTTTCAGCATTTCCTTATGCGGTTTCATTTTTCTCATGATTTGCCACTTCCTCATTTTATTATCTGCATGACGTCAATGGATAGCATTTATTATTTGTATTAACCCTCAAAACAGCAAAGGGTCTCAGAGGTCCGGCTAGTTAACGTTCTCTAGTTTCAAAGAGCTTATAATTTGAAATACGAATGATCGAGCGTTTTCGGGCTTTCCACTCTCTCTCTCTGAAAAAATAACAAAAAAGAGACTTGTTTAATTGGATCATAGGAGCGATGCTTCTTGAGGTCACAATTTTAGCTTGCCTTTTTGAGGGTTAATGTTTAAATAATCTGCAGTATTCATACTCTTCAAATAAAAGTAACCTCGAATATAGTGACTTCTCGTTCCACAGATTTTACAATCATCTATTTTTCAATATAAAGAGCCATAGTACTCAAGGGAGAGCAAGGGGTTGAAGGAAGAAAGTTTTATAAAAGCTTGGAAAGGGTCATATGAACAGGCTTAGAGTTTACCGGCGACTTAACCCTTTGTCTGCTACCGCAGGAGTCAGGATCATTTGGCATTAGAGACGCGAATCACCTGAGTCTACGGCATGTCCGGACGAGTGCAAAGTAACTTATTAATTCATACTTCATTTTTCAGTCCCTTACTAATTGAATTTCTTATTTTAGAGATCCGAAATATCCAAAAACAAAGGGCTGATAAAAACGGGTCTACACTGTATAATCAATGAAATGTAATGTAGTAATTATTAAAGCGATTGCATTGTGCGCAGTTCACCTTGGTTCAATTTCCAACGCTAAACATAGGCTTATACAGGTCTTTTTCTGACCCAGAAAAGAGGCGAATAACCCTAATGTTAAAAATCTCTTTGAACGAAACATAAAAGGCAGATTTGATCCTAATCACTGCCCTAAAAGTCTGTAAATATGCATTGCTTATTATTAAAAATGTATAAAAACAAATGTTTCAAAAATGAACCTCAAAAGAACACCTCATGTTTAAAAGAAGGAAAAAAATTTATAGAATGTAACACATTTTATAAAATGTATTGTAAAACAACACATTAAACATTAAATCAACTTTTAAATGAGACGTTTGGTTTAATGCCGTATGCCATGAGTTGAGACATTATATGGTATATAACAGTCGTGTAGTGCAAGCACCAATTGGCAAAAGGTATGAAAATACATTCAACAATAAATTCTTAGTGGTATTTCGTGTGCATTTTAATACTAATTTCAAAAAAAGAAATCAACCCCTATGTTTGAGTAAACTAGATATGCAAGTGGATCTCAGGTTTGCTTGCGAGGGGCCACTTTCGACGACTGATCCTCAGCAACTATACGACACTTCAGTTGGTGAATTCATGCATATGGGACAATACTTAGCAGTTTAACTATTTTATTTTAGATTTCATAATTTATAAGCAACTGAGCGTCTACATTAGGGGCTTCCAAAATACACACCAGTACTAAATTCCTAAATTAATACCATATGTATGGTTATATTCCTGCTAGCAGAGCACTCTACGAAGGGAGGAAGATGATAAATATTCTGAATATGGCGATCGATTTTCACCAAAAAACTTCCCAATTTAAAGCAATATGGCTACATGTTCCATATTACCAAAAAATTCTGGAAAATGGTTATTTCTGCGAACTTGTTCATTCTGGATTATGCTTTACTGGGAAAGGGTACATTCTAAAAGTATGGTTTTCCAGGAATTGGCAACCTAGCTACCACACAAGAAGGCATATGTGAACTTCTTCCGAAGAAATTCGCGAATGTTTTGGCAGATGAGATATTGAACAAATCACTGCTACCAGAGCTCCACTTACCAAGAATACTTTGAGTACTATCGATATCAATGCAAACGATGATTACCAGACCATCCTCTCAACACAAATTGACTTTTAATACGGGACCCGACGGTTTCCCTTTAGTTATTCAGAAACGGCTCATCGATGTTCTGGTAACGCTGTTTCTGCACAGCTTTCAAGCATCTATTGCTAGAGGCGTTTTCAACATCTTGCTGGATATCCGCGAACATGCTCCCAGTTCAAGAAAAGGGACAGCAGGTAGGCGTCAATAACAATCGCGGAAATGACTGCCGTCTCGAAGTTGTTTGAGCTAGTGGTTTAATGGAGCCTCTTCAGGGTCACAGCAAGGTATACCTGAGTAACGATCAACATGGCTTCGTGTATGGACGAAGTGTCTAACCTGCTGTGTTCCACATCCTACGTATGGAATGTCGCGCTCAAACCAACGTCGTTTACACAGAATTACCTGCTGCTTTTGGTAAGGCGAACTACGATATCGCTGTTTACAAGGGTTCCAACCTCACCGATCGAGATACAGTGGTTGTCATAGGAGATTGAAAAGCATTTACTCCTGCGTCAGAAATACCACAAGGAAGCCACTTGGGACGTTTGAATTTAGTTCTGTACTTCAATGACGTACATAGCGATAGAAGGCCTCGCCACAGTCCTTCGTGGATGATCTCAAGATGTGTTCGTTCAATTGAAGATGGTAAACTTCTCCAACGTCAGCTTCAAGTCTTTACTGATTAGTGTAGTGCGATCCACCCCACTCAAAGAAGTGCTTGGTGATCTCATTTCCACAAAAGATTCGATTTATTTAAACTACCGTTCGCTGGAAACTGAGCGCATCAGCCACGCGAAGAATCCGAGATCAATTCTGGATTCTCAAACTACGTTTAAGGGGGTTTTCCCCTGCAGAGCACAAACAATAAAGCTTATTTCGAAAATTTGACTTGACGCAATGAAGAAATTAATCGTGTTTCTAGAAATATAGCATAGTGCATAATGCATTGGCTTGCTAAGCTTTGCGCAGAAACACAATGTATTTTCGTTTTTGGAGCTAGCCTCAATCCAGCGCTATCTTTCTCCTGTCACTAGGTTAGAGAATGATTCTGATGAGACGAAATCGAAACGCAAGTTCCATAACTCATTTAATCGTGCTGTCGCCTTCATCTCTTCAGAATCTGGCCCTTGACCAAGGCTCCAAACTGACGCTAGTCTAAAATTGGAAACGCTACATGCTACCAAAACTATTTTCAATTTTCGACGTCCCAAGAGCGAAAAAGTTCTGTTTATTGATGAGACATAGTGATATCGAACCTTATGTTTAATAAGTCTGGTGCCTTAACCAAGGGTCAGATTCTGAAGAGACAGAGTCGAAACGCAACTCTCTTGACTTATAAACATGTTTAAGCTTTCGATTATTCCATGCACCACTCTCAGCTAAGTTTGCGAAATATTTCATTGTGCAATCTCGTATTTTTAACTCTTTGCGTAATATGTCAATCGATGTCATATTCATCCGACATTCAATTAAGTTCTTCGCTCAAAGCTGCACAAAGGAATTTCATAAAAAATACACGTTAATCTGCGTCGTTACGCTTTATAGTAGTAAATCGAAGGCATGCTTACGAAATCTAATAGTCCTTTTGAAAAATTTATATTGAAATTTTACGGTGGCGCCGTAATAATCGAAAGAGAAAATAAACAAAACAATATTTAATGGAGCTTCTCATTTGCACATTGCACAATTTCGCATTATCGAAAGGAAATACTCCTTTGTTTTTGTTTGCGTTTAACGCCTTTTGCAAAAATAAATGCTCAAAACTGATTCTTCGAATCTCTTGGCAAACAGATCGCGAGTGACATTTGAGATGCTCATTCCGATTCCAACGTAGCTCATACTGGCAGCACTGCAACACATTCAACAGATTATTCTCCTCCATCTTGGTGCCAATGTTTCCCGTAAGGTTGCCGTAAAAACATGAACACCGAACATCAACAGTGGGCAACATCGAACCCGTGTTTTTATCGCAAAATAATCCAAAATGTACAATAGGCCATTACTAATGGTACAAGCATGCATGCAGCCAGCAAACAGAGTCACTAACCTTATCCAAGCACTTAAGCTCCTCGATGGGATAAACCACCTTCTGGCACCGGGCACAGGATTTATTCATTTTGACAGCTTAGCAATTTCTCCGCTGGTTGATGGAGGTTCTCTCGCTCTCGCAATCCAGATCTAGCCAACCAGCAGCAGCAACAGTAGTAAATTCTTGAACACTCCACAGAAATTCACTCGAAAGACCTTCACAAAGCTAAATCAGCACCTCTTTTTTGATTACGTTTCCACTTTTTGTTGTTTCTTCACGAACAAAATTTCTCTTTCGGTAATCCACTTTATCCGCTCGAATGCTGTCGCTTGATGAGAAAAACAATTTAGGATTCACCACTGATTGGCCAGCAATAAAAATGGTCAAACGCCGAATATTTTGATACCAAAAAGCCCGTTCGCTTTGTACATAGAAATTCACTACGCAAGAAATATTCCTTGACTGCTTCCAGTAACCACCATTAAATTAATCAAATTCTATTCACTTGCACCGAATTCGAAAACTCGGATTAGACCAAACACTCAAAGGCTCACCTTTTCCCCGAAGTAAACCGTCTAGTTTCACTCAATGGTTCAAAAATTGAACAAAATACCCGCTCTTGTAGTCACGATAACGGTGATAAACAGGCCGAAAATAACTGCGAAACTGTTGGAAGTTGAAAGGAAAATCACCCGTAACAAAAAAAATCATACGATCGGTAGAGTAACGTCTATCTGCAACGACTGCTTGAACACAATTGTTGCGAGAGAATTTGCTGGAGAACTTCATAGCATCGGTGGTAAATACTCACTCCTTCCATGCTGCGTAGTCAAGTAGGTGCATGCGAATGTGTTTGTGTGGTGCTTATGTTTACACAACAGCGACAGTGCGATGAATCGAAATGCCACCCGCCGTACGGCATAGTAGAATCGCTGTTCACTCACCTCTCTGAGCTCGGCGGACTAACGGGAATTGGTGTGCGTGTAGCAAAATGAGCAAAATACGCACCAAACTGAAGGCAGACGGACGGTAGCCGCTACGAGAGTCAATGCAATACGAACCGCTTCAGACACAGTACAGTAGTACCAGCCATGTTCATTCATATGCGGCGGATGGATGTAGTTGTGTTGTGAATGAATGGAACTTTGTGAGTCCGACGAGGGAACCAACCGAAGCCAATGTTCGTATAGTGTGGATTGAATGGCACTGTTGAAAAAATTCATACATGCATCAATATATTTAAAACAGAAAGAATTCAATGTAAACTAAAAAAACTGAAGATTTGTTGATACATGTCAGGGAAGTTAATCAATTAGTTTTTCGAAGCATAAATGTGTAAAATATATTATCAAAATTGCCAGCGTAACTAGCTGAATGGAGTAAATTTGGATTTTGTTCTAATTTTTTTTTTAAAATACTATAGGGAGCAAAGGGCTAATTTCAAATCAGTCTAAAGTTCATTAATTTATACTGTTTAGTGTGATCTGTCAGAAGGACTTAACTGTGTTCTTTGCCATCTTTTTGGATGTGCAAACAGTGCAAACTTTAAGGCAAAAATTCTAAACTGAAACTGACATTAAGGGGGGCAACGATTTCAGCTTGAAAAAAACACCATTTTCGCGATTTTTTTTAGAACATTGCGTGAAGCGAATTGATCAAAAGTTTTGTACATTATAGTATATCATTTAAATAACACGCGGTAATATTTTTATGCAAAAATCTCGACAAACGACTCGGTGACGAGTTTTGTAGAACTTCTCTGGAAAAACATGATTTGCGGTGTTACCTGCCATTCAGAAACCACTTAACTAAAAAATACCTAACTCCTACGTCGAGTTTTCGAGATAAATTTTCAAATTAGTGGGTTTTTTACTCATCTTAAATAAAAATTTCTTGCTTTCACGAAAAATTCCGCCTTTTTATGAGTAAACGAAAGTAATCTCCAGTTTTGATAAACAACAAGCAAAGTAGTATTTCTTCATTCCGATGTCTTTCATTTGGATGGACTTCGCTGCCTAATTATATATGGAATAATAGTGAGTTTCAGAGTCTCTAACCTACCAACACTTTAGATGTGCCAAATCACCAACACCCACACACATTAAACTGTCGTACGGACACAAACATGATGCGACATAGCATGTTGATAAATAAACCAGAGAACAGTTATCTTAAATAACTTCCTTGAGTGGCATCTATGTGACCATCGACTAAGAGATTTTTTAATTTTTTGGTGCAGCAATGTAACAATATTCTTTGTCAACTTCAATGAAAAACATTTGTCAATATTTTATAGCTTTTCTACTGACTGACCTTTACTGACTCCCAACGACTGTTAGGAGCATTGAAAACGTTCCGCCTAATAATGGTAAAATGAAAATCTCCGTGGAGTCATGCTAATCTGATTTTTTCACAATTTTCCTGGACATACTGAAAACTGGTTTGAATTTATAATTTCAATATAGTTTGGTAGGCTTCTGGATACCTCCGATTACATTGCGAAATCGTTCAGATATAGTTTTGAAAGAAACGCGATCACTAGTTGTCACTTTTACTACTGAGAAATGCTTTCTGACATTGTATCATGAGGAAATCTGCCTTGTCGAAATCCTTCAAATCACGACTGGCCCAAGGTCTCGTCTTTATTGGCTCATTCGAGCGAGATGTTTCGTGTCGCCTTGGAGTACACTATAGACGGAAGAGTGCACTTCTGAGAATGATAAGAAAGCAAAAATGACAGTTAAATCTGTATACAGTTGATTTTCATGAAGGTGTATTCGAGAGATCGTGGTTTGACAATACATCTCGAACCGGGACATTGGGTGATCTCCATCGGACCCTAAGTGAATCCAACAGTTGAGATCTGGCAGAACAAAACTCGGCGCATTCCCAGACAATAAGTTTCGTATCGTAATAACCATCTTTGGCATCTTTAGCATTTCTGCAAAAGATCGCTTAGAGCGTCCCTAAAGGGAACACTTTAGTTTCTTCTCGCGCTGTTTGTACGCGGGATATGTCGAAAGAGAATCGTTCACATAATTTCGTACAACGAACCTTATTGCTACAATGGGAAGCTGTATGTCCCAATTGTTTGTAATTAGCACAACTCATGACTCGTGTCACAAAAAGGCGAACAGGTAGATGAACCTTGTCAAAGAGGAGGTAGTTAGGTAGATCCTGCGAAGGTCACATGATAAGAGTCTGAGTTGACATATGTCCTCTTTCCGTCAGCTGCAACTGATACTGAATGCAAACGTTTGCACTCCAGTAACTTCACTGGCTGGAGCCTGGAGTCTTCAAAACAGCCAACCCATGTCCGCGCAATTCAAACTCGAATAGGAGACGACCACACAGACTTCAACCCGTTCTGCTGGTATATATACTCTGTACTCGTTCGTAAAAGGCCTGCAGCCAGCAATATCATTTGCCTGATTTAAACTATTTACCAGCACACGAAGCTTATCAAAGCGCATTTACGATATTTCTTTCACGGTCGAATACCGTTACGTCAGAACTCGATAAATCTCCAAACACTTTTTGTCTTTGTCCCGGAAGAAGATCACGTAAAGCCTGGCGGACGAGCATGGATAAACCTTAAGCCGGGGAGCCGATTTTGTTTCTATATCCATCTCACCTTAAGGTGAACCACTGTCAGAGGAATCCATTTTTGCACTGACCTATTACCTAGTGCATGTTAGTAGGAGCACCAAGGAAGGGGAACGTAATATAATAGCGATACTTATCCGGGCTGCTCACAAGAGACGCAATATTGTTACTGCTCTGCTGGTCGACTAACGGTTAATGCGCACACTCACACAAGACGAAAAAAGTCTAGAACCTCGAAGAGGCGAAGAAAGCACACGATAACCTTGAACGCGGATTAGCACTGTTCTTCAACACCCTACACTGCACGGACGGGAAAGATCGACTTCTCGCTCCGGGAGTCACCGTACGAGTGTTGCGGGAATCTGATAATGATTTGATGTGAACTAGAAATACTTATGTTCTTCCTCGGTCTGTGTATTGTGGCTTTGTTAATGCTTATATTGTGCTAATTTATACCTACCGCCAACTTACCTCGCGTACATCACCGCCAACTTATCCTAACTACATATTTTATTAAAAAAAAAAAAATTATCTTTGCGGATCAGTGTAATACCTATACGGATAATAGTCTCTTTTCAAGCACTATCAAAAAATATAATCATTCGGCGAATAGATTGAATACGAATAGATACCAGAGATCAATCTTTGGCACCATTCTGAAAACCAAGAAAGCGACTTCCGGTTTAGCGTTTTACATTTACATGAAGAAAGCCCACCTGGTCGTGTTTTCACCGCTAGGCAGCATTGTATATACCATATTGTGACCAGAAAATTTGGTGGAGTGGTGGGGTGAAGATTTGGTAAAAAATGGACTGCCTGAAACTCACTCAATTGCAGTGAATGCGATCCGTCAGTGCATTAACAGTGCGTAATATTCGCACCAGATTTTCACATACACATATTTTGGTTCTGCTGAAGAATGATGTTCATAATGCCTTTAATGGTAGTTGAAATGAATAAATTTTCTATTCCCTTTGAATCTTGATGATTTTCAGTCATATTTTTCCATTTTTCAATTTTCTTAGGGTGCCGACATATTTCAAAATGTTAAAAAATTATCATTTTACTGAATTGTAATTAATTTTTTTCATGTTGACAGAATAAATAAAATTCTTTCATAAGTTATTAGCTAAGGCCTCTAGCTTTCTGTTGGTACGATTATTCCCATATATTGTTCAAATGGAGTAATGTTGTGAGCCAAAAACAAAAGTGTGCCGACACATTCCTACAATGCAAAAATGGCCATCAAATATTTTTATTTTTGGAATTTACTCCAAAGTAAGAAAATCTTTTTGTTGTGTATTGAATATGGAGTACGCGTCGAAGTCAAACGGGGTATCGAGACTGAAATATAATTGGCAAATGTCTGTTAATATACAATTTTATTAAAAAGACATTCAGCACCCGCACCAGTTCCTGCATCTAGACCATCCCCTTTTTCCCCTTATCAGTTTCGGACCTGAACAAAGCCCAGACTCGGTGCTTAGATCCAGACAAATGTCTATGGAGTTTTTTGTTGGAGTCGTTTTAGTATTGACCGTCTTGCTATTAGATTATTTATTTCTTATTGCCGTAAAGGTATTACGGCCTGATTTTGGGTGCAGTAACTTACATCGCTTGAAATAATGAAAAACAATTGCTTGAAAGACTTACTCTTAAATTACATTAAACTACTGGAGCTAGGTTCTCGGAAGGGCTCTCCGTCACAATCACACACTACAATTGCAGACGAGACAGGCAATGGCGCCTACTAATTAACTGGTTTAGGCTAATTGTAACGGGCCATGATTCTGAATGTGATATTCATTGTACAGTTCAGGTATGTGCAGAAAACCAAAACATTTTTAGGAAGGAAGAGAGCCGGATGCTACAAAAACGACTTCCAGCTAAATTTATAATAAAATTTATGTGACATTGCTGACGGTTTCCTGTAAGGGATAAATTTATTCTTTTATAATAGTTTTATTTATCCACACTTTTGGAATACGCTTTTTCTAAATGTTGTTCTAGTCGCACTGACGGTGTTCATAATACATGTAATGAAACACGCTTTTCTCTTGAAACTATTTCGTTTCGTGGTCCTCATATGGAGAAAGTATACTACTAGCGCCACCATCAAATCATTGGTACATATATGAAACAAGCACTATCTGTCAAGTTGTCTCCAGGTTGGAAATCACACACAAAAGGTACAATTTAATTAAAATATGGATGGTTCGCTAAAAATGTCAAAAAGTTGTTACAAAAACTTAAATATCTTCTTACCATATTGCGGTAGCTATTCAGTTTTTTCATCAAAATCGCGCTTCTACATTCGACTCAACTATCCAAAGTGTTGTTTTAATATTTAAAAATTCTAGATAGTTTTGAATAAAAAACTTTTGAGAGCCATTATAAACTTGCTCACAGAAAAATTGCACACATTTCAATATTTACTAAAAAATAGTTTTTTTAGAATGCGTACAGTTGAGATAAAAACTCGATGTGATTAACAAAGACAATAATATTGTAGAAACTATAATGAAAATCATGAAGAATGACATTTTTCGTTTGTCTCTAGCAGGTCAGGAACGGTGAGCATTTGATTTTTGTTGTAATATTAATTATGTAAATAGCCTCTAAGCAGGATTTGAAATGAAAAAATTCAATATATTTCAAGTTAGTGGCTATTAATGGTGTTTATTTGGGTTGGTGAATTGAATCACATTATGTCCAAACTGTTAACTTTGGATGTTTAGTATTACTGAAGAATAGGCAAAACACAACGTCATACTTAACGATATTCATCGACACTCAAAGACAAAGAACGAACTATTTTGTAAGTACAAAAACATGTAAAACATGTAATCAGTTTTCCCTGAGGAACGTGAAAAAACAGCGTCGAAACGTCGAATTTAGCCAAACGAATGTGGGAAATTGTGGAATCGTGTGTAAGCATAGTAGAACAAGATCTCTGATCTAAAATCTTAATGAACGTCAGATTGTGGTAAGTTTTGGGGTGCAATACCAACTTCACCATTGATTCTTTCTACAGTTTGGTATATTGATAAGTTCATGTGAGTAGATAATGAATCCGAAAATAAGTATTATTTGTAATTTTCATATTAGGCAATTAAGGGCGATTAAATGGCGCGTTCCGTGGGCGATTTAAGGGCGGGTGGAGCGGCCAAAAATTAACTGCGGCAAATCGCCTAAATGTTGCATTTGAAATAGCCCCCTAATTGCCAGCAATTTGCTGGCAAATTGAAAGGCAATTAGCGCATCCGACTTGGCAAATATCCCCCCGTTGGCACGCAACTGGCCCTTTTTGACTGAGCAGAACCTCTTCTAATAAAGTAATTTTTGAGGGTAATCCTCCTAGAAGTAATTATAAAGAATTTACTCTTCAAACAAATTTAGTTCGATATTAATTGTCTTCAGCAATTTTCGAAATGCTATTTCGAACAACTTTGTTGAATGAAGCGGGTATAGTGTAGTTGGTCAGTCGATAGCCTTGTACGCAGCTCACTCGGGTTCGATTTCCCACCCCCGTACATCAGGCTAGAAATTTTTCTAACTTGAAACAAAGGACGAAAGACGTTAAGATTAAAGCCTCTAAAATCAAAATGAAAAAAAAAACTAAAACTATAATCAAAATGAAAAAAATTGTTCAAGACATTCCATAATTAATTTTGTTGTACACTTGAATACTCTGTGTATTCAGGATATCGAAATGTATTAGACTATGTGTGAAAGAAACCTTTTAAACAAGTTATTCTGATATTACTGCAATTGATATATCTCTTCTGCTGTGTATAAACAATATAATTCATATTCTATTCAAGGTAGTCTTTGAAGCTAACAATAAAAAGTTTTATGAGAGAAAAACTGACCTTAAGCAAATTTCCAAAATATAGTTCTATTTCTCGATGTACTGCATTTATGTAGCTTAAATATTTTCAACAAAGTTGTTTAAGATGACATAATCAACAACTTTGCTGAAGGCACTATCTCTCTTACTATTGTTGAAGAGTTACTTTTCCATAATTACTCCCAAGATATCAAAATATGCGTTTTTTATGTTGGAGAGCTTCTTTGTCGTTGTTAAACCTCCAAAGTTGATGATTTCCAAATTATGCGATCTTGACTGTTAGAAAAGTTTTTGAACATTTATTCCACTTTGAAAGTGCACTTTACATTTGCGTTCTTTGACTTCAATGATACATTATAAAAGAAATTATAAAAGGCATCTGTGAGACTAATTTTGTTTCTGAACTTTCAATAATTTATCTAACCTACATTAAATTTAAGCATTTTCGAAAAATCAATGATTTTCATCAAACCCCCCCCCCCAAACCAAATTTCTGGCTATGCCACTGAATTACTCAGCTCCATTCTGTAACCTTTAACCACTGTAAATAGAAACTTACTTGATTTTGCATTTCATTTTTCTTCACATTCAATCCCACTGCGTAACTTTTAAAATTTATAATATTAAAAATTATCAAAATTGATCATAAAACCGATGCTGGCGTACCAGAGACAAACGAGAAGCGCAATTTTTCACCATTTATCTTCCACTTCCTGGAAAACATTATACGATCTCAGCACACCCAAGTTATTTTTTATCGAACGGTGTAAGATTACTTCATGAGGTCTCTTCATGTGTAACAATTTTCAGTTGTTTTCGCGATCTATCAATTTTATAAATTTTTGAATTGTATTTTAATAGCATAAAGATTTTAATTTTTGAGTCAGTTGTTGCAGGTTCCGCTTCAGTTGGTGGTAAACCGACGAGAACTCAACCATAATAAAGTGTCTATAATTATTTTTGTACACAAACTATAAATTGCTTAAAAATCTGTATCTGACCTCCAATGGGTTAAACAGCAACCCATTTGCTTTGTTCATCCTTTGGCATATTCATCCAGAGACAGCGCGTGGGTGGTTGTTTTCCCAAAGCTACTGCATTGTTTGCAATTCATCGGATGAAATCTTTGGTAGGAGCAAAGTATTCACCCTTCTGTCAACTGGCACTGCATGTTTTTCCGACGGTGTCCTGTATCGTTCGAATGAAAATTCTTTCCACATTTCCACACCAGTACACACTGAAATTCACGCACACGATCAATCGCATGCGATACGATAGGGTGCAGCGCGCGCGTATCTCGAAGGTGAAAATATTCAATGAAAATGGCAGAGGTGGTTATTTTGACGGCTAGTTGAAAATCTTCCGAAGAGGTATTTGGACGGGCGTGGTAGCGGCTGATTAGCGAAAAAACTCATAACGGATGGTCATCGGGTGGAACGGAAATGAAGTTTCCCGGAAAAGTTACACCTGCTCGTAGATATTGTGGATGTGAAAATTGTCTGGCTGACAAAGTGGGCTAATGGTGTGATTCGCTGTGTCGGGTTAGAATTTTTGTGAGCACAGTGATAATTTCCCTATCGTCGTATATTAAATTGAAACACTTCAACAGGCGACAAACGTAGTTGGTTATGCGTCGTAACCAAAAAAAAATACCCCAAACTATGAGAAACGGAGAATACGTGAAGATTTTCAAAATCCTTGTATTGGGTGAAGTGTTGGAAAAATCGATATTTGAACATACCGGTAACCATCACATCATCGTCAGTGTCGTCACCACCGACCATCATCGTCGTCGTGACCATAGCCCGGTCGTCGGCGTTAGTTGGTGGCAGCCGAAGAAACACAGTTCAGTTGATAGATAGAGAAATTGCATGTACGAGGACGAACCTACATTTTTTCTGCTGGTTTCAAAAATATATTCCATTTGTCAACCTTTCAAATTTCTGTATGGAATAGGTTTTAAATAATCTAACCAGAGTTCGCATCAGTGCGGAGTATATTTCAAAAGTCTGCAGTAAAGTGTTGCCCGGTTGTACTACAGCGCTTAAGATCGATAATTTCATGTTTCGATAAAGAATGAGCGAGATTTTGGAACCAGAACCGGGAGGAAATGTTTGCAGTAGATGTGAACTAGAGCATACTTGAATAACTAACTGATATTCTATGCATACTACACATTTACAAGATTCGGAATCGTACGGTAGTTTTTCATTGTCTATTAAAACGGAAAAATGTCGCTTTCTGAGATAATCCAAGTGAGGAAAAAATGGCACAAGTTTAACAATATCCTGGTGATATAACTAAAATTAAGTTCAACTGATACGAAACCCACTTTGCAGTTCAGTCCTTTTATAGTCTGCAGCAAGAACTATGTGATGAGTGATGATGAAGGAAAAAATTAAAACACACTAGAAAGTTATATGATATTATTTTTCTGCTGCAATGGCTGAATAAAAATCGTTCAGAATAGATACCAATAGTTTAGTATACCAAAAATATAGAAAAATGCAGACACTCAGGAAGAAGACCAGTCCGCTGAAGTGTAAGTATTTAACCTAAATTTATGCCAAATAAAATGTTAGAATAATATATTATATTACATTTATCGTGATGATTAACACCGCGCACTGAACTATTTAGTAGGAAAGCCGAAGGAGCTAATGAAATGAAAATTAGATTTGAAGCCAATTTGTTTCGAAGTGGTCGCAGGCAACAAGCCGAATAGTCTCTAAAGAAGGTTTCAAAACTAGAACAGTGCTGGGCGTGTCGTTCTGATATAAAGAGAATCGAACTGGATTATTCATTCAATGATTAAAATTCCATTAACATGCTCAAAAATTATCGAAGATGGAAAGTGAGAGAAGTGACAAAAAATCACACACTCACATTGAAACCTTTGACTGGATTCAGAAAAATGATTGCAAAGTTCCACAATTTGCAAAAACGATGGTTTGGCATATTTCATTAATTTACTCTTGAGATTTGCCTAAAATGTTAAGTCGAATTTGTTGTATACTATTCCAATAAAATGGACACTATTCTGCTTATATTATTCTATGACATAACGGCAGGAACAGTATCTGGATAAGTTGGATCAGAACTTTACGGGACTTTCTGGAGATTAAATGGCAATGGCAATATCGTAAGCAAATCTATGTGCGAAAATAAAAAAAAAACCGGATCATCCATCTTACCTTTAGTAAAATAATTTGTCCAAAGACCTTTTTAAATAAGTTACATTGTATATTAAAATACATCTGTTATATTTTGCAAGAACTTGCTCGTATAGCTTCCTTGCACGGTTTTCGGTAACCAGGTTTTGTTTCAGCGTCCTGTTTGGATGGTAGGACCGAAAATGTTCCTACATATAGTTCGAACTGTACTGTTCACCAAAGTGAATCTTTTGGTCAACTCACGCCAGGAGATCCTAGAATTCTTCTAGGCTGCCTTAATGACCGTCAGTACTGCAGTTGTCATTGAAAAAACTATATCTTTGACATTTTCGGACTCACATGCGAAAGAAAAGTTTTTGTGTGAACGCTCTCGACACTCGACACTCAGTTTCCTAATCTTACATAATGATGAGCACAGATGTCGGTTGCTAACCATTCCGTGTATCCCGTGGTATATAAAAATTCCGAAATAGATTCAATTGACACGTGGTTAAAAGCCCCTTCAATGTGAAGTAAAACATATTAAAGAGAACATTGTGGGGGAGGGCGTAGCGTAGTTGGTAAATCGATTGCCTTGTACGCAGTGCACCTGGGTTCGGTTCCCGACCCCGCACATAGGGTTAAAAAAATTTCATAAGAGATTTTTCTAACCCGAAGAGGCGAATGACCTTAAGATTAAAACCTCTATATTCGAAATAAAAAAAAAAAGCGTGTGGTCACCCAAAACTAACATCCCCGATTGAATGTTCCCCTGATTTGAGTAGAAAGGCGGTCAGACTGACCCATCTAAAGCTCTTTGCCTCTTCATAAGTATTATTTCCAGTCACGTAAATAGAATGTCCTCCTGTTGCGAGAGTTAAAACTTTTTTCAACATATGTTTGAAGTGATCATATCCTCGTTGAGGTATAACTGGAATGATTCTATCATTTCTCAGGGATTTATACGGGCAAGACTTTCAAGCACCCATTTGATCGATTCGCTTGTCACAATTCTACGAGCCGAAGAATCAGACTTACCTGGCAGTCTTTGTTGATCAGAATATATAGTCTCGTCAGTGACGGCCCGTAAAGTGTGTTTCAATAAATTACAGCTGAGTCCTTCATCTTCGTTAGACGAGTATTCATAATTAGAAGTTCTAATTGAACTGACATGGAAATCTTTCGCTCAGAGGGTCGAAGGGAATTTCTATAAGCTTTGCAGACCAAATTAAATGACCCGTGTGGCATTCCACCAAGAGGTTTCTCTAGAATCATGTATCACTCGAACAAGCCTCTTGGTACATTGCTACTATCAGTTAGTGTGTTTTATCGACGACTTCATTCAAGTCACTTGGAGACTCAAATGTTGAAAAATACACGTGAAGCCTAATCGCCAAGCTCTCTTCGTAGAGATCCCAGTTCGTAGATTTGGAACTAAGAATTGGAATGTTCGTAGATTTGGAATATGTGAAAGTATCTAGCAAGACGCTTATATTATCAAAGACGAGGTACTTATGACCAGTTTGCCAGCTCATGCATAATACCGCCGGAATAGAGAGTTACATTTAACACTTTGTCCCTGCCATATAGTAATCCGTTAATTCAGGGCTCTCAAATTGATATCTGAGCTAGCCCAAATTATGTGATTAATTATAAGTGGAAATCCATTTCTACCATTCCAAATAGCAATTTTTGCTACGGCAACAACTTCACGGTCAGTTTGCAACAAACAATCCATACATTTTTATTTATTTATTTATTTATTTATTTATTTATAATTAATTAATATCAACAGACACAGTGTGGTCCCAATGATAATTTCTTAATCTATTTAAAAAGTCAAATTGTAATCTGCTAGGTGGAATGTGAAGATCGAACTCGGATGACACTCTGTTGAAGGTCCACTGCAAACCAATGATGGCACCATTTACTCCATAGTTAGTCAGGCGAAGAGGTAATCGGCGGAATAAATTATTGCGAAGGGCGCGAGGGCGAACATTCATGTTTATCGCACTGAGAAGCTCGGGGCAGTCAATTCGATTTTGCAAAATATCCGAAATCGTCATAGCACGGAATAGATCCCGCCGCACTTGCAATGTATCGAGTCCAATAAGCAGACCCCGGCTTTCATAACTTGGCAGCTGGTGAGGGTTGCTCCAAGGCAATCGACGAAGGGCAAACCGAACAAATCTGCGCTGTACTGTCTCAATTCGATGGACACCGTTGAGATAATGAGGGTTCCACACAACTGAACAATATTCCAGAGTTGATCGAACGAGTGAGCAGTAGAGAGGTTTCAAGCAGTAAATATCTGAAAAGTCCTTAGATATTCTCATTATGAACCCCAAACAGCGTGATGCCTTTGCGACAATATAGCTGATATGCTGTTTAAACGTCAGTTGTTCTTCGAGAAAAACTCCGAGATCTTTGACGCAATTCGCTCTGTCAATTGTGGATTCAGCTAGACAGTAATCGAATCGAATTGGCGTTTTTTTCTCAAGAACGTAATGACCGTACATTTCTTGGGGTTTCGGGTCATTCTGTTGATCTCGCACCATTCCGCAAAGGTTACCAGTTGGCGTTGAAGGAAAGCTGCATCATCGGTATTCCGGATTCTATGGTATAACTTGAGGTCGTCGGCGAAAGACAACCGTGGTCCTTCTAAACAAAAGTTGACGTCGTTGAAATAAAGAAGAAAAATCAATGGACCGAGATGGCTGCCTTGCGGAATACCAGATGAAGCAAAGAACTCTTCGGATACACAATCACCTATCTTGACTGCTAGACGACGATCACTGAGATACGATTGCATCCAACGGAGAATATTAGTACCAAAGCCAAGTCTATCCAATTTTGCCACTGCAATAGCGTGATTTATCTTGTTAAAAGCAGCTGAAAGGTCCATGTAGATAACGTCAATTTGAAGGCCGACCGACATGGCATCTGTAACATATGTTGTGAACGACAGAAGATTCGTAGATGTTGAACGTTTCGGCATAAATCCATGCTGAGTCTCGGAGATATACTGTTTGTAGCGGCTGAAGATGGGTTCCAACACAGCCATTTCAAACAGCTTAGGAACTGCGCTTAGCGTTGTAATACCACGGTAGTTGTCAACTACCTTTTTATCACCTTTTTTGTGAACTGGAAACATGAAGGAGGATTTCCAGAGTTCGGGAAATACTCCGGTTGTTAGCGACAATTGAAACAGATGACAAAGAGGTTCAATTAGACCGGCACAGTATTTTTTTAGAATAATAGTTGGTATACCATCTGGGCCTGCCGAGGTTGAAGCCTTCATTTTGCTAATCGCCAGTTGTACCATATTATTGTCGATATTGATAGAGTTCAAAGACTGGTATGATTGAGGTACATTGAGAGCCGCGCGTGAAGCCTGGGTCGGTGTCAGTTTCTCGTTGGAGAAAACACTCGCGAACTTTTCAGAGAATAGTTGGCAGATCTCCTGTAAACTAGAGCTCATATGTCCTCCATAGCTCATCGTTGAAGGCAACCCGGATTCCTTTCTTTGTTCGTTTACATGCTTCCAGAATGTTTTAGGTTCGGACTTCAACTTACGTTGCACGTTTCGCAAGTAATCGGCATGGCAACGCTTCGATGTCTTTTTATAGACTTGGTTAACATGAACGTAGTGTTGTCGCAGCACGTAGCCCCCAAACTTGGAGTACTTCTTCAGAGCGGCTCTTTTAGTCTCTTTTAACCGTCTCAGCTTTGTTGCAAACTGTTCATTAAGTGGTTACCGAAATAAAAATTGCTACTTGGGACAGTATGATCAACCCTTTTGAAAGTATCAGAGAGCGATGACTCATTATGTGACAAATATGCCGAACAATAGACGTATAGGTTACATATAAAACATGTGTCAATAGTACTATTCGCAAGTACATATACATGCACGAGGCATTTCTCGTGAATTTATCATGCCATTTTTGATGAAAACTACGAATACGAAGTTAGTAGCTTTCTAACATAGATGTTTTATTTATGGAGATACGGCACTTGAACAAAAGCTATGGAAGCTTTTCATTCTTCACCAGGCAGAATGGGTTCATAATTTGTGTATCAGCCATTACACATTTCACCACCAGAAATAATTGTACATCAACTAAAAAGGCACTAAAAAGGTTGGTTAAAATTCGCCTTTAGCGAACCACGTAATGGGTATTAGAGATACGACCATCATTTGTATCTCATGATATGTGAAGTTGTCCAGGTTGTTTGACACAGCAAGGGCAAGACTCATGATACTCAGTGAACGAAAAGCATATTTTAGCTCCACAAGCCACTAAATTTTCGGCTCAATCATACACATGACTTAGGTTCTCCTGTTTTCAGTCGCCTCATACAACCTACGAGCAGGACCTAGTGGATCGATTCTCGGCTGATTCACTTCAACCCGCCTGATACCACACGGCCTCTAGGCTCATTTTGCAGGGAGAAAGATAATCGAGCGCCAACAATACAATACTGAGTCACAATTCGTGAAACAATTCACAAAACTATAAGACACCGCCAATTGGTGATATTTTCATGATACTGTTCATACTGTCACGTTACTCCGCGTAAAAAACCGATGGTAAGCTCGAGAAAAACATATAACGGTAACGCGAAGAGATAATATGAAAATCATGAGACACCAATACTATAAACTGGGAACGTTCCATTAGAGCCAAATATATACTGATCTTCAAATTATGAATTAAACTACCACAAATAAAAATTCGGGGAGGGGGGGGGGGGGGAGGTGGAATAGGGATCTAAAAATAGTTCCATTAATTCGAGATTTAGTATTCTTGATATCAGAAGCTTGGTCACGATTTTCGTAAACGATTAGCTTTACGAAATCGTGATTATTTTTCATGAATTTATAAACGGGTTTCCCCCAAAAGACTAAATGCGCAAATATTTGGAAAGCGCACCGAATGCACGTTCGTTCCGGAGATCACGTTCGTCAGAATGTACATTAGTGTAAGTGCATTAATGATCTAGTAGTAATAAGTAGTAGTAAATTACTTGCAAAATGTCTTGGCGGTTTCACGCAGAATAATAATGAGATTTATAATCAGTCGAAATCGCATATTTTACTTCCGCTTGTATTTTCAACGAAGAGAATGTTGCAGATTTGAAGATTGTTCATGCATTAGGGGCATTTTGTGGTTCTAATGCCCACTAGTTTCTCGCAAAGGAGGACGATGCTAGAGACTACTAAAGAGCGAGAATGGCACGACGTTACCATCAAAAGGACATTACAGTGACCTTAGAAGATAGTCAGTATGGCCTCGGAATAGATAACTCTATGTAGGTCGAATATTACTCATTCTAGCATT
The DNA here is from genome assembly GCF_030247195.1 of Topomyia yanbarensis. Classification (NCBI taxonomy): domain Eukaryota; kingdom Metazoa; phylum Arthropoda; class Insecta; order Diptera; family Culicidae; genus Topomyia; species Topomyia yanbarensis. The sequence continues at coordinate 318,986,078 of NC_080672.1, read as the reverse complement.
GCACAATATTGACTCGAAACTTAAAACGCAACCATCTCAAAATCGCGTTTTTTCGAAAACGGCTTCGCGCTGACAACAATTATTCGGTACATACTAAACCGATAGATTTGAAATTTTCACCCTTTCATTTCATATCACAATCACTTCTTCGTGAACGAAGGAATTTTTATTTTGAGTACACGGAAAAAAATCCGTTCATAAATTAATGAAGAAATGGTCACGATTTCGTGAACTGAACGATTCACGAAAACCGTGACCAAGTTCCTCAAGTTATGAATAATAAACCTCGTATTCATGAAACTATTTGTGTTTTCAAAAAACTAGTTCGCCCCGAATATATAAATTAGAATGTTATGTTGGGTTACTGTTTGTGTTCCCTGGACATGCTAAGTTTTTGTTGTGATCCTTGTTCATGATTTGGGAATACATAGCCGACAGTCAAACGTTGTTCATGATTTCAAGAGCTTAAGTGCTATTTTATTCATGAGTTTACCATCAGATTACTCTGTCAGACTAGCGGGAGTATAGTTCATGATTTCAGGATCTTAGTCGCGATTTTTGTAATTTCTGTTCACGTTATCGTGATATTTTAGTCATGAGTAGAATGATTCATGTTTATGATTTCAGGATCTTAGTCACGATTTTAGATATTTTTGTCACGAGTTATGTAATTTGCTTTCATGATTTCAGGATCTTAGTCACGATTTTTGTAACTTCTGTTCATGTTATAGTGATATATAATTTTAAAACTTACCTTCAAATTTGACACGAAAAATAATGTGACAAATGTTCATGATATCAGCGCTTTCATCATGGTATTCGTAAATTCTCTTCGCCTTATCGTAATCTATTATTTTTTTAGTTATTATCGGTTTTTACTGGGAATAACGTGACAATATCAACTGGATCATAAAAATGTGACTGATTCGCGATATCCTGTTCTGTGACCTATATCACGCACACTATTTGGGGTTCTCAGTTTTCGTTTTCTGTCCAGACAACATAGAGAACCTTATCAAATGAATAACGATGTTCGACGTTCTAATAGTTTTTTTATATCTACTGCTCGTACCTATTGTTGGTCGCTAGCAGTTGGGCATTTCATGAAGAAGTGCATGTAACAAAAATGATTTCACGAATAATACTCCAAATTTTGTGAAGAGTTCACGTGAAACTTTCATTGCTATTGCATGAAATTGTAAATGATTAGGGATAACTTCTAAATATCACCAGTACGTAAAATAGATTGTAAATCATGTGCTAGGAATCATGAACCAGTTCACGAATACATGAATAATATTTGGTGATTTCGTGAACTATTTCACAAGCATTGGATCGTGACTAATATGTTAGGAATCATGAACCAGTTCACAAATACATGAATAGTATTTGATGATTTTGTGTACTATTTCACGAGCACGGATATTGAATCATGGCTTATATCGTGAATTAGTTCACGAGGATTGAATGGATTCATGAATAAAATTCAGAATTACGTGAAATAGATCACGAGAACATCCAGAATATTTTGATTTTGTGAACTAGGGTTCCTATATCTATGAAAAACATTATGAGCCAGCCTTTGGTTGTAAGAATAATGTTCAAAAAGTTGTGAACTAATTCACGTACTGTAAATCGAATTAGAAATGACTTGGCGAAAACCGTAACTGAAGTTCACAAAACAAAACCAAATATTTCCTTTAATAAAAGCGTTATGCGGGCGTTACTGAAAAGAAATTGAACATAATGATAAAACACGTGAGTTTTGTCCATGGTCCAGTTTTCATAACGTAAAAACGTGATTGTTCCAGAATTCATGGCACTTTATTCACTATTTTGGGAACAATTTTTTTCCGTGTATATTTCAATTTTTTAGGCAAAAAAACTAACATTCTAAGTCAAAATTCAAAAATTTCAGAAAAAACGTACGGGGCTTTTCGGACCACCTATTCCGTCAATCACCGTTCAGTAGCTTGCGGTTACGCACCCCATTGCACACGCCACAGCAAAGAAAATACATGATGCGCCAATCGACAGCTGTGACTAACCGGATTAAGTTTTTCTAACGCATTTTTTTGTTTCTTAAGCAGTTTTTCTAATAAATATTTCATAGGTAAAAATAATTCCATTGGCGGTCTGAATTGCCCCGTAGGGAGGTCAGAATTGTAAATACTGTACATTGTAAAAGGATGGAACAAAGTAGGGGAATTATGGTTAAAACCGACACCTTAAGCTTAACAATTTTTCTAAGTTGCTAGAAAACCAATAAAATTATAGTTTTTATGCAGAATTCCTCTTCAGAAAATTCTTAACAAGACTTAATTTTTTTAGCGCTTCAAAAAATTAATTTCATTAAAAATTATTGGTTATAAAACTTGGAAAACAAAATGACTTTTTGTAGGCACTGCGGGTAAAACCGACACCCTATAGGGTAAGATCGACATCTCCTTTAATTTATTTTCTCTCCACTTTATCAAAATCTTTATCTTTATTAAAAATGAGATATATGCGTGATTAATAAAGTGTGAGTATGTATGATGCAAATATGTGCTTTTTATTGCTTCATCATGTAGTGAGGGGAAGAAAGTTCGAAAGCGTAGTACTATAAATAAGAGTATTTTATGCTATAGGATTATTTATTGACATGAGTATTTCCAAATAATCCTTGCGTACATCATTGCAACCTCCAGTGTCATTTTATTTCGTAAGAGAAGATTTGCAAACTTTCTACGTTCTGCTAATTGGATTCATTCACTTATAAGTGACACACACACACACTTCTTAGTAAAACTATCTTTTTCAGATTTGATTTTTCGGACTCTGATCATCAACGATCTATTGGGGTATACATAAGATCATTGTCTCATTGTGATAAAGTTCGTCTATGACAAACCAAGAGAACACTAGAAATTCGATTTGATGAGCTTTTTGTAGAAATAGCAAAAGCTTCGATAGAATCAGATAAGCAAAAAATCCAATTTTTTATTTTTAAAGAGACTTACAAGAAATAAACACAATAAAAGTATTTCTGTGTATTTCTGCTAATACTATAGTGTTCTAATAGGCTAATTGAAGTGTCACAAAGATCCCCAGTATTTTGAAATGAATCGCAAGTATACACAATAGACCAGCAACAATTTTGACTTTTTTGGGAACACTGCTAATTCAAATGGTAACTGGATGCACAAGTCATATGCAAAATGTAAGCTATCTTCGATAACTCTAGCTCACTCACAAGAGGGTTCAAGTTTCCATGGTAATATATAGGGAAACTCGGAAGTAAAAACTTAAAATAAAATAAAAAATTCCACAGTAACTCTGCATACCCTCAAAACTTATGGTCGCATAGCTTATTTTTTAACAAACAGCTTTGTTGAAGGTTGCATATTGATTGGAGTTTTTCCGACAAAGTTATTTAACTTTGAAAACCAACCGATTTTTTTTTTGAAATTTCCTATTCTAAGCATGTACGAGAAAGAGAGGCAACACATAACTTTATATGAGAATATCTATTTACTGTAAATCGGTGCCGAAGACTCCAAATTGATCCTTACACCATAATCTATATATCTGTGGATTATGGGCTGCACAAGATGATACTGGCCTTTTTTACTGTATTTGTTGTTTCTATTGCCTATGTTTCATATATTTTCACATACAAACTTGAAAACTCTTGTGTGTGAACTAAAGTTTTCGGAAAAAGCTCATATTTGACAAATGGTGTGTGGAGTCATTTACCGTTCGATTTAACAGTTTTCCGAAAAAAGTCGAAATTGTTGCCGGTCTAATACACAACCATCTTAACAGCGTGTCGGTTTTACCCTAACCATAGGGTGTCGGTTTTACCCCAACAGCGCACATTTTTTTATAAAAGCAATTACAAATATTGAATTTCTCAAAATCGTCTTCAATGCACCTAGTTGATCATAGGACAGGCCGATAATAATAGGTATGTGAAAAATGTGGTGATTTGAAAAACTTTTGTTCGGTTAAAACCTTAAAATCTACCAACGAAATTTAACATTCAGACGAGTAAGAACGCTGCTGTCGTATGTTTTGTTTATTTTGATGACATTCGGCGTACTAACGTAAATTTAATTTTTCTTCAAATGCCCTAAATAAACGTACTAATAATAATGTATCATTATGAAATGAATAAAAATTTGATTTCTAGGAAATGTTGTGGGGTGTCGGTTTTTCCCACAATTCCCCTAGAGTTTTGCAAATCGTCGCCTAGCGCTGCCATGGAGTAGTGCAAATGAACCTTTTATGGCACCAAAAAATAACTGAGGTTTCCAGTGCTGGGAAAATCACCAAAAATCAAAAATCATCAGTGATAATTATCACTGCTGATCATGCTGTGCTATGATCACAACCATAAAAAATCGCTAGTGATTTTCTCTGAAGCGATAATGTGCTAGCAAAAAATCATTGCAACAAAATCACCGCCTGTGATCACGGCTTGATTATGATTTTTTTTATCAGGATTATGAAGTTGAGAAAATCAGGTATGATAGAAAAGATGCAAAATCGGGGTTGATGGTATTGTACATGATTATTGTAAGAAACTCCTTATGATGATGATTTAGCCAAATGATTTTGGGAGTGAGAGCGATCCAGCACACATGTAGGGATGCAAAATAATCCAAATGCTAACGATTTCAGCTTTTCGGGAAAGTGTTTTATATTGAAGGACAAGTTGTTGGTAGTTGAAAATCAATAGTTTTGGACATTTTCAATGCACAGGGGGGTCCGCCGATGCGTTAAAATTGATTTTTTTCAACTTTTCGGGAAAGTGTTTTATATTGAAGGACAAGTTGTTGGTAGTTGAAAATTAATAGTTTTGAACATTTTCAATGACAAGGGGGTCCGCCGATGTGTTAAAATTGAATTTTTTCAACTTTTCGGGAAAGTGTTTTATCAGAGCTTAAAAAAACTGACATCGCTGCATGAACTTGAAAGAAAACAAAATTCAATTCATGCCCGCAGCGATGAATGAAATTTTTAGTTCGTTTCCATCGTCATTCGTTCTCCCGACGCAGCGCTTTCAGGTACGGACATGTTCGGTTTCAGAAGCAAAGTGAATTTTATTTCTATGCTAGCTTTGAGAGGGATTATTGATCAAAAGTGCACCAAATATAGATTACGCAGTTCACTTATGCTCGAAAATATAGAAGATGCTAACTTCTGACTTCAAACTGTCGACATAATAACAAATGAATGCTTTTGTTGGTGAATGAATTTATATTTCCTCTGCACTCAAGCATTCGATTCTGCATGAAATTTCAGTCAGTTGGAAAGTGAATGAATGAGGGAGGCGTTGAATCTGAATGTCGGTTTCGGTAAATGCAAGCAGAAATAGGTAACTGATTTTGAAATTTCATGGCACTGTGTTTTATATTGAAGGACAAGTTGTTGGTAGTTGAAAATCAATAGTTTTGGACAGTTTCAATGCACAGCAGGTCCGCCGATGCGTTAAAATTGATTTTTTTCAACTTTTCGGGCCCTCAACTTGCCCTTCAATATAAAACACTTTCCCAAAATGTTGAAAAAAATTCCATTTTGACACATCTGCGGACTCCCTTGTGCATTGAAAATGTCCAAAACTATTGATTTTCAACAGCCCTCAACTTGCCCTTCAATATAAAACACTTTCCCAAAAAGTTGAAAAAAATTCCATTTTGATGCATCGGCGGACCCCCCTGTGCATTGAAAATGTTCAAAACTATTGATTTTCAACAGCCCTCAACTTGCCTTTCAATATAAAACGCTTTCCCAAAAAGTTGAAAAAAATTCCATTTTGATGCATCGGCGAACCCCCCTGTGCATTGAAAATGTTTAAAACTATTGATTTTCAACAGCCCTCAACTTACCCTTCAATATAAAACACTTTCCCAAAAAGTTGAAAAAAACTCCATTTTGACACATCGGCGGACTCCCTTGTGCATTGAAAATGTCCAAAACTATTGATTTTCAACAGCCCTCAACTTGCCCTTCAATATAAAACACTTTCCCAAAAAGTTGAAAAAAATTCCATTTTGATGCATCGGCGGACCCCCCGTGCATTGAAAATGTTCAAAACTATTGATTTTCAACAGCCCTCAACTTGCCCTTCAATAAAAAACACTTTCCCAAAAAGTTGAAAAAAAATTCCATTTTGACACATCGGCGGACTCCCTTGTGCATTGGAAATGTCCAAAACTATTGATTTTCAACAGCCCTCAACTTGCCCTTCAATATAAAACACTTTCCCAAAAAGTTGAAAAAAATTTCAGCTTGGCTCATTGACACCCCTAACATATCCATAATTTTCGAAAATAGATAATGATCATTGATCCAAGAATTAAATCAAATCGCAATCATGGCTGATAATGCTCACTTGTGATTTTTCCGGATTGCTCGCTGCAGATAGAATCATGCCGGGATCACCCTCTCAATTATCAAATTCAACCACAGATCAAAATCACCACTGATAGAGGGCAAGAAAAAACCGGTAGTGATTTTTGTGAGATGATCTTTTGATAGTTAAGAGAGTGATCACGGCATGATTTTATCGGCAGTGAGAATTTTCGAAAAAATCATATGCGATAATTATCAACCATGATTGCGGTTTGATTTTTTTTTATTATGATTTTCCCAGCACTGGAGGTTTCAAACTAACAATTAGGACCATTGACCGGTAATTTTTTTCACATCTATCCACGAGATTTGCTTAGGTAGATCCGAATAGCCCCGGGTTCCCCTATCACAAAAAACTATCACAATGATGAAATAAAAAATCTCGAATATACCCAATTTTTTTGAAACCCAAGTAGATCTAAACTCTTAAATGGAAAACTGTACAGCAGACGGTTGGAAAATCGATTGCCTTGCACGTAGACCACTTGCATTCGGTTCCCAACAATTGCACAAAGGGTTAGAAATTTCTGTAAAAACTGGATCCATAGGTCGCACATTGACGACTTTACTTTTGACGATCAAAACCTCTAGCGACCTGGGTATGTATCCTGGAGAATTAGTGTATTTAGCAAAGTATCCAGGAAGGAAATGAGCGTTATTTTTGTTTTGATCTAGATAAGTAGAAACTGATCTAGATCAGTTATATCTTTTGACAGAGACGTTCCATCAAAAAAACTTTCTTCGGTAACGTTATTTGTTTTGATATCTTTAATACTTGCACCAAAGTTATATTCCATGTAGATGGCGCTACAAGATATTTTTTTAAATACACCAGGAAATGAATTTTGGCATTTTTTAAGTAAAAAATTGATTTTTTGACATAATTACATTCGTTCAACTCACTATTTCGATCTGTTTTCCCCGTTGGATACCCCCAAAAAAGTCTTAAAAAGGTATTGGCACTCCCGTCAAAACAAAAAAAAATCCTTGAAAAAAATTGTTTACATGCCGAATCAAGGAAAATATTTTTAAAAAACACACATGCTTTTTCACTAACAATAATTAGGTTCAAGCTGAATCATTTTGTGATCGACTCATAAAAGATTTGACACAATTTTATCTTACTGTAACTAGAATCAGTTCCCTAACACAAATGTTCGCACAAACTTCCCTAAAACAGCCTAACAATGTTTATTTAAAGAATTCTATACTTTGAATAAGACTCGGTAAATTACATCCAGACTTCTGAATTGGCAAAACGCAGCACAAAAACAAATCGATATGTACATTCAGGCGAAACGGAAGGTCCTTGTAGTAAAACGACCACTAGTGTAAAGCTCAATACAGCCGTGCGTTGCACATGTAGATTAGGTTGTTCCATTATAATGCTTTTGAATATAGTACATGAATGAACCCTGATTTGACGGATGGTAGATTCATTCGTGTTAGTTTGTCAGTTGTGTGAGTTTCACTGAATGAACGCTACACTGCAAGACATTCATTCAAAGTACTGTTGTAGGAAAAAGATTCTGCTGTGATTAGCTTAGCCATTCGTGATACAAACGTCACCGCTAAGAGAGTGGAATCGGTCGAACTAGTACAGAACTGTGTCCAATTGTGAGTCAATGTGTGTAACGAAGATGTGATTAATAGTTGATTCTGCTCGGGAATACATTGGCTACACCAAACAAACTATCGAGTGGGCTGTATGTAGCCGATTCAGGCCCAGTGCTGTGTATCGTTTATATTCAATGAGGCATTCAACCTCTGTCTCACCCGGTGGGACGGAGGCCAGTGATGATACAAGCAGTAGTTTGATTGAATTTTCAAGTTCCTGTACTTACTGAGATCATCAGTATATTGTCATCGTCATTCTCCCTATCAAGCGCAAACAAGGCGACGCACTGCGGGATGATATGAATGGTTCGGCAACTTGGTATTGCTGCACTCATTCTACTTAATGCGGCGCAACTCGAAAATACAACACTGCGAAACCGTACACAGCTGTTTCGTTTGTCAGATGTAGATTAAATTCATGCGAAAAGAAGCAGTAAATCTCGACGACGCGAAGGAAGTAATTCCGCAGACGTAATTTTGTACCCTTGAGGCTGGATTGAACAGAATGCGCAAATTGAAAAGCTGCACAAAGTAACACAAAGATTTCAATTCAGTTAGCGTTGATTGGACCGAAAACACGATCGTCATGTATAAAAGTATGGCATTTTGTTCTTGAAATTCGGATGTTTGCAAAATAAATCTGGAATTTTTTTTCCTATCTTAACGATGTCCATCTTATCTTGTTGTTCTTCTTTTCTCGTAGATCGGAACGAACCGGGACGGTTCTTCGGCGATGGAGTGAGCTTCAAGGCCAAACTGATTGGCATCCTGGAGGTCGGGGAGGCCAGGGGAGATCGCATGTGTCAGGAGGCACTGCAGGTAGGTCTATTTTTAGCGACACTGTTTGGTGATGCTAGTGTACTCTCGCACTATGCGGGCACTGGCTTCGACAATCAAGCGAATAGCAGTGCTCAAATGAAATTGATCCAATTGAAATCTTGTCACAATACTAGAAAGAAAGACAGATAGACAGCAAATCGCGCGCGCAATGAAAAAAATACAGTAAATAAAACACTTTAATCTGGTCAATGCAGGCGCTCTGCCGTTAGGGCAATAATGTTGTTTTGTGGACCAATTACTAGGGTATCGAAAAACAAACGTGCAGTACAAGTATAGCATAACCATTTTGTAGGACCACAATCAACTTAGGATCGTTAGGACACGCTTTAGCATCAACGATTGCATATTTGATGGTTGCTATACATGTGGATATAGGATTACCCAAACTCATCATGGTTCAGCTAACTACAATTGAGGCAGCAGGTCATAAACTCTAACATTTTCCATTGAAAAGAAATTTTGCAGTTTTGTTCAGTTCCAAATTTTCCAGAGGCAGCCAGATCATTTTGTCTCAAGACTATTGCGAATATGTTTTTTGCATACATAGTGCACTGCTATTAAACCGTTCTTCGTATAGCGAAGCTATCGGAGAATGAGTTGCAGGGAATTTATGTTTTTTTGAAACAAACGCCAGGAAATTTTCGACAATAATAGAAAAAATCAAATAAATTCAATAAAATAGTTTCTCCAGCATAAAGTTACCAAACGTTTTCAGGACAAATGCGGAACGCGTTCAAGAAACCTATCTATAATAGGTTTCTTGAACGCGTACCGCATTTGTCCTGAAAACGTTTGGTTACTCTACGTTAGACAAACTATTTTATTGAATTGATTTGATTTTTTTCTTTTATTGTCGGAGTTTTCAAACTATTCGCACAACTTGTGTAAGACTGATAATCTTTTCGTAAGGGTTCATAACCTGGCTCATATTAGAAGTCGAAAAAGGCACCCTGCAATCAGAATAAACTGGTGCACCTTGACCTTGAAACCCTGGCCTAATCCGGGGCGTCTGGTCACTTTAATCTAACAAAAACTTTAAACATTGTTTAAAATTCATGCTATTTGTCCGACAAAAATACATTTAAAAACTATAATGAAGACCAAGCAGAACAACAAAACGTACAAAGCGAACAAGATGAAATATCTTTTTCTTTTTAAGAGATATGCTTGGTTCCTCGTAAACAACATGTTTTAACACAACAAATAACTTTAAAGAATATATAAAATTATAAAAACATAGAAAAAAGAGTTATGAAAAAACTGACAGGGAATTAAATATGATTTGATAAATACAAAAACTGTAGATCAATGTGCACAACATCAATTTGGTAAAGATGAAATAATAATTTAATAATAACTATATAAAAGGTTGCTTAAAACACAGGCTTCTCCAGACAAAGTGTAGAACGTTTCATCTGAATCGAAGATAGTTCGTCATGATTTTCGACATAATTGGATCATATCACAATTGTTCAGTGCAAGGAAGGATACACTCAAAAAAGAGGTTTTTGGTTTTTATGTTAGGATATTCTAACAGAAAAAGTGTCCAGGTACAAACTTACATAAAAACAAGCTCTTGAAGTTTGGTCGTTCTTGCAATTGTAGCCTCACAATTGAAAAGGATCATGTTGAAATAATGGTCAACAGTTGTTACGGCATTTAATTAGCAAGGGACTGGAAGGTGAAGTATATTTTTCAATATTTAGAGCCATAGTACTCAAGGAAGAGCAAGGAGTTGAAGGGAGAAAGTTTAGAAAAGCGTGGAAGGATCATATATGCAAGCTTAGAGCTCACCGGCGACTTAACCTTTTGTCTGCTACCGTAGGAGTCAGGGTCTTTTGGCATTAGAAATGTGAATCACCTGAGTCTACGGCATGTCCGGACAAGCGTAAAGTAACTTGTTACTTCATGCTGTCGGAACCGACCTCGGTTAAGTCGCCGGTGAGCTCTAAGCTTGCATATATGATCCTTCCACGCTTTTCTAAACTTTCTCCCTTCAACTCCTTGCTCTCCCTTGAGTACTATGGCTCTAAATATTGAAAAATATACTTCACCTTCCAGTCCCTTGTTAATTTAATGCCGTAACAACTGTTGACAAATTGACTCAATAGGTCGTTAACAAAAATGGTTAACAAAAAAAATGGTAAAAATTGAAATAATGGATATTTAAAAAGATGTTTTCTTTTAGGATCTTAAAATGGCTATCCGAGCTGCAGGAGAGCACAAACAGAGAATCACGATACACGTTACTATCGATGGATTACGATTGAGAGATGAAAAAACTGGGGTAAGTGTACAATACTTTAACCTACTAGAAGTCGCGTCCAGAAAAGTGTACACATTAATTTTACTTCGTGATAGATAGAAAAACTGCAGCGAGTATACATTAATAATCTACAATATTTTAGAGTTAACTAATTTTTATGTAGAATACCTATAACGTTTCAATATAGGGGAAATTTTGGTCGGAATATTATCCGATTTTTTAACGTGAGTGATGCCTCTTTAAAGCAACTTTATGCAAAAAAAATTCAGCATCTCTGAAACTTCAGGATAAGAATCCGTCGGGGGTTCTAGTGCAACTTTTTTTGTGAAACATAGGTTTCACATTAGAACTAGTTCACATTTCTTCTCCTAGATGGTGCTTTAGACATTCGAACAACACTGAATGTGAGAATCTGATAGATAATTTAATTGTCTACAACTTCATTAACAACTGAAAAGAGATCTGAAATCATCCAGAAAAGTTGTTTAAGGTTTTGACGAAGTTATGTCTAAGTTAATTTCACAGGCAGCATAGTAGTTTGTTAGTAAATTTCGACGAACTTATTTTATTTTCCAGTAGTTGTGATTAAATGAATAGTGGAGGAATTTGAGGGCTTGAGAAGTCTCATAAGTCGAAAATTAGAATTCCAGATTCTCTATCAGCTTCGTCGTATAAAATTAATTTGTCATGAACTTCAAACGTTCTATTTAAACAAACTCGATGAAACTTTTGACACCATTGCAATATTTGGCGGATTTCATTGCAACGCTTGTTTAAGAAATTTGATTATCTTTTCCAAAATTAACGTAGTATAAGGGACAGTGGACAAAAATCTTTGGTATTTGGGTTCAAGATTATTTTTTTTTGGGGTATATTCGTATATTTTCATGCATCTGAGTGTATAGCAGCAAGCTTTTTCTTCTATACTCTTGAATTTATTTAATCTAAGATAAGGGCTTCAAAATCAACTGTTATAATTCACTTTGAGAAATGATTCCGAAATCGTTACTCGTTCAACATGGATCACAAAAGCAAACGATAAAGAAAACTTCGCACTGGACCATCTTCGGTCAGTAAGAAAAGTCTATTTAGTGACGATTTCTCGCATAGTCTTAAGCGAATTTATCGGGAAAGTTTGCAAATTTGAACCAAATTTTTTTTTGTCTCTTTCAAATATCTCAACTTTGAGTAGGTCAATTAGAATTATCGGCGAAGAAGTTGCAATGAATTTCGTCAAATATTACAATTCCACGAATTGTCTGATGGACTTTGTGGAATTCGAAATGGTAGAATTTAAGTCAAATTTGGTTTACAAGAGAAGGGGGCGATGGTGCAGCAGATTAATTCAAGAATACAATAGTTATCCCCGAGATCAAGCGAGGAAAATGAAAAGGAGTCAAAGATATGTTATTAGAAAAGTTAATTCTGTACGCAAAATCACCCATCTTGGTAAATAACATTAATATCGTACAAGTTTGGTCCACACTTATCTCTCTCCTTATTTCAAAGATATCAATAGTGCCCTATTGCTCTGAATGCACTTCAAAACTACACACAACTCCTAACTTAAATTAAGTTTTGCTTTTTTGTGTTTCGAATTCATCTCGTCAGTAACTAGCACCATCTGGGTGTCGAGTTCGTCTTCGCTTTCTCGTCAGCAAACCAGAGCTATATTTGCTTCCCGGGACATCACTCGCGACATATGGCTTTAGGCGTTCACATATGTCGAGTTTTTTGTGTCTAACTAGTGCTAATTTGGGTACTAGTTTAGATACATCGTCTAACTAGACACCCAGATGGTGCTAGTTACTGACGAGATGAATTCGAAACACAAGAAAAGCAAAACCTAATTCAAGTTAGGTCTTGTGCCCTTAACGCGCAAAACGGTTTAGTCCAATTTTATTGCATAATACCAGGCGTTTGGTTTCTTGAACCAAAAGCCAAGAGTTCGTCTTCGCTTTCTCGTCAGCAAACCAGAGCTATATTTGCTTCCCGGGACATCACTCGGGACATGTGGCTTTAGGCGTTCACATATGTCGTGTGAACTGCTTGGGATTTTTTGTGTCTAACTAGTGCTAATTTGGGTACTAGTTTAGAAGCATCGTCTAACTAGACACCCAGATGGTGCTAGTTACTGACGAGATGAATTCGAAACACAAAAAAGCAAAACTTAATTTACACACAACTATTTGGCAACTAAATTAAGTGCTTGGAAATTGATTTACAAACCACAAGGCCTCCTATTAAACTATCTTAGACATAACTTAGTCAAAATGTTAAACAACTTTTTAGGATGATTTCAGATCAATTTCCAGTTGTTAACAAAGTTGTAGCCAATTAAATTATCTACCAGATTTTCACTTTCAGTGTTGTTCGAATGTCTAAAGCACCATCTAGGGGAAGAAATGTGAACTAGTTCTAATTTAATGCCTAGGTTTTAACGAAAAAAATCTTCAATAAAAAAAAATTGCTCTAGACCCCCCGACGGATTATTTTGAAATTGGTTGCAAATAAAAAGGGATAGTCCATTTTTTCACATCCTGAAGTTTTGGAGATGCTGAATTTTTTGCACAAAGTTGTTTTACCAATCACACCGTGCAATAAGTACCGTTGTACTTAATGAAATAACTAGTTTTTGCACTACCTGATAGGAAATATTCACAACAATTATATTACTAATTCCATACAATGCACATTTATTATAAATAACGAAAATAATCGATTTTATGAAAGCAGTCATTAATTGTGCCCTGATTGTTGGATAATATTCTATCGACGAGGGCGAATTTTGTTGCATTGGTAGTCCTTTCTATTTGATGGCGAAGGATGCTCGTCACACGTATAAGCCGTGGTCTATTTTAATTTCTCGTCATTCGGTCACCCGTTTCACAGTGAGAAAAATGCAACCAATTTTTTTAAATAGGCTTGATAAAGTTTAGTGAAAAGGTGTTTTTTACGTAAAATGTCTGAAAAATCGTGGCTGGCATTTACAATGACCACACGTTACGTTCCCCGTTTTGTGTGAGTTTATATTCAAGGCTGAATATATAACTTGGAAGAATGTTGAATGCGGCTGGCCAAAGCCTGGAGGGCCGTGTATCATGTGCCCTTCGACTCAGTTCGCCGAGATCGGAAAATGTCTGTGTGTATGTGTGAATGTGGAAAAGAATTTCACCTCTGTTTCTCAGAGATGGCTGAACCGATTTGCACAAACTTAGTCTCAAATGAAAGGTTTCTTTCCATCGGCTACTATTGATTTTTTTTATTGACTGGACTTCCGTTTCCGGAGTTACGGGTTGAAGTGTACGATCACACAAAAAAATCCCGCATAAACTGGTACTACCATGTTATCCAAATGATGCAGTACTGCATGCAAAATAGGTGCAAAATTACTTTGATTTGTCAGTCTAGATCAATAATGACTAACCAAGGTTGCTTTGACCACATTGGCCACCTACGACGGTTCTTGATTCCATATTAGTAGGAACTAAAAATGCTCTAAAGGAAGAGGAAAGGAAAATTTCAAAATTCAATTTCTATTTTTGATGCCAAATGTCTTTAAAATGCATGAAACGTCGAAATTTGATACATTATCGAAAAAAAAATTTTAGCATCTTAAGTTCTTGGCTGTATGTGCAAATCGTACTGGATTTGTAATATACATTTCCACCATTATAAATAACTAGCTTTGGAATCGTATCAGGAATCAGGAATCAGAATATATTGGCTCAAATGACACGTTCCCCGTACATAGTCGGGGATTTGTGTCTTGCCGTGTGTTTTCATCATTTCCTGAGCGGAAGGAAAGGACAAGGAGGTGTGGGGAAGTAGAATTGGAAGGGTGGGAAAAATAACAGCACAAAACAAAAATAAACAACAGGTAAGTTAAACTCACAAGTAGTTCAACTTGCCTGCGAATAAGCCTAAAGCTCTTTACCACATTGGATAAGAAACTTTAGTATGTCTCTGTGTTTCAGTCGTCCAAACATGGTTTCGTCTATATAAGGACGGCTGAAGACTCGAAATCGCAATTGCGCTACCGCTGGACAGTTGCATATCAGATGATATGAGGTTCCGTAGTCGGATTCACAAAGATCACATGAAAAAGACTCAGCGCGGTGAATAGTTGCCATGTGATAATTGAGTTTGCAGTGGCCGGTTAAAGCTCTGGTCAGCATGCAGCAGTGGAGCTTCGAAAAATGTAAGAGATTTTTTGAAACCACTGGGCATGGTTGTTCTAGAAACGCCTTTGTTTGGCGACACGTTTGTAGATTTCTCCAATAATTGCGGTGCTCGGACGAAAGCCAGGACCGTATTTATTCCCTTATCCAACTTGTCGAAATTGGCAGCGCGGGCTCAGGACCAACGAAGTCAATCGCTGAACCTGCCCTGGCCAATTTGTCAGCCCATTCATTTCCAGTAATACCGCAATGTCCGGGCACCCAGACAAGGTAGATAGTGTTGACAATGCTTAGTTCTTCGATTTGGGTTCGGCACGCGATCACTAGCTTGGACCGGGATTTGTCTGAGCTAAGGGCCTTGATTGCAGCCTGACTATCGGAGCAGAAGTTTATAACTCTGCCGGACAAACTCAGTTCTAGGGCCGATTGCACCCCCAGATCCTGCAGTCTGTATGCACATGATAGTGCTTCTTGTTTGAGGTGTATGTGTAATGGTTTAATATTTAGAAGTGCCTCAAGAGCAGCAGTCGGAGTCGTGCTGAAAGCACCAGTCAACGCCATGAGCGCCATTCTTTGCAGATGGTTTAGCTTTGACTGGACCGTCACCACCTCTCCCCTCTTCCACCACACAAGGCATCCGTATCACAGTATTGGACGTACAATTGTCGTGTAAATCCAATAGATGTATTTAGGTTTGAGACCCCAGCCCGATCAGAAACACATAACAGAAATATTTCAAAACTATAACTCGCATTGTAACTTGTTATAAATTTCTGTTATTTTAACTACTAACGAGACCTAATTTATAACACAATATGTCACAAAAAATGTGTTCTGCTATAATCTTGTTATTTCATTCTGATCGGGAGGTCTTTCCAAAAGTTCCTCTGCACTACCCGAAGGCCATGCACGCTTTCTTGACTCTGAACTCAATGTGAGCAGACCAATTCAGTTTGGAATCCAATATGACTCCAACGTATTAGACTTGATCTGCACACAGTAGCTCAGAATCAAAGAACTGCAAGGGACAAACCCCGGTTGTTATTCGCTTCTTCGTGAAAAGAACCATTGAAGTTTTGCTTGGGTAAACTGATAGTTTAATTTGTCGACATCACTGTTCGACAGCTCTTAATGCCTGTTGCATTAAGTCAAAGATTGTTCCGATGCAAAATCCAGTAATTAGTATTTGGTAATCGTCAGCAAACCCGTAGGTTGGAAATCCAAGCTCATTGAGTTTCTTCAACAAGCCGTCAGCTACTAAGTTCCATAACAAAGGTGACAGAACGCCGCCCTGAGGACAACCACAAATACTCAACTTCCGTATCTCAGCCTGTCGCAGTGACGAGCAAAGAATGCGGTTACTAAGCATTGCGTTTATCCAACCCGAGATACATGCAGGTATCCCATGACCGCGCGTCGCTTCCAGAATAGACTGGAAGGACACATTGTCAAAAGCACCCTCAATATCTAGGAATACACCCAAGCTAGATTGCTTGAGCGAGAAGGCTTTCTCAATGTTGTAAACAACATCGTGAAGCAGAGTTATCGTGGATTTCCCACACTGATATGCATGTTGCATTTTGTGCAGTGGATATTCAACTAAACTAACGTTCCTGATGTGATGATCGATTATCCGTTCCAAAGCTTTCAGAAGAAAAGAACTTAAGCAGATAGGCCTAAAACTCTTGGCTTCTTCATAGCTTGAGCGCCCCCTTTTGGGAATAAATCTAACAGTTATTTCTCGCCATACTTTCGGGATATACCCGGTAGCAAAACTCGAAAGCAAAATCTTTTTCAAGACATGTTTAAGAATATCAAATCCCTTTTGCAGTAGCACGGGAAGTATTTCATCTTTTCCGGGTGATTTGTATGGAGCAAAGCTGTCAACTGCCCACTTGACCGATTCAGTGGAAACCAATGTGCGTGCTAACGCCCACGAGTCCGAATCACCAGAATGAGATCTGTGAACATTGTTCAACTCCGGATCGATACAACCTGGAAAGTGTGTGTCGAAGAGACAATTAAGAACATCTTTTTCGTCCGTCACATAAACACCATCTCTGGTTTTTAAGGAGTTCATCTGAAAATCATTCGATTTGGAGAGAATTTTATTTAATCTGCTAGCCTCGTTCAGACTAGAGACATTAGTGCATAGACTTTGCCAGCCAGCCCGTTCTGCAGATCTAAGACATTTCTTATATGCACTACGAGCTGACCTGAAAGCCCTGGAGTCATCACGCTGACGCCGGTTCCAAGCTCTACTCATAACTTTCTTCATTCTTTCAAGCTCAACCCTCCACCAAGGGGTTCCCCTAGTCGATTTAACAGTACGAAGTGGACAAGCTTCTTCGTAGGATGCTAATATGAAGTCATCTAGTTGACTAATTGTTGGAAAATATCCATGAAATTTAGTCGCCAAGTTTTCCAAAAAGAGGTCCCAGTTTGTAGATTTAGGATTACGATGTCACCACATTGAAGGTGACATCAAAATGATCGAAAAATATATATTTATGATAATATGTATGTGTCTATGTATGTATGTATGAATGTGACCAAAAAATGCACATCAGTTACTCGGAGATGCCTGAACCGATTTTCTCAAACTTAGTCTTAAATAAAAGATACAACGTTCCCTGCTATTGAATTTCATTTCATTCCGACTTCCGGTTCCGGAGTTACGGGTTGAAGAGTGCGGCCACACAGAAAATTCACATTTTTGCCTTGCTCATAAAGAAAGGTTATGCAATCACTCTGAACATCGTTAACCTAATCCCGGTCAAATTTTTTGCTGATATAGGTTTTCTGTATTTTAACAGGGGCGTAGCTAGGGGTGTGCAGTGAGGATTGGGCGTTAGGGTTCTGAAATGTGGAGCTAGATTTAACTTCTCACTTGAGTTATGAGAAGAGATTAGGTAAATCGGATGCACGCCTTTAATGCGATCATTCTAACTATATTCAAACGTTTCCCTGGTCTTTTTTACCCAAAAATACTATTTATAATCTGTCACACTCATCCTTTTTCTGAAATATGTAAAATGTAGGGAAGACTTGGAGGAAGGTTCGGATTCCGCCAAAAAAATTCAAAAAAATGCCCCTCCCATCTACTTCGACAACTAGCAACCTCTCGATTTAGTGTGCATTGTCTTGTGAACAAATGGAACATTTTATCTATTCTTGTAACCTTGAGTAAAGTTGACGAAAAGCTCGGGTTCGACCAAATATGTATAGCGGTTGTTGACTTTAAATTTCATGCAATAAGACCGAGTTTTTGTGTACTGTAACACCTTCTGAAGGTGAAAATGGAGCTTAGGGTTAAGAGGAGGGAACAGGAGTAAGAACCAGAATTTATTGGCTCAAATGACACGTTCCTCGTATTTAGTCGTGGATTTATAACTTGCCTTCTCATCGTTTCCCTGATCGTAAGAAAAGGAGAAGAAGGAGGGAGTAACTAGAATTGGAAGAGTGGGAAAAATAATAACATAAAAACAAACAGCAGGTAAGTTAAACTCACAAGTAGTTAAAATCGCCTGCGAGAAAGCCTAAAGCTATTTACCGCATAGGATAAGGAACATTAGTATGTCTCTTAGTTCCCGTCGTCCAAACACGGTGACGCCCGAAAACTCGAAATCGCTATTGCGGTATTGCTGAGCAGTTTCACATCAGATGGTGTAAGGTTCCGTAGTCTGATTCATAAAGATCACATGAAAAGGACTTAGCGTATTGAATAGTTGTCATTGGATAATTAAGTTTGCAGTGGCCGGTTAAGGCCCTGGTCAGCATGCCACCGTGGCGTGTTTTCGAGATCACTAGGCCCGGTGATTCTAAAAACTCCTTTGTTTGGCGATACGTTTGTAGATTTCTCCAATAATTGCGGTGCTCAGGACCGTATTTTTCCCCTTATCCAACTTGTAGAAATTGGCAGGGCGGGCGCAGGACCAACGAAGTCAATCGCTACACCTGCCTTGGCCAATTCGTCAACTTACTCATTTCCAGTAATACCGAAATATCCGGGAACCCAGACAAGGTAAATAGTTCTTTGGTTTAGGTTAAAAATGCGATCACTACCATGGACCGTGATTTGTCCGGACTAATGGCCTTGGTTGTAACCTAGCTATCGGAGCAGAAGTATATAGCTTTCCCGGACAAGCTTTGTCGAAGGGCCGATTGTTCCCGGCACATAATCGCAAAGATTTCTACTTGGCATACAGTACAATTTTCATCATATAGCCAGACAACCACTCCTATCGAGAGGTAAACTTCACATGGAATGTTCCGTAAGGAAAACTGCATGTGAATGTAATATGGCTGTGAGCAAGAATTTCTTCACCCCGCCTAACCATTTGTAATCACAGTCGTGTATGACTGGTAGCAAGACCAACATGGTTACTGTTCCAAAACCCAGTAACCTGTAGTCTGTATGCACATGATAGTGCTTTTTGTATGATGTGTATGTTTAATGGTTTGATATTTAGAAGGACTTCAAGGGCAGCAGTCGGAGTTGTGGTGAAAGCAGCAGTCAACGCCATTAGTGCTATTCGTTGCAGTCGGTTTGGCTTCCTCTACCCTTTGCCATCACACAAGGCATCTGTATGATTGTATTGGACGAACAATTGTCGTGTAAATCCAATAGATGTATTTGGGTTTGATACTCTAGGTTTTTCAAAAAGCTCGTCTGCAGTGCCGAAGGCCATGCACGCGTTCTTGACTCTGAACTCAATGTGTGCAGAATAATTTAGTTTGGAATCGAATATAACTCTAACGTATTTGACTTATTCTGCACACAGTAGCTTAAAATCAGCAAGGAACGAACCTCGGTTGTTATTCGCTTCTTTGTGGTCGGGATTAGGATGGTGATGTTCAGAGTGATTGCATAACCTTTCTATATGTGAAAGGCAAAACGGTGGGTGATTTCAAAGACACACCCAAAGTGAAATAGAATCCATTTAGCCTGTTAATTTGAATGCAGCAATTGTTGCTATCTTCTGAATGACTGTATTATATAGGTTATTCCGGAATTTATGAACGACTACAAACATCGGGATTTTATATAGTTTTCGACAGCGGCAAATAATCAAACCTTTTCTATAGATCCTTGTATAACTCTGAAAAGGCTTTTAATTTTTACAGCGGTTAATTGACAACTTCCTTCGACGTCCCTGGCTTTAATACAACATTTCCGAATGGATTATTTCGGAAGTTTCTCTTAATTAGGACAATATCTGCATATCTAACAATTTCGAAACCCATTTCAGATCATTGAGAAGATAGTCCACCACTAGCGATCAGAGCAGGGGTGATAGCACACATCCCTGGGGACAGCCTTTGTTGGCTGTTATAGTTGCTTTCGTGTCTCCCAAAGTTGCTGTGATTTCTTGACTCTTGAGCATTGCAAGAATCCAGCCCCTATCGATTTTTCCACTCCCCTTTTTGCCATGGTCTTGTGAATTGATATGTGGCCATCCATATACCACGTGGACAATTTAGGGGAGCGCAGGGGTCACGAGAAAGTCCACCCTTGTCCTTGGGGAGCGTGATGGGGGTGTTGAATGTTCACGTGGATTTTTCATTATATTTTTGTCTTTTATCAGAAAATGAAATAAATTTGTATCGTCATTGGTGTTTGTGCTTACCTTCAACTTTTTTTTTTCAAAATTTTGATATAGTCAAAGGGCTTATAACAGCATAGTGTGTGTGTGATGGCAACGTTTAAAAAAATCAGAGCAAATCGTGCAAAACAAAATCTGAGAAATAAAATTCTATCTGAATCATTTTATTCAATCTTCTGTGACTTGGTCAAATACCACTAATTTTGTTTGAGAGCTTGTGGTTGAAATTATGAGTCAATTCAAGAAGCAATGTTATTATGATGAATCTTTAAAACGTAAATATAAAAGATCATAATGTTGTTCAGAAATGAGATATTTACATGAAAAATTCACAAAAGACTAAAGGAGTGTATGGTATTCCGTGGTTGAAGTTTGAACGATTTTCATTAAATGTTTTTTCGCAGTAGGAGACTAACACATAGAAAAAGTGTTTGAATTCCCTTTTTTTTTAAATTACCCGAAAAAAATTAAAGAGTCTACGTGGACATCGTAGGGAGGTCCACAGCCCTGGTAAAGGAGGATGGTTGTGATGATCTGGGGCGAGGTCACCACGTAAAGCAAGGTAGGTCATAACCCCAATTCCAAGGCGAGAAGCGACCCGTGCCGAGGGATGAGAGATCGAGGGGGTGAAAAAGATGCTCGATCGTTAACGGAGCCTGTGGGGTACCTGGGCAACCCCCACAGTAAGCGTCCCTTACCACGTTAATGCGGAACTCTGGCGTGGCGGACATTCATTCTCGCGCTACTCGTTGGATCAAACATGGAGTCAACAAAAAACAAAAATAAACAGTCGGAGGTGCCAAACCCCTTTGCTAGAGGTGGTTTGGCGAGGTCTCCCCCCCGTGGGGAGAGTAGTGGAGCGATGAGTGCTGCATCTGAAAGCACCAGTGACCCCCCAACAGCGGTAGGAAATAGCCCTACCAACGCACCGGACGGGCCACTATCTGCGATGCGCAAAGTGGTGGAGCAGCTCGATTCAATAATCGAGTACACTAGCGCAAAGCAAAACATAAGCAAGGAGTAAAAACAGAGTCTCCTGGAACTCCGAAAAACTGTTCGTGTCGCAAGACAGAAACAGCAGGCTTATGCCAAGAGGGTGGAATGTCGGGAGAAGTCCGACAGAGAAACCCAGACAGTGGCCTCCAAGAGGGAGGGAAAAGAAAAGATCGATACGGGCACCCAGACAGTGGCCTTCACCTTCTATGGAGCAGCCACGTCGCTCGAAGCGGCGGGCGAGTTCCCCTCGAAGGGAAAAGGCAAGGGCAAGGGCAATCGCAAGACGTCGTCGAACGCGAAGCGCCCTAGGAAGTCGCCAGGCGAGGGTGCAAAAACCGACACCACACGGCGTGCAACCGTTAAGGCCAAACGCCGTCTGGCCGAGATAAGCGAGGGCGAGAGTGACCTCGCTGAGCAGAGCGTTGGTACCAGCAACCCGGCGCGACTGGGGCAGGGGGCCCAAACCCCTGGACGCTGGTCACCAAGAAGAAGCAGGCACCGACACCGGAGGTACCGCGGCCCGCGAAGAAGGCCAAGGACAGAGGCGAGGCCTTGTGGTTAAAAACCGACAAGGACAAATACGCCGATGTCCTAAAGTCGATGAAGGCGGCCGAAAGCCTTTCGGCCCTTGGGCAAGATGTGCGTAGCGTGAGACGCACCAACACGGGAGAAATGCTTCTGGTGCTGAAGCGAGGCGCACAATCTAGTGCGGTATACAAGGCCTTGGCCCAAGAGGTCCTTGGTGAA
Organism: Topomyia yanbarensis; assembly: GCF_030247195.1. NCBI lineage: Eukaryota > Metazoa > Arthropoda > Insecta > Diptera > Culicidae > Topomyia > Topomyia yanbarensis. The sequence goes on along the minus strand of NC_080672.1, from coordinate 318,963,426 downwards.
GGCGCCCAAGTCAGGTCGCTAGGGGCGGAAACGACTCTCCAGTGCAAGCATCTGGACGAGTTCACGACCGCAGAAGATGTCGTCGCAGCCGTTAAGGAACAATGCGACGTCACAATCGAGCGGGCCTCTGTGCGATTTAGAGATGGACCCTCTGGCACCCGGGTAGCCTACCTCAGGCTACTGAAGGCGGATGCCAAAGAGGTAACCGAGAAAGGGAAGCTGAAGATCGGCTGGTCGGTATGCCCTATTAGCATACCCCAACCGCCTTCAGTGGATAGGTGCTATCGGTGCCTTGAGTCCGGCCACAAAGCCTACGAGTGCAAGGGCATAGATAGGAGCAAACTATGTCGTCGCTGCGGCGAGGAGGGACATAAAGAGCGGGGTTGCACTAAGGCACACAAGTGCCTTATCTGCACCGCTAAGAAGCAAGCCCATAAACATGCTATGGGCGGACCTTCGTGTCCCTTCGGTGAGTTAAATAAGAAGAAGCCGTGAACGTCACACAGCTAAAACTTAACCATTGTGCAGCAGCCCAACAGCTGCTGTGGCAGTCGGTCTCGGAGTCGAGGACAGATGTCGCCCTCTTATCAGACCCGTACCGCATCCCTGCCGGCAACGGCAATTGGGTGTCGGACGGGTCTGGAATGGTAGCAATCTGTACAACGGGACAGTTCCCGGTTCAAGAGGTGATACACTCCTCCGCCGAGGGTGTGGCGATTGTCAAGATCAATGGTGTGTTCTATTGCAGCTGCTACGCCCCACCAAGGTGGCCAATAGAACAGTTCAACCAGATGATCGACAGGCTCTCGTCGGACCTAGTGGGCCGGAAACCGGTAGTCATAGCGGGAGACTTTAACGCTTGGGCAGTGGAGTGGGGCAGCCGCTGTACAAATAGCAGGGGTCAAGCGCTAATGGAGGCGCTTGCGAAACTCGATACTGTGCTAGCTAATAATGGCTCGGCTAGTACATTCCGTAGAAACGGAGTGGAGGTGTGGATTGACGTAACATTTGCCAGCCCGAGTCTGGCTCCAGGCATGGAATGGAGGGCAGACGAAGGCTACACCCATAGCGATCATTTAGCAATCCGTTTTAGGATCAACTATGGTGTGCTGCATCCGAGGGCGGGAGATCCCTGTCAGGTACGCGGGTGGAAGTCCAATCACTTCGACAGCAAAGCTTTCACCGCGGCCCTGGGACTGGAGGCCAACACCGACAGTCTAAGCGGGGATGCGCTGGTAGCTGTTCTATCACGCGCGTGCGACGCCACTATGCCGAGAAAAAAACACTGCCAAGAAACGGCAGATACCCGGTATACTGGTGGAGTGCCGAGATTGCAGCTCTACGGTCAGCCTGCCTCAGAGCTAGGCGTAGGATGCAAAGAGCTCGCACCGAGGATGCAAGAGAGAACCGCCGTGAAGTGTTTCGAGCTGCGAAATTGGCCCTTAACAAGGCCATTAAAAGCAGCAAGAGAGCGTGTTTCGACAACCTGTGTGAGAGTGCCAACGCGAATCCGTGGGGTGACGCCTACAGGATTGTGATGGCCAAGACCAAAGGGGGCTCCTCACTCCCAGAACGGTCTCCGGACCGGTTGGCAACGATTATCGACGTACTCTTCCCGTCTCGAGCCACAAGCCCCTGGCCAACTGCACAACGAGACAGTGCGGGCACGGCCGAAATGGTGGCTCCAGTGACGAATGAAGAACTACTCGCAGTGGCTAAATCCCTAGCAATGAACAAAGATCCAGGGCCGGATAGAGTTCCAAACAACGCTCTCAAGGCCGCGATCATAGCGAACCCGAACATGTTCAGGCTAGCTATGCAGAGATGCCTTGACGAGTGCCGTTTCCCCGATAGATGGAAAAGGCAGAAATTGGTGCTGTTGCCGAAGCCCGGGAAGCCGCCAGGTGACCCATCGGCGTACAGACCAATCTGTCTGATCGACACGACTGGCAAATTGCTTGAGAGGATCATCCTCAACAGGCTAACCCCGTACGCGGAAGGTACGGACGGTCTGTCAAGCAACCAGTTTGGCTTTCGGAAGGGTAAGTCCACAGTGGACGCTCTCAACTCAGTGATAAATACTGCCGAGATAGCGATCCAACGGAAAAGGCGAGGTATTCGATACTGTGCGTTAGTGACACTTGACGTGAAGAACGCATTCACCAGCGCAAGCTGGGATGCCATCGCGCTCTTGTTACACCGGCTTAGCCTACCGGTGGGTCTGTACCGGATCTTGGAAAATTACTTCCAGAACCGCGTACTGCTATACGAGACCGATGCCGGTCAGAAAAGGGTTTCGATTACCGCCGGAGTCCCGCAGGGCTCGATCCTAGGCCCGGTGCTATGGAACCTCATGTATGACGGGGTTCTGAGACTAAAGTTCCCTTCTGGGGTCAAGATCATAGGGAGGGGGTAGGGGTATAGGAGTTGTCCACAAAGGGGGAGGAGGGCGTTAAAAACGAAGGTTTTATGTTCCCGTGGTATATGAACGGCCCCTATGTGGGACGTATTATCAAAAGCACCCTTGACGTTAAGAAAAGCGCAAACTGATATTTCCTTGTAATCAAGGGTTTTCTCAATAAGTGTTACTAAGGTTTGTAGTGTTGTTTTCGTAGAGTTGACCTGCATATCAACTACCTGGTACCTGTTTAGCGAAACTTTCGATAAGTACTCCGTTCGAATATAGCGGTGCAGTAGTTTTCCCATCAGTTTCAGAATAAATATTTTCTCCAGCTTATAGGCGGGTGTCAAAGAATAAGACTTTCATCTCAGGATGTTTAGTAGATCCGGAAGAATTATGCGTACCGATTTTTGAAGGAATATTGAAAGAATATTATCAGGGCCGGAAGATTTGTAGGGTTCGAAAGTGTTGATAGACCATTGAATTAGCAATGGTGTGAAAATCTGACAGAGAACCATCGCTTTTTTCACTTGCCCTGGGCCATTTGTGTGATTCATTGATAAGACAATATGAAGGCCAATCCTTGCCTCTGAAACGTTTTTGATGTTTTCACAAAACTCGAGCATTGATAGTTTTATAGCTTTTCTTAATTCAGCGTTGTATTTGGTAAGAGCGTTCATGTGGTCTGACCTGTTACCAATAATTTCGCTTTATTGAACAAGCATCTAACATCCTTCTTGAGTATTGCTAGATTTTTGTTCCAGCAAGGAACAGACCTCGTAACAAGAGGGCAACTGTCATTATAGGCGATTAAGATCCTCTTTTGTAGGTCGTTTGCCGCATTATCCAGATCAGCCGGAAATTGGATCTTACTCCCCGTTCTGTTCGACTGTCTCAAGTGTGAGCGGAATACACACCAATTTGTTTTCTTTATTGCTCTGTGTTTTCGCAGTGTGAGTTTATTGGCTTCTATGACGAATATTGTGTATCTGTGATCCGGCAGACTGCGTTCGTCAGAAACGTGCCAACTCTTTATATTTTTCGTTATTTGAGAGCTGCATAATGTGAGGTTCAGTACTTGGCTTCTAGCTGGGTTCATAAATGTTGGTCAACTATCTTGTTACATACATTGACATCATTTGACGAAAGGTATTCTAGCAGGTACTCACCTTTGGCATTCATATCCGTGCCACCCCATATTGTGTGATGTACATTGACATCACATCCAATGATGAAGGGCTTGTTTATGCTTCTTGAATACTTTATGAGGGCATCGATTTCAGAAGGTGGTGTTGTATCCGTATCGCCAGGGAAGTAGGCAGAGGCTTGCCCCTAGCCGTCGGAGTCTCCACTGTTATTGCAACAACGTCTCGTTGAATGAATCCTGTAATGGGAGAGATCTTTATTGCTCCGTTCATCAGTCCGAAGATGCTGCTTTAGATGTAAAATGGCATGAAAGGTTTCCAACTCAATAAATAATGAAATAAACGATACCCGCCGCAATAAAGGACTTATCTTTAATCCCGCTTCCAGGGACGGACGGATCCTCTATACATCCGCCCTTCTGTAGCGCAAGCAAATCTCTTTAATAATTTTATTTATTCAATGAATTCCTTATAACATTTTTTCTTGTTCTCAGGACTCTCTCTATCATCATCCAGTGCATAAAATATCGTTTATCGCGCAGGACATGACGGATTCACGTGCATTTGGCTATATTTTTGGATCACCCGACAGTGGACACCGGTTTTTCGGTATCAAAACCGACAAAGCTGCCAGCCAAGTGGTGCTGGCGATGCGCGACTTGTTCCAAGTCGTGTTTGAACTGAAGAAGAAAGAAATCGAGCTAGCTCGGCAGCACATTCAAAGCAAAATTACGGCACACGAACACCAGGCCGTTGCGATGTCCGCAAAGAGCGCTAGCGCCGACGGTTACGGCAAAAATCTGTCTATTGATGGAGCCGCTGGGTCTCTAGCTGGATCTAGTTTAATCGGCACTGGTAGCTCTAAAGCGAACATGAAAAATGAAAAATCACCGGAATCTGTAGCCGACCTTGTCGATCTGGAGCAAGAGCTTAGTTCCATTCAACGTGGTATCACTCAAATGGAAAGGATAACACCTGGCGAAGTCCCCTCAAAAAGTGTTATTGATGACGACCCCTTTGGAGATTCTTTCACTAACATTCCGCCGGTAAACGTAGCATATAGTCGTAATCGTTACTTGTATTATTACTTGTCACTGTTCCAGGCCTACAACCTCCTACCACCCCCTGAATCAAGCAAACGCCATCAAAAACTAAGTCATAAATCAACCGAAAATCTGCCTGTCGCGGAGTCTGTTACAGCAAACGCATCTTCATCCCCACCGGCTCCACCTGCACCATCGACTCCGGCTGCACCAACTACTATTTTTTCACCTCCACCGGTCAGAGCAATGCCAGGTCCCGCACCGCCAACAATGTCTACGAGCAACTCAGCCCAAAACGATGATTGGCTTAACTCACCACCTAATACGTCACGTTTCGATCCCGATCCAGTGAAATACTCGGACGAGCTAAATCTCAAAGATTTAGACGATGGATTCAAGGTAAGTGAATTTGGGTTTGAAGTGACTTTTATTAGTTCAATAAATCATTGCCACGGTTTCAGCAGTCCCTGTCGAATGCACCTCAACCGTCATCCTACACGGATGTCTTCACCGACTTAGATCCACTGGGGACGGGAAAAATCAAACCATATATCGATAAAAAGTATTTCTTCCAAGAGCTGAAGAATCCACCGAAAAAGGTACTGAAAGATCTGTCTGGCATAGACAGTACATTCAACGCTAACTTTTCTGCTGAAGATCAACAACGACAATCGCCACAAACTCTTCCGCCTAGCACAAACCTGACGGATTCTGGTAGCGACGAAATGTTCAAATCATCACACGACAACAAACCGGGAGAATTATCGGGAACAGATTTCCTTGACCCGTTTGCCAACAAGGTTGTAGATCCGTTTATGGAAGATGAAGACTTTTCTAAACTTCACATAGATCCATTCGATATGAAGTTTTCTCGAACAACCTCTCCAAGGCAAGCAGACGGTAGAACGGTGGACGATAGGACAACGAGACTTACTACACAGCAGAATGACGTGAAAACAGATGAAAGCCCTGTCGCATATAACGGTCCGCTTCAAGTGACTTTACCCCCGGAAAGCTGGGCAAGTTATATCAGCCAGAAACGTCTCGAGCGACAGAATTCCGATTCAAACAGTTCGGCAGGAGCAGGGTTTACCAGCACAGCTAGAAATCGTCCAAACGTGTTCAAACAGAACACTGTCGATGTGATCTCGAGTATCAGTAACAGCTCGAAAAAGATGAAACCGAACCTGTTCGGCCAAAAGTTTTCGAAGAGAGACTCAAACAGCATAAACATGCGCCGATTGCAGGAAAGCGATTCTTTAAGTGAAAACGAAGCTCCAGAGCCTCCTCCACGGCCTGATTCTGGATCGCACATTGAGCCACCTCCGTTACCTCCAAAGAAACAATTTGCTGACATTGTGATACGACCTACTCCTCGATCTGGTCCAACTGTTTCTTCCGGTTCACAAGGATCAGAAAGTTCCAGCAAGGAACGATATGAATTTGTCGGTTCTAAATTTGAGCTTAGAAACCAGTCTGCTAATGAAAACGCTCCTCCATTGCCATTGCCATCAAGGAAAGTAAACAGGAGTGAAGGATCTTCGCCTGGGCGCCCATTCAGAAGATTGAACGAAGAAGACGATTATCTTCAACCGATCACAGTAAGATCGGAGATTCCGACACTGTTACCTCCACCGCAACGCAAGGATGCTTCGAAAACAAGAGCCGCACGCAAATCTGAAACCGATCCACGCAATCTCGATGAACCGACACCTCCGGCATACTCCAAGTCTCCTACATACAGAGATAAAGAATCTCTTCTGCCGGATATCACACTCAGTCAATTATTAACACTAGGCATCGATGATTTGGCTACTAAATTAAACGTTCCGGTGACCAAGTTGAGCACAATGACCTTGGTTGAACTAACATCGTATCTGTCTGAGTTTATAGAAAATACTAAAAACTCACCTTCCTCGGCAGCATCGTGGAATCAGGAAGCAGACAATAATGATTCTCCGGTGTTCAAGGTGAATTTTGAAGAACAAAATGATGCAACCTTCGTTGCCAAGTTCGACGACAACTTTGGCGAAGATAGCACGTTTGTGGCCAACTTCGATAACCTGAATCTACAACCATCGCAGTCCACGACACGCCCATCAGCCGTTCCAGTTGTTGATAAGTATGCTGTATTTCGGGAAATCATTGAGAAGGAAATTGGTCCATCTCAGGAACAACAAAAGACTGAATTGGAACGAGCCGTATCGGATATGGCTTCGTTAGATTTCGACAAAGAAGTCGCTAGTGAAATGAACCGGCTCTCGCCAAATATGAACGTGGACCAATTTGTACCGTCACCATCACAGTCGCAAACATTTACGGCAAATAGTCCTCTCTCGGTACCGATGACCAAAATCGACACCAAGATTACTGAAGTCATTTCACACGCCAAAGATCGATATGCAGCTTTGAGAGATATCATACTGGTAGAGGATCTTTTTGAGAAACCAACACCGCCTCCGTCTGCTGCTACAGCACCAATAGCACGGATGGAGTCTTCTTCATTTGAGGATCGCGATACAGAAGATGAGCACAAATTTGAAGCTAACTTTGACGACATGCCGCAAAATGAAAATCATTCCCCGGAGATTAATATTTCGGATGCAGAGTATCCTCCACAACACGCCCGATCATCTCTATCAGGTCTTGAACCCCCAGATTCGCACAGTCTAAGCTCTCGCAACACACCGAAGGAAGATCTGGAAATCGATGCATTCATGCAGAAAGCAGTATCAAATTTGTCCCTCCACAGTACCGGGCAGCTATCACCGGCCCAACAAATGGTCGGTGGCCTTATAGTAAAATCGCCTCATCCTCCAAGCACAGCAACACCCCTAGGTCGACCAACGTTATCAAAGTCACCCCTAATCGCTGGAGCTGCCGCAGACTCTAGTCTACACCCTCAGAACATTTCAGTGGAAAGTCTAACGAAGGCAACGCTAAACGACATGAGCACCTCACCGATTCCACTGTCGAAATCCCCCGTTATAAAGACTTCACCAAACACAAAGTCACCATTAGACAGGGCGTTCAATGAGATAACTGGCGAAGGTGAAATTATAAAGAAGATCGATTCGTTACAGAAACGATCGTCTGGATCTCTCAGTGACGTTGACGAATCTTCTCCAGAAGCGGAACTTAAACAGGGTAAGTTCTATCAAGATAGACTGTTGAATGATACAGTATTCAATACAATTATTTTCTGATCTGGTAGCCTCGAAGCTGACTCCAACCAACACTGGTGAATCCTGGGCAGTGTTTGATCAGTCCGTACCTCCAGCGGGACCAAAGAAACCGGAAAGTGGCCGTCAACCCAGAGGTAAGAAACCGTAGTACCATATTTGGAAGATTTTAGTAACTGACAGTCACCGTTTCTCGTTTCAGGTATTGACAAAAATGGTCCCGAATCACCCTGCTCATCTGAGCCGAAAGACGAATGGAAAACCGATCGCGATTACGGTCGACGTTGGCCGCACAAGGGACAAACTTCGTCCTCATCGAGAGACGTTTCACCGTGGGACGAGGATGGTCCGGAGTTTCGTAAACGACCACCAAGCCATCATCCTCCAACATCTGGTGAACGGTATCACCATCCAAGGATGCCCCCTAGGCGTATCAATTCCAACGAAGAAGATTATGAAGATGATAAGAAAGATCGCGGCGATCGACGGCGTCGCATGAAAGGTCAAATCAGCTCCCGGAGTCGCGAGAACTTCGAAGACGAGCACTGGTATCACGAGCATCCCAGCTGGTCACCGACGGAGGACGATGAGCGACCAGATCGATCCAGATCCTTCGACAGAAACGTTTACGAGCGGAGCACCTATGGACCACCGTATGAGAAACGGGAACCGAAAAGTTTACCACAGTATGATAGACGGGATTATAAGAACTACGACAAGAGGAAGTATTATAGGGAGAGAGGTAGACCCAACTATGAGTATGATCCGTACAGCGAAGGATATGATCAGCGAATGATGAAAGGTCGAGTAAATTACGAAGATGTGTATGAGCGGGGTCCGCGTGATGCGAGGGTTTCTCGCGAGTATTTTTACGAACGGGAACAGAAAAGTTTTGACCGCGACAGTAACGAATCTTATGAACGAAGGAGCTTTGGTAGCGGAGATATCTATGGGAGTTTGGATAGTCGGGGAGATTATCGTGAAAGAGATCGCTACTTATCGTTGGATAAATCACGCCCATTACGACGTGGGATGCGGAATGCGGGTAGTGCAAGGTTAGATGATCCTGACCAGGATTCAGAGGGTGATTTGATTGGCATCAGGCGAAATGATGCTAGTAGTATACATCGTTCTAGTCAAAATATTCGCAGTAAACAACATCAGGTAGTAGACGACGAGGTTTGGGGCGTGTCAATGGGTGGAAAACCAGGCTGGAAAAGGCCTTCCAGTGCAACGGAACAGGAACGACGGTACAATGAGAGCAGGAGAATGATGTTGAATACATCTCTTGCGGGCTCCGATGGTGAGAAAGATCGTCGCTTCCGGAAGAAGAGTAGAACTCGCTCTAAAGAACCGGATACAAGACCTGGTTATGCCACTATGCGTTATCCACCACGGTCAAAAGAAGACTATTTTGACTATGAGGCTGACGTACGGGGAACTGGTAGTGGTGGTGGAGTATACGACAATGATGATGAGGAGGATGAGGATATTGGCGGTAGTAAAATGGCGGGAGGAGGCATGGACGAGAGTCCTTCATACTATGGAAGACGACAACCTCCACCACCGCATTACAAACCGACAACTCCCCGATCGGAAGGAAGAAATCTCAACGATTCGCTCATAGCGCAGGAAGCGAAGAAAATGGCTCGTTATGAGTACGAGGAAGAGGCGATGCGGCGAATGAAGAAGAGCAACAGTCGAGATCTGTACTTCGAGGGAGAGGACAAAGAACGTTTCAGCGGTAAGTTCGGTTCGGGTAATTTCGAAACAGTAACACCGCCTAAAAGTGGTAAACATGTGCGGATGGAGTTTGAGTTCGATCAGTTCAGTGACACTCATCAGTCAAATTGTGAGGGCGGTGATGGATTTGAAAGTGATTTCAACTCTCCAACAGCTCCACCTTCCGGAGTGACTCAGGGTCCTCATCAAAGTAGCAAATCATTCCGGTTTTCGAGTGATTTCTCGGAAAAGGATTCCGGTCGGCATTATCAAAATCTACAGCATAGAAATCAACCTCAAGGATTCAGTGGCTTCGAAGCAGATTTTACTGCACCGTCAAGAGTAGCACCAAGTTCTCAGGCTGCTTCGAAGCTACGATTCAGTGAGAACGTTACCGTTTCCAAGTTCAACTCGGAAACTAACACAGCCGGGACACATATGTTCGAGGATGATTTCGCTGGCCGTTCCGACAACGAGCTGGAAGATCAATGGACACCTGACATGCATGCTCCGGTGACCGGTATGAACGGTAGCAAAAAGATACTGAAAACTTCTAGCCAACCGCAGCCCCAACCGCAGGATAACATTCGGAAGTCGGACAGTGTCAACATTTTTGCCAAAAAGGTTGAAGATCCGTTCGAGGATGACGATTTCTTCGCATCGGGAGGCAGCACCGGAGAAAAAGATCCATTCGAGGGAACAGCCGCTAAGAGCCGAGCTGACGCGGGCGGTCAGTCTGAATCCGCTGCCGGTCAGTCCGGGTGGGACAAGAACTTTGCAAACTTTGATGATAACATCTGATTACTCGGCAGCCTGATGATGAACAGTAACATACTCAGTCGTCAGCTCAACCGCAGTCTCAGCCAGCGTCAGCAATATCAATACTGTTGCCAAAGCGAACAACAGCGATACTCGCTTGCAAAGGATATTAGAAAGCTTTATATGCGCATCAAGCATTTCAATAGGTACGAGGTATTTGTTTAGGCTTAATGAGTTGTTAACTTTTAGCATTGGTAGCCGACTGATTTAGATTTATTTCGTCGTGGAAAGTCACCTTGCTAGTTGTATCATAATTTATTGTGCAATTTGTACACTTCATCTTCTTTCAATTCGCGCACTTATTCGTTTTCGAAAGAGAATAGCAAAATCGGTTGTACAACGATCTCTGTAGAAATATTACTAAGAATTATGGAAATCAGTTTTCAGGAAGAAACTAAAATTTTAAGAAAAAATATTCACTTTCCGCGACTTGTTTATATTTCAAATGTGGAAGTGAAATTGAGCAAGGATAAATTGTGAGCATGTTTCTTTTCAATTTGCCTGCATAACATTTCTATTGTTTGACGACTACTACACGAAGGCGTTTGTTACGCCAATGCTTTGATCATTGTACCGTCGTTCCACAATTAACAATGAATGTCGAAGGAGCATGTGTTAGCCATAAAGTGATATTACTCGCATAGAACCCGTGACTTGTTATAAAAGTTGGATGAATTTTTAATTTTGTATCATTACAATTGGCTCGACAGTCCGATGCATTTTAAGGAAGATCCCGTATGGTCATTAAATAGAGTTGTTCAATGTAAAAAAATCTCTCCCGTTAAGCTATTATATAAACAATCTCATCTTAAGGTTGAACTAACCGGAACTATGAACAGCATGCCACCTGCAATAAATAAAATCATTGAAATCGGTGTCTTTTGTGATAAATTGTATTGTTTTGATGACACTGTAAAATGTATTTCGAGGAAAATCTCTAGTCATTTCCATTCAATTCATATCGATTTTCTCCTACTACTTTAGCTACTTGGTTGTTTTGCGGTTGTCACCATAAAATAATATTTACACCAATCCACGATGAAGTCTGTTCAGGTTGTGTTACATCCAATCGCAAGAAAATATTAATTTTAGCATTTACTCTCCCTATCAAATACACTGCACACAAAACTAGACAGAGCACTAGCAAATATGTTTAAAATGTAAACCGAAACCGAAACGAAACATTTTATCTTAAGAAAATAAATAGTTGGGATTCAAATCGTATCACACTTATCAAATATTACAGCATTCTAGGCAAATCGCTGCCACTGGCTTGGACAAACAGTTGATCTAACAGAAGTCAGTAGTCAGGGTGAACACTAATTGAACAGAATAGTAAATGAACAAAAAACACCACGAGCAAAATATTGATTTTTTCATAGCTAGAAAAATGTTTTAAGTTAATAACTGATTATACAATGCTTCATCAGACCACTAGAAAAGTAATCGATTGGTGTTTTTATGTAAGAAGAACCAAGGCATATAATAAGCTTAGACTACTTTCAGTAGCTACGCTTTGTGTTAGTTCGGTAAATGAGAATACTCTTAGTTCTAAATTCAGCATCACAATTTTGTTCTCGTTCTTCTACAAGGAACGATTTTTCCATATCTTCCGTTGGACAGAGGGCAGCTCCTTAATCGCGAGAAGTCGTGATAGTTCCTACCATGTCAGCACATATGCGCTTTCAAACAGCGAGAACGGATGTAGTGTACACTAATAAAAACTGAAAGCAAATTCCCAATTCTCATATAATTAATGCAATTATTCATTCGTTCGCTGTTTAAATGTTGATAAGCTACTCAAATCAAGAGACAAATGCCATGCAACTCCAGAAATGCCAAGTCTCTGGAATATCAAATTTCAACACACGAACGGTGATCGAATACATTTTATTATCAACTTTATTAGTAATTTTGCAATTTAATTTAGACTATTAAAGCTAACTTGTTTGATCCAAGCAGTTTGTCAATGTGTTGATATTATTGCACTGTGCATAACAGACGAAAATCAGAATAAGAATTTTAAACACAATTTACAAACGTTATGTAAATTTGCTTTGTATATTTTTGTAAAATATTTATTGAATTATACGTTAATGATAAATTGTAAAATCATATAAATGTAATTAATAAATTAATACAGAACAAAATCCAATTAATATTAACTGAAATTCACGTAGATGTTTATTATTATAAGCATAAATCAGTTACAATTATGAAAATAAACAAATGATGGCGAACAAACGAAGCAAGATAACATTTCGTAATATAAACCTAATGTTGAGTTGAGATTAACCTAATGCGAATAAATAGTATGTGAAATTTCAATCCTTATCAAACACGTACTTTATCACTAAATCCGAAAGACTGCTATTTTGAGCATGAGTCTGACCATGATGACAGCATTCGTAGTTAATACTCCGTGATTTGCCAGAGCAAGCGAAATTGCACAAAACATCAACGAATGGAGCCTGGGAGTAGCTATCCATTTTCAATGTGTACGTTTCGAGAGCTCTATACTTTGAAATGCCAATAACGGCGTCGGTCACGTCCTCACAGTCAATGGGGAAAGCAAAGGAATGTTAGTGTTAAATGTGGCTACGGAGACCGTGTATACCTCTGCACCTCCAAACTTGACAGCTTTTGTTAGTAGGATGGGGTAAAGAATTACACAAATCTGGATTCGTCTTGATAAGTGATACGATCTATGCAACTCTCAGAAGTGTTATTATGTGTTTATTGCTCGAGGCAGCCGGCTGTCGAGAATTTATAATAGATTTATCGTTTGTTGAATTAATTTGGAAATGCTTGGAATGTAAATAAAGCAACTTATCATAAAAAAAAATTAAAGGGTTGTGTACAGGACACGACCACGGTGACATTAAAAATATAGCTTTTTTCAAGAGCGTGCAAATGAATTTTATCTATCACACATATCGACACACGTTCTTGTTCACTCGCCTGTTTTCATATGTTACAATTTGCTATATACCCTCCCCATTAAAACATAATTTATTGAAGGTCTTTTAACGGTAATCTATTAATTAATCAAGTATCTCACTAGGTGATTGGCATTATTTGGCTGATCTATCTAGTAAAAATAGGCTGGTCTGTCCAGAAAATATATTCAAAAGAAAAGTTCCATATTGAGAGCTGTGATGAGGAAACCCACGCCCGCCAACGGAAATATACAGATTCTCCATAAAATATGAAATTTCATTTTCCATTTAAATTTTCAATAATGTACTAATGAACTTAAGTAAACAATCTTAAGTTTAAGTATTTCTTGATCGATTAGTGGTGGAAAAATGAAATTATTTGATAAATTACATTGTTATGCAACGTTCGCACTACCAGTTAAAACGGGTTTTTATGCCATCTTGGTGACATTTTTCTTGTTGCTAATTATTAAAACGTGTTATAACTCTGTAGTGTAAACATTGTATTATTAAACCAATTCTGCAGCATTTTATGTTATATAGGTGTTTTATGTGGTAATAGGACTGACATAATTATATCTTCAGTACAGCGGTTTGTTTCATAATTTAAAACAGATTTATTTTAAAATTTAAACCCAACCGTATTTGTTGTATACTTTAAAACGCAATTAGAACTGTGTTTTAAATACATAGGGTAGGACAGATATTCTGACTGGTTAAACTGGGAAAACAATTTTAAGTCCAGTAACGCTTAAGACATGGCTTGAATTTGAATCGAAAAAGAACACCCGCTTCAACTGCTGCTGGGACGGTAAGTTCTGTTTTAAAATTTTCCGTTGTGTGCAGTACGAAACAAAAGTGTTTGAAATTAGAAAACAAAAAGTTCTGCTGGGAATGTGATTGTTTCCGATGCAATTACACTCAGATTTTTCACGCAGGGGATAGAGCCCGTGTAAATGAAAACCGCGTAAATTTAAAAAAAAACGCGTTAATGAAAACCGCGTAAATTTCAAAATCCGCGTAAAAAACCTGAGTGTACTCTCCTATATAAAATACTACGCTGCTGAACAGTGCAATAACTACAGAAGCACGTTGTCAGATGCCTTACTGATAAAAAACATATAACCGAAATATGAAACATGAAAACCAATAGGCTCTTTACCCTACGCAGCTACAAAGCGCCGTAAACATGGATTAACAAGTTACAACGCACACGCATGCATAAAAATATATTTTTTTCAAACGCAACACTCTTAAGCAGCACACACCGTATTGAATTAAATCCAAACCACCCCGCCCACCCACTTTGCAAATCATTCTGTGACACCATGCTGGTACCCGACAAATCCGCACACGGCCACCGCTGCCGAAAATGCATAGCGTCTACCGCTTATTGTAGTGCCCAGACGCTGCAGCCATGATCTTACCCGTTCGACATAAGAACCAGTGTTGCCACATTTTATTCTGTACCTGGAGTGAACAAATCTTTTCCATCTGTACTATTTTTGAGAAAATCTGTACCAAAATCTGCACCTTAATGCACAGTTAATACGTTCGTTTAACTAGTTGCCTAAAGTATATTCTTTTCTTGTATTTCTTCGTTTATGCCAACTAATCTGAGGTACTGAGCTCTTTTGTAAAATCTGTACACACTTTCTCCACATTACTTAACTCTCAGCCAAACAAAAATTTCAAAGTATCTTTTTACAATTTTAGTTCCGGAAATCTGTACCATTCTGTACTTTTTCACAAAATTCTGTAATCTGTACCGTCCAGAATCTGTACCAATAAAAATCGAAAAATCTGCACTTTTGTAGATAAATCTGTACTTGTGGTAACACTGATAAGAACAAAAACTGATTCAAACGGGTACGCGTCACCTCTATTTATAAACTAACCGTATATGGTTTAGTCACTTAGGTGCGAGTGTGTGCAAATGCCAACGTTACCGAAAATCGATAGCGCTTATTGCATCGCCCGGAGACGACGTTGCTCGTGTGGGATAAGAGCAACGACTGATTTAAACGGACATGCGTTGCTTCTATTTATGACTTTTCGTGTTTCATTGAGCAACTAAGCTGCCCTCTTTTGACGGCTGTGTCTGAGAAATCTGCCTCACGAATGGTATTTTTCCCGTTTTTCGTGAACTTTTTAATTTTACCAATTTCCAAAAGTCTACTTTTATTAGGGAGATATTAAATTATTACCAATATTTAAGTTAGGTGTTTCTGAATCGGTTGGTGTATGAATGATTAAAATCCATCTAGTAATATCGGAGTTATAAGCGTGCAAACCTTACATAGTTTCGTTACATGGGAGATAGTTTAGATTTTAGAATGACCCCTAGCCCCAGATAGTGGAGTAAGACATTTTTAATGTCAAAACAAGATTCGGACAGCCTAAGGTTCTTAGAAAACTTCAGAAACCGATTCCAGCTTTGAAGGAAAGTGACAACATACAGGTCGGACTCGATTATCCGGGGATTCGATTATCCGTGATTCGATTAACCGGGGAAAATGATTCGATTATCCGGGTGTTTTGAAAAAAATCAAATTTCAACTATAATGTCTAATTATAGTGCTAATTCCATCATTGCCGTCAATAGAACGTTTTTTTCGGGAAATTGGGGGGTCTAGGGTTAACCTCCTTTCAAATTTTAACCTACCTCAAAAATAGCTTTTATATGGGTTATTCCGCGCAAAGTGACTTAAAGAAACAAAACTTGGAATCGACCATCATGGATTGGAACCAGTTTTGAAGAAATTGTTCCTTTAGAGATAATATATAATAACCTAAATTGTTGTGTCGTTTAAACAGCCCCTCAGTCCATGGGAACACTCTTAACTGTTATGTGTCCGACGCGGTACCCGCATACCTTTTTAGGTTACAAATAATGAAATTCCGATGTTTTATCCTTAGCTGGAAATTGAAACTTTGTGACATCTTAGAACTTCACTAAGTCAAGCTTTTGGGATAATAATGTTTTTGATATAGTAAGAAGGGAGTGAGGAGGGTCTCCTGAATATTTTACTATGTCACAGGCCGACGTGGATACCCGGGTACCCCCAAAACTGAAATGCCAATAACTAAGGTAATTTCCAACCGATTTTGATGCTTTTGGGTGTTTTGGATTCAAGAACTCATCCACTTTTAAACTTGGTAAAAATAAATCGGGTTATTCCAACCGGTTCCCGGGAATCCGGATTTCCGGAAGCATGTTCCAGTGCTTGGATACTATTTGTGAATTTCAATGGAATACTAGCAATATGGGTATCAAAATTCTTGGCATAGCATCAATAGGCTGTACCTCGTGGTATTGGAACCATTTGGTGATTTTACCCCGAAACAGACATTCCGGAGCAGGCTCCCGTAGGGCCGTGAATGGCAAAATAAATAACAGGCTTCCGAAACAATTTGAAGAGTTTTGATACTCATTTTGCTAGGGCATTATTTAAATTTACAAATCATACCCTAGTACTGGAACATTACTCCGGAAAATCCGGATCCATTCATTGGGTTCAATGTTACAGAATCCAAAAGTGGACGAGTTCCTGAATCTAAAACATCAAGTGTCAAAATCGGTTAAAGGAAGCCATAGTTATGAGCATTTTAATTTTTGGGTACCCTGGTACCCTCGTTGGCCTGTTATAGGTGTTTTTTTGTTGGACACATAACAGTTAATTTCAACAAATTGTTTAAAAAAATGTTTTTCTTCGGATTATATCTCTGGTACTGTTTGCACTAGAATCAATCAGCGAGATATTTTTATTTTAAGATTTGTTTAGGGATTTCAAAAAAATGAAAAGTTTTTAATGCCAATATTGCCAAATATGCAGCTTTTTAATTTTACACTAAAAGTACATTTTTCTCGTTATTCATCGGTTACTGTAGGCCACATAAAACGTCATTATACCTACATTGCTCGGTCGGTTTCTGGCTATCTCCTGGGATTATGATGACATGCTTCTCAGGATTCTGTTTGGGATACTTTTCAAGATTCTGATCGAAGTTTTCCTAGCATCCAAATGGAATCTATTTCAGAACTTCGTTTCAATATTTATCCGTATTTCTACGGTTTTACATTTCTTATAAAAGAAATGTATAGAATTCGCTCAAACTTTCAAGATTTTTTCCGAGGCCCGGAGGGCCGAGTCTTATATACCAATCGACTCAGCTCGACGATTTGGGACAATGTCTGTGTGTGTGTGTCTGTGTGTGTGTGTATGTAACGGACAAATTCTCATTCGTGTTTCTCAGCAATGGCTGAACCGATCTTATCCAAACCAATTTTAAATGAAAGAACTAAAAAACAGTATGAACGCTATTAATTTGTTTTTGATTCTGATGTTTAGTTTCCAAGATATGAATGTTTAAATGCGTAAAAAGGGCGTTTTTTGCAGTTTTTTGAAATTATCTGCCAAAATTGACAATATAGATTACCAAATCATATGTTTTTAGACAGCTTTAACGAATACCTTTCGAACAAGCTATAGATTGTAGAAATCGGACTATTACCAAAAGAGATATTTAACATTAAATGCGGACGAAAGATTTTTATCATTTCCCATTGCCAGAAATATGACCAAAAACATGTAATCTATTATTAACGCCAAAACGGCTTATTTTAGGTCAATAGTATCTTCGGAGAATTTAATGGAGGTAATATGCCCTTTCTTTTGGAATTGTGCTTTTGCTGATTAATCCCCCTATGAGTGAGATATTTTTACAAATTTTCTTGGAAGTGATTATATCGAAATGATGTCTTCAGCAAATTTGTAGCTCTTACTTTTGCGAATAACTTTACTGAAGACTTTAAATATCTATTTTGAATACTTTAAAAGTTATGGCTTGTTTGTTGATTACTCTTTGTCGCCTATTTATTGTTCAATATAGTAATAATCCATTGAAATAAGCTAAACATTATTTCGATAAAACGACTTTTGTATTTCATTTTATTATCTACAACCGCTAGAAATAATCACCGAACACTTCCAAGTTGTCTGGAAGGAACTTGATACCTTATCAGTACAAAAATGTTCATTTGTGCGAACCTTCTGACTGCAATTTTTCTAACTTATAACCATCGGATCGATCTGAAACATATCGAAAAATGAAAAGCGAATTTAATAACTCCAAGCAACGGCGTAGCCAAAAGAAGGTTTCGGGGTTTAAGACAATACAACCCCCCCCCCCCCCCCCCCCCAACATACCCAAAAAAAAATATTGGATTGAAGTTGAAAATTTATGGATGCTGACTGATTTAATTCAATATTACAATAACAATTATCTGATCCGTGGATTGATAACCTGTTGTTGTTAACATCATTAGGACTTTTGATAAATTGTCGGAATGGGGTCCTGATATGTAACTGATCTATTGGTCTTGATTTCACAGTTGTCTAATTGCATCAATATCAAATTCCTGCCTGAAAACATTCCAATAGAAAATTCCAGAGTGCTGTAATCAATCATAATCCTCAGATTCATTTTCAAATTGATCTCTTTTTTGTAGAAATGTATTGTAATAAGGGTCTTTATTTAATAGGAAGCGAAGTTAAAATTGATTTAATGTCTATGAAACATAAAAACTGCTCACCAAAAAATGCATAACTTTCAACATTTTCCAAAAATGTTTTTGGCTTTCTCATTCACTCTAAAATTCGTCAATCTAATCCCGACCCGGAGGACCGAGTGTCATATGCCAATCGACTGAGTTCGTCGAGATCGGAAAATGTCTGTGTGTGTATGTATGTGTGTGTATGTGTGTATGTGGAAAAAAATGTGACCTCTGTTTCTCAGAGATGGCTGGACCAATTTACACAAAGTTAGTCTCAAATGAAAGGTACAACCTTCCCATCGGCTGCTATTGAATTTTTTATTGATTGGACTTCCGGTTCCGGAGTTACGAGTTGAAGAGTGCAATCACACAGCAAATTCTCATATAAACTGAAATGAAAAATTTTCAAAAACAAATTTGTATTTTTGATGCCAAATGACTTTAAAATGCATGAAACATTGAGATGTTTGACAAAAATTGACTTCTTTGGACTTTGGTACATTTTTGCCTTTCTCATATAGAAAGGTTATGCAATCACTCTAAAAATCGTCAATCATACCGGCCCGGAGGGAATATGCAGTGAGGGGTTGCTACTTTAAAATTAAAACTAATTTAAAATTTCTTAACAAGTTGGACCTCCCGGATCTTTCTCCATGATCCGCCGCTGGTTTCAAGCGATGTTTCAGTATCACATAGTATCTCAAGATCGTGGCTGTCGATCCATTGTATGTATGTGCAAATCGTACTGAACATGTAATATTCCTTTCCACCATTGTATTGAACATAACCAGCCATGGAATCGTAGTCTGGACAAATGAGAAAGCACAATTGCACCACTAGATGGATTAAAACAGGTTTTTATTTTGGGAATGCGTCGAGTTGAGACGAAAACGTAATATGATTAATAACGAGGATAACACTTTCCGAATGTAGAGAGAAATTTATGAAAAATGACGATTTCCATTCGACTCTAGCAGGTTCTGATCGATTTTGATGAGCATTTGATTTTTGTTGTACGATCAATTGTATGTATAGGCCAAATGTTTAAAAACAGTAATTTAAGGTCAAGATAACATCATTTTGAAACCGCCAATTTCGGAGGTTTAGTATCTTCGATGACTTTTACAAACGTTAAACAGCGCATCATTTGATAAAATAATTTTGACGGTATATCGTCCAAGAAGTATTTATGGTGAATTTTCTCAGGTTAATATTCATGACTACAATAAAGTCTCAACAAATTCGCTAAAGACACGAACTCTGTTACTATTTTCTGAAAAAATATTTCTGCATAATTTTAAAACTTCAAAAATTATGGTTTCGGAATTATGCCGTTTGGACAGTATGATCGATTTTCACCAAACCCCCACCAAACCGAATTTCTGGCTACGCCGCTGACTTCAAGTAAGTAGAAACAAAGTTGTTCTACACTCGTTCACAAGAAACTTCTTCGAATGCTGAATATCTATTATAATACATTGACACCCCAATTGTATCAGCCAAATATGAATTGCCAAATATGATTTTTTTATTGCATCGAACTACAACAATTTTTAGGTAGCTTTCAAGAGGTTATTTTATAGACTTCTTCCAAAATTTGGCGAACCTATTCCAATTCGTATACCAATTAATTGGTATACTTAAGGGTTTATGTGTTGCAGATAGAGAAAATTCTGAAATTTTCAGCTTTTTTCCTACACAATATTACGAAAGCTTATTAAACAATTTTGCCTAATAAGTTTGTGAAAATTATAAACTATTTGAAATTTTTTAATAGTTTAATTTTTTATTTAACCGCGATTTTTTAATAAATAGTGACCATCGCTTCACAACGTAGTCTATTTTTCATGGCTTGCGGTGAGTACGATCTCTCGAATTGCTGAACTGAAAATTATGGAATAGAAAATAATTTTTAGTGTTTAACTCGCCGCGCAGATAGCTCTGAATTAGACCCGCTGGTGCCCTAAGACGATTTCGCTAGATTTTCGGAGCACTGTGCACCCAGTGCATTAACGCAAGTGACGGAAGGCTATCGAAAAGTTTCGTGAAAATGAAAATTCCAGTAATGATGATGATTTCCCCAAACGGTTCGTTTTCGAAAGGTTTTTATTTGTTCTTTGGCATTAGGATTAGCGGTAATAATTTAAATCAAGGATACTACTGGGAAGTCACCTTTAGAAAAAGTCGATATCGAAGTAAAATTTGAAACTATGCACGCATGCACTTCAGAGTTAATGTGATATCAGGAGCTGCGATTTCATTTCAACGCTTTTTTGTGAAAAGGGCGATACTCACAAATGTAAACATAAGGCTTTTTTCATACATGCGAATGATAAATAAATAACCCCTTTAGGAAAATTCAGTTTTCCCACCACAATTTAGATATTTTATTAACAGAGTATTAACAATAATTCGTTGGAATGTCTATTTTATGGGCCATTTTTTCGCTTTCCCATTGATTTGGTTTGAGATTTCTAGCACTGATGTTGTCCTATGCTGATTTGAGCGATTCTCTGAGTCCTGCCACTATCCCATGTAGTATGTGTTATCAAAAACATCGCGAAACATCAAGTTCTAAATGTTCTCAAACGATATAATATCCGAAGAGAGTGATAAGAGTTATAAGAAATGTCTCATCACACTGTTAGGTGGATTAAAAGCGTTTTTTCTCTAAATTTTGATGCAGGGTTCTAGAGAAAAACTTCTTAAATGTCTAGTGGAATCTTTCTCAAGATAGAATTCCGCTGAAGATTATGCTTTATTCCAGATACTGACAGAATCATGGTCCTATTATCATTGGAATCCGGTGTAATGTCCTGATGAATATCCTGCTTTGAGTTCCAGTCGACTTTGACACAAACAATATTGCTCTTCTCCCATTATCCCCTTCAATAAGTGATTTCTGCTCAGAATTCCAATAGAATCTTTAACCCGTTCCACAGTGATTCCTCTTCATACAAAAGTCGGAAAAAATTAAAAAAGTGTATTAAATATTTTCAAACAATGGTTTCTTGGGTAATTTTGGGTCGCTGATTATGAATATGATGTCTAAATAGCCCTAATACCTGAAGATATCATGATAGGGAGGTAAATGGGGGGTGGCTGTATGGCGTCAAGATGGCGGTTCATGTGCTGAAGAGCGGAACGCGAAACGTTAAAAACAATTTCAAATAATTTAAAGAAAATTTCACGTGGTTACTTGGGTCCAGAAAGGATTGTACAAAATCTCTAAACAATTGGTCCAGTACATTTTGAGTTATGATGGATACTGCATTTTTTCAAAGTGCCTCTGGAGATTCACTATCACTCGCTCAATTTCTAGCACTTTGCTATGCAAACTAAAGAAATTATTCTTCAAATGTTGCCATATACAGTGGAAATTGGTTGACTATTACCACTCTCTGTATCGCAAAGAAATCTAAAAATTATTCCTTTTTTAACCAATTTACTTGAAAACTTAAAATTGTGAAATTTGCTTGAAATAAGGTGTTTGGATAAATCAATGTATTGACTATAGTAGTTTTGAATCGAAAGGGCACTAAACCGTCAATAAAATGCACAGAACTTTTTTTTATAATTTTAAATTTATGTTCATGCACATATTTGGAGCATGAATATTTATGTAAAATTAAGTCCCACCACACACACACACCACTTGTCGTGCTTTCTTCAACGATTTTTTTTTATAAATTTACACGTTGATTGAAAATTACATTAATGTATTTTTAAACCAATATTGCTGTAAACTAAATGACATGTAATATCACACGAACGAAACTGTTAAATCGTATGCTTTTTGATGCTCCCATTGAGTACATCGCATTCAACTTAATTTTCAATCAAATTTTTGATTCAAGCTGTGTATGTTTACATTCGTATTGATTTACATGTCGTTTGAATTTCATTATTTTCTGGTGTGTAGTGAAACACATAACTTTATTTAAATAAAATAGACTCGCATGAATATTCATTTTCTCTTTCGGTAGTACTCCCATTTCAATATGTTTGATTCATTAACCTTTTACGGTTCTAAAATGAAAAAAATTCTTCTGGTTTTTGAAATGGGAAAATGTACTTTTGCATATAAAATATTTAAAATAATCCATAAAGAATTGTAAAACGATCCATAAAAAAGTTGTCCATGTTCCATAAAACAAAACTGAAAATCCATAAAACAGTGTGAATGATCCATGAAAAAGGGTGATTTGATCCATAGATTATGTAAAATTGAACCATAAAATGGTCGCAAAAGAGCACTAAAATAGTAATAAAAGAGCAACTAAAATCAACCAATGCCCCATAAAAATATTGGAAATGTTCCATAAAATGATACATTTTGCGCCATAAATTAACTGACATTGATTCATAGAATATTAACAATGTACATTAAAACACGTCGATATGTTCCATAACATCGACAAAAATGTTCCACGGTATTTCAAAATGGAGCAATAAAATGGCAGAAAAAGTTCCATAAATTTGATGAAAATGTTTGCTAAATAATTTTTCTTGGTCCATAGAAGATGCAAAAATGAACATTAGAAATGATTCATATATCGAACGTTAAATTATGGTTCATGGATATGTACAACAAGATCCATAAGAAAAGAAAATGTAAAACGATCCATTAATATGTGCTTATGCACTAGAAAAATTAAATTTAATGAATTCATGCGAAATTTTATGGTAAACTGAAAAAATAAGTTGTGCTTAATAATACTCATAACAGTCACAGTGTTTTAACAAGTGAGCTTATTCTGGGAGCTAGTGTGATGCGGCTTGGCCGCATTTCCGAGGCCAAGGATCCGAAGCGGCGCAAAGCCGCTGAGGATCCGTTGGACGAGGCATTGATTAACCCGTAGCTGGAATTGCAAGCAAACCTGTGGTCCTCTCGTTTGCCCGGTTTACTTAAACATAGGTGCTATAGCTAGTTAAAAGCCGACTGAGCGGCAGCGAAGTCGGACAGTGCACTAGAAAGCGATGTGGCGTAGCCACATTAGTCAGTGTTCGTGTATAAAGTGTCCGTTTTCGCTTCAGACAGTTATTCAGATAGCATTTGCGACTCATGCCAGCCTGTATCAGTGGTCTAATAACTCTCAGCGCTCTAATATCATAAATACACTGACGTTTAAAGAGTTGCCATAATGATTTCAGGTTAGCTAAGGTCAGTTACCTGACTAGTGGGATACGGAAGCTTAAGTTTAACTATAATGTATGCATTGTTTGTTGTAGTTATATGCAGTGCATGTATGCATGGTTTGTTGTAGTTTGACATTACAACCAAATGTAATAAACTTTATTATTAGTTCGAATAGCAAAAATTTCGCATGAATTCATTAAATTTAATTTTTCTGGTGCATTAGCGCACATTAATGGAACGTTTTACATTTTCTTTTCTTATGGATCGTTTTGTAAATATCCATGAACCATAATTTAACGTTCGATATATGAATCATTTCTAATGTTCATTTTTACATCTTCTATGGACCAAGAAAAATTATTTAGCAAACATTTTCATCAAATTTATGGAACTTTTTTGCCATTTTATTGCTCCATTTTTTTAAACCGTGGAACATATTTGTGGATATTATGGAACATATCGACGTGTTTTATTGTACATTGTTAATATTCTATGGATCAATGTCAGTAAATTTATGGCGCAAAATGTATCATTTTATGGAACATTTCCAATATTTTTATGGGGCATTGGTTGATATTAATTGCTCTTTTATTACTATTTTAGTGCTCTTTTGCGACCATTTTATGGTTCAATTTTACATAATCTATGGATCAAATCACCCTTTTTTATGGATCATTCACACTGTTTTATGGATTTTCAGTTTTGTTTTATGGAACATGGACAACTTTTTTATGGATCGTTTCACAATTCTTTATGGATCATTTTTGTTGTTTTAGCGGCGCAAACTTAGGGCTGCCTTTTGAAATTATCCAAATTAGATTTGGAATGATGCCAAATTGTAGATCGATTTATTTTATTCGATTTTACAATAAAAAAGTTGAGAGAAAAAAACAATTTTGAACTAAAGTCACACAGATAAAAAAATGCTTTTAATCCACCTAACAGTGTGATGAGACATTTCTTACAACTCTTAGCACTCTCTTCGAATATTATTTCGATTGAGAACATTTAGAACTTGATGTTTCGCGATGATTTTGATTACACATACTCAGAGAAACGCTCAAATCAGCATAGGACAACATCAGTGCTAGAAATCTCAAAGGCTGAACCAAATCATTGGAAAAGCGGAAAAATGGCTCATAAAATAGACGGACAAACGAATTATTACTAATGCTCTGTTAATAACATATCTAAATTCTTCAATCAATGCATTGTGTAGGAAAAACTGAATTTTCCTAAAGTGCTGGGCCAAAAAAATCGAATTTTTTTTTAATCTATTTGAATTTCATACTCTCAATTGCGCTTACTCAAGTTTCCAACACGACTGTGAACTAAGAACTGAAATTGCAGCTCTTGATATCAGGCTACCTCTGAAGTGCATGCGTGAATAGTTCAAACTTTACTTCGATGTCGACTTTTTTTAAAAGTGACTTCCCAGTGATATCTTTGATTTGAATTAATGTTACTAATCCTAATGCCAAAGAACATATTATAAAAAAACTCTCATATCTCGTCACGGAAAATCATTATCATTACTAGAACATTTTTTCGCGAAATTCTTCGACAAACTTTTGTCAACCGCGCTAATGCACTGTTCACGCTGCTCTGAAAATCTAGTGAAATCGTCTTAGGGGTCTGATTCAGAGCCATTTGCGCGATTTAAATCTGGGTGAGTAAAATCTGTAAAGAATATTAAAAACTAACGCCTATTCTATAATATTCAGTTCAGCAATTGGAGAGATCGTGCTCACCGCAAGCCATGAAAAATAAACTGCGTTGTGGAGCGACGGTCATTACTCAGTTTATTAAAAAATAATACTCAATTCGCAACATATAAGCCCTTAAGCATACCAAATAATTTAGGATATCCTTTTAACATAAACTATCGCACGAATGAGAGTAATCGTCGACAGGTTTTTAGTGATGATCTTACTTGACTTCTCTTTTATCGGTTTTCACTTTAAAGAGGGACTAGTCTGTTTTTGCCGTTGAGACATGTTGGTAGACTTGAGCGATTCGTAGTAATTCTGCCTAAGCTCAACTGCTAGCAGCAGAAGACAAAAGATTAGACCGTAAGATTTGAAGCCTGTTTCTAATGACCTTGCCACTTCTAGTTTTCCGATCTGTATATTTCACATCCTTGCTCTCACTTGAGTACAATGGCTCTAAATTTTCATAACTTTCCCTACTCAGTAATCTCTAGCTAACTGAATATCGTTAAAAAGTAAAAAAGAAAATTTGACTACATAATAGTCGAAATAAAGAAGGGAAAAAGAATGGGAGTAGATTCGCCAAATTTTGGAAGAAGTCGATAAAATAACTCCTTGAAAACTACTAAAATATTAGTGTAGTTCGTTGCAATTGAAAAAATTATCCTCAAAAAAAATGTACCAATTAATGTGGGACACAGTGAATAATAAATACAGTAAAGACCCGTTTTTATCAGCCCCATGGTGTATTTTAGGCTGACGAAACGGGGACTAAATCGGGACATATTTCTTTCTCTCTTTAGAATAAACCGAAGCTGTTAGAATATTCTTCTTTAGTTCCTGAAGCCTCATAACTATTTCTGATTATTTAATATAAATTTCGCTTAGAGGGAAAATTTAAAGTAGATTGATCTTTTTATTTTTGCATCTTTGCATCTTTAAGATAAGAAAAATATGCTCAAGAAAGGATTTACTCGGATTCAGCCTTGTTTGTCTGCTAGAGCCCATAGAACATAGTTTGATATGAAGCTGACAAAATCGGATCAAAAAGCTGACAAAATCGGGGCTGATCGAATCGGGGGCTGACAAAATCGGGGGCAGACTGAATCGGGGGCTGATCAAATCGGGGGCTGATTAAATCGGGTCTTCACCGAATTATAATAGATAAGCAGTATTCGAAGAAGTTTCTTATGGACGAGTGTAGAACGACTTTGTTTCTACTTACTTGGAGTCAGCGGCCAGAAATTCGGTTTGGTGAAAACTTACTGTCAAAATGGCATTCCGAAACCGTCATCTTTGAAGTTTTAAAAATGTGCAGAATAAATTTATCAAAAACAATAGTAGCAGACTTCGTGTCTTTAGCGAATTTGTTGAGGCTGTCATTTGAAACAACCTTGTTGAAGGCATGAATACTTCGTGTGGGGAGTATATCGAGCTATAAAATGATATCTTTAAAAAATAACTTATTATTGTGAGCTTCACAAACTCAAGCTTTGGATAAAATTTAAATTTTATTGTTTATAAAAAGTAGAAGAGATTTATCATAAACAGTAAAATCATAATAGTTCATTTTAAGGGTAGATTCAAATAGCCTAAATATTTTGATACCCTGAACACATAGAGCCTTCATGTCTTCAACAAAGTGGTTTATAATAGCACTCTCGAAAACTTTGCTGAAGACATTAACTCTCGAACTAAGTTAGTTGGAACAGTGAATTCTCCATAACTACTTCTAGGAGAATTGACCGCCAAAATTATTTTATCAGATGATGTGCTGTACTATACCTCCGAAATTATCGGTTTCGAAATAATGTCCTCTTGACCTTAAATTATTGTTTTCGAACATATATTTTACCTAATCATATAATACATACAATACAAAAAATCAGATGCTCATAAAAATCGATCAGTACCCGTTAGAGCCAAATGGAAAACGCAATTTTTCAAAAATTTCCTTCTAATTTCGGAAAGTGATATTCTTGATTTTAATCATACTACGATTTCGTCTCAACTCTATGCATTCCCAAAATAAAAACATGATCAGTAAATGTTGAAAGTTATTTTTTTTCAGTGTATTTTTAAACCAATGAAAGTCATAATCATCTCAGAATCCAATTTCCCAACTGCCTATTGGCCGGATACATGCAAAAAGTATCAGTAACGAATTTGGTATATATTCATAACAAACTTGAATGTAAACTTTCAAATGAGCGAGTGGTCGTTACTGGTGGATAATATAAGCTAAAGTGGGTAAGACAAAGCGAGGTACTCACGCTCACATAGCAACACTCAGGAAATACGCCTTAATATACAACATTAGGTCAAGATCATTCCACCCGTGCTGCATTCAAGTTTGTTATGAATATATACCGTTACTGGTAGTTTTTGCATGAATCCGGCCAATAGGCAGTTGGGAAGTTGGATTCTGAGATGATTATGACTTTCATTGGTTTAGTTTTCGATAAAAATACACTGAAAAAAAATTCAGTTTGGACAAGAAAAAGTTTTTTTCAAATAACTTTTTTTCCTTGAAAGTGCCCAACTTGAAATTTTGACGGTAGGTAGGGAACTTAATTACCTATCTTGAAAAAAAAAAAAATTCATTCAATTCAAAAATGGGTTTTTTTTTGCAAATCGATTTTAAATTTTTAAAATCGATTTTTTTTAGTGTAGGAGTTAATGGAGAATTTTTTCAATATTTTTATTCAAAAATTTGACTAATTTTGGGAAAATCACTCATACAACATTTTTTTGTAGGATTTGTCATTTTTAGACTATAGCCATTTGAAAAAAATTGGTAAATAAAGTTTGACCCTTTTCAAAAGACAGTCTAGATCATTTTTGGAAAAACAAAGTATGCAAAGTGGCTTTTTGTGACAAAATCTACATGTACAGAAAGTTTCATTAAAATCTGAGAGGGTGCTGCCAACTCTGAATACGATTTGGCGCGAAATTCGTCATCGCACTACTAGGTGAATTCAATCGATTTCGCCTCTCATACATGTATCTAGATATTTTATGAAAACATTTTTCTTTGAGTTTCGGTTAAATTTTGGAGTTTACAAACTCTTATTTAATTTAGTTTAAACTGTTCTTGATCGAAAAGAAAAAAGAAAGTTTTCTTAACAACTTTTAGCATATTATTAAAATTCATACTCCTTTCAATAAAGAATACTATTTTATTATTGAATATAATTCCAAATACTATTTCAAATCAAAATGCTCATAACAAATAATTGCGAAAATGCATTAGTTTTCGATATATTTTAAATTTTGTTTAAACCAAAACTATTATTTTGTTTGATTACGACCTTTTCATAAGATGTGCGCGTTTCTCTTTCAAAAATAGTAGGTTTATGAAAATGCTCATTGAATTTCCTGTGGCTTTTCTTTTGACATCAAGGTGTTATTGTAAACCTTTTGAAAGATATCAGAAAACAACAAAAATATGATTCAACTATATAGTTTGATCATCTGATCCTATAGCTGAATCATATATTCATTGTTTTCTTGTAGCTTTCAACTTGTTCCCAATATCGCCTTGATGTCAACGGGAAAGTTGCAGGATATTTTATGAGCATTTTGCAAAACCTTCTGTTCTTGATGGAGAAATACAAATAACTTATGAAAAGGTCGTAAACAAATGGAATAATTGTTATTGCATTTATTGGAACAAAATTTAAAAAATTTCGAAAACTACAATATTTAAAAAAATCAGTGTATATTTTTTCGTGTAGAAGTTTCCATTCCCTGCAACTATTTCTCAGATAGTTTTG
The DNA here is from genome assembly GCF_030247195.1 of Topomyia yanbarensis. NCBI lineage: Eukaryota > Metazoa > Arthropoda > Insecta > Diptera > Culicidae > Topomyia > Topomyia yanbarensis. Next base: position 318,933,993 of record NC_080672.1, on the reverse strand, counting down.
CTGTATAAAATACGGTAACCGAGAAATTTTTATTTTCATGCTGCATGCAAAAAAATTTTCGCCCTTTTAAAAAATGCTCTTGTATCAAAATTGACAGAAAATCATGGAGCTTCATGATCCGAACACAACTGCAAAGTTTTGTTCGATTCGGAGATGGTCATATTTTATGGTCAGCAACTTTCCCATGGAATCCCTCAAGTACGTTAAATCGATGTATACCTGTACACTGTTAATACCAAAAAGATGTGGTTTGCGCAAAATTGCGCAAGATGTCATAGAGATTTTCGAAAAGCTGATAAAAAAATATTCAAAATGGGCCTAGTGTGACATGCGAGAAAGTGTGTGCTCCTATTTGAAAATCGAGATAAAGTTTGTTTCAGTTTCTCCATATATTTTACAAGGGAAGAAAAAATCGAACAATGAGCGCACTGAACTTTGAAATACTGTAGCGGGCCAACCACTCATCCAAACGTCCTGAAATTTTGGCAAATCATTTCTCATATACTGTACAATAATACAAAAATAACCTTGGATCAAAATTAAAAGGTGCATTTTTTGACTTTTTTCCGCCTCGGCATCACTGTGCGTTCGTGCCCTTCTGGTTGATGAACAACCATGTTTCTATATGACTATAACTTTTGGTTTACACAACGTCAAGTAAGGCTAATAACTGCGACTAAGATCTTTCATTTGAGCACTAAAAGTTATAAATATTAGCATTAGAACAGAAGTTATTACAATTAATCTGATTGGGTTCCGCTGAAGCAGTGCTGCCAGGGATAGTTTCTGTTAATGGCGAAATGAAATTTTGGAATATTTTCTTAGCCTGGGAATATTATTGAAAACTGCAGAAACTTTCTAATTTAGATTGCCCTCAATTACCTTTTTTATGCAATTGCACTAGATCGAAAGGTAAATATTGAGCAGCTGCAAAAGAAGCACCTATCTTTCTTAAACCAGGTTTTTCGTGTTTCTTGACGCCAACAGTTTTAATGAAAAATAGTTTTGGGACCCTATTGGCGGTAGAAAAAAGTTGGTCAAGAAACGGTTAACGAGATTCTGAAAAGAGACCCGGCCGTCACTGGAGGTGACGAAAGCTTGAGGGTAGCTCAAGCAAAGATGGATGATAGGCTATGTAAAGAGGGCGCAGGAGCACTTCTCGCTGAGGCGCCCGGGAACCTGGTAGTCCTTCGCTAGTGACAAGTATGAGTGGGACAGTTTGCGAAGACTACACGCGTAGTTATTACCTGACAATCCAGTATTGGTCAACTAAATGATGCTACGAGGACAAGGATCTCTTTGTGGGTGCGCGACACTCCACGTAAATTAAACTGGAGCCGAGAAACAGACGACCCCCAGTTTACTTACTAACTTTATTTTTTCTGGTATTCGAGTAATCGAATCAGTTACCACGGAAAATCTAAGCCCTGAGTAATCGAGTTTGACTTGTATTGCAAAAGACACACCTTATTAAAAAGTTTATCTTAGAATTCTTGTACAAATAGCTATAAACAACTGATACATATCGTTAACTCGTTACCAATATGAATAATAAATGAAAACCAACTGAAAATGCAAATCACACCCTGAAAGTCTGAAAAATCGACTAGGGCCAAAATAGGTACATTTACCATAATAGGAAAATTTGCCCTGGTCATTTTATTTCCAATTTCTCCACGAATGAAGCTTAAATTCATGAAATTACGCAAAAAAAAGTTTGATTCGATTATCCGGGTGATTCTATTATCCGGGGTGAGATTTTTTTCAAATCCCCGGATAATCGAGTCCGACCTGTACTTCTTACAAACGATGAAAAAGCTCGAAAACTTGCTCAGCAGTTTGAGAGCGTCCATAATTTAAATCTCAATGTTGTGCCTATTGACAACGAAGTCTTATAAAAATATGAAAACGTTACAAAACCAAGTATTGTCTATAGACGAGAAAACTCCAGGTTATGATAGAATTTTCAACATTCTTCTTAAAAACCTTCCCGAAATCACCATGGGATACTTGGTTAAAATATTCAACAAATGTTTTGAATCCATTCGTTTTCGAGCGCTCGATCGAGACACAAGTGTTTCATTGCCAGTCCGTGTAGCAGTGTGTAGCGACAAAGAGTAGTGCTAATCCGGGTTCAAGGTTATCTTGCGCACTCTCCGCCTCGTCGAAGTTTCAGTATTTTTCCTTTCTTTTGTGTTTCTGTTTCTGAATACCGCTAGACGGCCAGTGATCAGTGCAGCAGTGAAGAGTTTTTCTAGTAAGCCGTCTGGATACCGTTATACACACAGTTAAGTACATTATTTATACAAGTTATTTTATACGTTTCGCCTTCTTGGTTTTCATACTAACATGCACTGGGAAATGGGCTCGCGCAAAAATGACTTCCCCTGGCGTCGGTTCATCTCAAGGTGAGATGGACGTCGAAACAAAATCGGCTCCCCGGCTCAAAGTATATCCAAGCTCAGCCACCGTACAGAGGAGTATTTGTCCAAAAAAGCTGGCCAAAGGAAAATTTTTAAAAACCGTTATCAAGGGCATTATGCTACATAAAATCTTCGTGCATTGATGATTCAAATTGTTTCGTGTCAAATATCCTATGCTCTTAATAAACTGAGGTCAGGGTCATATTTTTGCGTAGATAGACCCATGTACTCAAAAAAATAAGTTTTATAGAATTTAGATACAATGAAAAAATACGCGATTTTCTAACTTTTCAAAATTGAAAAAGTTCATGTTCCCAATCCGTCTAAGTGAAAACTCTTACACCCCGAATAAGTTTAATCCAAATACTACTAGATCGACGAAAAAAATCTTGCGCATATTTGCTCCATTTTGAATGTAAGCTGTTTGAATAATAAGATATTTTTGATATTTTTCCTCGTTTCACTACATTATCCGTGCGAAATTCAAACTTTTGCAAGGAAATTTCATTTGGGAATAGTGGATAATTCTAGGCAAGATTCAGGTTTAGCTACCTGAGAAACAAAATGATGGTTTTATTACATCAGTATCAGAGCTCTCCAAAGTGCTTCGACACCAGCTGATTCATGTCGAATCACAGTTAAAGCAAAATATGTAGTTCAATTCTGCACGAAAAGAAATCAATTCATAACTGCCAATAGAGAATGGTTTCAGAATACTATTTCATTGTCCTGCTGGTAGGTTCCATCGCACGCTGAATGACCTATTGAAACTTTGGAGCGTATGTAGCAAAAGAAGAAAACTCAAAATCTTCAGGAAACCGTCCTTGTTCCTGAATATCAAATGCAGTACAGATCGGTCAACGTAGTGCAGGTAATTCAGGTGATTCCAAGATTATGAAAGTTGTTTCAGGGTATCCAGAAAAGCCGTTGAAATCAATTACACTTTGCAACTTGTAACAAAATTATGAAACATTCTTCCGAAGAAGATCTTTCCATATTTGGTGTGGCAAACTTGACTATAAGGCCAAACGAGATAACGCAAAAAGCTACCAAAAATGCCTTTCCTCGTTATTACATTCTAAAATCTGATAAAACTAGTTATTTTCAACCGAAATCCTCAATAATAAAAAATGCAATACACCCAATCTTTGGAAATACAACATGAAAAAAGTATCTTTTTTTACATAATAGATAAGACAAGTTTTTGGGCAGAAAGCTTTTTTTGCACTTGTATGTGAACACAAACTTACAAATTATTACAAAATCATTGATTTTATATGTAATATTAGTTGAATATTAATTTCCGCTGCAAACAAATGTATAAATAATTGCGGTTTTTCATTCAAATACTCCTATGTCACCGGGCCCTTCGTGATCTTCTTCTGGACCAAAGATAAAAAGTGTTTGAATTTGTTGCAGATTCCTCGAGTTCTGACGGATCGGTATTCGGCCGTGACAGAAATATCGAAAATTCGCCCTGATAAGCTTCGGGTGGTTGTTAACAGTTTAAACCAGGCAAATGATATTGCTGACTACGGGCCCTTTACGAAGAAGTACCGGGTATATATTCCAGTTAACAGGGTTGAAGTCAGTGCGGTCGTTTCCGATTCGAGTCTGAGTTGCGAGGACCTGCGGAAATATGGGACTGGCTGTTTCAAAGATCCCATGCTTAAGCCAGCGAAGATACTGGAGTGAAAACGTTTGCATTCAGCATCAGTCACAGCTGACGGGATAGAAGATATACGTCAACTCAGACTCTTATCGGGTGACCTTCGCCGGTTCTGCTCTACCCAACTATCTCCTCTTTGACAAGGTTCGTCTATCTGTTCGCCTTTTTGTGCCGCGGGTCAAACAATTGGGACACACAGCCTCCCATTGTAGCAATAACGCCCGTTGTGGAAAATGTAGTGGGAATCATGCGGATGATTCCTGTGGAAGGGATGTCTAAAAGTGTCTACTGTGGGGGAAACCCACATGATCTCCCTTCATGTCCCGCGTAAAACAGCCCGAGGAGAATCTTAAGCGTTCCCTTTAGGGACGCTCTAAGCGATCTTTTGCAGAAATGCTTAAGTAAGCTACGCCACCGCCTCTACGAATATCTATACGAACTTGCCTACTGACGAAGGCGACTGTGATGAACCCCAGGAGGGAACATCTTTTGCAGTGCCTAGAAGCAATAGAAAAAGAAGGAACATTTCCTGTCTCAAGCTTCGTTGTAAAGGCCAGAAGGTGTCTCTTCATAGCCCCTCTAAAATAACTACTTAAGGAAGTACTGTTGTAAAACCGAAGCATGAGTTCTTAGCACTTCCAGGAACATCAAAAATCCCAACTGTTCCCATATCTCAGTCAGAGAAAGAAACCAGCGCTGGCTTAATAAATTTCTCTAACATGGTGGACCGTATTTTTACAGCACTAAATATTTCTGACTCTCTTAAAAGCATCTTGATAAGCTTTCTCCCCGCAGTAAAAATATTTTTGATGCAGTTCACTGCGAAATGGTCCCTCCTTTCAGAGATTGTATCCTTCGATGGCTAATTCATCGAATCGAGGTCACGGATTTAATCACTGTTTTACAGTGGAATTGCAGAAGCATTATCTCGAAAACCGATTCCTTTAAAATGTTACTAAATAACTTGAAATGCGATGCAATTGCACTATGCGAGACATGGTTTTCTTCAGAAATAAACCTCAACTTCCACGATTTTAATATTATTCGAGAAGATTTTTGGGGATCAAAAAGTGCTATTCTTTCAATCGAATCGATTTCCCTTCGACGCCAGGCATTGAAGTTATCGCTTGCCAAACTAGTATTAAAAGCAAAGACCTTTGCATTGCTTCCACCTACATCCCCTCTAGAGCCTCAGTTAGCCATCGACGGCTTTGCGATATTGCGGAACTCTATCCCGAGGCTAATTTTAGGTGACTTCAACTCCCACGGTACGGCATGGCGTTGCCTTCATGACAATAATCGATCTACCTGACTCCATGAGCTTTGCGATAACTTCAATATGACCATTTTGAATACGGGTGAAATGACACGGATTCCTGCCCCACGAGCGCCTTAGACCTGTCCTTCTGCTCGACATCGCTGCGGTTAGATTGCATGTAGAAGGTAGTCTCTGATCCCCACGGCAGCGACCATCTGCCAATCGTACACACTCAATTCGGCTCGGTAATTTCCCAACAGCTGTGTAGTCAGTAAATTTAAAAACTGAAATTTCAGTAAAGTGAGATTTGTTTGCTGATTTTCGGTTGAAATATTTTCCGAGTCTCAGCTATCAAACGTCACGTTTACTGAGATCTCGGCTGTTGAGATTTCGGCAAAAGATGCGAAAAAGCTGAGATTCGGCAAAAAAATTAAGTGTGTAATTAATATTGCTAACTGTTAAGGGCCACCGAACCTCTTGTATATAGAATCTTATTTCTAGTCTTACGATAGCTGTAAATTTTTTCGTTTATAAAAAAAAAATTCAACATTGTAACCTCCTAGTTTTAAATATCCAAAATGTAAAAACAAGAGAATTTGATTTTGCCAAGAAGGTTTGTCCGGATTCCGCCCCGGCACAGAAGATCTACCGCGTCACGTCCCCTCACGATAACGCGAACGAAACACCGTTTACGATAGCGGTTCTCACTTGTTCTCTTGTCATGTAATAATAAAGCCCCAGGGCCAGACAGAATCAATTTTAAATTGTTAAAGAATCAGCCAGACTCTGCCAAGAGATGCTTGTTGAATTTATTTAATAAGTTTCTTGAGGGTAATATGGTCCTTCATGACTGGAGGCAAGTTAAGCCATCCAAAAACCAAAAACACAGCCTCCGACCACAACCCTCATCGACCGATTGCGATGCTGCCCTGTATCCGAAAGTTGTTCGAGAAAATGATCTTGTTTCGCCTCGACAATTGGGTTGAGGCAAATGGCTTACAGTAAGATACACAATTTGGCTTTCGCAAAGGCAAAGGGACGAACGATTGTCTTGCGTTGCTCTCAACCGAAATTCAAATGGCCTATACTAGCAAAGAGCAGATGGCATCAGTGTTCCTAGATATAAAGGGGGCTTTTGATTCAGTTTCTATCAACATTCTTTCAGAGAAGCTGCACCAGCATGGTCTTTCAGCGACTTTAAACAACTTTTTACTAAACTTGTTGTCGGAAAAGCACATGTAGAATACCTTGGACAATTTGTCTGCTTGGGCTATTAAGCTGGGTATCGAATTCTCCACGGAGAAAACTGAGCTAGTTGTATTATCTAGGAAGCGTGAACCAGCACAACTACAGCTTCTATTAATGGGTCACTATCGCTCAGGTCTTCTAGGGGTCTGGTTCGACTCGAAAGGTGCCATATTCGGTATTTGAAACAGAAAGGCCAACAAAGGATCAACTTCCTTCGAATAATAACCGGAACATGGTGGGGTGCCCACCCAGGAGACCTGATTAGGTTGTATCAAACAACGATACTGTCGGTAATGGAATATGGATGCTTCTGCTTTCGCTCCGCTTCGAACATACATTTCATCAAACTCGAAAGAATTCAGTATCGTTGCTTGCGTATCGCCTTAGGGCGCAGTCCTGTCGGGCGTTCTCCCGCTGAAAAATCGATTTTGGGAATTCTCATATCGATTACTCATTCGATATCTTGAACCCAGTAGTGATTGAAAATTTCGAAAGGCTTGTTGAGCTCAACCTGTTTCATGTCCCTGTACTTTGACTACATGGCGCAGAATATTAATCATTCTTCTTGCAATCCCAACTTCTGAACCTACTGTTTTCTTCGACACATCCATGAAATACAAGATCTGTGAAATTCTGGACCATATACACCCTCAAGCGGTTCCAAGCATTTTTTATAATAAATTCCGAGAAGTCGATTGCTCTAAGGGTCCACTGGCTTCGGCATTTTCAATCAAAAGTTCACCGCTTCCTACAAACTCAGTGACCCTGCTTCAGTTTACGCCGCAGAATTAGGTGCTATTCAGTATACCCTTGGGGTCATTGACACACTACCCGCAGACCATTACTTCATCGTTTCGGATAGCCTCAGTTCCATTGACGCTATTCGCTCGATGAAACATGGAAAGCACTCCTCGTATTTTAGGGGACATACGGGAGCTACTCAGTGATTTATCTGAGAAATCTTTCCAGATTACCTTGGTGTTGGTCCCTTCTCATTGCTCCATTCCGGGCAATGAGAAGGCGGACTCCTTAGCTAAGGTGGGTGCCCTAGAAGGTGACGTTTATGAAAGACCAATTTGCTTCAGCAAATTTTTCAGTATCACTCATCAGAGAACTCTCGAAAGTTGGCAAAACTCGTGGAGCAATTGGGAGCTACGAAGGTGGCAAAACTCGTGGAGCAATTGGGAGCTACGAAGGTGGCTACATTCGATAGTCCCCAAGGTATCGACCAAACCTTGGTTCAAGGGGATGGATGTGGGTCGTAACTTCATTCGTGTGATGTCCCGACTCATGGCAAACCATTACACGCTGGATGCATATCTCCGGCGTATTGGGCTTGTGGATAGCGGTATCTACGCTTGTGGCGACGGCTATCACGACATCGAGCACATTGCCTGGGCGTGCACCGTGTACAGTACCGCCAGGTCTCGGGTGATGGATGCCCAGCGGGCCCGAGGAATACCAAACAACGTCCCAGTTCGAGATGTGCTGGCAAGCCGCGATCTCCTCTATATGTCCCTCGTATAAACCTTCGTAAAAACCATCAATATACAAATTTACTGCCCCTTCTGATTTCTTATTCTAAGAAACGCTCTCTTCCACCTGTACCATACACCCACGAAGGGTTGATGCGACTCCAAGGCGACACAAAACATCTCTGTCGAATGAGCCAACAAACACGGGACCTATAGTACGAACATCACATGCGCAACTCGAAGTGTTGCTGATCCACATCTGAGCCGTACTACGAAATCGAAACCTCTGCCGTCTTGGGAAGGACCACCCAACGTCCCAGTACATGATTCTTCCTGATGAAGGCCACCCGAGTCTGTAATCTATGCCGTTGATCTCCCGATGCCTGAAACTGAAAGTTTATAATTTTCTCCCCCCTGTCATCTTTGTCCACCCTTTCTTCCCTTACTATTATACCTAGCAGTATATTGTATTCGGTTGGAACAGGTACGAAAGCTTTGTACGATTAGCTCTGGGAAAACTGCTTTGGAACGACCCTATCCATCTTCCGCGGTATAACAATACATACATAGATGTTGCTAGATTTGCCAACGTTGGAGTCTCGCCGCACGTTCTCGCAAAGAAGTTTATTTTTGATATGTTATTGTTATTTGTTATTTATCAGTGTGCAATCGGGCAACCTATTTCTGCAACCTAAAGGGCGAACCGGAAATTATTGCGACACCGAAAATGTCATGCCAATTTTCTTATAATGTTTAAAATCAAACCAAAATTTTAGGGTAGTTTTATACATATATTTACTTCAAAAATCAAAAGAAAAGTTAATCGATGGAGCCTTGAGTGTAAAATTGAACGCATTTTCGCTTGATGCCCTCCATCAAAGTCTTTACAGTGTCATCCGGTACCAGTTTCTCAGTTTTTTTTTCCATTTTCTTAACATGTCCTTCTCGTCTTTGGCTGTCTTCTTGCTCTTCCGAAGTTCCCGCTTCATCATTGCCCAGTACTGCTCCACCGGGCGCAGCTCCGGACAGTTTGGCGGATTCATGTCCATTGGAACAAAATGGACAGAATTGGCCTCATACCACTCCAGGACACTTTTAGAATAGTGGCATGATGCCAAATCTGGCCAAAATAACGGAGCTTCGTCGTGCTGCTGCAAGAACGGCAAAAGGCGCTTCTCGAGGCACTTACTGTGCCCTTTGTCACGAAAGGCTCACTTCTCAGTCCGCAAGAGCAGATGGCCTGCCAAATGAGATATTTGGAGGCGAACTTCGACATTTTCTTCTTTTTAAATTTGTCGTCCACATAGAACTTGCTCTTGCCGGTGAAAAACTCCAACCCCGGAATTTGCTTAAAATCGGCTTTTATATACGTTTCGTCGTCCATCCCACAGCAGCCATATTTTGTCAGCATCTTCTCGTAGAGCTTCCGTGCCCGAGTTTTGCCGTCAATTGTTGCCGCTCATCGCGGTTTGGGAAGTTCTGTACCTTGTATGTATGTAGTCCAGCTCTCTTCTTTGCATTCTGGACGTAGCTCTGCGACATGCCGATCTTTTTAGCCAAATCACGGCTTGAGACGTTGGGATTTGCTTTAATCATCCGCTTCACCTTTCCCTCCGTCTTTTTGTTCTCCGGTCCCGATTTTCTTCCAGCTCCTTTGCCGTGGTCCAACGTCAACCGCTCCTGGAACCGCTTCAACACTTTAGAGACGGTTGAATGGTGAATGTTCAACATTTTTCCCAACTGCCGGTGCGACAGGTCAGTAAATTCCAGGTGTTTGGAAAGAATTTGTTCTCTCGACTCGCGTTGGTTCACCTCCGTTTTCGTTGAATCGAAAAACACGACTTCGAGTTTGACAGCATGTAAACAATACACATCAATGAGAAAGTGTGCAAAATTTGGTTGATTTTTACCCAATGGTAAAAAAGTTATGCCCTGTTGAATGTGTCGCAATAATTTCGTGTTATGTACGCCTACCGTCTCACCGTTGCACTTGACAGTGTGTGCAGTGCTTCATGGTCACACCTACGACCGCGCACCCGGCTTCCCATGAGCGTTTTGGCGGTTCAAAGGCTGTCCTTCCATGTTGCTCAGGCATACATTACTCATATACACATCCATGCATACAGGTGTCATCTAGTCTGTCATCCTATGGAAAATCATCCTACCATCGCCTTTGGGTCAGCGTCATATTGGCAAATTTCGCATTGAATCCGCTTCTGTCTCTTCCTAATCTCTTTTTTGTCTCCTAGGTCCGAAGCGGATCAATCAGTCGATTAATTGAAACGGTAAATATACTAGCAGTATTAGTACTTACTCGCGAATACTTTTCCTACAACTGTGCTGTTTCATCTCTATCTTATAACATAATTCGGTTATCCCTGTTCTAGTCAATATACGTATTCATTACATTATGGACCAGGCAAACCCTTAATTTTTCTATTATTATTATCCTGAGTAGTTATACCGGTGAAGGTATCCATAAACTTGCTCGAACCGAATGTCCGCGTGGTTCGACTCGAATAGACAACACCGATCCGAAAGGGTTGCTTATCATTTCTGAGAGCCGGTGTGCTTGGTCGAGTTTATAAGTCAGTTTATAAGAACAAGTCCTGAATAATTAACTATCTCTTAGGTGCCAGTCCTGCACTCCTTTCCTGAACTAGCCTCATACCCACGATCAAGAGTCGACAACTAGTAGGATCCACATGTCCCCCACCCAAGCGAATTGATCAACTTGCAAGTAGGAGCACATATCTACCATCCAGCCAAGAAGACTTCCGAATCAATGAGAATGGACCATGCCAGTCGAAGGCCACAGGCCCAGAACCATCCCGTACAGTTCCTGAAATTAAGAATTTTGTTAGTTCTACTTACAGATTTCATTTCAATTGTGGTTTCATTCTCTCACGTTAAACTCGTTTGCCGCTGCTCATCTCTTCCGTCTCATAGAAAGGATCTCTATCAGATCCTCAATTTCCGTCGGAATTCGTATGTCAGACGCTCAAGGAGTTCTACTGGCTCGAATATCAACTATCTGAAGCAAAAAAAGACATTATTTACTACATTAAATAAGTCCCTATGCTTATAACCAACTAAGGCTGTCTGTCGATTCTAACGCAGAAACGCTAATGATGTGACAAGAATATGTCAGACAACCTCAATTGATCCCCTTCGACACCAGTTTGGCCTTACCAAGCCGTAACGCGGGTGGCGGCGTGAAAGCTGCCGAATAGGAGTTGAGAACAGCTTAAAGCAACATCTGATGCTGCTCCAAATGTATATGATATCCAAGACTGACTTGGATAGTTCCATCCAGCCTAGTTTGCATACCTTACATAACTAGACTCACTGTTCTCCATTCACCCACAAGTTTAATTTTCGATATGTTATCGAACCATATTGACTGTTCCGATATTCTTTCGAAGATTTTTTTTTTGTTTTTTCTCGTGGTATAAGCAATAGCCCGTGTTTGTGGATTCCCAAACACCGTACAACTAATGGCAAGAATAACCAGAATAATTCAACGACATTGCATTAATTCATGACCTCCATACGACCAAATCTAGTTAGAATAGAGCGATTATTTTTTAAATTCACATTAAGAACATTAAGAGTGATCTGCCGAAGCAAAAATAAATATAAATAAATATTGAAAGCTTAAAAGTAAACTACTTTTAAAAAAATCTACTCTTTCGACTTGACATTCCTGCCACTTAACCCATTCATGGCCATGTTGTTTGTGGACAACAACGTTGTTATACAGCTATAACTTTAGATTGAGACAAGATTTACTCACAAAAACAAGTAAGACTAAGAAATTTGATTATTGCCTTTTATTTACAAGGATCAGCTCCATAACTGAAGTTATTGCAGTTAGTCTGATTGGATTCCGATGGAGCAGTGCTGCCAGAGACAGTTTACGTTTACGACGGAAAATGATTTTTTTCATATATCTTCGCTATCGTGCAATATTTTTGAGAACTGATGAAACTTATCAATTTGGACGGTCTTTGGCCACGTTTTCCAGGCAATTGGACTATTGTAAATATTCTAGGAGAATTGTATTGAGCATTGGAAGGTAAAAATTGAGCAGCTTCAAGCACTGCAAGGGAAGCGCATATCTTTATGAAAAAATTTAAAGGGTTGTGTACAGGACACGACCACGGTGACATTTAAAATGTAGCTTTTTTCAAGAGCGTGCAAATGAATTTTATCTATCACACATATCGACTCATGTTCTTGTTCACTCGCCTGTTTTCATATGTTACAATTTGCTATATACCCTCCCCATCAAAACATAATTTATTGGAGGTCTTTTAACGGTAACCTATTAATTAATCAAGTATCTCACTAGGTGATTGGCATTATTTGGCTGATCCATCTAGTAAAAATAGGCTGGTCTGTCCAAAAATATATTCAAAAGAAAGGTTCCATATTGAGAGCTGTGATGAGGAAGCCCCACGCCCGCCAACGGAAATATACAGATTCTCCATGAAATATGAAATTTCATTTTCCATTTAAATTTTCAATAAGGTACTAATGAACTTAAGTAAACAATCTTAAGTTTAAGTATTTCTTGATCGATTAGTGGTGGAAAAAATGAAATTATTTGATAAATTACATTGTTATGCAACGTTCGCACTACCAGTTAAAACGGGTTTTTATGCTATCTTGGTGACATTTTTCTTGTTGCTAATTATTAAAACGTGTTATAACTCTGTAGTGTAAACTAGAGGTGTGCGCCGATGCATTTTTAATCGGCGGCGGCGTAAGCGACATATTTGGCCGGCGGCGGCGGCGTTGGCGGCGTCACGCCGTTGGACCCTATCGGCGGCGGCGCGCCGGCGTGTGTCGGCGTGACGAATATTGACGCCTATGTAACTAAAAACAATTCTTGGCAGTAAAATTCCTTTCCCAAATTGGTAACAGACTTCGCAGCACATACAAACAGACGTTACCAGCTTGAAGAAAATTCTAAAAAAAAATCATCACTCACGATGTACTAGCGACATCTGTTGAACACATTGCACAAAATGGAATTCTCGCAATCATATCAAGTAATTTTTTTTCAACTGAAGCTCCAATAGTGCCCACCTAGGGCAGATCACTTTCAGAATGTATTACAAATTTGCTTCAAATTAGAAAAAATGCATTTAATTTCCATTTTTGCAGCAATTTTGCACTCCTTCGCAGAGAAGATTGTTTAACAATCGTCCTACGCTGATCCACTTTGTTAGATGTTTTGTTGAATGTAGGGCTGGTTTTTTGTAGGGTTTTGACGTCTTACACGCAACGCAAAATGCATTATGAATTTCTATTTTTGTGGAAAGAAATGCATTTAATTTCGCTGATGCGTCACAAGTGCCCACCCTGCTTGCCAAATGCAAGATAATAAATGAATGGCGGTACTGTTTTTACAGTTGCAAAATTTAAAGAACGAAATAGAAAAATTGTCGATGTCGCATACTACGACTTCGCATGAAATAATGATTGCAATGGACAAATTTAAAGAATGCAGAGTAACGACTGTATTTCAATGACACATAATAATTATTTTTTGTTCTATGTTTGGGAAATTAAAACGGTAAAATAGTTTTTGTTTTGTTTGAGGAAATTAATTCTAGTTGTCGTTTCATTGTTTTTTTTTTTCATTTTAGTCTTCTTTACCGTCGCTCTTTAAGAATCCCACAGATATCGGGTACCCTAACACGAGGCGTTCCTAATGGCATTACTGCGCAGAAATGTCACTTTTAATGGTCATGTAAGGACTTTTCAAGGTATACACATTACTTCATTTTCCTGGTTGGCATTTACTTTTGCTTCTTGTAAGTACAAAATAACGCATACGATTCCGTGGCACCACATTTTCTTTCAACTTAAGATTTGCTTCTATCTAGAGTGAAAAGTATGCTCGATGTGCTGGAGTCATACAGATCTACACCATAACGAAACCTAAATATACAGTTACTATCATTCATAATAATTCCACGACTTGATGTTGGGTTGAAACTGATTACTAAACAAGTCTGATTGAAAATGGTCTGAGCGTATCTCTAGTTTTCGTAGCACCTGCACTCCGCCAATTGCTCCAGCAGATCCGGGGACCAACAAATTCGAATCCATTGCATACATCTAGTCAGATTCGATACACCGAATCAATTAAATTACTAACATCCTATTAAGTGCTTACTCGGCGATCGGCATCGTGTTGTAACTTAAGAAATAATTGTGAATAACTCCCGCCTTGGGCACTTCGACAAGAATGAATTTCACATTTCCGGACCATTTTGTTTGTTTTGGTTTGCATGAGATTAAAAAGACGGTAACGTTTTTGGGTGGGTGCGGAAACTAAGTAACGCATTTAGCTCTGTGTCAAAATCTCTTCACTAACACCACGCTCGCTGATATGGCGCATTTTTTTGTAATTTACAACGACCGTTTTTTCTACGAGTGATGAAAATTCATCTCGTGTTACGTCTTTTTTGTCTGTGATACCGGGTTGATGCAACTGACACTGAAAATCTTTCCTGAGTGGGGCTAGATCACACGATGAATAATTTTTGAGACCAGAAATCTTACCCGCCACATCAGTGCTCCAGCGTCGCGAAAAGTCAAGATCATTCTGTCCAACTATTCTTCGAGAAAATTTTTTTAAAATAGGTCACGATTCAATCAATGATAAGTAAACCTCGCATTGAAAATAATTTTTGTGTTTTCAAAAAACTAGTTCATGCAAAAAGATGGCATTATACTCAAATGTTTAGTAGGTGGTTGTGTCTGAATATGCTTAATATTTTTATGATTCTAGTTCATAACTTGATGATACATTGATTTGTATTAACTTTATTGACTAAAAAAGTCAAGAATTGAATGATGTGCAACGATTTTCGTAAATTAATATCACGTGTTAACGTGATATTTTAGTCTTGAGTTTATCGTCGGATTTTTTACACAGAGTCACGTGTCTTATAGTTTTCTTAATTATTTCACGGACTTGAATTGTGGCTAAGTAATGTATTTTTGATGCTTAGCGCAGTTTCATTTAATTCCGAACATTACACTGAATCTTAACAAAAGAATAATAGGGTTATAGGTCCTGGTAGTTTCCTTGTATCTAATGCTCGCGCCTATGAGACTAGTTGCTAGCATTTGTACACAATATCTCACATAGAAATTTCAAAACCAAAGAGCAGAGCGAATAATCCATGAATAATAGTCTGAGTTCCTTGAAATTGTTTTCGTAAGTATATTAAGATTATGTGGAAAGTTGATTACTTCATGAATTATATCATGATCAGTTTCACGAGCTCGACGGGTAATCGTGTCTAGCATACTAGGAATCATGCATCGCTTAATAAATCGATGAATAATACACTGTATTCCATTGAAATTGATTACGTGCAAAGATTAAGATCAGGCACATTATCGTAAATATCATTACTTATATCTTGAAAGTGGAAGTGTTTTTTTTTAATTTGTGGACATTTCCACGCGCACGAATGGTGAATTGTAAGTTATACGCTCGCATTCATAACCAGTTGACGAAGCAAGAATGGATCCATGAATTGTATTCCGAGTGTCGTGTAATGATTTGCGAGAAAATATCAAGACTTTGTTAATTTTGTGATCTAATTCACAACCACTAATACCAAATAAACATCAATATGTGATTAATCATGAATCAGTTAACGTCGTATATTCGGACCATAGACAATGTTTCTAGATTTGTGGTTAATATTATGAGCCAACGATCTTCGAGTTCGCGAATTGTCGGCGTGGGAAAAAAGCGTCGGCGGCGCGCCGCCGGTCTACCTTTCGGCGTCGGCGTTTGTTAAAATTTACCGGCGGCGGCGGCGTGGCGCGGCGGCGCACAGGTCTAGTGTAAACATTGTATTATTAAACCAATTCTGCAGCGTTTTATGTTATATAGGTGTTTTATGTGGTAATAGGACTGACATAATTATATCTTCAGTACAGCGGTTTGTTTCATAATTTAAAACAGATTTATTTTAAAATTTAAATTAGTATACCCAACCGTTCTATTCTAGGACAGATTCTCACTGGATAAACTGGGAAAACAATTTTAACAACGCTTAAGACATGGCTTGAATTTGAATCGAAAAAGAACACCCGCTTAAACTGCTGCTGGGACGGTAAGTTCTGTTTTAAAATTTTCCGTTGTGTGCAGTACGAAACAAAAGTGTTTGAAATTAGAAAACCAAAAAGTTCTGCTGGGAATGTGATTGTTTCCTATGCAATTACACTCAGATTTTTCACGCAGGGGATACAGGCCGTGTAAATGAAAACCGCGTAAATTAAAAAAAAAACGCGTTAATGAAAACCGCGTAAATTTCAAAATCCGCGTAAAAAAACCTGAGTGTAAAATACTACGCTGCTGAACAGTGCAATAACTACAGAAGCACGTTGTCAGATGCCTTACTCATAAAAAACATATAACCGAAATATGAAACATGAAAACCAATAGGCTCTTTACCCTACGCAGCTACAAAGCGCCGTAAACATGGATTAACAAGTTACAACGCACACGCATGCATAAAAATAAATATATTTTTTTCAAACGCAACACTCTTACGCAGCACACACCGTATTGAATTAAATCCAAACCACCCCACCCACCCACTTTGCAAATCATTCTGTGACACCGTGCTGGTACCCGAAAAATCCGCACACGGCCACCGCTGCCGAAAATGCATAGCGTCTACCGCTTATTGTAGTGCCCAGACGCTGCAGCCATGATCTTACCCGTTCTACATAAGAACAAAAACTGATTCAAACGGGTACGCGTCACCTCTATTTATAAACTAACCGTATATGGTTTAGTCGCTTAGGTGCGTGTGTGTGCGAATGCCAACGTTACCGAAAATCGATACCGCTTATTGCATCGCCCGGAGACGACGTTGCTCGTGTGGGATAAGAGCAACAACTGATTTAAACGGACATGCGTTGCTTCTATTTATGACTTTTCGTGTTTCATTGAGCAACTAAGCTGCCCTCTTTTGACGGCTGTGTCTGAGAAATCTGCCTCACGAATGGTAATTTTCCCGTTTTTCGTGAACTTTTTAATTTTATCAATTTCCAAATTCTACTTTTATTGGGGAGATATTAAATTATTACCAATATTTAAGTTAGGTGTTTCTGAATCGGTTGGTGTATGAATGATTGAAATCCATCTAGTAATATCGGAGTTATAAGCGTGCAAACCTTACATAGTTTCGTTACATGGGAGATAGTTTAGATTTTAGAATGACACCTAGCCCCAGATAGTGGAGTAAGACATTTTTAATGTCAAAAGGCTTTTCGTGTTTCTTGATCTCACCGTTTTCAGGGAAAAATAGTTTTGAAACCCTACATGCACTAGCAAAAAGTTGGGCATGGAAGGGTTAAATAATAATCACATACTGGCAGTCATCTTATGTATACATAGTCGCAAGAGTATAGTCAAAAACAAATTTAAATACAAAATACCATTGTGTATTTCTGAATACGAATATAGTTTACTCAAACTTATTGTACGGACAGTTCTGAAAGCCATAGTTCCCCACACCGAATTGAAATCATTTGTTCCCTAATATTAGAAGAAGTATCATCACTTTCCAACAAACACACCATGCGAGTTTATTTCCCGAGCACTTTCTCTCCACAACTTTTCTGAAATCTGATCGTCAAAGGCCACTTTCGACTTAGTCTGCTTCAAATTGGTTACAAAGTAACCCGTAGCTGGATTTTTTTCAACCGTGTTGACATTATCGGTTGCGCAGTGAATAATATTTTGTGCGCCCTGGAATTGAAAGAGAACCACATACAATACCCGTCCCATAGAAAATTATTAAGTCATCATCAACCTGCTTAGCCGAGCGAAGAAACATCCACACAATTGGCGCAAATAGCACGTAATGGTACCACTTGGGATTGTAGTCCCTGAAGAAGTCCGTATGACATAGACCTGGACACAGTACATGGACATCGTAACCCTTTTTGTACATCTCACGAGCAAAGTAAAAGTTCATTAACTTAGAGTTGTTGTACAAATTGTTGAAGCGATCACCACGGGCACGATCTACCCATTTACCGAAACTATCAAAGTCAATTTTTGCGTTCTTCTCATGCATTTTTGATGAAACGATCACCACTCTTGCTGAGTTGCTCTTTATGTTATCTTTAAGTAAATCCACTAGCAAAAAGTGGCCCAGATGATTCACTCCAGTATGAACCTCATAGTTTTCCTTCGTGTACTGGGGCGTTTGTACCGCCAGCCCGGCATTGTTGATCAAACAATCGAACGCCGAGTACTTATCCTTAATCTCCGCAGCAAACTTGTGAATCGACTCGAACGAGGCAAGATCAAGCTCCAGCGGGATGAGTTCGCCTTCAGTGGTCTCCTGGCGGATATTCGCGATGGCTTGACTTGCCTTTTCCATGTTACGGCATGCCATGATGACGGATGCCTGACGGGTCACCAGTGCTTTGGCCACTTCATAGCCCAGTCCTGTATTGCTGCCTGTAACGATGAACAACTTGCCCCGCAGTGACGAGTTGTTACGCACCCAGCCCCACTGGTACTCCCGCAACTTTCGGATCAGGTAGATCCCAGCGCCTATGCCGACCGGGATCAAGAGGTACAGTAAGGAGGACATGATTTCCACTTTGGGACTGAAATAATTTAAATCAATTAATATGCCCGAACTGATGTGATATATTTTATTTAACGTTATTCTACAGGATGAAATTAGGAATTTTGTTATATCGATAACACTACATTTGAGGTTAAAAAAACGGAAATGTGCTAAATGACAACTGGCAAGACTTGAACTTGCGATCTTATGTTATAAAATAAATTCCTTATACTAATGTTATATGTAATAAATTCTTCTAATCTCCAAATAAATATAAGTGTGCAAAAATCTTGAATGCCGTAAAATAACATGTGTACGATTACTATCAACGTGAAAATCGTCATTGAGTTACAGTGAAAATTGTCTCCCTTATAACTTTTTTGTTAATCTAGTCCTTCTAAGTAAAAACACTCATTTATATCTACAAAACTTTTTATTGCATCATGAATTATCGTCACACTTTTATTCCTTACTGGGTACACCGTATGGCATAAACGGTGCACGAAATCGCATTGCATCACTTCCAAATTGCTGTAACCTTTTTCCATTAGGTATTTTTCACTAAAATTTTGAGTGAATTTTGTTCAATGTACGTGTTGTTTACATTATGTAAATTTCACGCACAAATTGGTCTAGCAATCGACCAATGCCTGGAGCTAGTCACCAGTGAATTGAGCGGTGTTCCAAAAAAGGTCAATATTGTTCTCTATCTACAATATTTACCTATGGTAAATCCTTGTTATATCTAGGCGTTTCAACAGTAACAATTACACAACAAATAATGTTAATATATCGAAGTACCACAATGTTCCACACTTTTTGTAAAAGCCGTCACACATTCCCTACAAGTCCAAAAACTCCGTATTTACAAGTCGTTTTCAAAGTAGTCATGGTTAGTATATTACTTTAGCGATCCATAATGTAATAATTATTCCAAAAACATCAACACAATTATACCCGCGGGTAATGGTTATCGCGCCTATATCGGTGTCCTCTATCCCACCACCTGTATCCGAACTGTTTATTTACAATGTTAGCTACCCGAAACCACAACAGATAAAACCCCGTATCATAACTATTCCTGTCCATCCTAATCAAATCAGCTTCTCCCGCTTCCAGCTTCAATCGCGTTGACACTTTCATCCCACAATCGGACGGAAATGTTTTCATCGAAGCGAAACTTGGACTTTCGCATCTTCAAGTTCGATACAAAATATCCGGTAACGGGATTTTGGCTCTTGTCGGTAACGCTGTCTGTCGCACAGTAGATGATGTTTTGAGCACCCTGGAGGAAGAAGGAATATTGGCATTGGAACTGGCAGTCAACTGGTTTAGTTTTTGGTACCTGTTCGGCGGATCGAAGCATTAACCACACAATCGGTGAAAACAACAGATAGTGGTACCACTTTGGATCGTAATGCCTGAAAAAGTCGGTGTGGCATAACCCGGGACAGAGAACGTGTACGTTGAAACCTCTTTTGTACAGTTCTCTGGCGTAGTAAAAATTCATCAGTTTAGAATTGTTGTATAGACGGTTTAGGTGACTTCCGTACTGCATCCACTTTCCGAGGTTTTCCACATCAATACTGGCGTCGATTTCATGCATCCTCGAGGAAACTATGACAACTCGAGAGCGGTTTACTTTCAGACGTTCTTTTAGCAAATCTACTAGAAGAAACTGACCTAAATGATTCACGCCAAAGTGAATTTCGAATCCTTCCTTGGTATACTCGGGATCTTGAGCGGCCAAACCGGCATTGTTGACCAGACAGTGGATATCAGGGTACTTGATTACAACTTCAGATGCGAATTTACGAATAGATTCGAATGAAGCCAGATCCAGTTCCATCGGTATCAGAACACCCTCTTTGGTTTCTTCTCTTATTCTCTGAACAGCTTGGTTAGCTTTGGTCATATTTCTGCAGGCCATAATTGTTGTGGCCTGTCTAGCGGTTAAAGCTTTCGTTGTCTCATAGCCAAGCCCTGTGTTGGCTCCGGTTATAATGAAAATCTTTCCCTTAAGTGAATAGCTGGCTGTAACCCTACCCCACTTTCGGATCTTATATCGTCGCAGAGTGAGAACACTTGCTGTTAGAAGGCCCACAGGAAACAGGAACTCGGATGGGATAGAGGACATACTGCGCATTGGACACTAAAAGAAATAAAATTAAAATCAACTTTTAAATTTTAGATTAACCTTCAATCTTTATTTGTTAGTTAGTGGTGATGATACTCCTAACATTATTATCGAATGTTTTTGAAGTCAACGGCTCGCCAGGGATGTAGAATGGATTACAAACCGCGTCCGTGTAAAGTGTGTGCAGATTTCTAAACATTGCTCGCACTTCATTCTCCCGAAAAGAAGTATTGCTCGAGTCAATCACGATCACGAACTTCACTTTCGTGTTGGTAACGTAACCGTAGATCTTGTACACTTCGGTAGAGATCAGTAAACCCAGATACAGCTCCCGCCCATCAGTGATTTGCTTTTGACTGGTGGCGCACTTCTCCTCAATCACATCGAGCGATGCGTGCACCTGGTACTGAAGTTCGATCTCCTTTTCCACATTAGCTGTCGCAATATAGAGCGGCGAATTATCCTTACCGATAATCGACACACAGGCGCACATTTCTAGTAACAGAAATAATCGTTAATCGTTTCGCGAAGTTAGTCCTCAATGGAACTATAAGGAAGAGAAAGAGAGAGAGAGAACTTTAGTTATTTGTTACTAGAAATGTACGCTGTGCAAAATTGAGTATGGATAGGTTATAGTACTAATAGTGTACTTTCTATTCAGAAAATCTGTATAACACTTTTTTGTATGTTAAGGGGTTACATACCATTTAGCAAGAATAAATTGGGGAGTTTGATTTTTTTATAAGTATGCAACAATGATCTTATGATAAGTCAATTATGAACAATTGAAAAAAAATTGAATATTGGTTGAGTAGTTTTTCGCAATCGCGATCACCATTTATTTATTAACATTTTGAGATAATCGAGTTTAAAATTTCAAGTTACCACTGCTCTTGGTAGACTGTAACGCTGTAACTTTGCTTGGATCTCTTTGAAAATTAGGCAACATATTCATAAGTTGTACTTTCAGATAAAAAACCTTTTCGATTTTTTGAAAAATAAAATCGTTCTTTAAACGGTATGAAAAAAATTGGAACTGAATAAAAAATCACGCATCTCAAATAGATAAGCCAGATAATTCAGAAAACTCATATTGAGGTTCGCAAAGAGGTGCTGAAGAAAAACAGGTTTATTGCGCACATCGCGCAGTCATGGGCTTTACAGATGAAGCAGCAATGTTTCGAGGTCGGTGACATCCTCAACAAAAACATACTATCTGCTTACGTGGAAGATAAATCCATTTCATTCTGAAGCAGATATTAACACTAGCATCAATTTGATAAATGTTATATTGCGTAGCATAGCAATAGCATAAATATAATTGAATTTATTATTTTTTTGTTCTTGTTCTTTAGGATATACCTAGATGATATCGAATTGGTGCCCTTGTTAGTGTTATCTAAAGGATCGATATTAAATGCTTTTCATAGAAATATTTACGACTAAAACAGAGCTATATTTACCTACAAAAGCTAAATCGCACTAACAATCAAATAACTGGACTATTCTTTTCTAATTTGAGGATCACTTTCTAATAAAATAGTAAAACATCCACTCACGACGAAGTTTACACTTTGTTTACAACATGCCACTGAATCAGGGATGCCAGTCGATTTGAGAAAAGAGGCTGGATGTTGTTGGCTCGAATCAAAACTTGTCGAAAGTAAACAAAGTTCATTTCATACCGTCAACCTGGCGCCCAGGTGGTGAAATCGTTAGAATTCAACGGGGTGCTGGAGCGTTGCCAGAAGATTTTTATTTCCAGATCAAATTTTACTAAACTTCCCAGTTTAACTCAGCCGGAATGCTGGCTGGTTCTAATTCGTATTCCGGCTCCGGTGACACAACCGATTCAAATTAGAATGTTTAAGGGGTACCATTTCGATGCGGCTTAGCCGCATAACCGAGGCCTAGGAACCGAAGCGGCGCAAAGCCGCTGAGGATCCGCCGGGCGAGGTGGCCACCGACACGCCGTCGGAAGCAAGCGAACCTGTGATCCACTCGTTTGCCCGGCTTACTCAAACATAGGGGCTATCCCTAGTTTAAGTCCGACTGAGCGGTAGCGAAGTCGGACAGCACGCTCAAAAGCGATGTGGCGTAGCCACATTGGGTGGTGGACACAAAATAAAATTGGCAACGCTAGCAAAATGTAAACACAAATGAACACTTCGGATGAACCTATCGTCAATTGACATTTCGACGAGTTTTGATTCGAGCCAATAATATGGGCCCTCGTAAAATGAATCTACTGTGGTAAGCAACCCCGATCAAAATATGCAGACTTTCTTATACCTATATACTGAGAAAAATCCTATAGTATCTGTGATCCGATTTTCGTCGTTGTTTTGACTGTTCGCCAATATAGCAGTAATGACAATGAGATCGGTAATACTAAACTTTTGTATCGTAAAAAATACTACCAAAATCGATTATCGCTTAACTATACTGTTGTTATTCATGACAATATGAATATGTTCACTCCAACAATATTCTAAAGACTGACAATGGGATAGTCAGAATCACTATTAAAATTAAAGTAAAAATGAAAATATGAGTTTACCATAAACAACTTAAAAAACCAGTGTCATTGTTATAACTACCCGTATAAATAAATACCATTCCAGAAATCTTCGGAACCATTTCTAAACTATTCATATAATACTCCCCAACAAACATTAGGAGCTGAACTATAAGACTACTTGTCTGATTAAAAGCAGATTAAAGCCCATGCAAGCTGAATAAAACTTTCGCTGAACTATTTAAACATTAACATTATTCAGCTTATTTAAACTCTGGTATTCACCACTTCTAACTAGGCTGAACTATACCACTAACAAATGTTGCAGCGACAACATTTTGAACATTTTTCCTTTTCTTTTTGTTGCTTCAACGGTATGCTCTTGTAACATTTATACAGTTTTTTTTATAATTTCATGCAATTAATTTACTATTTTAATTTCGTCCTGAAAAAAATGTCATTGCCAACAAAAAGAAGCCATCAAGTTGGTACGATGCATGAGCAAACCTAAAAATAATTCATAACAATGACTTGCATATACACACACTTATTTGAACTCAGTCAAATCCCCGCACAGCAGAGTAATTCATTATTTTTGTTTAACAAAACAATTAAAAAAACATTTTGGCAATATTAAGAAAATTCTAGCGTCATCAATTTGCTATTCAAAATTAGCTCTATAATCACAGTATATTTCTCAAAATAAGTAAAAATTTCAAAATGCCTCAGAAGATTTACTATCGAAAACCTTTTGAATTAAATTGAAAACAATTCATTTAGGTTTTCGAAGTAAGTGCCTATCTATGGACTAGTCCCTGGAATCAGAGTGTATGTAAGGAGAGTGAAGACAACTGTCATGATTATCTGTCAGTAATATTTCAAACGAATAAACGACTTTCAAAATACATGGATTTGACTCGTTTGGAATGATACTGACAAATAATCATTGTTCCAATTTTGACAGTGTCGTCACTATCCTTATATGCACTCAGCCTGGAATAACATGATTATTACATTACGACAACTCGACATAGATCTTTCATTAGGGCTTAAATCGCAAATGTAAACAAACTGCGTTTTCGCTATTATGACATTATGCGACAAAAATACTACAAGATTGAGGTGAAAATTAGTTAAAATGGTTTTTAGTTCGATTTATAATTAAAGAAAACAAAACGGCGAAACATGCATTTTCTTCGAGATTTCGACTTAGGCCCTTCTTCTCATATGGAATATAAAGGCTAAACTTACATTTTTTGACAGAACCGGGCGTACGGTTATTATTCACATAATTATTCTTTAAACGGCGGTTCTATTATATAAA
The DNA here is from genome assembly GCF_030247195.1 of Topomyia yanbarensis. Taxonomy (NCBI): domain Eukaryota; kingdom Metazoa; phylum Arthropoda; class Insecta; order Diptera; family Culicidae; genus Topomyia; species Topomyia yanbarensis. The sequence continues at coordinate 318,909,307 of NC_080672.1, read as the reverse complement.
TGATAAGCAATATCTACTAGGATCATGTCTACTCGATAGTTGTTGCACATAAACATTCGAATATTTCGATATTTTCATGAAATTCGAAGAAAAGATGCACGCGCCCTATCATTTACTTTGGGTTTCTATGCGCCCATTTGCTGAGCCCTATTAAAAAGTATACTGTCAAGCTCGCCCATTTACCCAGCCCTACCCAGCAAGACAGAGTCAGTTTAGCCCTTTTACCGCGCCCTTATGAAAATTATGTACACCGTTTAGCCCTTCCGCAAATGGTGGTTGCTGAAGGGCGAAATCACGACTGGAATGCAAATTGGGCGTAAGCATTTTTTTAGTTTCTACCCACTAAAAGCACATAGGAATTAAATTCTTTGTTATATTGTCATAAGGTTTAACCATAGATGCTTCCGGAAAAACATGGTCATAAAGTAATTTATACCTACAATAAAAACTACATTTAGAAAAGCATCGCCGTATATTGAAACTGATTTTTCTCCATTTGAGTACATTGCGACTTTAGCCCTATTGAAAGATCTGTGTCGAACTGTACTCTTAAAACTTTCAAGCGAGAAATCAATATATTTTCTAAGTATTTCGGTATATTCCAATTGGGATTTTTTTGCATATATTACGGTTAAGGAGCAATAGATCAATGCACGAAAGAAAATTTATTTTGTTTTTTTTTACATCTACTGAGTATTCAGCACGTGAAACCAACGATATACAGTTTTTCAATGTACAAGCTTACCAAATCACACGCTCTCTTGTTTATGTAAATTTACTTCTTAATTCTAATTGTTTGTTTACATGTGAAACATCACTATTCTCACATTGAACACAATAGCAACTTTTTGTTCGAACATTGCTGTAGATTTTTGACAACAACACTTTTACCATGAATTTTTTCTTCGACTTGCAAACAAGGGTACAATAATTATTCACGCACGTGAACTTCACAGCAATGAAGGTTTTAAACGTATTTTCATTCCAATAAAAATAATCGATATAACAACAGCGAACAGTGACTTCCGCTTACCAAAAAAAATCACAATGGAATGTATGATCGAATCCCAGCCAGGAAAAATATTTACTACACACAAATGGTCTGTACAAAGGTCCGACACTAACAATCGGTTTCTAAGCCTTAGGAAACAGAAGGTTATGTTTCGCGACTCGATGATAGACAAGTTTCTGGAACGTGTCGGGACAATCTGTGGTGTTCAACAATCACACAGCTTTAACCACCGCGAAAGCCTTTTCCGTTCTTTGTTTTATCTGTAGACACTACGCTTTTGGATAACGTGTATGAGTTAAAGGCTTTATACTGCTCACTAGTTCGCAGCATACTTGAGTACACATTACACAATCTCTATATGGGTTCCATAACATTCAATACAAGCTGTGCATACGAAAAGAATAAAGAAAATCTTGGTTCGCCATTCTCTCCGAAGCTTACCATAAACTGCCTCACTCAACTTCCCAAACTACACCGAACAATGTCTGCTTATCCGACTTGAATCACTTGCGGACCGTCGAGTAAACCTGCAGCGTCTCTTTAAATTCTACATGTTATCTGGTAACTTCAAAATTATTAGTTTCTACAAATTTCTTCGCCTCGAACTAGCTACGGGTACCAGTAGACATTTTAAGGAAGTTTACCCGGAATTCGATTTGAATATCTCAAAAAATGTATTCAGAAATAGGAATAAAAACTACTATAGAAACCAGTCTGTGTGACATTAGTCAAAGACTAAACAATAAATAAATAATAGATATCGTTCCGTTCATTTTGCCAGAACACTACTGCCGTTATACACATGTTTGTCCCATGTTCTACGAGATTCCCTATATACCTAGGACAATTATGCGTATAACGACAGACTAGCTCCACTATCATTTGCAAGTGAATTATCCCTCGTGTCCAGGAACGATTTGTGGTCTGTTCCCGGTATACTTACGCATAGGGCAGTAGCGCCATCATTGCATGCTACAACGGTATCTCCTTAAAATATATTTAAATTGACTGGTAAACGCGATGAATTGTTTTCGATTGTTATGTCTGTTAGTCTGTGGTACGGCTACCTAACTTTGGTAGAGTACTTCGTTTTCAATTCAACTCTTTCACTCCAAACGACCAAAGACTCATTATAACCCAGGGGTACAGTCTGCTTCTTCATCTCGTCCAGAATTCAAAAAACGCACCGCTTACGAACAGCATACAAACAAGCAACACAACCCGCGCCGCGCAGCGTCGCTCTAACGTATACGTGTAACATATAGACACAGAAAAGTTCCGTTGCCCCCAGCTGCGAGTGAAATGAGTGTACCACAACATAAATTTCGCCTATTGCGGGAGAACACAATCGTGATTGATTTTTTCGCCGACCCGTTTTAGAAATACAGTGCGTAGTCTTGATCAGACGAAAATGGAACTTGTTCTTCACACATAAAGCTAACTCTTAAGAGACAAATAGTGCTAAAAACGTTCAACTCCTTAACCGGGGCAGAAAGCTTCGTAGCGTAGACCAAGATGCAACAGAGTCTGAAGAAGTGGAATCCGTCACAAACGATACTCGGATTTTTTCCCCTGGCATTATCAACGGCGCTCGGGCGGTGTGAATGCAGCTGAACCAATCAGTACTGTTTTACTTGACTTTCGAGGGCAAATCATTTCAAGGTGTTAATTACATACAAAGAAGCCTATGTACATACCTTGGGCAGACGCCCACGTGCTAGTTCTGTGATCGGAACCACCACCGTTTGAAATGGTTTTGAAAAAGGTAAAGATCACGTTTATTGAATTTTATACCGTCAAATATAAACTACAAAATGTATGTTATTTCGCATCTTTCATCAGATTTCCTGATAAAAAACACTTCTTTTGCATCTCTGGCAACGTTTTGTCACATAATTGAATTATTAGCACTAAATTCATTGAAATATGTTAACAAATTTCAGATGCCGTTTGCCTCAGCTATACATGCTTGAATAAATTATATAAACGAAATCGGCAGATGTCTTAATACACAAAGAAAATTGGGGTGCAAATTCTTCATTGGCTAAAAACAAATTGACTGTTAGATGGCAAAGTTCTACTATAAATACGTATTAAGAAATGGATCGTATGGCGAATGAAATTTCATGCGCTAGGATACAATGGGTTAAGCGTTCTCGAGTGGACAGTGATATATGAAAAATCTTTTCAAAAATGTGAACAAATTAACACTATCTTTTCTCATTCAGTTTATTTCTTGTGAAATAATCCTTTACAAATGTTTCTCCAACTAGAATTGGAAACACAAGGCTAGCCTCCGCGTATACTTTGACAGGAGAGGCATCTTTTTTTATTTTACCCCACGAAATCGCCTCATCTGGCCTGGCTCCACTGTCACTACCATCGAACTCCGAGGCCGTATTTACAAACACCGAAAAATCGGCACCGTTCCTCATCAGATTCGCGTTACATATATGATGTTTAACCACACCGCCTCCAATAATGATGATTCCAGAGTTATTCGCCTTAACTGCCATCGTATTGAGGCGTCTCAGATCGGAAATAATATCCAAAACTAGTCCTGGATTACGGAAGGAATGGAAATACATCATATCGCCGAGGCTACCATCGGTTAATGCAGGGCTAAAAACCGGTATCTTATTTTTGGCAGCCCAGTAGTAGATCGAACTTTCGTCGTTGATCGCTTCCCCTAACCGTTGAATGACTTTGGATGGCGTCCAAAGCATCCCTTTGGTTTTTTGTTCCACCAACATCTCATCCATCAGCGGAAGCACCCAGTTTTCAAACTTACAATAGTTATCGTTTGGAACCAACAAGTTCCCGATTCTGTTGATACCCTGCTCTCGTAGTCGTTTGCCTTCCATTTCAAATGATCCCAAATATGTTGGCGCTAGGCATTTGATCAAATCTTCTTCGACTCCACCAGCAGTAGTCACAATGCAATCAATTTGTTTGTGTTGTACCAGAAAACGTATTGATTCGCGTACACCACATGAGACCATGTTAGATGTGTAGCCGAGGAAAATGGTGCAATTGCTGGTACGCTTTATGAATTCATCTTCTTCGTACATATCTTGATATTCCTCTGGCAGGGGTTCCGCTCGGCAGGTTATCTATGAGGAAATGAAGAAAGGATTCTGAATTGTATAGTGTTGATGCTATGTTATATATTGATTGACGTAGATACTCTATTTTAGCGCTCGACTTTTTAAGATTTTTTTCCTTTTTCACGTAACGCTATTACTTCTAAAGCGAACCCTACGCAGAAATATTGACAATGAACCAAATATTGATAAATTATCAACAGTGCAAGGGTATCTTGAAAATATTTATTCTACAGAATTCAAATCTGATTGACATATTAAAGCAGTCTTGTTAATATTTGTCTTTACAATATTCTAGTATCGTGAAGGTTTCGCTCAAGAACAATATATCAGAGTAGAACTACATGTACTCGCTCCAAACACATGTCTGAGCTTAGATAGGGCGATTATTAGTTTTTTAATATTTCGCACGTAGTTTGATATCTTTTTCGGCACATTCTCGTAAAAATGGGCGAATTTCGAAATAAAAAACCTTGCATATTTGGAGAACCATAACTACATACCCAAATTTTGAATATTTTTTTAAAACTGGCAAAAAATTAAAAAAAACCGCAAAGACTTTATCATCTTTCGAAAGAACATTCTTTGCCATTTAATGTTTGAAAACAATTTCATGTAAATGTTGACCATAGCATAGATCAATTTATGGAAATGCTTGTTTGAACAGTGTTGCTTTCACAGACGAGTTGGTTGGATTCATCAGTAGCCTGGTTTATCTATTTTTTAACAGTACAATTTAATATTAATTCTTTTTAATTTAAACTCTTCAAAAGGTGTGATAAATGAAATTGATGAATTTTCAGCAATGAAAAACTAACAAATGGATTAAATTTTAATTCTTGATCGTCCCGCATAAAAATGTACCATATGCCAAACATTGCTTGAAACGTTTAAAAACCATTTTATAAATGGTTCGTTCAACAAAGGATTAACCATTGCCTGGTATAATATCGCACATAACCATTTCCATGGTTTTTCCATTCTCGACCATACAAACAACGGGTTGTTAACCATACCAAAATATGTTCTTTTCCATATACATTTTGACAACATACCATTCAAGAACCATACAGATTATGGTGACATGTATATTTTAGATCTAGCGATGCATAAAATATTAAGTTGAGAAAAAAAAACTTCCATTTCTCCTCTTCAATTCCATCGATTGATACAGTTTTATTTTTTTACACGCCATCTTTTGAAGAAAGCTAAGTGGACTGACACTTTATCTAATTGAGCTATCTTCGTAATATTGTAAGAAGAGGATTTTGGATCATGTTAATCTACAGGTTTTTGGAGCAGGGTAAACAGATATAAGAATAACAAAGATCGCTAGAGCAATATTAACATCTGGCACAAAAGTAAAATGTAGCATACAAATCTTCAATATAGAATACACGGAAGATACTCGAAATGGTAACCAAAATGAATATGATAGTTTAATAGTTGAATTATAACGAGGGAATATATCAATAGTATTCCCATTATGGTGAATATTATATGAATAGTTTGGAAATGGTTCCGAAGTTTTATGGAACGGTATTTATTTATACGGGTTTCAATTTCTTAAATGGTTGAAATTTAAATTTTGCTAACTTTCAGCGAAGAAAATGGGTGTGTATTAAGCTATTTTCAAAATTCTTGGATAAAAGGATTTTAATCTCAAATAATCATTCTGCGATTAACGAGCGCCGTAGAATGAAATGTTAAACGAGTTTTCGTAGTAGAATAGAAAGCTGGGCAAAATTGTCATTTCCTAAATTGTTTTTTTGTCTGAAAAATTAAGAATGCTGCCGGGCCCGCGGAACATAAGAATCAATATGTGGACAAAATAACAGTTAGAACTCAGTGTTAACCGTACAGGATATTGCGGGAGTTCATCTGTGTAATTTGGTTTTGCAGCATCTGAGTTTAGAATTACTGCTTTAAACTATCGTAATATTCTGCAACTGTGGTAGAAAAAATATTCCAAATACAAGTAGATGATCAGATTTCCAGCATTTTCGTCAGCGAAATATTTTGTTTCCTTATTCCTCTAAACAGTTTCTCAATGAACAGGACAGACTAGGCAATGACCGTTGTCTCATGCGGGTATTATAATACAATCATTAGAACGATGTCATGTAATTTTCTCCTGCTGGAAAGATAATAAATTCAGCAAATTTTCTCCCTATTTGAGAAATGTTACCACCTCTATAAGGTGTTGTTATGTACCGAAAACTGTCATTACGTGCGATAAAATTTAGTGTACAAGCAACTTTTTGTACCATGGTGGCACTACTGTGGTGTCTTTCAAATAATTCAGAAGACTATATTGTTATTTTATAATATTTGCGCAACCGCCAGCTAGCCCGAGGATTCTCTACTTCCAAAAAGCCATAATTTTAACTGTAACATTATAGTAATTTCATGATTTACTGTAAAATCTAACGTTATACTACAAGAATGATAAGCTTTAGCATTCCTAGTCAGATATAATCTCAGAAATAGTGCCATTTACAGCGTTATTCTGCATTAGGATGAATTTCGATTGTAATTTATTTTCTTAATAACCACATCAAAATCAAACGGGAGTTCGAGTCGATCGCACTACATTCGTTTAAAAAATCTCTCCGTCACAAATGAAGGCTGTTATTGTTGATTTACTGCGTATTTTTTTGACTGTTAAATGAATCGTTACAGGAAGTTATATTGTAAAGTTTATACTACTTAATTAGTGTAGAAACAGTAAGTGCCGTAATATTTATTGTTCCATGGTTTTTGTAGCGGGAACACTCTTGTTATTCGGCTAATGCATATAAATTTTCAGCAATCATGTTTCGTTTACTCGGGTTTCCTGTTCACTGTACACACACACACACACATGTGAAGTAAATATTGTATCAACATACTGAACATCATTATATTTAAATAAAATTTAGAGAAATGAAGCATACATACTTCACTAACATAAAATTTACGTACCATTTTATTCACTTCTTTTACGGCGTTTCCTAAGTTTGTAGCTTGAAATCCAGAATGTTGATATGACTGGAAAAGTGCTTCGTAGTTCAGACCGCGATTCCAGTCGTAGCCTTGCACCGTCGGAGTGCCCTCCGGTAGCTTTGAGCTCACTTGAAGTACAGCCTCTTTTGCTAGAGACGGTTCCTTCAATTCTTCCATTACTATCCAATAAAAATTGTTAATGAACTCGATTGACTAGAAACCGGTAAAATAAAACAAAACCAGCACGTGCGCTCGTCTAAAAGTCGAAAACACTGGTGCTGTTTTTATTTTAAATACTACTATTTTGCCACAGTAGAGCGGAATCGCCAAAACGTACGGTTCGATTTTATACAGGGTGACTCCCAACCTGTACGTCATAAACAGCTGTTTCATTAAACAGAAATTTGGCACTGAAAACTGTCCGTGATCTCGTGCATTTTTGAATGCAAGTACATAGTAAAAATAGCCAAAAAGGTGCGTGTGTGACTTTTGTTTGATAAATGGTATTCAATAGATAACGGTGAAAACATTTCCACAATATTTGGTCGGTAAGTGTCCTAATCAAACTATCATTCAATCTCGTTAATTTTCAGAAACTCAGGAGCACCCAAGACATGTATGCAAAGCGGGTTTATTGTGCTTATAGTATGGCATTTGTGATTTAATAATTAAATGAATTAATCCTTGTGGATTGAACTTATTTCAAAACTAGGAAGTGTTTTCACTTTTTACGTATAAAAACTGATTCATTTAATAAAAATAGATCGTCATTCAGTATCTGGTTAAACTATTAAGCTGTTTCGTGTTTTGTATGCCATGGCGGGTCCAAAATAAGAGCTCGTTTTACAACCCCCTTTTGTTACACAATGTGTAGCAAAAGGTGATTGTAAATGTGGCAAAAGGACGTTGTAAAACAATCTCTTATGTGTTATATCTTAAAATTGAGAGCAAGGCTTGAATGATCAACGTAATCAAAATTTCAGAATCATTCGTGAACCGAATGTTAGACGTTTGTTATTTGTATTCTAATCTTTTTGTATAGAAAGCAATCTTTAACAGTTAGTTCTTATAGTAGCCCTTATTTATTAAACCATGCGATTTATGTTTTGTTCAAACATTCTCCAGCTTGATAGCGAAAAGATTTAATAGAATTGAACTTTCAGGTTTCTTAACACTCGTTGAAAGAAAGCAAAGACTGAATAAATTGTTTCACAAAAAAGCAAATCTGCTTAAAAAATTTACTAGACTACTGTTACAGTAACAATCAATTTTTTTCTATTCACCATTTTACTTTTTGTGGCTTGAGATCTTTTTCAGATCTACGGTCAAGGATATAATTACTCTCCTAAAATTTCAACTTCATAATAGCATCAATATTATCTAGCTTAGCCTAGATTTGCGTAATTTACATTCAGTTAAACGTGCATTTTTCATAATTTTAGGAAGTTAATATAGTTGAAATTGAAAATCGAAATAGTGAACTTGCGTCTTTCGTTCTGCTGTTATTTTCAGAATGCGTATCTTGACTATATTATGACATCGTTATGCGCAAAATATACACTAGTATTAAACTGTTCGAAAAATTAAAGGCATTCGGCATAAATTTTAACGACATCGAAATTCAGGGTGATTTTTAAATGTATTAGTTTATTTCATACGTTTTAATGCGATTAGCAAATAAACGTAAAATTGAACATAAATCGGGTTTATACAACAATTTTATTAATTTAAAAAAACTATCATTTATATTTATGTAACTAAGGGTCGATTTCTTCACCCTCGCTTAATTTTTAAACCAGGTTCACCAGTTCGTTTAAACCTGGCTTAAGCGCTAAGCGAGGGTGAAGAAATTGGCCCTAACTGGTTACCACTGGTAAATAATGCAATTCATTCACGTGAAACATAAGTATTTCTGCCAATAATGTATTACATTATACATATACATTATAATAACTGAAGTGGTTACATCATCAGAGAGCTCTTATATTACAAGTGCCTTGACGCATCCAGTTTGACCAGTTTGATTGTGTCGAATAACTATAGTGCTAATTTCGATTAGTCACTATCGAACACAAACTATGTTACATAAAGAGCATATCATAAGAAAATACAGAAAACCAGATGCCGTTTTTTGGATCTATAAGATGAAATGAAGCTGTGACTAGTTTGAATCAATCTCATGAGTTTCCCTAAATTGGAATTAATAATGCGGTTAAATTTTTCTTGAATTTAAGTATTTATTATTTGTCAACCCTCGGAAAAGAGATGTCTTCCGTTTAATTGCAGTTGCATTTCACTATCAAACTAGTACTACATTAGTATCTCGACTACGATGTACAGTCCTCTTCAGTGACAATTGTGACATTCCACTATATCGATCAAAAACCCTTTTTATTTAAATTTATTGTCTACCAAGATGCCCAGTAAGCTGTTAGGTACTGACGAGGAGAATCCGAAACAGGAAACATCAGACTTATTTTTAAGTTGGTTTGTGCACCATTTGCATAAATTCGGATGTTTGCTCCGGTTTAGCTCCTTTAGGGAGCATAAGAATATTGCCAGAATGGCATGATAACCACAAAAGTTTTGATTTTTTTTTAAATAAAATTAGGAAAATGCTATTTCTTACAAAAGAAATGTATAAAATTCCTTCAAACTTTCAAGATTTTTCCGAGGCGCGGAGGACCGAGTCTTATATATTAATCGACTCAGCTGGACGATTTGGGACAATGTATGTGTGTGTTTTATAGTAAAGTTTGAAAAACTTCAAAAACCTGGTCTGTAGTGTGCCCAACCACTTAAAACACTCGTTACTCTTTTTTTCTCCCTTCTCCCGCTTGCACCTCTTCTTTTGCGCACTTCCAATTCGGAGCCTCACTTGATCCTTTTTACTGTCGATTCTTCTCTTGCTTTCCATCTCCATCTATTACGACGTCATTTAGCTCTTGTCTCAGTGATTCGTTTAGTCCGTGATTCTATGAGCCATTTAGCTCCAATTTGCTTGAGCCATTTAACTACCAACTTTATCAAGATCTATTTAAATATTTTCCGACAGTACTCTACCCAACTGAGAGTTTGCTGGCGGCGGAATTCCTCTCGTTACCGATTTCTGTTTTGTGAGTCAATTAGCGCACAGTTTTGTCTAGTCTCTAGTCTAATCTGGCGGACATATCCCCGGCAGCGAAATTTCTCCCGAGCCCGATTTGCTGTTACACGATGGGTTTCTGGTCGGCGGCACTACCTTGTTGGTCCCTTCGCCATTTCCTCTGTACCTCGGAGAGTATACTCGTCACTACTCTGTTGATAGCATTCCTGCTATGCTCGTCACGGCACATCTCTTGGACGATATTGTCGAATGTCATGCCCGGCATACCCCTTCGAACGAACCACGTGTTCCGGTGTCTCTTGCACGTTTACACACTCCGGGCAAAGTGGTGACGTAGCCTGTCCAAACCGATGCAGGTACTTCCGGAAGCATCCGTGCCCTGACTAAAGCTGCGTCAAATGAAAGTTCAACCCTCCATGCATCCTATGCATCCACGTTGACACATTTGGGATAAGTCGGTGCACCTTTCTTTCTCCGCAAAGTCCCACTCTTGCTGTCTCTTAGCCAGCCAGTCCGTTCTGACCAGTCTCCTTGCATTTCGTGTATTCCTTCACTAGTAGCATTCCACGTCTCCAGCAAGAGTGAAACAGATGGGGATCATCCCGGAAATTACGCATACCGTCTCCGACAATATCGTTCTGTACGCACTCGCGACACAAACAGCTATTAGGCAAAACGTACTAGTCAACTTCGTCCTGTTCCGCTTTAAGTATTGAGGATGCGACACTCGCCAGCAGACGTCTCATGCTGCATATTGCTCATCCGATGTTCGGCATAATCCTTGCAAACGCGTAAGTTGTCCACGCAGCCTTCTCACATACACACTCGACATGGCTGTTGTAATTTATTCGATCGTCGACCATCACACCCAAATGGTTCAGCGTACGCATCGATGGGATTGAGTGTTCCCCTACGCAGATCTCGACATGTTGGATTTTTTACGGTTACTGACCAGCACTACCGCCGTTTTGTGGTGAGGCAGTTGCAACTTGACGTCAGCCGTTCAGGTTTCCACGATGCCTATTGTCTCTGCCATCAACATCTCCGCTTCCTCGGGAATTCTCGCTGTGCTCTGGATTATATTCTAGAGCGTTGAGGTGAGTATGGAGCTCTGAGGTACTCCGGTGGCTACTCCAATCGACCTATGCTCCATGTTCGTCTCGTAGACAAGTACTCTGTGTAACGCTACGGCAATAACCACCCAGTTGATACTGTTGAACGCGTTCTTCCCGTAGATCGTTATCACGGCGCAGTAGCGGTTATCCATTCTCTTTTGCTTCAATGCTTTCTGCGCGCTCGCGATGATTGTGCGGATGGCGTCTACCGTCTGCGATAGTCCTTTCATACTTCCAGCGTACACCGAGCAAAAAGCATCTGAGAATTTCATAAGTCTCAGCATATGAACCAGCCTTCTGACGATGCCATTGAACGCTTTAGAATGTCATAGGCAGGCTTATGAATTCATTTATCTTTATTAATGCACTCCATAGACGTACAAATAATGTATTTCATAAAAGTCTTATGATTTTGCTCCAATATAAGCGTTTAAGAATTTCATAAGTTTTTCTCATGAAACCAATATGAGATCTGTTATTGATTCTATAAAATTATATTTTGTTTTTCATAAACGTCACTTTTGTGAAAAGTTCATAATTGTTTCTTATGAATTCAGTACTGACCTGCACGGCCAAAGGAGCTAATAGTTTCGGGCCAGCACTTTTTGGTTACCGCTGTTTGAAATAAAATAAGTGAGAATTTTAGTCAAATTTCAACAAATTTAAAATAATTGTTTTTTTATATTATTCAATAAATTACTGTGTGCATTAAATCAGTTTCCATGGTTATGATTTTTACAGAAGATATCCGATATTTTGAAATGAAAGAAGTTGTGCATATAATTAGTGTCTGACACGTATTTTATAATTATCAAAATCATTTGAGAAGTAAGAATCATTATCATTCAGTTGTCAAGTCCAGTTTCCCAGTTGTCTAAGCCCAATTTCCCAGGTAATATTGACGAAGCGTTGCTCATTATGTACAAATTTTAATATTTAATGGGAGTTTTCTCTTCAATCTTCTGAAGGGATCTACACTTGGCGGTTCATTTGTCCCGAATTTAGTTCTACAAGATGACCACACGAATGAACTCATTATAAATGATGTTCATGTTTTACAATTCTCGGTGGTTTGTTTACTTTGTCAGTTGCGTGAGTTCGAGTGCAACAGGTGCCCATCTGTTACATTCAAACTCACGTAACTCCCATGTAAACAAACCAACGAAAATTGTCAAACGAAGTTCATCCGGCTCATTTTGGGGTTATGTCGGTTGGTGTAAAACCTAATATCCTCTAAAGGTTGATTTTTACTGTTGATTTTTTGTCTACTAAAAATTCTCGAGAAATATCAGCCATGTTCTATTTTTTATATAAATGCACAATAATATCCATAAAAAAACTTATGGCATTCATTCGATCATTGTGATGAATTTCATAAGACTGTTCTATGTAAATCACTATTACTACTATGTTTTCTGCTTATAAATGTCAGCAATTTTCTTAAATGGGCATCTATGGCGTTCATTCGGACATTTTCATAAATTTCATAAGAGTGTCGTATGAAAATAATAAGAGATGGATTTGGAAGATTTCCCCTCCAAATCATAAGACAGACTTATAAAATCCATTTAAAATCCTTATGTCTGAAAGTCATAAGACGTTTTTATGGAAATTCAAAGTAAATTTTGCTCGGTGTAGTTCGTCAGTCTGTTGAGAATTACGCTTTCCAGAAGTTTACCAAGAGGCCGATACGATGCTGGATCTCTTGGTAGCTTTCCAGCTTCTGGATCCTTCATATAAAGGGCGAACACGAAATTATTGCGACACATTCAACAGGGCATAACTTTTTTACCATTGGGTAAAAATCAACCAAATTTTGCACACTTTCTCATTGATGTGTATTGTTTACATGCTGTCAAACTCGAAGTCGTGTTTTTCGATTCAACGAAAATGGAGGTGAATCAACGCGAGTCGACAGAACAAATTCTTTCCAAACACCTGGAATTTCCTGACCTGTCGCACCGGCAGTTGGGAAAAATGTTGAACATTCACCATTCAACCGTCTCCAGAGTGTTGAAGCGGTTCCAGGAGCGGTTGACGTTGGACCACGGCAAAGGAGCTGGAAGAAAACCGGGACCGGAGAACAAAAAGTCGGAGGGAAAGGTGAAGCGGATGATTAAAGCAAATCCCAACGTTTCAAGCCGTGATTTGGCTAAAAAGATCGGCATGTCGCGAGCTACGTCCAGAATGCAAAGAAGAGAGCTGGACTACATACATACAGGGTACAGAACTTCCCAAACCGCGATGAGCGGCAACAATCGACGGCTAAAACTCGGGCACGGAAGATGCTGACAAAATATGGCTGCTGTGTGATAGACGACGAAACGTATATAAAAGCCGATTTTAAGCAAATTCCGGGGTTCGAGTTTTTCACCGGCAAGAGCAAGTTCTATGTGGACGACAAATTTAAGAAGAAGAAAATGTCGCAGTTCGCCTCCAAATATCTCATTTGGCAGGCCATCTGCTCTTGCAGACTGAGGAGTGAGCCTTTCGTGACAAAGGGCACAGTAAATGGCGAGATCTACAAATCTGAGTGCCTCGAGAAGCGCCTTTTGCCGTTCTTGCAGCAGCACGACGAAGCTCCGCTATTTTAGCCAGATTTGGCACCATGCCACTATTCTAAAAGTGTCCTGGAGTGGTATGAGGACAATTCTGTCCATTTTGTTCCAAAAGACATGAATCCGCCAAACTGTCCGGAGCTGCTCCCGGTGGAGCAGTACTGGGCAATGATGAAGCGGGAACTTCGGAAGAGCAAGAAAACAGTCAAAGACAAAGAAAATGGAAAAAAACTGAGAAACTGGTACCGGATGACACTGTAAAGACTTTGATGGAGGGCATCAAGCGAAAATGCGTTCAATTTTACACTCAAGGCTCCATCGATTAACTTTTCGTATTTTTGAAGTAAATATATGTATAAAACTACCCTAAAATTTTGGTTTGATTTTAAACATTACTTGAAAACAAAAAAGAGAAAGATCTGTGCACCAAGAGCTGCACAATTTCTTTCAAAGAGTCACCTTGAAGAGCCACTTTTTTGTGCCTCCCCTCACTGGCAAGTAGGTAGAAAGGCGAATAAAACTACAATTCAGATAAAGTTTGATCGGAAGGAATCGGATCGGAAGTTTAAAATGTTTTTTGGTTGCCTTCTATGCCTCCGTTCGCGTGGGACCAAGATTCACTCTAAAGAGCCTGTTTATTTCTACTCTTTGAGGTGTGCAGCCGTGGAGTAGAATACACGTATGGGTGCAACACACATCGGAGTGAAGAGGTTTATTGTGAAAGAGAAGAGCGGTGGTTCGCATGAAAAGTGCAAAAAGCATTTTTTATTCTTCTCTTTATTTACTCTGAGGTGCATTACATCCCTGGCTGCATGCCACGGAAAACATATCTAACCGTAATTTTCTCTTCTCAGCAAAAGTTTTGGATATCGTCATAGCTTTGTTGTGATCTATCAGGTGCCAATCATAAATGTAAGCCATGGAGGTAACGAGGTATATGCGAGCCGTGGAGGTAACGAGGTTATGAAAAAAACTCTTCTTGTAAATACAACGCAATATAACAATGAAGCTAGTACTCGCAGAAACCGTCAGGCTTTTCACAAGTTTGCAAACAAGCACACTCTTTTCTATCAAGATGAATGTTCATTATTTGACAGCCAAGAGTCATTGACCGGACACATAACGCAATTCCCGCTTATGTTTTGTTATTATGCTAAAAGCAAAATAAAAACTAATTCAATAATTTAATACAACAATATATTAAAAACAAAAAGAGCGATGAAAAAAATTAACAAGCAAGCGACCTCTAATTTTGTTCCTTCTAAAGACATGGGAGCAAGAACCCAGAGAATAGCGCTTTGCTCTCAGACACCGGATGTCACGATATCCGTGTATATCCCTAGTACTAAACATCCTTCGATACCTGGCCCGGGTTTAATTTCTTTCGAATTTCGCGGATAGCGTTTTTTCGCCGATAGAGGCATTTCGTTTGATTACGATACCTGGTCTGAGTGTTTACTTTTAGCTCCTGCTATCGTCACAATGTTTCGAGTGTCCTGGAGCGCAAATTTTACTCGAGATTAATATTACCAAAACTTGCGTTATTATTTCAGTACAAACCTTTATTTTGTAACTGTGTCAAAACTAAAGCAATTTTGCTTTTTTGGATTTGGTTGACTGATCCGTCATGAGTCGAAATAAAAATAAATAAAAGGAATTTTAAACAATTTCTAACATCAGTTTTGGCACCACTTTCAAAAAGGTTGCGTTGTTTTACCAATACTAATGACCGTCGCGATAAAATTAAAAACCGAAGTGAAAATTTAAAAGCGCAAATGCGAGTTTTTCGGCTTTTTTCCTACAGTAATTTTCACAGTAGTAGATAGTTTCGAGTTTTGTGAATAATCGATTAAAATTTCGTTGATGCTTTTTGACGTTAAATGTGATAAAAGTGTGTTTGAAAAAATGTAGTGAATGTGAGAAGAATGTAATAAGATGGATTCAAGAAGAAACTCCAAATGCAGCTGAAAGATACTTTTTGCACAAATTAAGTGCTATGGTTATTATTTTTCCAAAAACTCGATTGCAATCGGTAGGGGAATATTCTATCTTCCTTAAGTAGCAGTTTGGTGACAATCTAGCAAGGTTAGTGTATTGAAAAATGCATTTTCCCTTTTGTGCGTGCCTGATACATGGTTAGGCAGGGGAAGGAGGGGGGAAGTGGGATAGCCTGGTTTCGTAGTATAATGTCCTTAAACCAGAGTTAGAGAGATTGTAAGATTTCGACTTTTTTCTTCGGACAAATTTTCAATGCCCGTTTTACCCCACTTCCCGTCGAAGTAAAAATATAATATTTAACCGAAGTCCATTCCATATATGCACAAACAAATGCTGATATTTTCATTAAATTCGAAGAACATCAACAGTGATAAAATTTAGAAAAACTCGTTCTTACTTAACCCTCAAACGCTATAATGTCTTCGATCCACACATTTTTTTTAATGTGCTGTTCTTTTGAAACATTCCAAATGGCACCATCGTTCAAAGTGGATAAAAGCTAGTTTGTGTAAGTGCTATAGTTGTGCTTTGTAACTTTGGCCAGTGAATACGTAACCTAGGTGCAATCCACAATCGATTGTTTTTTGGGTCATTTTCGACCCATTATTGTGGCAGCGTTCAAAATCCGTATTTTAGCGGTTAGCGCTCAGGTAAATTTAAGTGCAATTTTTAACAATATTAATATTGAATTTTTCTTTTTTTATTTCGACTATGTTAGTCACATCTCGGGTGATTCGTAGTTATTCTGCCTAAGCTCGACCCTCATTAACAGAAGGCAAAGATTAAGCCCGTACGATATTAAGCCTGTTCTAATGACCCTGCCACTTCTAGTTTTCCGATCTATTTACTTCACATCCCTGCTCTCACTTGAGTACTATGGCTCTAAGTTTCATAACTTTCCCTACCCAGTAATCTCTAGCTAATTGAATGTCGTTAAAACGTAAAAATAATATTGAATTTATGCCGGGTTCAAAATAAACGATTATAGCGGTAATGGGGAATTTTGGGGTTATATAGGGTTAATTCCAATAACATGGCTAGTGACTGTATCTGGATACCAGGTGTAGTGATCATGTACAACCATAGTCCATGAAATCACAAAGTTCATGAATCAAATAGACACACTAGATGTTATTCCATATCAGCTCACAGCATCCGATCACCTGGCCATTGACTATTCATTTAATACTACAACAACCAATGAACTCCGTCAGTTATAATTTCCGATATGAAAGTTGTGTGAAACGTGCTAATCTTTAATTCATATTAACGAAATGTCGTCCGCATCAAATATAGATACGTGCTTCCCAGGTAGTATGCCGGCAGTAACATTTCAGTTACATAATAGTCCAACTAAACCGTTTCGCCGGGTCTCGTGAAATATATATGTGTTTCGTATAGACCTCCGTCTAGATAGACCAACTAAAAAAATACAAATTCATGAAATGCACTAACACAGCTTGAGATTTTTTTCCCGAAATATTGACTTGATCGGATTGCTTCCACCAAAATCAAGCTTGCTCGATTGCCGTTATGTAACCTAGGTCTTGTAAAAACATTGCATCCTATCTAACTTAGACTATTCATAATGAGCTAATCTCAACAGTACGAAGAAGCGTGGGTGTCCGTGCCACGGTCCAACGGCACGTAAACAAAAGTGTGTACGTGACCTTAGACACTGTGTATATACCCCAAATAGTTATATAGTGTGACCCTCATACGACATAGACCAGCCTCCCAGGTCGATTGTAATTCGGTACTGTGCTTAGTTGCTTACCGACGCACACTGCAACAACAGCTGGCAAATTTGGCTACAATTATGTATTGCTACTATTGATGATATGCTTCCATGTGAATTATAAATAGACAATAGCTAGTTCTGGATTCAGTTTGGAAGCATATTTGGAAGGTGGATAGATACCAATCCACCTTCCAAATGTTAATAATTTCGAGGCGATCTGTGTAACACACGTAATTAGTGTTAAATGGAGAGACGAAAGGTTGCATTTGATCCTATTGATAAAGCTACTTTTTTTTCAAACATAACTGACCCTATAGCATCTCTCTGAGCCTCAAATTGACAACAATTGTAATTGCTTGTAATTTCAATATCGGCCAGCCAGCGAAAGCCAATCGATTTATTGTTCAGTTGAAGTATTATATGAATAGCTACATGTAATGTAAAACTGCTTCAGTAATTGGGTCGGGTCCGAATTAACTTTCCAAATATTGAATTTTAAATGGAATATTAACAAAAAGGTTTTTCTATAGATTTTTAACATGTAACAGGAAAAATATTCTGGATAACTCATGAGAAATGATAAAAAAACATTACATTTCTACATCCTTCAATAATTATTTAATATATTTTGATAATATGCAGTGTGCTATGAGCAAGACCGGCGAAAAACCTGCTGAGAGTGTAGCAAACTCCCCACCTGAAAAATGGTTGTCCATACCTAAAGATACAAAGTTTTTCTTTTAGTTTTTTTTATTCACCTGTCGCTATGGATATATATTGTAAAAACATTCAAAAGAACTACGACTCTTGCTTTGTTAAAACAAATCCTTATAAAATTGCTATTTTGTGTACAAAATTTAATTATTGCTATTACCGTCATCAGGGGCTGCTTCACGCCAAAATTAGGATTTTTTACATTTCTGATAAAAGAAATGTATAGCATCCGCTCAAACTTTAAAAATGTTTTCCGAGGCCCGGAAGGCCGAGTCCCATATACTAATCGACTCAGCTCGACGCTTTGGGACAACGTCTGTGTGTGTATGTGTCGGACAAACTCTCATTCGTGTTTCTCAGCAACGGCGTATTCCAGTATCTAAAAATGAGACCAAAACAAACCACCAACTCTTATCGCCGAAACGGCTAAGTTTAGGTCAATAGCACCTTCGGAGAATTTATTGGATGCAATATGCTTTCTTTTGATGTTGTGTTTTCACAGTTTCATTCCCCTATAAGTGAGATATTTTCATTAATTTTCTTTCAAGTGATTGTATAGAGATGATGTCTTCAGAAAAATTATAGCTCTTTCTTTTGCGAACAATACTGCTGAAGACACTAAGCGTCTTTCTTATATGCTTTAAAAGTTTTATTATGATACTTATTGTTCAATATAGCAATGATCCGTGTGAATATCCCAACCGAATTTTTTTTTCAATGAAACGGAAAAGGGTGATATCGTGACATATTTTGTATTTAATTTTTCTACCTACCACCTCTAGAAATAACCACCGAGAAATTTCAAGTTGTCTCTATGTGCCTTGATCGCATCAGTGTGCAAACTTTCATTTGCCAGAACCTTCTGACAGCTAATTTTCTAACTTATGACCCTCAGATCGATCTGGATCCTATCTCGGAAACCGGGAAGTGAAATAAACTCGTTTACAAGAAACTTTTTCAAATAGTGTCTACTTGAGGATTTTTTTTTGAAGGCATATTTTTTCTATTGCATCGAATTACACCAAATATATGGTAATTTGGTAATGAACGCACTGAAAATATAAATTCGTAAATATAATGAAATTGATCGTGTAATACACGAGTTCATTCGTCGTTTTCTGCTACGAAGCATTTTCGTGCACTGTAAATAGTAGGTTTTGTTCATTTCATGAATTGACAAAATGGCCGCTTGATGGATGAAAGTTTTCGTAAATTTTACTCGTATAGTGTACATTGCGCGAATGTTTCGTTGATGACGAAATTATTTTTGCTGGATGAAACGAAATGCTTCGTTTGTTTTAATGCATGTTTGTATATATTATGAACGATTTCGCTGGTAGCACATTCATTTTCGTTCATCTTAGAAAAGTTTTCGTATCTTTAAGCATATTATTTTGGCATTGCTCCTTCAGAATATGGAACGAGCACGGTTTCTTTGTGAATCATCCCGGAAGAGAACAAACTCCAACTTATTCATGCAAACCCAACGAACAGTTCGCGATGGCTCATCTGAATCCAATCGAATCCATACTGCTCTGGATTCTGGATCTGGATCTACTGGAAGCGAAAGAGATTCAGGAAATCTTCCTGGAACAGGCGGAGATAGATACAGTTATTGACTATGTGACCATCGTGATGATAAACAATTATCTGGCATATATAGTTACTATTATCATTCATAATAATAGCTGTCGGCGCTTTATCCCAGCCATATTAAAACTTTTTTTAATTTATAAAATACTTCGTGAGCCCTCATATTATGCTGAATTAAGTATGCGTAAAATAAAATAACCACTTTGGAACGTTTTGTTGCGAAAAAACTAACGCATGAAATTTCAGACGCTGGGCTGATAGGGTATCAAAAAATTATTACAGAGAAAATTCCGCTCATATCCTTATATTTAGCATACAATCGAATAATATCTTTAATCTTGCGAGAAAATTCATTTAGCAGCTTTTTTGAAAACACTTCTCTCTTCTCTCGTGCCGTTTTGTCTCATGATTGGTGCGTTGCATAAAACCACCTTTCCCTCACACTTTGTAATTTTTTTTAAGGAAAAAAAACATTTTCTTGCGAGAATTTACATAAAAAAATACTCTGTTTAGAACCAGGCTTGATTTGCAACGTATTAAGCAATTATTATAAGCCTTGAATGCACTGATTCAACGTTAAAATCAGCGAGAAAGTTGTGAATCCCCTCCGGGTCCTAAAGAGGAAATAATTTTGCCTTAGGAAAAAAAGATATGGGTTCAGCCTAGCGTATGAAATTTCATACCAGCAGATTTTTCGCAATTGTTTCACCAATTTCTTCCATTTTTTCGCGCAGAGCCACATCTTTCACACCTCTCATGGACATTCGTTCTCAATCTTAAACAAGAATTAGTGATTCAGAAGAGAAATTTAATTATATATGGTAGGGTATTCATAGGAGACCAGAAGTTCGAACACGCCTTTATTGTATAACAAATATGATCCAGAAATGTGTTGTTTTTTCATATGAAATTTCATAATTTAACATATTTTAATGCATCTTCCATGATTGCACATATTTACAAATATTTCTAAAACACTAAATTTTCCGAGACGAAATTACTTCGTTTTCTGAAACATTATATCGTCTTGAGTGAACTTTATTTAACAAGCTTGCTTATGCTAAAACGCTCGAAAATTGGAGTTGTATATATTCTAAAGAGAGCAATCACCAGTACATTTTCATTTAAATCGATTGGACATACTACAGAAAGTATCATGAAGTGGGTTTTAAATAAAGTATGATTGTGGTTTTTTGATATTGAATCACACTACAAATAATCGTGATTGAGACTACTAGTTTCTGCTATTCACTCCTAGAGGGTCTATTTTTGGTAGCATTTGGCTATGAAGAAAATCTGTATTCAGGGGTTATAGATGCGCGTTGGAGAAAAAACTCTAATTTGCTTTTGGTATGCTTTGACTGGATATACTCTCGATATATTTCTAAGAGATTTGGGCATTAAAACTTATTAAAAGATTTCCAAATATATTTGTTATTCTCATAGAATACCAATAATTTATTTGAAACATATTGCAGCTTTTAAAGAGGATTTTAACTATAGTCCTTATCAAATGGTAAATGATCTTTAGTGGGACAATTTGTTGTTTTTTTCTGCAGTATTCTCGACACATATCTTGATTTTGGCATAAAATTAGGAAAATATTTTAGCAAAAACGTATTTGATGACAGGTAAAAATTTTGGTAATTTGTAGATTGAAATTTAAATTAATCTGTGATTGGAACCAGAATAACAGTTTTACTGACTAAAGAATATTGGTCATGACTGGGAATGTATTTATCTTGCATGGAACTAAAAATAATTTTGATTAGGACTATAATTTCTGCCCCCTTTACAAGTTGCAATATGTTTCAAATGAATTACTGGTATACCAAACGGATGAAAAATATATTTAGAAATGATTTAATAGGTTCTAATGCTCGAATTTCTATGAAATATATCGAGAGTATACGCTATCAAAACATGCCAAAAGCAAATTAGTATGTATGCATCTATAACCCCCGATGATAACAAAATGCTACCAAAAAAGCTCCTCTAGGAGTCAATAGCTGAAACTGGTGGTCTCAATCACGATTATTTGTAGTGCGATTAATATCAAAAAATCATAATTACACTTTATTTAAAATCTAATTCATGACATTTTCCGTAGTATTTTCAATCTATTTAAATGAAAATGTAGTAGTGTTTGCTCACATTAGTATATATAAAACTCCAATTTTCGAGCGTTTTATCATAAGCAAGCTTATTCAACAAAGCTCACTCAAGGCGACATAATGTAAATTTTGCAGAATATGATGATTTTGGCGCATTACTTCATTTTAGTACGTCTTATCGCATATTTTTTAAATAGTTCCATACTTGATCAGTTTCTCTATAGTCCCACCACAGACTAACAGACATAACACTATGAGGGAATTCCCTCAAAAAACATCGATCCGACAACTTTCCCAGAACACTAGCTCCACCTTTTATTCACAGTCCCAAACACTCATTTACTGGTGTGTTACCCCTCGGGTTTGGGAACACTTTTTCACTAGTGGTCTATCCCCCATATGCTTGTTCATATGTCAGTGGCGCCATAATTTCAAATGTGGCCACAGTCCCAACTATAAATATATTTAAAATGACCGTTAAAGCGGGCGAAGCTTTGTTTTTGAGTGTTATGTCTGTTAGTCTGTGGTCCCACTTAACATCATTTACCCTATTCTTCAGTCAATAAAACTGTTATTCTGGTTCCAATCAGAGTAAAATTAAAAATCCAATACATAAATTATTAGTTTTACCTTTTATCTCATACGTGCTTTCTAAAATATTTTTGCCGAAATCGACGTATATCTCGACGATACTGCAAAAAAATCAACAAATTTTCCTTACACAAGATCATTTAAATGTGGTATCGTTTTTGGATGCGTGTGGATGTATTTGGTTATGCGTCATAATCACTTTACCCGCTCTACTATCGGTAGCATGGGGCAATTTTTATGATTTCAAATTGACCAATTGGCCTTTCTCATACAGAAAGGTTATGCAATCGCTCCAAATCTCGACTTTTTAACCAAGGCCCGGCCCCGGATAGTCGAAGCTTATATACCATTCGACTCAGTTCGACAAGATCGGAAAATGTTTGTGTGTGTTTGTGTCTATGTGGCAAATAATATTGCCTCTATTTCTGAGAGATGGCTGAGCCGATTTGCACAAACTTACTCTTCAATGAAAGATACAGCCTTCCTATCGGCTGCTATAGATTTCGGTTCGATAGGGATTCCGGTTACGGAGTTGCAGCTTGAAAAGTGCGGCCACACAACTATTTTTCACTTAAACTGGTACCACTCGCTCTCATACCACTATCACCATTATCAAAATGATGCAAAATGTATTAAAATGGGTGCAAACTAAGATTATAATTTTTTGTTTCAAGTGTTTCACTATCGACACGTAGCTCATCAAGTTCGTGGCTGGCGAGCCATTATGTATAAGTGCAAAGTGTACTAAGAATGTAATAATACTCTGATACACAGATGTATGACTTCACCCCCTTCTCCCCTTGAATATTGTCCCAAAACTTATGTGCCCCCTATCTTCTAGTTTTAGTTGATCAATCCGTTCGAATCTGTAATCCTGGCCGTTAATTCCTGATGCCGAAAACTGAAAGTTTATATCTACCCCCCCCGTTCAGCCTTGTCCACCCTCCCTCCCATGTCTCTGATACACAGATGTATGACTTCACCCCCTTCTCCCCTTGAATATCTTCCCAAAACTTATGTGCCCCCCTATCTTCTAGTTTTAGTTGATCAATAGTTAATCTCGTTAAGAAATGCACAACAGTACCACTACTTTAAAATAGCCCTAATTAATTCCCCTTAATCTTGAACCACTCTCTCTAGTTATTTCTAGTTAATAAGCTTGTAAAATGTTCCGCTTAGTTAATAATTAATTTCTCCTACAATCTCCATTCTAAAATCATAAAGTGAATTACTATACAAAGAACACACAAAATGACCCGTCCCCCAAATCTTACGAATATTATATTATACCCTCTTTTATATGTATAAGTTAGCTGTAAAGTTTTTTTTAGTTTCATTATATAAAACAAAATAATATTGAAATGTGTAACCCTCTAGTTTTAAGAAATTCAAAATGTAAAACAATGAAAAAATGGCACCTTTAAGCTAACTCATACGTGCCTTATCAAATGAACAAATTGAAAAAAAAGAATGTAATAGGCATTTCCATAATTATATTGAACATTACCAGCCATGGAGTCAAAGTTTAAAGAAATGAGAAAGGCACAATTGCACCGCTGGTGGATTATAACTAGTTATTTTGAGTTTTGAATACGAATTTGCTCTAGTTACTCCTCTGTGCGACGCATTACCATTCACCGAACCTATGTAGGCAGTACTATATTCAGTAATTACGAATTGAATACAGCAAAATACAAAACAAACTAAACTGAAAAAGATTAACTTGCCGGAGCTTTCGTGTCGTGGTCACGAAACATCGTTAGCGTGTGTTTTTCACCTGCCTTCTCATTTCTCCTTGGTACCTTACCCCCTAGTTACCGAGGGAAATGTGCCAATTATGGCAGTAGTGACTATTGTTAACTTATTTCGCGCCTTTTAGTTTCAGACCAAACATATAACATAATGACAATATCTATTTAACTGATCAAGGATACGTAAAGTAAAATTTTTAATAAATTTTGAACATATTTGTTCGGCTAAATCCAACTTTTAGTTTAAAGGTAAATTACCTTCTTAAAGGATCTGTTACTTCACCTCCTTCACATAGCAAAACTCGCGAATTCGAGTAAGTGTGCTCAGCAAAACTTATGAATATTACCACGTAATATCTCATTAAACCGCTACAAATATTTTGAATGATGCATTGTAAAATTTAATCGTTCAGTCTCAATACGGCATTAGTCTAACAAGTATCGAAGTTCACGGCTATTCAATAGGTACTTTAAATTCAAAGCAGATCTAATTTCAAGTTCCGTTATTACTAACAAGCCCGTGTATTAGGTTATAAATAGCTTGTATTTTCCTTCGTTAGTCGTTTTTAGTGTTCGTATATGCGTATTTTTCAAACAGTCCGATGTGAAAAATAGGAAATACTTTCCTTGATCTATAATACTTTACGATATCATGATTATTTGTCCATATTACGTGTTATCTTTCAAAGGCTTCCAACCCAATCGTAGAGTTGAAACAATAAATCTGTCTAAATACTGTTGCAATCAAGGTTGCAATAGTTCTGCGATTAGTTGCGCAGACAAGATTAGCTTCCCTAGACAATGGCCCGGTGGCCCAGGGTTTATAAAAAAACTCAAAGACTAAACAAGATCTTTTATTTTACCAGTGACCATGTACTCGAAGACTACCTAAACAACTAAACGATACTTTACAGGTCGCATCGCATCTAAATCTCCAACTACACGACACCTACCCTATCATTTATCCTTCCCTGTGAACGATGGCGATAGGTGTGGCCGGCAAGTGACTATCATATTGTTGCACGGTGTCTCTGGTAGAACAATATTTAGACAAAAAACCAGTTTTAATCCAATTGGTGCAATTGTGCCTTTCTCATTTGTCCAAACTACGATTCCATGGCTAGGTTATGTTCAATACAATGATCCGGGGGGTCCGGACCCTGCCGAAAATTTTCAACTTGTTAAGAAATTTTAAACTAGTTTTAATTTTAAAGTAGCAACCTCTTATTGCATACCCCTACCTAAGCCTTTATAGGTCAAACAAAATTTTGACCGGGATTAGGTTGACGATTTTTAGAGTGATTGCATTTCTATATGAGAAAGGCAAAAATGTGCCAAAGTCCCAAAAAGTCAATTTTCGTCAAAATCTTTTTTTTGAGATTTCATTAAATCTTAACGTTTTATGAACTTTATAGTCATTTGGCACCAAAAATGCAAATTCGATTTTGAAATTTTCCCTTAATGCCCCCCTTCCCTTTGAGAATTTTTCATTTCAGTTTATATGGGAATTTGCTGTGTGGTCGCACTGTTCAACCCTTAACTCCGAAACCGGAAGTCCAATCAATAAAAAATTCAATAGCAGCCGATGTGAAGGTTGTACCTTTCATTTGAGACTAAGTGCAAATCGGTCCAGCCATCTCTGAGAAACAGAGGTTACATTTTTTTCCACATACACACACAGACATTTTCCGATCTCGACGAGCTGAGTCGAATGGCATATGACACTCGGCCCTCCGGGCCGGGATTTGGTAGGAGATTTTTAAAGTGATTACATAACCTTTCTATATAAGAAAGGCAAAAACATCTCTAGATAATTTGGAATCAATAAAATACAGAGAAATATTGATTCCTACAATCAGGAGCTAAGACGAAAAAAATTAGCGGTATTCAATTGATCAAACTCTGTTTATTTTGGCAACTGATGAAGTTTGAAAAAAATCGGTAATACTTATCATGATCAGCATTTTTTTCTACTTGGTTGGACATCTGGAACTTCGTCGCAGTTCAATGAAGTCCAAAGCTATTTAGTTGGGCCATATTTGTTTTCTTGAATCGTTGCCACGATCCGAGACTAACCTAATAAAAAACTGCTCAAACACCGAAGGCATGCCCTCTTATACAAAAAAATATATCAATGATCATCAGAGATCTGACGCCATCACCAGCAGGCCCGAAACTGAAGATACTCGATGACGAAAGCAACGAAAAAGCAAATAGCACTCACTTTAAATCAACTTTTAGCGTTTTTTTGCCTCACTACTACTCTATGTTTTCCTTCTGCTTCAATATCTTCCAAAGATTCAATCGACGACGTGATCAGTCGTAAGTGTGCACTCCAGTTCGGCGGACGTGTCCCCCCAGCAGAAGCAGAAATAGCTCCAAAGCTCATTCGCGTTGAGCACTCTTGTCTGGACTCCTCATGAAACGGATCTGGAATAGCTGACGCACGAGGTGGCATCGGTGAAGGGAAAGGAAATGAGAAGCTGCTTCCTGAGCCAAGTGATAATAAAAGCAAAAGTGTGGTTCAGTGTGTGCTCGAAAACTACGGTTTGCATTTTGCTTCAGGGTGTTTAGAACAAGTTGTATATTTTTATCGCAAGTTGCTCAGTACTTGTTGGTGCAAAGAGCAACCAAGTTCATTCAACGCGCGAGTATTGCATTGTGATCGTGCGTGACAATGGTCATCTCGAAGATTTGCTGCATAGGAGCCGGATACGTGGGGGGTCCCACGTGCAGTGTGATGGCACTCAAATGTCCTGACATCAAAATCACGGTCGTGGATCGCAGCGTAGAGCGAATCGCTCAATGGAACTCGGACAAGCTGCCCATCTATGAGGTAAGTTTATTTTCGCACGTTTACGTTGCACAAATACCGATACCTTGACATACTCGAAAAATGATTCAAATTGTGATCCTATAGTTTCACAATTTGAACATTTTTTCACGTAATTTTGAACTGAACTCTATCCGTTTGCTGTAGATTTCCGTTACCCACAATGTTTTAAATTGGTTGGGGCTAGATGGTACGATATCCAAGATTGAGTTTTTATTTTACTATAGAGTGCCACGTTCTACATTTGGTAGTTCCATGTTAGCCCTGCATTTATGTACACAAACCTCATCATCTTAATATTCCGATTGTGTTTCTCTGTCCATCCGCATATTCACTGACCGAAACGATTTCTCGGAAGAAATCTGCTGATGGCCAAAATGCAGTTTTCACCAAATGAACATATGTTATCAGTGCTTCCTGGAAGTAGCTTAGCTTGTTTTAGCATTTTGTTGGCACTTTACTACCGACCCTAATGATAAAATGTGTTTTGAATTAGAGCTGGAAGTTAATCTTCTGTACTGTATTGCCTTGAAAAAGGCACAAATCGAACCGTTTCGTTATCGGTCTCAACCGTGGTAAGGGCGAAAATAGTTGCGCTAAATTTCTGATAGGGAATTCAAAATAGAACAAAAACTGCAACAAACTGTTTTTTTTTAATTTCCAACAAATTGGCTATGCAATGTTCAAACGAAAATATGACAAGAAATCTAAATAAAAACTCTACAATATTAAAAAATAGCTGCTGCTGAATTTATTGCTATTAACAATCTAGGTATTAACTAGACGTTCAAGCTGTTCACGTTTTTAGGTAAAAGAACATGTTCAAATCCAAATTATTTTCAAATCTATCTATAAATAATTAAATAAGGTGTGGATGTGCAGAATATTAATCTTTTGGTTGAATGAGAAATACCTGGACGATATTCTACAAAATATTATGCTTGACGGAAATCACAATTAGGTAATGTTACAAAACATTATAATTTTACTCAAGAAACAATATTTTACCTCTAATGGCTATGACTATTTCAATAAAATAAGGAAGTTTCTAGCAGTTTCTTCAACTATCTATTTATGTATTATATTCTCGCAAATATTTTGACTTTTTATTGTGAAAACGACGAGGACGACTTTTATTTGAGCTTGAGATTGTTCGACAATTACTGGTTACAAAACCATAATTGATCGGCACCGTGTTTACCGTACAGGACAACTGCAGGACTAATGCCTCGGTCCCACAATTTATCCGTCCCAGTTGAAATCGAACGTACGACGACTGACATATGGTCGGTGTTAGGTCAGACCGGACTAAGTGACAGTGCATTGATTTCGAGAAAAACGCGTTTAAAGTTTGAATCGCAGCATCCTTTACATTATAATTGGAAAATAGTTTTTGCCATAATTCTTGTTTATTGTTTCATATTTCAAATCTGGTAAAAGTGGAATGTAGATTAAGAAATTCTTTATCCAGTGCTATCATTAACTCATTTTTTGAGGTTTTGCGACTTAGTCCGGTCTGACTTAACACCGACCATATGTAACGAATGGCCAACCTCCTGTATCAACTAACGAGTCTTTAAAAAATACTTAAGCCAATCGCGCTATATCGTATGAATGAAATCCATGCCATTCAATATACTGCATCCACGTCACAATTCATTCATGTTGATTATCCACGAACGATGCATGCAACAGAGATCAGCCCGTCGGACCGCACATAACATACATTCCAGTTAGTCCAAGGTTGAAACGAATTAGACGAATTCGAATGTGTGTATAGTATTAGGGTGGTTCAACTTTTGTTTGTAGCTCAATATTTGACTGATTATGAGGCAGCAGAGATTAAATCTAGTCCCTAATTGTTTTGTCGACTAGACCGTTCGCTGCTGCTCCGTTGTTTTCCAGGATCAAGTTTAACTGCAGAATTTTTAAGGCCCGTAATTCTATTGTCAAATTAATGCTAACAAAAATGTCCATGCGGTCCGATATTTTTAATTAACCCCCGAAAAAATGCTAAACTCAATGCTATATTACTCTCACGTTCGACCTCTGAACGGACATCCCTATACGCCACGATTGCCTTCGAATTTGTTGGTGTGACTTCTTGACGCTGCTTATACAACTGTCGAAAATTGCTGTCTACGCAAATGATTGATTGCAAACAATTCACTATGCTAATGACCGGTCCAATGCGAGACGTATTTACAATTGTGTAATCCGTTGCGCTAGACAAAGGTTGAATGCATATATAGAAGGTGTGTATTTATTTGGTAGATTTTTCGCTTGTCACAATAGTTTTTATAACAACTTTAGTTACAGGGGTTTAGGCACTATTTCAAAACCTTCTTTCCTTTGTTAACCCTCTGCTGTCCAATTTTTTGTTTTGCTTAAAAAGGCTATTGTAGATTGTTTTTGTAATGAGGAAGCCGAAAAAAAATATAGCCAGCTCACGAAAGCTACTGATTTTTCAATTAATCGTACACAACATAATTTCACAGCTGCAGAGGAGTACTACAAGTTAGCAACCTAAAAATATTTTTCATTTTCTCCAAAAAATTAAAAAAGTATAAACATTTTTTAACTAAATTACACTGCCACACACAAAATAGTTTTTTCTCGTTTTCCTAAAATTTTCAGCATTCAACGTTGAATGTTTTCAACATAGTGATTTCAAAATGCAAATAATGTATTTGTATGTTCAATGGAAATGTTGTGAAGAGGTCTTCATAGTGATGACAGCATAAAATCGTGTTTTGAATATTCTATGACGATTTTCCCGTGACCCGCCAAAAGGCGGAGTTGGGCAGCAGAGGGTTAAAGTGCGGAAAATTACGTCTTGGTCCAACTCAGAAACGATGTTCGACTGAAATATGGCATCAGAAAAATTACAATTATCTATAGTTGCGCGTTCCAAGAATTGTGTTATCCACATCGAAATGGTCTGGTTCAGTATGGATTGGTTACGTCCTCAATAAAGGGTGATATCGTAACATTTTTTAAATGAAAAAAAAAACACAATCATTGACAGCAGTTGGCAATCAATTTAATTTTCAAACTATTTTCAGTCAAATGTTCACCGTGACTGCGTTTTACAAATTTCATTCGACCAGTCCATTTTTTGTCACATTTTTGGTAAGAGCTAGAGGAATTTCGTCAATAACGTCTTCAATTCTCTAGTTCATCAGTTGTTTGCAGTTTGTCGGCTTGGACGAGAGACTTTACGTAGCAACATAAAAAGTCCATATCATGTCAAATGTTAAAATCAAATTGAAAGAGCGAGGCAGCCAATGAACATTATTCTTTTTCGCTATAATTCGTCAATCGGTCATCGTATATTATTAATCGATGGTTACAACGGTCATATGACTTGTTGCCCCATCTTGATGACACAAAAGATCTTCCAAATGTTGTGTGGTTTTATTTGGAAATAACCAGTCCTCAAACATGTCCCGATATTATTCACAATGACTTTAATGTCGGCTCCGGCATCATATTTGAAAAAATTGAACCATTCGCTAAAAACTGAACCATACAACTATTTTGTTAGGATGCAATGGAGTCTCTAGGGTCTCCTCCGGCTGCTCGTCACCGAAACCGAAACATTTGTTTGTTTACGTATCCATTTAACCAAGCATAAGTGTCGTGTTCAGAGGGGGGGTTGGTTAAGGCTTTTCGGCGTGAAAAAAAACTTTCTCTGCGATTTTTTTCAAAAGTTTGCGTGAAGCGAATTGATCAAAACTTTTGTACATTATAGTGTATTTTTTCAAAAACGTGCTGTAATTATTCCATGCAAAAATATCTACAAACGACTCGATTACGAAGCTTTTTGTGGAAAGTCTCTGGAAAAACATGTTTTGCGGTGTTACCTGCCATTCAAAATCTACTGAACCAATTTCTTTTAAGTTTTGCATACACATTCTATGTAAAAAATACCTAACCCGCACGTTGAGTTTTTGAGATAAATTTTCAATTAAGGGTTTTTTTACTCATCTATCTATATGAGGGCCCGACCGGCCGACCACAAAATTGAGCATCGTCGATTCGAACGAAACTTTGAAGTTGAGTTCGGTTTATGAATCTCCTTGATTTTCTCTGACAATTGCAATGTTTTGAGGCAAGAGCAATTTTTTAAAAGGGTGTAGACATTTCTACGTGCATTAATTTCCAAAAAAATTTGTTCGGAAAAATTATCGGTAAAAAAGTTTGTCTAACAATAACTTAATACATGTTTTTAAATTCCATACTGATTGACATACGAAACTGCAATTTTATTACAGAATATAATTGTAAGAATCGTTTAAAATCAAAATGCATTTAACAAAAATCTTCCGAAATGCGATAGTTTTCGAGATATTTGGAATTTTGTTCCAACAAAAACAGTTAACTCGTGTGCTCTTTTAGTTATTCGTGTTACCCCATCATAAAATGTCAAAAATCTAATGTTTATCGTTTTAAAGACGTAAAAGAAACTTTTTCAGTATATTTGGATCATGGAGAAGCTTTCAATAAAAAAGTTTTCCTAACAATAACTTTTGACATATTTTTATAATTGATACTATTTGCTGTCGAAAAAACAATTTTATTTTTGAATATGATTCTATACGCCATTTTAATTTAAAATGCTAATAACAAAAAATTTAAAAAATGTGGTATTTCTCGTGATATTTTAAATTTTGTTTTATCAACACAATTCTTTTGTTTTATTACGACCATTTCAGAAGTTATTCGCATTTCTCCATCAACAGCAATAGGTTTTTCAAAAACAATCAAAATACTATTCAACCATAACGTCTTATGATTGATTTAAATAGTTCGATCATATTTTGCTTGTTTTCTTGTAGCATTCAAATGGGTTACAATATCGCCTTAATGTCAAAGAAAAGTTACAGGAAATTGTATAGGCCTTTTGAAAAACTTATTGCTGTTGATGAAGAATCGCGAATAACTTATGAAACGGTCATAATAAAACAAAATAATTGTGTTGTTAAAATAAAATTTAAAATTTTTCGAGAACTACTTTCAAAAAGAAAATTTCTGTTATTAGCATTTTGATTTAAAATGGAGTTTAGAATCATATTTAAAAAGAAAATTGTTTTTTTTTGACAGCAAATAGTATGAATTATGTCAAAAGTTGTTGTTAGGAAAACTTTTTTATTGAAAGCTTCTCCATGATCCAAATGCACTGAAAAAGTTTCTTTTACGTTTTTAAAACGATAGATTTTTGACATTTTATGATGCGGTAACACGAGTAACTTTTAAAAAGGACATAGTCACACGAATTAACTGTTTAGTTTGGAACAAAATTCCAAATATCTCGAAAGCTATCACATTTTGAAAAAAATTTAAATGTGTTTTGATTTTAAACTATTCTTAGAATTATATTCTGTAATAAAATTACAGTTTTGTATGTCAATCAGTATGGAATTTAAAAACATGTATAAAGCTATTGTTAGAAACTCTTTTTTACCGATAAATTCTCCATCATACAATCACATTCAAAATGTTCCTTTTCTCTTTAAGTTTTTGTTGACGAAATATAAAAAATTAGAAGAAAATGGGTTTTTTACAATTTAAATTTTTAACACCATTTTTTTGTTTTTATGAAAAATGACACAACATTTTTTTCGGTGTGTATTTTTTTCGTACAGAAATATTCATTCCCTGTAACTCGTTTATTAGAAAGTTTTGCTGTATAAAAAACAGTAATCGAACAAAAAAAATTGAAAATAATGCACGTAGAAATGGCTGCGCCCTTTTAAAAAAATGCTCTTGAGTCAAAATAATTTTACTGATAGTGGAAAATGTTTAGTATTCCATGCCGGTGAAATGTGTAAAGTTTCATTGGAATCTAAGATGGTCGGTCACGATTTTAAAGATTTTCTTACGGATTTTCGTGGAATTTCTCATATATATTAAAGTCAATGTTTGTATGTATATGATTTACGGACTACCAAACGGCTCAATCGTTTGCCGTAAAAACTTATACGTATTATAAGAAGACATTTGCTATGGAGCGTGTTTGTGTGCTATTGGTTGGGGATTATCTGCCCGGCAGATGGCGCTTCGGAAAAAATTGTGTTTTGCTCCTATTTTGTTGAAAGTCGCAGCAACGCGCGACGGGTTGAACACTAGTTTTAAATAAAAATTTCTATTTTTTACGAAAAATTCTGCCTTTTATGAGTAAACGCCTCCTTAATCAAAAAAATATTTCGAAAACTCAACGGGGATTAGGGAAGGGATTAGGTATTTTTACATAGAATGTGTATGCAAAGTTTGAAAGAAATCGGTTAAGTAGTTTTTGAATGGCAGGTAACACCGCAATTCATGTTTCTTCAGGAGGTGTTCGGCAAGAAGTTTCGTCACCGAGTCACTTATCAATATTTTTGCGTGGAAAAAATACAACATGTTATTTTTTTTGTTTCGATTATAGAAGTTTTAACCTTAAGGTCATTCGCCTCTTCTAACCGTATGTGCGGGGTCGGGACTCGAACCCAGGTGCGCTGCATACAAGGCAATCGATTTACCAACTACGCTACGCACACCCCTAGCATGTTATTGAAATGATACACTATAATGTACAAAAGTTTTGAGCAATTCGCTTCATGCAAAGTTCTAAAAAATTCACAAAAAAAGTTTTTTTCACGCTGAAACCCTTAACCCTTTATAAGGCAGTGGCAACTATATTGCCATCAACAATTCTTATATTTTCTCCTCACTACACTACAACGATTTAATTTTTCTCCACTGTAGTCATATACTTATTGAAAGAACTTCATAATTTTTTGGACCTTAACAAACCCAAAATTACGATTTGGGAACAGATTGTATCTCTGAAGATGGCCAGTTTTCAAAAAACAATCTCAATTTTTCTTTAAAACCCACAATTTACCAAATATTTTAAGATAAATGTTATTGTTAGGATCATTTCACAAAAAATTCACAAAAAAAGTTTTTTTTTCACGCTGAAACCCTTAACCCTTTATAAGGCAGTGGCAACTATATTGCCATCAACAATTCTTATATTTTCTCCTCACTAAACTACAACGATTTAATTTTTCTCCACTGTAGTCATATACTTATTGAAAGAACTTCATAATTTTTTGGACCTTAACAAACCCAAAATTACGATTTGGGAACAGATTGTATCTCTGAAGATGGCCAGTTTTCAAAAAACAATCTCAATTTTTCTTTAAAACCCACAATTTACCAAATATTTTAAGATGAATGTTATTGTTAGGATCACTTGGACTAGAAAATGCAGTTTTTTACATGGATTTACATGTAATCTATAAAAGAAGAGCCTTTTTGATTGCCCACATGTATATCAAATATGTTTTCGTGCCTCTAAGGCAGTGGGCTTCGCGCTTTTTTCCACCATCGATTGGGAAAATATTTTGGACCTCGAAGATGTCGAATCCGCAGTCCAAACTTTTTCCAACGTTCTGGCGTACGTTATTGACAGGTACGTTCCGAAGAAAGTTCACCATCGACAAACCGGCCCTCCATGGCAAACGAGTACATTGCGACGGTTGAAGTCTATTAAGAGAGCTGCCCTGCGGAGGTTTACCAAGTATATTACGTCAGTCTCAACCATGCGTACAAACGAGCCAGTCAAAACTGTTTCTATCGATATCAGCAAAATATTCAGCGTAATCTCAAGTCGCATCCTAAACGTTTCTGGAAATATGTAAACGAGCAGCGCATGGAATCTGGACTGCCGTCGTCTATGACTTTCAATGGTAACACAGCTTCCACATCACGAGATATATGTGCACTTTTTTCGGAAAAATTCGCGAACGTGTTCACAGATGAGGAATTAACTATTGAACTCGCTGCTAGCAGAGCTCCACTTGTGGGTCAAACTCTGAGTGCTATCGATGTCAACGCAACGATGATTACCAGAGCTTCCTCTCGACTTAAGTCATCCTTCAAGTTCCCCTCCGCTTTTCTGATAAGGCACATTGAAGTTTTGGTTAATCCGCTTCTTCACATCTTTCGAACATCTATTGACAGAGGTATTTTTCCATCTTGCTGGAAATCAGCGAACATGTTCCCAGTACATAAAAAGGGAAATAAGCGAGACGTCAATAACTACCGTGGAATAACTTCATTGAGTGCTGTCTCGAAGTTATTCGAGCTTGTGATTATGGAACCTCTTCAGGCGCACTGTAAGCAGTACCTAAGTGACGATCAATACGGCTTCACGTCTGGACGGTCAACTGCGTCTAACCTATTATGTTTAACATCCTTCATAACAGAGAGTATGGAACATCGCGCTCAAACCGACGTTGTTTACACCGACTTATCTGCCGCTTTTGACAAGATAAACCACGATATCTCAATAGCAAAGATTTGGAATTAATGGTAGTATTTTGCAATGGTTTCGATCCTACCTCACTGACCGAGAGATAGCGGTTGTCATAGGAGAATGCCAGGC
This sequence comes from Topomyia yanbarensis, assembly GCF_030247195.1. NCBI lineage: Eukaryota > Metazoa > Arthropoda > Insecta > Diptera > Culicidae > Topomyia > Topomyia yanbarensis. Next base: position 318,873,655 of record NC_080672.1, on the reverse strand, counting down.
CCCTGCATTCTCTTCTACATCTGGAATACCTCAAGGAAGCCACTTGGGACCGTTTATGTTTCTGATATACTTCAATGATGTACATCTAATTTTGAAGACTCCACGATTATCGTTCGCAGATGACTTCAAGATTTTTCGCCTAATTCGTTCAATTGAAGATTGCAGAGTTCTCCAACAGCAGCTTCAAGTCCTTGCTGATTGGTGCAATACGAACCGCATGTATGTGAACCCGAAGAAGTGCTCGGTAATATCTTTTTCACGGAAGAAGGATTCGATTTATTTTAACTACCGTCTACTAGAGACAGAAATCGAACGTGTCAGTCACGTGAAGGATCTGGGAGTGATTTTGGATTCTCAACTTACGTTTAAACAACACGTATCCTATGCAGTAGGTAAAGCGTCTCGAGCACTGGGATGCATATTCAGGATAGCCAAAAACTTTACGGATGTTTATTGCCTCAAATCGCTGTACTGTTCTTTATCCCGATTAATTCTAGAATATTGTCCTGAAGTGTGAAGCCCGAACTATAATAATGGCGTTGAAAGAATTGAAAGTGTGCAGCGACGCTTTTTACGTTTCGCGCTCCGTAGATTGCCGTGGAGAGATCCTGTCCGACTACCTAGCTATGAAAGCCGATGTCAGCTGATTCAACTAGAGCCCCTACATGTTCGAAGGAATACCGCAAGATCTTTGTTCATCGCTGACACTCTGCAAGGCCGTATAGATGCCCCAGCTATTTTGGAACAAATCAACATACACGTAGCACCTCGAGCACTACGTAACAACAATATGTTCCGGTTGCCATTCCGACGCACAAATTATAGTATGTATGGAGCCATCACTGATCTGCAACGAATTTTCAACCAGGTAGCTTCAGCATTTGATTTCAACGTTTCTCGACATACTCTGCGTGTACGTTTCTCCAGATTGTTTAATCATTTCGTTAACAACACTTGACCTTTTTATTCTTTGTTTGTAATTATTGTATGATTATTGTTTTTATGTGCGACTTGAGTATTAGAAATAAGATTAGTATTTAGGCTAATCTTATTTCTAATACTCTAATTCTAAACAAAATAAACAATAAACAATATGGGTATTTTCGGAATGGTCTTGAAGAGTAGGTACTAGAAATTGATTTTTGACGCCATTTTGAAATCAAAAATGGCGACTTCCGGTTTAGCGAAATTCGCTGTAACCCAATTAATATGGGTATTTTCGGAATGGTATCGACAAGTAGGTGCTAGAAATTTATGTTTGACGCCATTTTGCGATCCAAGATGGCGACATCCGGTTTAGCGGAAATTCCCTACAACCCATGCAATATGGGTATTGTTGGAATGGTCTTGAAGAGTAGGTTCCAAAAATTGGTTTTTGACGCCATTTTTAAATTCAAAATGGCGATTTCCGATTTCGCGAAATTCGCTATATCCCATTCAATATTGGTATTTTTGGAAGTTGAAGTTTTAGTACAAATAGTTTTAATTAAACAGTTGAATTTACTTAAATTTAAGCAATATGTTTAATTTGAATAAATTCAAACCCCCAACTCACACCACATACGTCTCTTTCTTCTCTCTCTTCCATTCTCACCGCACTTTCCTGGATGAACACATAAAAATATTTTGCATTTTGGTGGTTTATGATTAGATCTTATATTTGAGGGTGATTTACATGATTGCCCAGATTTTTCATGCGGGAATATCGGTAAACCGGAAGTCGCCATCTAGAATTTTAAAATGACGGCAAACATCGACGTTTGTCTGCTACTCGTCAAAACCATTCCGAAAATACCCATATTGATTGGGTTACAGCGAATTCCACTAAACCGGAAGTCGCCATCTTGGATTGCAAAATGGCGTCAAAATCGATTTCTGGCACTTACTCTTCAAGACCATTCCAAAAATATCCATATTGATTGAGTTATAGCGAATTTCGCTAAACCGGAAGCCGCCATCTTTGAGTTCAAAATGACATCAAAAATCAATTTCTGGCACCTACTCTTCAAGACCATTCCGAAAATACCCATATTGATTGGGTTATAGCGAATTTCGCTAAACCGGAAGTCGCCATCTTTTATTTCAAAATTACGTCAAAAATCAATTTCTGGTACCTACTCTTCAAGACCATTCCGAAAATACCCACATTGATTGGGTTATAGCGAATTTCGCTAAACCGGAAGTCGCCATCTTTGATTTCAAAATTACGTCAAAAATCAATTTCTGGCACCTACTCTTCAAGACCATTCCAAAAATACTCATATTGCTTGGGTTATAGCGAATTTCGCTAAAACCGGAAGTTGCCATCTTTGATTTCAAAATGGCTTCAAAAATCAATTTCTGACACCTACTCTTCAAGACCATTCCGAAAATACCCATATTGTTGGGGTGCGGGCCATAAGGAATCTTCCAGACCCGTCTCTTCCATCTTTCCGAAAATCTTCTAAGTCTTTTGCATTCAAAAGGACTTAGCATATTTTTTGCAAAACCCGTGTTAATTACGAAATCCGCGCAAAAAAAAAATTCCAAACATATTCTAAGTCTTTTGCTGAGAGTTTTTTTTTGCGAGGATTTTCGACGCGGTTTTTTTACGCGGATTTTCCAATTAACGCGGTTTTTTACGCGGATTTTCCAATTAACGCGGTTTTTTTTACGCGGATTTTCCATTCAACGCGGTTTTTTTTACGCGGTACGTATCCCCCGCGTAAAAAAAACCTGGGTGTTTGATTTAATAAAAAAGAGTGCAGCGACGAGAAGGATTTTCTTTGTTCTTCAGCGTGGATTTCGGACAAGGCACGACGCTTGTGAATACTGCGATATGAAACACGTTCTATTTGATCGAGATCTTAATTGCTACTGATTGAGTGTGTTAGAGTTCACTGTTTTATACGTTTAGAGTTCACTATCCTATAACCTAATCCGGAAGTTCATGCATATTTATTTAATCTCTTGGTATTAGTTAAAGTATTAATAGAATTCATTTTATAGGCGTAGTAACCCTACTGCTAGGTGATAACAAATTGTAACGAAATTCATTTTTAATATATTAATTACTTAACACCGCCCTCTGTTGAACGATTAGTTTCAACATTTTTCCTTGAGTTGGGTTTAGTTGCTTCGGATTTCAGCAGTCTGGTACTGGAGAAACCTTTTGCCTGATCCTCTGCTCCGCCGCGCTGGTTTCGAGATTCTCCTTGGTCTCTGCAACGTCGATTGGAAGTATGCACACTTCGGTTATTGCTCGCGTGAATAACCCTCTTGCCGTCCTCACCTTGACGACTCTGACTCGACCATCGCTTCCAGGAGCGATTTCCACGATCCGTCCTAAATTCCACTGAAGGGACGGCAAGTTGTCTTGTTTGAGCAAAACTAGCACGCCTTCTTTCAAGGGAATGATCGATTCGTCTTGCCACTTGGGTCGTTGGTGCAGGTGGCTGATATAGTCGCGACCCCAACGTTTCCAAAAATCTTGAACTGTACGCTTCATCTCCTGAAAACGACGAAGGCTGGTGAAGTTCTCACAGGTTAAATCAGGCTCAGGAATGGAAAACATGGGTTCCCCAATGATAAAGTGACCAGGGGTCAATGCTGTCAAATCATCGGCGTCATTTGATAAAGGGGTCAATGGTCGCGAGTTCAAGATGCTTTCGATTTGAATGACCACGGTACCCATTTCATCAAAACGGAACGCTTTGTATCCTAGTATACGTCGAAAATGATGCTTGAAGGACTTGATACCTGCCTCCCAAAGTCCCCCAAAGTGAGGAGAGCGTGCTGGAATATGATGAAATACGATTCCTTGTTCGAGGCAGAAGTTATTCCACGTTTCTGATTTGAACTGTTGAAGGTATTGCAGACGCAACTCCTTGAGTTCGCGGTCCGCTCCTATGAAAGCGGTTGCATTATCGCAATATAAATCCGTGACCCGACCGCGTCTACCAACAAACCGCTTGATTGCGTTGATACAAGATTGGGCTGAAAGATCATGGACAATTTCAAGGTGGATTGCCTTCGTTGCCATACAAACGAAGCACGCCACATACATCTTCACGGATGCACCTCGACCCGACAGTGGACGTACAAGAAATGGTCCACAATAGTCTAATCCTGATTTAGAAAATACCCGTGCTGGAGTAATTCTTACCTTAGGAAGAGGAGCCATGATCTGATGCTGGAAGCGAGGATTGTATCGAAAACATTGTACACAATTTCTAACGATTTTTCGTGCCAAGTTTCTCCCACGCAATGGCCAAAACCGTTGTTTCATTGTAGATAGGAGTAACGTTGGCCCTCCATGCAAGGTTTGCAGGTGGATTGACCGTGCAATCAATGTCGTTAACTGATGACCTGCTGGTAACAATATAGGACGCCTTATATCGAGAGGAGCATTCAAATTTTCTAATATGCCCTTAATCCTCACTAGTCCCAGATCATCCAAAACAAGATTCAGACCCTTGATCAGAGATTTGAAGTTTAATTCAGCATTGCTCAGATGTTTCCCATCGTTACCTTGCAATTTTTCAACTGCCCCAGGGAACGACTCAGTTTGTGCGACCCTTATCAGAGATTTGAGCGTGTTGTTTATTTCTGGCCACTCTAGCGATCGAAAATTTCGTTGATTTTGTGGCACAGTGCAATTTCTTGCAAAACGATAGCAATAGGAAGTAACTCTCAGCAACTTAGAGAGTTCCGAAAACCTGTGAAAAATATCATTATCTGATTCAACTACTTGGGTTGTAACTAGTGCTACAACAGGACGACGTTCAATAGCCATCGTCTCATTCGGAAAGCCTTCCAATTGTATTGTTGGCCACAGTTCCTTTGGTTGAAGGATGATACAAGGACCATGTAACCAAAGTTTATCAGTAAGAATTTGCAACGGACTCACCCCACGGGAAATTCTATCAGCTGGATTCAGTTCGGACGAGATATGCCGCCACTGGTGTCCCGTTGAAATCCTTTGGATTTCCGAAATACGATTAGAAACAAAAATTTTCCAAATAGGAGGTGGTGAGTTTATCCAATGCAGCACTATTGTGGAATCGGTCCAAAGTGTTACATCACCAGAAAAGTCTGTTGTATTTAAAACTTGTTCTACAAGTTGACTCCCCAATAGAGCTGCACAAAGCTCCAATCGAGGCACGGTCATGCCTCGCAATGGAGACACACGCGATTTAGCGATCAGAAGGTTGCTACACATATTCCCTTTATCATCGGCGGATACTACATACACGCAACAACCGTATGCTCGTTCAGAAGCATCGCAAAAACAATGTAAAGAGTAGGTTCGATTATTTATCACACGTCGAGGAACTATTAATTTTGCAAGGTTAGGTATTTGTGTTCTATATTCACACCACCACGATGAATCAGTATCAGGTAATTGCTCATCCCACTCGTAACATTTTGCCCATAACTGTTGTACAAATATTTTTGCTCGAACAATAACTGGACCCACCAACCCTAACGGGTCAAATAATTGAGCCATTTCCGACACTACCACCCTTTTGGTGATTGTGCTTAACAATGGAAATGTTGGAATTTTAAAATAAAACTGATCATTCAGAGGATTCCACAAAAGACCGAGGGTTTTCACCGCGTTTGATTTGTCGATTTCAACTTGATCTGGCATTTCTATTAGGTCCGGTTCTATTAACTGTAACACTCGAGAGTCATTGCTACACCATTTCCTGAGAGTAAAACCCCCCAGTCGAAGCAAATTGTTCAATTGAATAGTAGATTCCACTGCCGTTTCTAAGTCGTCATCACCTGCCAACGTATCATCGACATAGGTTCGAGTCTTTAAGATTTTCGCGCCGAGAGGAAACCTTGCTCCCTCATCTTCTGAAAGCTGATTTAACACGCGCGTAGCTTGGAATGGAGCACAGTTTGTACCATAAGTTACTGTAGTTAAACGATAGGTTTGAAGGGGAGACGAAAAATCATTTCTCCAGATAATTTGAAGCAAGTTACGATCATTTGGGTGTACCAATATTTGTCGAAACATTTTTTCAATGTCTGCAATGTATACAAATTTTGGCATTCGAAAATTTAGCACGATAGCTAAAAGCGGAGGCTGTACCGTTGGTCCAGCGTAAAGCACGTCATTCAAAGAGAGCTGATTGCATCCCTTGCACGATGCATCAAATACAACCCTAGTTTTGGTCGAAGAACTATCGGGACGCTGGATAGCATGATGTGGTAAAAAGAAAGAAAGTTTACCTGAGCGAAAACCGGTTTCCATATGTCCGAGACGAGAATATTCCTCCATAAACCGACGGTATTCCTCATGAAAGCGCGGGTCCAATCGAAAGCGACGCTCAACGGATTGCATCCTTCGTTCAGCGATCAGGTAGCTATTGCCAAGCAGTGGCAAACGATCTTCTCTCACCGGCATCTGCACTACGTATCGACCAGACGAATCGCGAGAAACAGTTCTCTGAAAATGATCTTCACATCGTTGTTCTTCGGGTGTTAGTGCTGGATTCTCATTTATGCGATCCAGTTCCCAAAACCGTTGCAGCATGCCATCGAGAGTGGCTCCCGTGCTGATAATGCAAATTGACGGCCTTGTTCCCGACGACGCATACATTCCAGACACAATATAACCGAACGCGGTTCGCTGTAAGGATGGATAACCATCAGCTAAGTTGTAATTACCACTTTCAATTAAACGGAAGAAGAATTCAGCCCCTAGTAATAGATCCACCTCAGAACTAATATTGAATTTTGGGTCGGCTAACACAAAGTTTTTCGGGATCTTCCACCCATTAATATCAACATTTTTGCTAGGCAACACTGCCGGAATCTTAGATATTACTAGGCAATTAGCATTTATGCTAAACATCTTTACACGAGAAACCACCTTCACATCCACCATCTCATTGATGTGTACCTTTCCATGCCCGATTCCAACTACATCCATGTTGGTTTTAACGCGTTTCAGCCCGAGTTTTCTAACTAACGATTCCGATACGAAATTGTACTGCGAGCAATTATCCAACACAACGCGCGCGTAGGTAAACGAATCCGAAACATCCTTTATTTTAATCACCGCGGTAGCTAAAAAAACTTCACAGCCCTCTCGTAATGGATGCGACTTAAACGAGTTGGCAACTGGCTCGATTGCTTGCCCTAGTTCTCCATCATTCGGAAGAAGTGCACAAAACGATTGTGTGGATACCGGCGAACGCGACGAGACCGATTGCGATTGACACTTTTGATAAGTGTGTGGTGTATTCAGTGACTGAGATAACTCAAACTCGTTTACATGTGAGTCACAAGTTACCATAAAGGAATTAGCACTCGCACCAGTATTCGACATTTGTTCAGGGCTAGCTGGTAAATGTAACATGGTATGATGACGGTTAGTACAAACACTACAACAAATCGAGTTACAATTTTTCGCAAAATGATAACCGTTCAAACAATTGATACACAATTTATGCCTTTTTGCCACATTAAACCTTTCCTTTGGCGACAACCGTTTAAACTGATCACATCGATAAATAGGATGACCCTGCTTGCACATAGGGCATTTATTGGATGGCTCAGAAATCACGAAACTAGAAGACGATTTTGATTTTTGGACTGGTTTAATTTCGTGCGCGTATGGTTCAATTTGCGACAGCTTCACCGATTGAAGCGTCCTGGCTTGCTTTCGAATGAACGCGACTAGCTTATCATAGATTGGTCTTTCTTCTTCGTTACACATATTCTCCCATTCTCTCAGTGTGTTGGGATCTAAACGGCGACTCAGCCCTTCGACAAGCACTGAATTCCAGTGTTGTTCCATTCCCTCTAACTGGTTTAGAATGCTGACATGACGATCAAACTGATCTACCAGTGCCGACAAACTGGTAGCAGACTCACGTTTCAACGCGGGGATCGAGAATAACGCGGCGAGGTGTCGTTTTATCAAGAGGTTCGGGTTATTGTACCGTTTCTCCAATAACCTCCATGCTATTAAATAATTGTCTGCTGACATTTCAAGAGACGAGATAATACGCTGTGCTTCACATTTGAGCGATGCCTTGAGATAGTGTAATTTTTGTACTGGTGTTAGTTGCATATTGCCATGAACTAGCGATTTAAAGACGTCCCGAAATTCTATCCAATCCTCCGGGTTGCCATCAAACTCCGGAATCTTAATTTCGGGCAAGCGGACGGATTGGGTAACTTGACCAGGGTTTGGAGGTTCCCGTGGAAGGTTACGGACATTTTCACAAGGCAATTTTCCAACCAAAGACGATTTAAGTTCAACATACATGTTATGGAACGCGATTCGTTCTTCGGATAACTCTACCTCAGCATGTTCGTCAAAGGCCTCTAACGATTCAATTTCATCTTGTACCTCTGAAAACTGCTTCCACAAATCATCTAATAAATCTAGTCGCACTCGTACTTGAAGACTTTGTGCGGGTTGAAATTCATCATTGAATGATTTAATTAAATTAGCTGAGCCTAAAATGGTTGCTCGTTTGCGATTTAGAACCTTCAACCGATTTACGGCAGGCCGACTCTTCTTTTTGGGAGTCATCTGGCCAAAACTGCGATACAATATCGAGGGAATTGCGAAAATTACGTACCTTGGATGCTGGGACTAATTACACCGTGTTCCACAACACAATGGTCTTACAGAGAGGCGGTCAAGATGGCGGGTTGCAAATCGGTAACACGTGCTCCTTCCTTCCTCACTATGGATGTTATGGCTACGTTGCGAGAAGCTTCTGAGGTACGGCGTCGTTCCTTGTGACACGATGGAGCGTTCCTCACGAGACGAGATGATTTTCCTACACGTGGCTTCCGAATTTTCCGAACACGTTACAGATGTAGGCCGTTTCGTGCTTGATCGCGCAGGAACGGGTCGATACGATGTTGGTTCTGCGCTGCGATACGATACGAGATACTTTCCGGCGACACGAATCCCGGGTTTCGGCACCACTGTTTGATTTAATAAAAAAGAGTGCAGCGACGAGAAGGATTTTCTTTGTTCTTCAGCGTGGATTTCGGACAAGGCACGACGCTTGTGAATACTGCGATATGAAACACGTTCTATTTGATCGAGATCTTAATTGCTACTGATTGAGTGTGTTAGAGTTCACTGTTTTATACGTTTAGAGTTCACTATTCTATAACCTAATCCGGAAGTTCATGCATATTTATTTAATCTCTTGGTATTAGTTAAAGTATTAATAGAATTCATTTTATAGGCGTAGTAACCCTACTGCTAGGTGATAACAAATTGTAACGAAATTCATTTTTAATATATTAATTACTTAACACTGGGTGTACCACTAGCAGAGGAAAAAATAGTATATGCAATGTTTGTCTAAGACAGCGGCAACTATATTACCACCAATGTTTTTGGGCTTCGTAGGCAGTAGCAACCCCCACCAAGATTAATTATTATTTTCGAAAGAAAAAAATACGTACGTGTATTAAATTATGTAAACTTTGATTTCTACTATCGTATGTATTGATTCCTTGTTCAATTTTCACAGCCTTATAATGGGTTAAAGGATGATGGGGTTTCCTATCTTTATTGGGCTAATTTTGCGATCATAGGCAGTATACACTAGCTAGACAATAAGTTTCAGGGCACCAAAGCGATATAAAGAAACTCATTTTTTTCAAGCATTTGGAACATACACTCAAAAGCAAGCACCAAATTCACACATGATCACAAACGTTAACACCCGGTCGCGCTCATCTACGCACATCTACACTCGCGATCTCGCAAACATTAAAATACCCCAGTGATTTACTCAACGTATTAGTCCTTCAAACGTTCGCGAGGAAGAATGAAATCTCGAACAAACGAAAAGCTCATAATGCCCCCATTATCATGGTCCAAATTCACCCCCACTTCATGGTGTTTTGATAGTGTTTGGAATGGGTTCAACCCATGAAAACACCATCACCAGGGTCCGGAAGATATTCTGATATATTTATGAGTTTTTAAGACTATTTCATTGTGCTTCACGGCAATTCATCCGACGCTTCCATAGGTGTCATGGAGGTTGAGATTTAGAATGATGTAAGGTCCAGGGTTCGCATGTGATGCGATCTGTAAAGCAAAATTTGTTAACTAGTTGTTTAGTTGCTCATCCTTACCGATATTGGGTTCGTATTCACGGGTTTTTCGATATGTATCAGTATTATCGGTTCTTCAATCCTAGCTGCTTCATCATTTTCATATCTACTCTCTCAATTAACTTGGTATACTGAGTTCTGACCAAATTGACCGTGTTCTAAAAAAAAGTTTATTTATGCGCTTGCTACATACAGTAGATTGTTTATGCCTGACTATGACACTAAATCATAAAATTGGCTTTTATTCTCTATTCCCTCCTTGTTGCGTACAATAGACTAATGTTTTTCCTTGATTCAATTGAATAGTACTTATGGGTTCATTACTGGGTCGGTGGCCTTCTATTAGGTTAGTGCAACGACAATATTTTTCTGAGTAACGATAAAGACGCATTTTAGTTATAAAATAGAAAAACATGAATGTTATCAAGACAGTACCTATCAACGTAATGCTTATTTTGTCAAATGCTCCAAGTATCTACAGGTATTCCCGAGAAGACTAGATAAACTAAAGAAAATTCTAAGTCTCAAAGTTTAGCAACTATAAGTAACTGTGTTTATAATCACCTACAAAGTCGTGGCACACCATTCAAAATCACGTCCGTGCAGCCGCCAACAAGGTAAAGCTAATCGTTAATGACATAATGGGGGTACTGCAAATTCTCAGGTTGTGATGACTTAACTGTTTACTCTTTACTTGTATGGTAAGCGGGTCGACCAAACACCGGAAATCACTTCTATTTACCATGCCGGCAAATTTTATTCATACATTCACGGCCAAGGCCAAGGGATTATAAACCAGAAAATAACAAGAAGAAGAACTGAAGCCACTAGCACTAATAGATCATAACTTAAGCTCCATCGTAAACGTTTCATTTATCATCCATCAATTCTACAATTTAAACGAAAAAGTACTACAATAGAAAATGGGGGTTAACATAGTCTTGATAGCACAAAATACAAAAAGTTTTATCAATGACGGAGGGGAAAGAACTCTCACCCCATCAAAAGTGGTCTGTCTTATTCCTGCTTATAAAAACTTGTTTGCATATTTGCATATATTCTCATATAATTTAACATATACTTTCCAAGATCGCAGTCGAGGCTCAGCATACTAAAGAAAAGGATAAAAACCACTGAGATACATCTTATATCACCGGGAGTACTCACCCCGTTTTCCTCTAGATCCAAGCTAATAATAGAACACAGCATTCTCAGATTCTTCAAATAGGACTCTTCTGAAGCAGGTTGATTCAGGTAAGGTTGGTTGCATCAGGTACCGAGGTGGTGGCAACAAAAAATGTACAACAGCAAGATTTACAAATCGTAAATATGATTGCTCGATCCGATCGCAACCTCTTGGATCGCGCCATTCGCATTTTTGATCGCTGATTGCGATGTGTTAGATATTTGAAGAGAGAGTGCTTGATGGCAGCACACCCGTCCGTGCTTGTACTGCACTTGTCCTTCTCCGAACGACCGTGAACATGAGTAAGCAGATGATGCATTTGACTATTTGCGGATGGCTGACGCTAACTACAGAACGCACGACAATTTGCAATCAAGAATGCTGTACGAAACAATCAAATGAAGAGCTGGGAATAACCAAGAGAAACTGAAAACAACCTATTGCGAGACCGCATTAGGCATATGTATTCGGCTCGATAATCAAATTAGATAACTGTACACTGATACTCGGTCTAATTTCGAAGTCCGTCCGGTCTACTGGAGCAGTCGCGCCTCGCGCCACTTAAGTTATGGATTATTGCTCTGCTATATTGTATAGAAAGGTGGGGTGAAGGAAAAACATTAGAAATTTGAATCAATATTTCCTTCGGCTACGTGATCACTAGTCGCGAGATGCTGCGCGTGCTTCTTTTCTAATTGGATGAATAGCAAACTGTAGTTATTATACAAACGACTATATTATTGAAGCATTATTCTTCTATCGTTCAGTATAGGGGTCTCGTTTCAATATGTTTAGGAATAATTTTCGAGTTTTAAACGTAGGGGAAAGTGGGATAACTTGATCAACCGCGAAATTCTGTAATGAGAACAATCTTGTATTATTGAGTCCTGTAAATTTTAAATAAAATATTTCTATAGGTTCTTCGATCCCTTAATGTAATTTTAAAAGTTTGGAAAGAAAATTTTTTCTCTCATCGAAACAATTCCCTAATTAAAACAATTGCATTAACTGATGTAATTTTTCTATCAAGTTTTGTATTCGAAAATTTATTTTTTCAAGGTACTCATGTATCATGTTAATCCTTATAAAATAGTGAAATAATTTCATGTAAATCGGAATAACGGGATAGTTATTACAAAACATTTTATGACATTAATTTTGGTTGATTTTTTGCCGCTTCTTATAAAAAAATCGAAATCCTCAATTTAACAAAAAAATCCGAGTCCCGAGGTCGTGTACTAATCGACTCAGCCATTCAAATTGGGACGATGACGATGATTTTTTAGCAAGAGGGAATCTTCAACACCGCGTGTTGCCTCGTTATAGTGTCGGATTCTTACTGCTGTGCTTTGTTGTAAGGCCACCGACCAAACCTAAAACTCTTGTTCCGGCCAAGCATTATATTTCCGGTGCCCCCTTAGGAATTACTCCAGAAGGGATCGTGCTCTTTTTATTTTGTGTCAATCGCATGTTTTTTTTTCATTGATGGTATTTCTTGCTGGTTGTCTAACGTTCGCGGTATAACTGACGTGTTCAGGTCTACTGCAAAAATCGTTACTTGTCAAAACATGAACCGATATGGAGATGCCCATCATAATGGCTTACGCCTCTCTACAGCACCCATCACAGTGTTTCTTATCCTTCTTAGCGCTATTCCTGCCTATCTATCTACTAGTTGATGTTGATAGTTTCCCGGTGGTGGAATTTCTCCCGATACCGACACTTGTTTCCGTAAGCTGTCCTCCTACTTTGTATTGCTTAGCTACTGGTTTTAGCTCGCTGACCGACCTTTGCTGTGTAACTGATCTACTCACAACTGTAGGTAATATCGAAATATGTCGAGACGTAAACCGATCCGGAGATGTCGACCAACTCGACTTATATCCCTTTACCACCATTTACCCCATCCTCGGAGGGTTTCTTCAACGACTTGTTTCTACTTGCCCTTCTTCCTGCTAGTTGGTTTTGATAACTAGTTCATTTTTCTTCACGTTCATTGGAGCTCTGGCAGTAGTCTTTGTTTGAACGCAAGTTTGCAAGCTACGCTAATGGTTGGCCTGTTCGGATGCAGCTCAAGATCGATTCTTGTGCTTTATCCAACTTATCGAAAGTAGTAAAAATGGTTCTGGACCAACGAAGTCATTCGCAGCGCCCGCTCTACCCAATTCGTTTTCAGTAGAAGGTAGATAGCATTTGAAATGCTAAATTCTTCGACTTGAGTTCGACATGCGATTACTAATTGGTCGGTGTTAAGTCAGACCGGACTATGTCGCAAAACATAAAAAAATAAGATAATGATAGCACTGGATAAAGAATTTCTTCAGCTACATGCCAGACTCTTGCCAGATTTAAAATATGTAACAATAAACAAGAATTATGGCAAAAATAAATTTTCATTTATAACGTAAAGGATGCTGCGATTCAAACTTTAAACTCGTTTTTCTCGAAATCAATATTTTGTCACTTAGTCCGGTATGATTTAATACCGACCAATTTTAGTCGAACAAGTTCGGTATTCCACCAAGGTGTTCGTCTAGAAGCATAAGCATAGCGGCATAGAAGCATAGATATGGGATTAAGATATGTGACGTTATATGGTTATAATTATCACTGCCGATTATGAAGGTAAACCCATTTCTGCCAGAGTATGAAAAACCCTATTGAAATCATCAGAAGGTGATGGTTATGCGGCAAGTATGCCGAACAATAGACGTATTTCTTGTTTATGTTATCAACAGTCATATTGACTGTGACAGCACAAATATTGTGAGCCGGAAGATTGAATATGACAAGCGTCAATAGCACTATTCGCAAGAATACATGCACGAGGCATTTCACTTGGGTTTGTTATGTAATATTTCTTGAAAGCTGCGAAGACGGGGTTCCAACAAAAGCTATAAAAGCTTTTCTTTCGTGCATAAGGTGGGATGGATTTATAGTTGCTGTACGTTTATGCTGAAGATTAATTTGTGCTGGTCTAACCATACTCGATCAAAGCACTATACATTTCATCTTTAGCATTTGTTGTGCAACAGGGGTGCGCGACGTTTGGCATGAATACGTTAGGCATAAGTACGTTAGAGTATGTTAGACATAATGGACGTTAGGCATAATGGGCGTTAGGCATAATGGACGATTGGCATAATGTACGTTAGGCATAATGGACGATAGGCATAATTCACAAAAGTAAAAAAAATAATCGCAAAGCTTTCGCTATTATAGAGATTTAAACCTTACGCTTGTTTTTTTCGCATTAGAAGAAAGAGACTCCAAAATGAAAAACAGCAAGCGAGATATTTATTCCTTGCAAGTGTAGAGTTTTTCTCTATTTTTCCCATGGACGAAATGAGGAAAGTATTCCTTTATTTAAGTGAACAGGTTTTTTACAAGCACATTTCAAGCCTCTTAGATGTATTACCAATACAGTTGTATCCAAATATTAAAAAAAAGCAAAATAATGAACAAACATTAAGTTTTGGCACCAATGGAAACTAGCAATGTTATGTACAGCATCAGCATTAGGGTACGGATTTTTTGTTTGTGACGAATGAAGATACCTTTTTCGTTTCGGTAACTCGTCACAGTACACGAAAAAAACTCTCCCTCATAGTAGACAGTTTCCGTAGTTTTATTTTGATGGCCTCGAGAATATAATCATTGACCTTAATAATATGAGAGATAATCAATATAGAAGCAGCAATATTCGTATACTCGTTGTTGAATGAATAATAAAATGCCATCATTCTTTCTTTCGTGAGTTGTTCTTCAAGGTTATATATTTTCTTCTTGGACAATTACACCATGCATGCATTTAGGATCTAATCTAAGTTAACCCTTTCATTCCCCAATTGTTTCTAGCGTTCATGGGGTTTAAGAAAAAAGCAAAAACCGTTTTGAAAACCCGTGCTGGAGGCTGCTTAATATTTACCTTCCGATGCTCAATACAATTCTCCTAGAAAATTTTCAATAGGGAGAGTTTTTTGTGTACTGTGACGAGTTAGTGAAACGAACTATGCTACGAAAAGATAGTCGAAGACGGTCGCATCGTTTTAGCAGAGAAAGAACGAATCAAAATTCCATGTATCAACGCTAACTGAAAATATCTCTGGTAGCACTGCTCTAGCGGAGTTCTATCAGACTAATAGCAATAACTTCAGTTGTGACTTTGAGCGCTGAAATGAAAGGTAATCGTCCCAGTTACTAGTCTTACTAGTTTTTGTGAGTAAATTCTGCCTAAATCAAAAGTTATAGCTGTTTAAAAACGTTGTTGTTTATGAGAAAGAAAGGTTAATGTGCGTAATTTATACCCTAATACGAATGAGACTGATTTTAAACAAGAGTGTTTAGCTTATTTTAGCCATGTACAATTTATCGGTTGTTCGCCAAGACCTTAGCGCAAGCTGAGTTTCCGCATGTCAAGCATTCGTTATGCATCTTTTATATGAGTGAAGATTTCTTCAAGTGTCTACAATAGAATAAAATGTTTATCGAATTTGATCAGCTTCCAGAGTAATTCTACAACATCAAAAATTTCAAACATTTGTGCTATTACGACCCGAAGCCGTCAAAGTGATTTCTTTACAATTATACTTCAATATCATAATTGATGCCTAACGTCTTTATGCCAAACGTCCGTATGCCTAACGTATTTATGCCTAATGGGGTACATCCGTGCAACATCTTGAAGATACCAAACACGTTGGCTTATAATCGCCTATAGCGAACCCCGAAGTGGGTATTAGGGACATGACCACCATTTGAATTCCACAGTTTGCGAAGAAACAAACTTCCACTGTGTCAGAGATTCGCTTAACACAGTAAGGGTAAAACCCACGGCACTTCGCGCCCGACTGACATATTTTAGTCCTACCAGCCATTCAGTCTTTGGCACGGAGAAACAACTTGACTTGAGGACACCTTTTCTAAGGGGTTATTCATCGTACCTTGACGATTAGTTATATTCATCGTACCTAACGATTAGTTTAATAAATAATAAGTTTTTGCTGCATTCGGGAACGTTTTTCCCAAAAAATCGCTGTTTTAAGCTCTAAAAATAGTATTAATTTTTTTTTCTACTAAACAGAAATTTATGCATAAAAAAGGAATCGTTAAGGTATGAGAAAAATTTATTACGATGAATTGAAAAAAAATGAAGTAAATCGGTTGAGTGGTTTTTCGGTAATCCTGATCACGGGAAAACCATTTTTGGTAAACGACATTTCGAGATAATCTAGTTTAAAATTTCAAGTTATCACTGCTCTTGGTAGACGAAACGTACTTGGAAGCGCTGTAACTATTGATCTATTTAGGGGGAAAATATTCTCAACGGGTTGAACTTTCAGATAAAGTAAAAAAAAATCTCTTTTTTTTAAATAAAAAGGTATGTAACCCCTAAAGTCGCCTCATATGACGTGGGGACAGGAACCCAGTGGATCCATTCTTGGTTGAGAAACTTGAATCCGCCGGATGCCACACGGCCTCTAGGACCTCAGCAAGCAAATACAAGAGACATCAGTCATAATACTACTCAGGCCAAATAATACGTATTTCATCTGCATATGAAATTTCGCAGGTATTAGTTCCTAGTTTATCAAACCAAACAAAGCAAAAATATGCTTTGTGCAGTGGAAGGCAAACGACCCACCGAGGCTAAAGCCCCAATAACCAATACAATACAATTTGTGGTTATCAGTTTAGCACAACCCGGGGGGAACTTGGCCATATACTCACTGCTCTGTAAGCGATGCGATATGATATACGAACCGGAATATTATTAGATGACATCAGCACACAATCCTTTGAAAAGGGGGACTGTCAGGTAATCAAGTGTCACATCTCATTCATAATTTAACATATTAATAGCGGTAAGCTTGAAATTAGTTGGTACCGCCACACGGTACTATCTTTGATTTTAGGCCTGAGTTTAGTCCGGCCTAAGACGTTAGTACCTTTCATTGCAGAAATGGCTGCATCCTGAAACCAAACGAAAACAGTGTAAAAGGCCGCCATGTTCCTCTTGCATACATCTCAATAATTTGAATCAACTTTTTGACCTTCATTTGCATTATCATGACCCATGTTGCACACAAACCATATGAGGGCAAGTAAGCAAGTTTTATCACGTACGAAAAACAGGTGTAATCGAATTGTAAATGCAATTTTTTTAATATTCTTTATCGTCCTATATCTAGAAGGTGCTACACGCTCATTTCAAAACGCCACATCGAAGAGTAATATTGCAGGTTAGCAGAAGTCGAATAATTTTGAAACAAACCGTCGAACAACATTTTATAATTGGATTCAAAGATGAAAATTGTTTTCAACTGTTAGTTTACCTATGGCTATCAAAATGAGTGAAGTTTAATTTGCTCACATTTTTTTAGTTATATTAACAAGAGTAAAAGAAAAGAATATATAATCACAATTTGTACCCTTTTCTAGTTATATCTTCTCACAAGAAACACAATAAGCAAGTGGAAGTTTATTTATATTTTTACTGCTTTCGAAGGAGCTCAAAACTAAGATTGAATTAAAAAATGGAAATTAAGCCATGCCATATAGCCTAAGTAACACTTTTAAATATGACGGCAAACAAGCTGCTACAAATATTCACATTTTGATCGTTATTTAAATGTTAACGGAGCTTGCTTATATTGTTTCGTAATTTATACTTTTCTAGTATATCTTGAACGATTTGCATTTCCGCTGAAGTACAAATTTTGGTTTAATTCTTAATGATAGAACAGCAAAAAGTTGAAAACGGAAAAATCGCCTACATCGTGTCGGAACTTAAGGAAGGTTGTGTAAAATATTATCGGTATTTTCGATACAAAGATTGTTTGTCTTTTCAGTCAGGCGCCACATCGAAAACTTGTTTTGCGGTATACACTATAACTCAAAATCTACTGGACCAAACCTAAGACAAGACGTGACAATCTTGTTTTTCATTCGACATTCTTCTTTTCGTAGATTTCCACCCTGCCGAAATCTTCCAAACAGTGTTGCTATTTTTTAAAATGAAAATGGATTCTTGTTAATTTATTTTATGCCTGCAATATTTTGTATCTTGAATCCATTATATTAATAAAGGGCACCGTTTTTCAATGTCATGGATGTTTAGTAAGGTTTGATGAAACTATTTTCTGACAAATTTTAGATTCATTTATTCATTTTTACTCTTTTAACGATAATAATATTATTTGTCAAAAGTAATTACATAATTTTTCTATAAATATAGCAACACTGCCAAACATCATTTAGCTATCCCTGCAGTAACATTGCGTACGGTGCAAAAAGTCAGAATCAACCGATCATGAGCTGGAACATTCTGACGGAACAAAAACGCCCCTTTCTATTGTCATGTTTTCTCTTAGGACCAAACGTTGAGACATTTGCACAGTTGTTTTTCGCAGCATTTCACAAGTAACTGAGGCTTCTATTTTTTGGTCGATTTTCGATTTTTTCGTAGCACTTTAAAATCAAAGTCCGATTATTGCTAAAACCACGATTAACATGTTATTGTAAAATAATAACATTAAGCAGTTTGCAAAAAGCTGTTGTAGCCTGGGCAATGATGCGAAGAAGAAAAACTGTGCAAAATTCAAAACGATTGGTCCAAGAAATTTTGAGATATGATTTACACCGGATTTCATCGAGATCGTGAAGATTCACTGTCTACATCCAGTATCAGATTCATTTTGTAAAGTTATAATGGTCAATTCATTATCAGACAGATCGCAGACTATAGGAAGTAACTAATTGTAATTTTTATTAATTCAATTTCTGAACTTTTGGTATTTCAGGCTTGATTGGGTAATCGTGCTGATAATTTGGATTACTTCATTTTCAGCAAAGTAGGTCTTCCATATGCATGGTTAGCATTATTAGTTAGATTTATGACATTTTCGACGTTTTTTCACTCACTCCGCGTAAAATTAAAATATCGAAAATATCCTACGTACGTCGCTATTGACATAAGGAATCAGAAAAACTAGTTTTTGGCACTAGGTTAAACATCACGGCCGTGAATACCTTTTAAAAAACGCGCATAAGGTAAAAAAAGCTGCAGAGCCGCCATCTTGTGATGAAATTGCTCGAAAAAAATATTTTGTTTGATTCAATACTTATGTTATAAATCCCATTCAACAATCTGTCGATTGACCTTTTTATTGAGCAATAAAAAAATTCTCGAAATAAGGCTATGTTTTCGTGCTCTACAGTGGTGTAACCCCTTAAGCTAAATCGAGAATTTCAAAATCGTTTTAAAAACATAAATACATAGACTAATAAATGGCATAAACAGTGAATTTTAAATTAACTTCACTGTACAGTTTTTTAACATTGCCGTGTATTGCTGACCAGAACGCAGCAATGCAAATGGCAGCATCATGTTACCGGAAGAAGACAAAAATATGCAAAAAATTGTCGTGCTTCTCTTGCATACATTTCGTTATTTTCAATCCTCTCTTCGGTTTTCTTCTGGATAAATATGGCTCCCTTTGCTCGCAATAAAGATGGCAATAAATAAGCCAGTTTATCAGGTAGGAAAGACAATCACTGACGAACTACACTGATAAAATAAAGTACTAATTAATGCATTTTCAATAAAAGTGGAATAACCCATTAACTGGGTAAAGAGTCCATACCCATAAATGAATACAGATCTTGTACGTCAACCTGGGTATGTTTAACCATTATTTTTCGTAGAATTGTTACAACAAAATGCGTAAAAATATTCATTCATGAAAATCGCGCCAGAATGAAAAATACTGCCAATAGAATTATTTCCAAATTTAAAAAAAAAAAACAAAAATTAACATTCATTTAACATTATTGTCTCTTTAACTACTTAACAAAATAAAATCGCCAACTGGATATATTTTTGACGGCTGGATCTTTTGGCTGCTCTAAAAATGCCGAACTGGCGCATATTTGCAACATCCTCAGTAGTCTAAACGCCGTTGTTTTATGAGCGTTGCCGAAATGTTCCGTTTCCGCCACGGATTCAGATGCAGGGCGATAATTTGCAGGTTCCGCTACGAACCTTAGTTTGCAGGTTAACTCGCCTAAAATAATTCTTAATGATTTTTCATCGAGTAGTTGTGAAATGGATAAAAAGCACTCATTGTCAGTGGCAAAAATACCCATTTTTGACAGCTCGAATAATTTCCGAAAATGGGCAATTTGAATACAATAGGTAAAGTTTTTTTACCGTGTATATTTATCCGCATTACACAGAAAACTTGCATTTCCTAGCAGTAGGTAATCTTAAATCTGCGAATCCTACTTCCTCCAACGATCAATGAAAGAGAGGGAGTCCAAATTTACCCCAAAATAATGAGATATTCCCCAAAGCCGACTAAACTTCGTCCCATTAATTTTGAGTAAAAAAATCATTCCCTCTCACTTGTTTTCCGGCCGTGAAATAAGGACAGCAAATTAAATTACCTGCTGGTAGGTAATAGATTTTAAGTGTGTAACTGCTATGAACTGTGTTTATCCAGTAACAGTTTGTCCGGAATTTCCTTTCAAAGAGAATTTTGACAGTTGGCTTTTAACCCGTAATCATATGTTTGTCGAGAAATAACTATCATGGCACCAATTACAACCACCACCTCTAACTCGACGAGCGCCTATTCAAACTGAATAAAAACATGCATATGTATACCAATTTATTTTCTTTTGTGCATTTAATATTATGTCACTACAAAGCGCTGTACATCATCGGCCAACTTTCAACTATCCAACACGTTAAAGTTCTAAGTTCAGAAACATATCGGCTACAAGTTGACAAAAATTGTACTCAAAAGCTATAGAACGAGACATTTGACGAAGAAAAGCTATATTACTGCACGAAAATATCGGAAAGAAAAACAATTCACCATGTTGTCTAATTTACACATTTTCTTTAACTTGAATTTGTTGTTTTTTTTTAACATTGACGTGTAACGCAGATCAGAACGCAGCCATATAAATGACAGCATCGTTTGATTAAAGCTTAGCCAAATATTTTAGTCCGGTTTAAAAGTTAGTCCGGCTTAAAAACTGTTGGTACGGCTTTGTGCTTACGGCTATAAGTGTACCTATTACAAGATGTGATGGCCGGAAGAGTAGATAAGCGACTCTCCCAAAATTTGTATAGTGCGTTGAGACCATTTTGACCTTATTTCTATTTATTTCCCATCCGAAGCCGTTGGTTAGATTAGAACAGCGATATTGGTTCAAATGCAAGAATAAAAATTAAAGAACTCAAGACATTGGAATCTCATTCTCTTGAACGATAACTGCGTGTGAAGAATATATTGTTTTCTAGCAATACAATTGTTGCATGTAGAATCCTGAGCACTTGCTGTATCGATTATATTCTTCATTAACTAAATGCAGATTCAGGCAAGACGAGCAATATCAAGAGCACCCAAGGTTTTAACATACGTAACGTGTGAATGAGCATACCTCCCTTTAGTGATATACCGATATAACTGTAACAACAAACAGATTTGGTCGATTGTCTTCTAAAGTAGAAACCATTGATAACAGCGGCCTTAGTCTAGTGAATGATAAAAATCGTTCTTAATATGCATACAAGAACCGTTTATCGACATTCGTACGAGATACGAACTACAGTTCTTTGTCGCTAATCCAATCGGTTACCAATAACAGCAGAGATAGGAAAAGAGCATCTTGAAGCTTATCATTATCTTAACGGTATTTATGACAATAAATCAACATATTAGCTAACAGTTTTTGTTTCTCTATTTCCGTTGCAGCCCGGTCTGGACGACGTAGTGAGGGAGTGTCGAAACCGAAACCTGTTCTTCTCGACAGACATCGAGACGGCGATACAAGAAGCGGAGTTGATTTTTATTTCGGTGAACACACCAACCAAAACCTACGGCAATGGTCGAGGGCGAGCGGCTGATCTCAAGTATGTGGAAGGCTGCGCTCGAATGATTGCGGAAATGTCTCAAAACAGTAAAATCGTGGTTGAAAAAAGCACCGTCCCGGTTCGGGCAGCGGAAAGTATTATGCATATTCTGAAGGCAAATCATAAACCCGGTTAGCACTAGCCAATGACCTGAAATTGTGCCATTTTACGAACTTTACCATTTTCTTCCGCAGGGGTTAAATACGACATTCTGTCAAATCCAGAGTTTTTGGCGGAGGGTACTGCTGTCGAAGATTTACTTAAGCCTGACCGAGTTTTAATCGGTGGTGAGGAAACTCCCGAAGGCAAGACGGCAATCGACAAACTTTGCTGGGTGTACGAACATTGGATACCGAAAAAGAACATCCTCACTACTAACACCTGGAGTTCAGAATTATCGAAACTAGCCGCGAATGCTTTTCTCGCACAAAGAATATCTTCCATCAACTCACTTTCGGCTGTTTGTGAAGCAACCGGTGCCGACGTGTCAGAAGTAGCCCGCGCTGTTGGTCTTGATTCCAGGATTGGTCCCAAATTTCTACAGGCCTCGGTTGGTTTCGGTGGTAGCTGCTTCCAGAAGGACATTCTGAACTTGGTATACATTTGCGAGGGCTTGAATCTACCGGAGGTGGCTGCCTACTGGCAGCAGGTTATCGACATGAACGAATATCAGAAAATTCGTTTTTCGCAGAAAATAATCGAGTGCCTATTCAACACGGTCACAGACAAGCGAATATCGATTCTTGGTTTTGCTTTCAAGAAAAACACCGGAGACACACGGGAAACGCCTGCTATCACGGTGTGCAGAACTTTGCTCGACGAAGGTGCACAGTTGAATATTTACGACCCAAAAGTGGAACCCGAACAGATCATTGCCGATCTGACGCATCCCAAAGTAGCGGAGAGTCCCGAACAGGTGAAGAAAGCGGTACAAATCTTCTCTGACCCCTACGATGCCGTGAGAGGGACCCATGCGATCGTAATCTGCACAGAGTGGGATGAGTTTGTTGTAAGTATTGCCGATTCGGTTTTTGATGTTTGGAGTGAGGTTTTCTGCAGTGCCGTGAGACTGTTTTGAGTCTGCCATTGATGAATACTGACCAAAGGTACACAATTCTAGGTCATCGTTTTCCTAATGGGTATGTGTTTGTTTATTGGCGAGCAGAGTCATTTTATTTCACAGCGGAGCAAAAACAGAATCATAACAGAGGGAGCTTTATCTCAGTAACAATTGGGTGCTGGCTATTTGAATTATATTTTGCTCGCTATATTTTTATTGTCGCCCAATAACGGTTGGTGGTTGGTGTTCCGTATCTAGATCGAATCAATTTCATATAGTCGAGCCATTATATCTTGAGCCTCTCTCATGCTTACTAGATGGTCATGATTGGCTTACTTGGTATTGTCCCAGAAAAATCTTAATTGATCCTGTTTTAGTTGTTCATCGTTATCACCAGTAAAATTTTGAATTCCGTTGATTATTTTCTGAGTCCTATATTGTACGAGTATGCACGTTGATACTGGTCACGCGAACAATCATACTTTCTTAATCTCTGATGTGGTTATCATCGGGGAAACTTATTTATCCGAAGGATTGAACTTAGCAAATTTAGCAGAAAATAGTAATAAGGGACAAAAACAATGTAAACAAAAATATCAAAACGAAAAAGACTGATTTCTCGTCGCTGTTGTGCTATCTTATGACAAACGTCATTTTGGGGTAAACTGAGTTAGATATGCCACATTACTTGTTTGAAAAATCTCTACAAAGTGGCGTTTTCAGAATTTTGAAATTCTACTTGGTTACTTAGATATTGCGAGAAATATGATGTGAAATTTTGAGTTTTTTGCTTCAAACCACTGTATCTAGGGACTTGCACAAGTTATATTGAAGTTTTAGATATTTTTATGTGTGAAAATGTCTGAGGAACACAATGGCATAAACATTTTCAAAGGAAAATTACACGAGTTGTTAGAAAAACACAGTTTTAGTTTTAAACTGGCAATAAAAGATATTTGGCAACACTGTAACCAAAAATAACAATTTTTTCTATATTCCCTGACTCATTTCCTTCAAAATGACTATATGAACGCAAAGATATGAATAAAAGTTAAAAATTGATGATTTTTTTCTATGGAAAATTTTCCATGCACGATTATGACACGTCATACAAATTTTGTCATCAATACACGCCTATGACACGTGTGAGTGCGACTTTTGTTTACATTCATAGTAATAACTCGCAACATATTCAACCGATCTTCGTAATATTTGAGAGATTAATGCAGAATAGCTAGAAGCATCAATTGTCTTCTTTGGATTGTTCATACCATTTATAAGTTTCAAAACATTCAATCTCAAACTTTAAAAATCGTTTTTCTCGAAATGTGCTAAATGGCGCTTGTCATAAGATAGCACAACAGCGACGTTCTATTCTGGCGGTATGAACTCGTTTTTCTAGACGTACAAGTCTTACGACGTTAACAATGAAACTATTCTACTAGAGCTTGAACATTTGCGTGGGGTGTCAGTGTTTTCTTTCTGAAATAAGAGTTACCAGTTTTCCGGCTTTTGTGTCCGCCTAACTATGAATATAGTTACTAGAGGCTTGATGACGAATCCAAGATAATCTTGTTGAATTTTTTTTTACTTTTTGCCTTTCTCAATAGAAAGGTATTGCAATTGCTCTGAAAACCGCCTTTTTAACGGAGGCCCGGAGGGCCGAGTGCCATATACCATTCGATTCAGTTCGTCGAGTTCGGCAAATGTCTGTGTGTGTATGTATGTGTGTATGTATGTGTGTGTATGTGTGTGTGTGTATGTGACCAAAAATGTCAATCATTTTTCTCAGAGATGGCTGAACCGATTTTGACAAACTTAGTCTCAAATGAAAGGTGCAACGTTCCCATAGGCTGCTATTGAATTTCTAATGGATCCGACTTCCGGTTCCGGAATTGCAGGGTGATGAGTACGAGCACGCATAAAATGTCGATTTTAATAAATTCTGCAATGAATGTATAAAGGTGAAAATTTTTCCAAAATATGACCACAACTGCTTCGATTTGTAGTATTAGGCCACTAACATCCATTCAAAGTCTATTTGGCCACAATGGCCACCATCATCGGTTCCGGAAGCCCCGGCGGAAGTATCTAAATTCAGAATAACAGTCACATCGGTTTCTCGGAGATGGCTAGACCGATTCGACTAAACTTGGCCTCAAATGAAAAGTATTGCGTCCCCGTAAATGGCTATTTAATTTCATCCCGATCCGACCTCCGGTTCCGGAGTTACAGGTTGTGGCGTGCGATCACATAGCAAATTGTGATTCAAACCGATACTCCGATGAAAGCAATAAAGGTAAAAATTTCGCTAAAATGTCTCTCAACCAACTTAAATTTGCTGTTCTAGGTCACCGACGGCCAACCAAACTTTCGTTCACTACATTGACCACCATAGACGGTTCCGGAAGTGCCCGGGAAAAGCGGCCATCTTTCAAAATTTACGAACTCACATCAGTTTCCCGGAAATGGTTGGGCCGATTTTCACAAACTTAGTCCCAAATGATAGCTATAATATCCCCACAGATGTTTATAAAATTTCGTACGGATCGCTTATATGGGGCCGGAAATATAGACTAAATCGTCCGGTCACATATGAAATTCCCATATAAGCCGGAACTCAATTTTTTTTTCAAAGGGGGGACCCCATGAAATTTCAGAAATCGAATTCGTATTTTTAATGCCAAACATCTTTAAAATGCATGAAACGTCGAGATTTTATGTTATCTCGAAAATTTTTTTTTTGTAAAAATCGACTTTTTGGGACTGCCGATTTCGCACCTTTTTTTCAGTTCAATATTACCGTGGCTGTTTTTTCTTCTTCAAAATTTTAGAACTCGAATAATGATTTATTTTCCTGTGTATAGTTGTCATGTGATGTACAATAATAAAATGTAATATATGCATTTCAAAGCTTTTAATGAATATAAACAACGCACACATTCTCGTGATTCATGACTGAGAAAGGCACAATTGCACCGCTAGGTGGATTAAAATAGGTTTTTTTTGTTTACTTGACTTTAAAAAAAATCTTGTTCGTTGGCAGTTACGAGGTATATTTCAATAGCCCTGCAATCGAATGCTGGTTGGCGAGGTATGCAATAATTTAATAAAGATTTGGCGTTATTGCATTGAACGTCTATCAATCGAATTATCGAGTCGATCGAACGACTGTTTTGAAACACTGGAAGAACTGACTTGCGACAGGCTGGGATTGGCGTAGAGAAGATACCGATACAGATTGAAAATTTCAAAAGGGCGAAAAAGACACATAATACCACTCTCTTCTTTTGTTACATCTGCTAGCAAACCGGAATAAAAAGGAGTAAATTTTTTTGCTCCTGTCCTGGAACAAACCTCTTAATAATTCATATATTAAATGTTTAATTCGAAGCCATATAGTTGATGGTGCAGGTTAGTGCTGGGCCTTCAACTGACATGGCCTTCGAAGTTTTTCATGGATAGTTGCTGAATATGGATTCCTAAGGCATTGTAATTCTACTCACTTATGCGAGAAGAAGTTTATCCGATGTTCAACTTTTCAAGGCCAAGATGAAATTCTCCTTCGCAACAAAGAGCATTCCGATAAAATTTAACAGTCTTTTTGTTTTCTTGCAATTAAACAAAAGTTATTTATCCTGCGAATTTGTGTGAATTCTAATAGTGTTTTACGTGAAAATGTGAGTCTTAATGGTCGAAGTAGTGAATGATCCGGATACCGCACAAGCTCCAGCTCGACGTGGTAAATTAGCCGGATACCGCACACCAACATAGACTGGAACTGGGAAAATGGAATTCTGCTATAAGATCAAAATGAAAGAAATCACAGGAGTAGTAGAAAGGGTCTTCACGGTGTAAGGCTCAGTTCTGGTATCATTTTTTACTGTATTTATTAATAACGATTCGCTCGTGCTTTGCACGGGGCCTAACAGCGCCGTTGTTTACCACGAACTTTTTTGCCTCAAAATATTACATGTTATCGTTTTGGGACAATTTGATGGTACAGTCGGTTTCCTCATCTCGTACAGACCAGAAAGCTAAAAATACCACCAGTGCCGCTCCGCTCTAGCGTGTACGCCTAACGTATAGACACAGCAAAGTCCCGTTGCCCCCAACTGAGTGAATCATAAAAGAAATTTCGTCCATCGTGCACGAGGTTGAACTGTTGATAGAAATGAAAATGGAATTTGTGCTTACAGAAGTGTCACACATACATCTACACCATACGAGGCATGTAGTACTGAAAACGTTCAACTCCTTAGTCGAGGCGGAAAGCTTCATAGCGAAGAACAACATGCAACACGACATCGAATGCGAAAAAGTCAAAACTAGGATCCCCGTGTATATAGACAATGATCTAAAGGAAATTCGTCTCCACGATTTGGCACCGCACACCAATACGAATTATATTAAAAGATTCATGTTGAAATAGGGTAAAGTGGAATCGGTCACAAATGACACTTTGAGAAACGTTGTCCCTCACATTGTCAACGGTGCTCGGGTGATGCAAATGTGGCTGAACTAACTTATATCTTTTTACTTGACTTTCGAGGGCCAATCATCTCAAGGTGTTAACTAAATCCAAAGAACGCTCTGTAACTACCCAGGGCAGATGCCCACATGCCAGTTCTGTAACCAGACGGCACACTACCGTAAGCCATGCGCCGAAACCATAAAAAAAATCGTCTGATATAATTAATACTAACGAACAACCTTCGACATCGATTTTTCAGCCATTTTCAGACCAAGAATCTGTATGTTCAGATTTACAGATTTTCGTTTGTATGTACAGTTATACATATTTTTGAGAAATTATGTTACAAAAACTATTGTTAGAAATGTTTGTTACAATTTCGGTGGTACTTCCCCTCTGTCTCTTTCTTAGGTTTGTAATACACACAGGTTAGCAGCCTGGCTGAATTCTACTCGCAGAAACGCTAATTTTAATGTTGTACTAACTTTGTTAATTTGTCGACTCAATATATAACATTATTTACACACTAAATTTTGATTGCCGAATATCAGCAAAATTTTGCTGAATATTGCAGAGCTGAAATATCAGCAATTCTTCCAGCAAAAAAAATTTCACTGAAATTTCAGTATTTCAAAACTTTAAAATTGCTGTATCGGCAATGATCAAAATATTGCGATTTTGTAGGTTACAGCGCCCGAGAATGTTGTCTTCTTTTAGGCGGGCAAAACCCGAAGTGGATTGGTTGAATGGTTCAAAAACGTGAATGCCCGCAGATTCGAAAAATCTTGTTCCGAGAAAGCCGCCATTTTGGACGCCATTTTTGACACCTTGCACTCGAAAATATTTATTTTATGGATGAAACCTTAATAAACATTTTGCAGAATAGGGGACATGTCTAAGTCATTTTACTGCCTCAAAAAATATTAAACATTAGGTACTTTTTGCCACAATTATATAAGAGGATCCCCTTCAACGAAGAATTCACTTTCTAAATGTATCGATTTATATTGTTTTTTTACGAAATTGTAGACAGGTCCTTATTTGACTTAACCAAAGGAGTTATTATTTTCGATAAATAATCTAGCAAAAGGTTAAACAACTCAACTGATTCGATACAGATATCGACACAGGTTCTTCGAAAAGTAAACACAGATGAAAATATTTTTAGGACAAAAGCACAGAGATGGTTTTGGCAACCCTACCCCAAAATCTAACACACCTAGAGAAGTAATAAACAAAAAAGTAGACGGCTATTGACTAACCCATGTGCAGTTGTGTTAGTGCGAGATTGAGGTTAAATCGGGTGAAATTTTTGCCAAATGGGGTTAAATCAGGTGGCGAATTGTAAACGTTGCGTTACATGTATGTTGTCTATACACATTGCAACTGTGTTGGTGTCCTAGACGTCAAATAAGTCAATACAAGAGTCACTCGAAAACACAAAAAGCGAAAATCAAAGCTATAGCGACGACGACATGGATGCAAACACGAGCGAGGGAGAAGGCAGACGGAACAATCATTTTAAATAAAAATGAATTGTCTTAAAATCATCCAACATGTAATAAATGTTTTCGAGATGTTTGGAATTTTATTTTAACTTAAAAACAAATAATTCGTGAAATTATGCCCTTTCTATAGGTTACTCGCGTTTCTTCATAATGAACTATCAACAATCAAATGTTTTTCGTTTTAAACACGAAAACAAATTTCTGATTTTTTTGGATCATGGAGAAACTACCGATAAGAAAGTTTTCCTAACTACAACTTTTGACCTATTTTTATAAAAAAATACTATTTGCAGTCAAAATACTATTTTCCCATCTAATATGATTTTAAAATCCATCTCAAATCAAAATGCACCTGCCAAAGAATAATCAAAAATGCGATAGTAAATTTTGTTTTAACAAGAATGATTATTTTGTTTTATTACGACCTTTTCATCAGTTTGTTTGTTCATCAAGAACAATAGTTTTTTTTCAAAATGCATACAATTTTCTGTAACTTTTCTTTTAACATCAAGGCGGTATTGGGAACTATTTAAAAGCTACAAGAAATAACACTAGTTTACAGTGATTTGTATCCTCACAATATTTTTATCATTTCCGTAGTAAAATGGCCCGCTGAAAACGAAAATGCGATTGAAAAAATTCTGTATGGAACAGATTTTGAGATATTGCGAAAAAATCCGTTTTTGCATTTTAAAAAATTGGCCCTTCACTTCATCACAAATATCTCCAGTTGTACTCTACCGATTTTAATGATTTTAATATCATTTGATCGACAATTGCAAGACCTATCAATTATTCCTAGAACATTTTTTGATCACTATTACAATTGGATCTCTATTCAGTAATTAAGTGAAAAATAATTGCTATTTCTTGCAAAATCTTGAAATTTTTTGTTATTTGACGATAAATTACTCAAAGAAGAACGATTTATTAAATATTTTTTATTCGTGGGTATTGAAATATGATCAATTACGAAAATAGTGAGCGGTTGTTCATTGGAATCTAAATAAAAATATAGAAGTTATGAGTTTTTATGTAAAACATAGAAAAAGTCAGTTTTTTAGAGTTTTGCGTTTCTCATATAGAAAGGTTATGCAATCGGTCGGTATTTCGACTTTTCAACCGAGGCCCAAAGGGCCGAATATCTTATACCATTCGACTCAGTTCGTCGAGATCGTAAAATGACTATATATGTGTGTGTATGTGTGTGTATGTATGTATGTACATGTGCATGTGTCAAACAATCTCACCGATTTTTCTCAGAGATGGCTGGACCGATTTGTACAAACTTAGTCTCAAATGAAAGGTACTACCTTTCCATCGGTCGCTATTGATTTTTTTATTGATCCGATTACCGGTTCCGGAGTTACAGATTGAAGAGTACGATCACACTGCAAATTCATATATACACTGGTACCACCATGATGTCTAAATGATGCAAAACATATTAAAATGTGTGCAACATTGCTAGGATTTGTGTGTCCAGATCATTGATGACCCACCGAAGTCGCTTTGACCACATTGGCCACCTATTATGGTTCCTAATGCCCCGGGGAACTTACCAAGTCCCTACGTTAATGTCATACCTATTTCTCAGCGAATTCTTTACCGATTTTTACAAACTTTGTCTCAAATGAAAGGTACAACGTTCACATTGGCTGCTGTTGAATTTCTAAGTGATCCGACTTCCGGTTCCTGAATTACACGGTGATAAACACAAACACGCAGCAAATCCCGATTTCAACGTATACGGCGATGAATGTAAAAAGGTGAATTTTTTTTCCTAAATGTGACAACAACTGCTTGGATTTGTAGCTTTAGGTCACTAACAATCATTCAAAGTCGCGTTGGCCACCATCGACGGTTCCGGAAGCCCCGGCGGAAGAATCCAAATTCAGAATAACAGGTACATCCATTTCTCAGTGATGACTGGACCGATATGACCAAACTTAGGTGTTACGTCACTTAAAACTGTTATTAAATTTTATTTCTATTCTACTTCCGGTTACGACTCCGATGGGTTATCAACGATCTGGACTCGCAAATAAAAGTAGTGTTGCACACATTTTAATATGTATTGCATCATTTGGACATCATGGTGGTACCAGTGTATATATGAATTTGCAGTGTGATCGTACTCTTCAATCTGTAACTCCGAAACCGGAAACCGGATCAATAAAAAATCAATAGCGACCGATGGAAAGGTAGTACCTTTCATTTGAGACTAAGTTTGTACAAATCGGTCCAGCCATCTCTGAGAAAAATCGGTGAGATTGTTTGACACATGCACATATACATACATTCATTCACACACATACACACACATATAGTCATTTTACGATCCCGACGAACTGAGTCGAATGGTATAAGATATTCGGCCCTTTGGGCCTCGGTTGAAAAGTCGAAATACCGACCGATTGCATAACCTTTCTATATGAGAAACGCAAAACTCTAAAAAACTGACTTTTTCTATGTTTTACATAAAAACTCATAACTTCTATATTTTTATTTAGATTCCAATGAACAACCGCTCATTATTTTCGTAATTGATCATATTTCAATACCCACGAATAAAAATATTTAATAAATCGTTCTTCTTTGAGTAATTTATCGTCAAATAAAAAAAAATTCCAAGATTTTGCAAGAAATAGCAATTATTTTTTACTTAATTACTGAATAGAGATCCAATTGTAATAGTGATCAAAAAATGTTCTAGGAATAATTGATAGGTCTTGCAATTGTCGATCAAATGATATTAAAATCATTAAAATCGGTAGAGTACAACTGGAGATATTTGTGATGAAGTGAAGGGCCAATTTTTTAAAATGCAAAAGCGGATTTTTTCGCAATATCTCAAAATCTGTTCCATACAGAATTTTTTCAATCGTATTTTCGTTTTCAGCGGGCCATTTTACTACGGAAATGATAAAAAAAAAGTTGAGGATATCACAACTTTTTGAAATTTGTAAACTAGTGTAATCGGTGTTTGGTTCAACTATAGGATTTTATGATTAAACCTTTTAGTTGAACCTTTTTTTGTTGTTTTATGTAATTTTTAAATCGTTCCCAATATCGCCTTGATGTCAAAAGAAAAGTTACAGTAAATTTGTTGTGCATTTTGACAAACCTATTGCTTTTGTTAGAGAAACACAAATAACTTATGAAAATGTCATAATAAAAAAAAACTGTTTTTGTTGAAGCAAAACTTAAAATATCTCGAAAATTACTACATTTTCATTTTTTTTAATATGAGCATTCTGATTTAAAATGGCATTTAAAATCATATTCAATAAGAAAATAATATTTTTGACCGCAAGTAGTATGAATCATAAAAAGTTGTTAGGAAAATTGAAATTTATTTTCTGAATTGTCAATCTTTCAACAAACGATTTAAAAAAATCAGTAGAATGTTAGAGTAGTAAGACAACAAATGAAGGCTCGACAAAGATGGAGCCATATTGGACAACATTGTTTTCGTGTACATTAGTGAATTTACATCATAAATTACGGGGCTCGCTTGTGATTGGTTCCAACGAATTTCATACATCGCGCGAAAAATTTTGAACAGAAAGAATTGTGATTTTAATCGAATGCTGCTATTCAAACTTGTCGGATGCCCTCTTGTCGAGAGACTGCATATCAACACCGAGAGAGAAGACGATTATTAGGATGCGGTCGCTTCCGCGCACTGAATATATTATTTTATTCTGGAAACACTGTCAAGTGCCAACGTCTCGGATTTTTATCACGCGTGAATTGTACCTCTTTTTACCTGATACTTGTTTAAGATAATCAAATATTACCGTTAGTGCGAAAGAACTATTGCCTGCCGATTGAAGACCAGTGCTATTCCCCTGACTGTTTCATTCGGAGCTAAATTTGGTGATTTTGTTTCGCCCCAAATCAGAAGAAGCCATCATTGTTCTGCTTTCCTTCGTAAACCTCGTTCTGTTCTGTTATAATGACGAAAAACAACAAGTGCTACGCTGACTTTCAATATGTCGTTAAGTTTAGGAGTGTTTCCTACCGTATGGAAATCGTACTACGTTTTTCCGGTTTAAAAAAAGTATCCAATAGCGAAGTTTCTAATTACCGGAGAATCGCATCTTTATGTACACTATCGAAATTGCTGGAGCTCATCGTTCTTGATCTCAGAAACACAACACGATTTCATACCCAGGCGACCTACTTGCACAAATCTAGTAGCCTACACCTCGTTTATCGCTCGCTTGGTACAGGATCGATTGCAGGTAGATGCAATATACACCGATTGCACCGGCCGCCTTCGATAAAATCAACTATCAAATTACGATTGCGAAACTGGAACGTCTCGGTTTCTACCGCAGTTTTTTGGAATGGCTCCGATCATACTTGTCAGGCCGTAAAATGTCTTAAAATTGAGAATCATTTACCGTCATCCTTCGACGTAACGTCAGGCATACCTAAAGGTAGCCAAATCGATCCTTATATCTTCCTTCTATACCTAAACGATTTGGATTCATTGATGAAGTGTTTCAAGGTGTCCTATGCCAATGAGTTATTCTACATAGTTAAAAGTTACTCTGATGTATTGTTTTTGCAATCTCAGTTAGCTATTTTCGCTACAATCTCTCCAGATACGATCGTTGCAACCTGCCTTGAAACGCTATCCTTGCGCCGTAATGTGGCCAAAGCGTCTTTTGTTTCTGATCTGTTATTGTCTCGCATCGACTGTCCTGATTTCCTCTGTCTTCTCAACATTGATATTCGCCTCCGCAACTTGCGAACCTACTCTTTTGTCCGTCTTACCATGTCTCGTTTTAATTATGGCAAAAATTAACCCGTCAGTAGCATGTTTAGAGTGTTCAATCAATGTTAATATGTCTTTGACTTCAATTTGTCTCGCACTTCTCTAAAAATTGTTTTCGCGCACCCTTTCCCATACCTGATAGGGTTAACCAAATTTTATGTTAATGTTAGTACTATACCTATGTAACATAAAGTTTAAGAAGTATTTATTTTAAGGAGTGTTTAGTGTTAATCATTGTTTCATTTGGTTTGTTTGTTAACTGTTGATAACTAAAATCCACTCCCGCGGTTTTTTCCTCTCAACAATAAAGAACAATAAAACAGTTTGCGCAGCTCCGTGCTAGTCACCGGGCCAACCGGGAGAATATTTTCTTTAGCAAACCTAAATAAAATTCGATTTAGCACTTCAGATTCCCGGTAACTAGCAACATCTTGGTGCCAGTTAGATGATAAATCTAAATCAACACCAAAATTAGCACTAGTTAGACTCTTAAACCTAAATCCAAAAAGTCATGCGTTCTGCATGAACTAAGCAATTGGCAGGTTCCGAGTTATGTCTCGGGAGACAAGTAAAGAAGCTTTGATTTGCTAATAAGAATGCGGATTTTTTTTTGGTTTGCGAATCAAAACGCTTAGCACTATGCAAAATGTTTCGCATGTTTGTCACCAGGAACTATTCGAGGAGATCGCGACCGTAGCTAGGAGCTAAATGCTTCACGAAAGCGGGCTTCGTGTAGTATCGGGAGAAATTCAGCCGCCTGAGAGCTCTCAGTCGGGGTAAGTTGGGTTCACCTCTATGTGTTATCCAAGTACATCGTGAGCTGAATGGATCACAACAGAGGACTTCGGTTCGGGAGAAACTTTATCGCTGTATAACAACAGTAACATAGTGTATACTTATGACAGCGATTTAACAAACCAAGTGATAGCTAACGGTAAATGAAACAAGTTTAGGTTTTTGATGGTACGCTGTTTTCGATTCTACATAATGAGTAACAGGCATTTTTGACCTCGATTAACCGAGTCGAATGGTACATAATACTCGACCCTCCGTGCTTTGATTAGAAAGACTATTTCCGAAGGATTAAATTGTCTTGTTTATATAAAAATATTTCCAAATTTATTGCAAAAACATCCTTCATTAACATCATTAACGCGATCACCTACTCAGCCACTCTATTAATCCTTAAAGGCGCAAATCATTTTTTTTAGAATTTTGTGAAAAGTGTGTCACATTAATCCGATAACTTTTAGACGATTCTCTGGATGTTGTTTTAAAACAACATTGCGCATTTAAAGGTTAACGTCGTTGGTGTGTATTGAAAGCATTGAGGACACTGTATAACGCAAATAAGTGCATTGTTGCTTGCTCCTTGACGGTGCTGTTTCGCTAGAAATGCCTATTGTTTCAGCTCGATCGCCTTTACCATATTTCTGCTTTGAACATTAATCTAACAAAACTTGTATGTATTTCTAACACACATATATTCGCGCTCGATCGTCGTTCGATTGCTAATGAAGATATGGCGGTGGTGGATTCTACCTCATAAAGCAGTCTCGATCAAAACGTCGTAGCTCCACTCAGTTAACCCCATTTCTGAATAATCTCTTTTTTAATCTCACCTCTATTGCTTCTCACGCACAGAAATCCATTCCCTTTCAGAGCCTCAACTACGAGCGTATTTACCAGTCAATGATGAAGC
Organism: Topomyia yanbarensis; assembly: GCF_030247195.1. NCBI lineage: Eukaryota > Metazoa > Arthropoda > Insecta > Diptera > Culicidae > Topomyia > Topomyia yanbarensis. The sequence goes on along the minus strand of NC_080672.1, from coordinate 318,837,917 downwards.
CGGCCTACATCTTCGACGGGCGCAAGATTCTTCAGCACGAGAAACTGCAGCAAATAGGATTTCTTGTGCAGACCATCGGCAAAAAGTTGAACCGTAACATTCTGACCAGATCGTGGGGCAGTATTCCACAGCTGTAGAAACTATCCTACCGAGATCAAACACAAGGTAAATGCTTCTTCAACCTTCTTCCTCGAAATCAAAGCTGTATTGCAAGCAAATAGAACAAATATTTTAATAGACCCAGAGTAAGCTATTTAAGCATGAAACAAAGTATTAAAAAGCGTCACAGACCTGCCCTTCTACTTCCACTTCGAGGAGTAGCCCTAGGACAGTAAACATTATTTAATTGATATTTAAATCCACTACAGCAGTAAATAGCTATTATAGAATCCCGAATTCACTTTATACTTTACTTAAGCACATTTACGGTTAGAAAAAAAATTGCAATATATTTAAGGAAGGCACGACACGTGTCACGTTTTCTTTCATCTAATGATTGTTAGTATACATTTTCGCGAAATTTGCATGTGTGCATTACTTTCGGTATGACATCTCAAACATGTTCGTCTGTTTTTAGGCCCGAAACAGATTTTTTCCTCCTATCATAAGAGAAATAATAAAATTGAATTACTGAGTGTGAGTTTTGTGCGTACTAAAACAACCGAAATAGTACTTGATAGAGCGTATCCATATGATTGTCGTCAATACGAAAGATTGTTGGCCGCTTCTCGATTCTTAACTATTCGTCTACTAAGCGATGATAGTGCAATTCCACCCCATACTTCTCCGCGAATAACCGTACCTGCATGTTAATAGATATTGTGCAACAGTTGCTCAATGAACATGATTTATTTGGAAGGAGAACCACCATAAGGCCACTAACGTGTATGACCCTACCTGCGGAACAATTTACACGAATGGAGCATACGTGAGCCACGTTTCTTCATCAAGAATAGATTGTTCAAAATAAATAAAGATTTCCTGTAACTTTTTGACACTAATTCGGCTATTTGAACCGCTTAAAAGCTACAAGAAACAAGAAATATCTGATTTAATTTGTATCATTGTAGATATTCATTGTTTCCTTCTAGCTATTGTAAGCTGCAAGAAAATTATCGACGACTGTGATAGCCTTAGACTGCCCAGACAGAGCGCAGCGGGACGTCAGGTGGTTCTCGTCGGACCTGTAGGGTATCCTCCAGATGGGTCAGACCATCAGGTCGTTTATGCATAATGACGATCACGTAGTAGCATTCTGCTGCGAGTCGGCACCATAAAAGCAGACCAGGAGTCTTCTGTGAACGAGAAAATGGAAAAGACAAAATTCTGATATGGACTAATTTTGGAGAGTTAGATGAGGGACATAAAGGGGAGATCGCGGCATGTCGTTACATCTCTAACCGGGACATTTAGTGGTCTTCCTTGGGCCCGAAATGAATCCATTAGCCGAGATCTGGCGGAACTATACTCGGTGCACACCCAGATTATATGTTCGATATCGTGATAGGCACTGCCGCAAGTGTAGGCACCACTATACGCGAGCCCAATACGTCCGGGGTGTGTATCCAAGTGTAATGGTTTGATAAGAGACGAGACATCACACGAATGCAATTGTGGTCCACATCCATCCCCTTGAACCAAGTTTTCGTCGTTACCTTCGGGACTATGTAGCCACCTTCCTAGTTCCCCTTTGCTCCACGAAGTTTGACAATTTCGAGAGTTCTCTGATGAGTAATACTGAAAAATTCGTAGAAGCAAAGTGGTCTTTATTAAATGTAACCTTCTAAAGCACTCATCTTAGCTAAAGTATCCGCCCTCTTGTTGCCCGGAAAGGAGCAATGAGAAGAGACCCAAATCAAGGTAAGCTGGAAAGATTTATGGTTCGATATTTTACGAATCTCATCTTTCATGGATGTGTCGAAGAAAACAGATTCAGAAGCAATAATGAAATGAGCACGGTTGGAAATGTAGGGTTTATATTCTGCGCCATGTAGTTAAAGCACAGGCTAACAGACATAACACTCGAAAACAATACTTCGCCCGCTTTAACGGTCATTTCAAATATATTTGTAGTTGGGACTGTGGCCATATTTGCAATTATGGCGCCACTGATATATGAACAAGCATATGGGGGATAGACCTCTAGCTACCAAACCTGAGGGGTAACCCACCAGCAACTGAGTGTCTGGGACTGTGAATAAAAGGTGGAGTGTTCTGGAAAAATTGCCAGATCAATATTTTTAGGGAATTCCCTCATAGTGTTATGTCTGTTAGTCTGTGGTTAAAGTGCAACGACATAAAACGGAATCGCGAGTTCGCAAAATCGATTTTTCAGTGGTAGCATGCCCGAAAGGACTTCGAGACTCATCGTATGGCTCGACTATGGCTTTCGTGTACCATATGACGATACGCAAACAGTGATATTCGAGTGAACTCGTTCGAGTTTGATGAACTGTATCTTCGCAGCGGAGCGACTACAGCCTAATTAGGTCTCCTGGGTACGCATCCTACCATGTTATTGTACGAAGAAAGTTGACATTTCTGTCCAGATACCTAATGTAGCATCCCCAGGTACATTTCGAGTCAATCCAAACCACTAGATATTTTACTGTGAAGACCTGAGTGACAATTTGCTTAGATTTCTCCGTGGAGAATTCGATACCAGCGGAATCCTGGCGAAATCGAATATCGAACGTTTGAATATTCCACGTATTCATTCCTTCTGCTTCGTTTTCCCATTCTCGGGGCCGTGCTCCAAAAAGTGCTCTTCGATGTTTCTCTCGTTAGTCCGTCAACGAACCGGCGCCAGCAACACAATTTCTTGGCTTTCGCCTATCGTGGCGTGCTATCTATAGCTGTCCCACCATGGGTTGGGAGACCGTCATTTACATCCGCACCTCAATCTTCTAACAAAACATGCATACACATTGACGAACAGCCTTATTGAGACTGTAATATTGAATGCATGCATACCAAGCTGTAGTATCTACATTGGGGCATTGCAAAAAATTTTTTTTTTGAATTCTCAAAGGCCCCCCCCCCCTCTCATATTGTGACAAATGTCAAAGTAAGTTCAGATGCCAAATTTCACATCATTTGGACAATTCTAGACCCCCGCCTACTTCGCTTGAAATTTTTGAAATTGATACTATGGGAAAAATGGAGGAAAAATATATTAAATGCTATAACTTTTGAAATAGCACTCAGAAAATTACAATTTATACCTTTTTTAAAGGAAATAACCTTATTATTTGAATTGAGATTTTTTTGTTTCTCTAAAAATACGGGAAAGTGGGGTACTCTGCCATTTTATCCCCAAAATCCACTATTTTCAATTTTTTTTTATGCTCCGTGATGCAACTCATACATATTTTGCAGTTTTTCTAATGTGAGAAAATCTCAGAAATCTAACGGTACCTTTTTGACCTTTGTCCGAATACGGGAAGTTGGGGTTATAGGGCCTTTTGTCATTCATATTAAATTTTAACATTTTCTATTGCATATATCTCTATTATTCTTCACTCAATTTTAATGAACTGTACCTTGTTGGACGTGGAAAAATCTTGGGCACAAAATAAAAATAGATTCGTTACCGGTAGAACTCATGAACATAAAATTTTCTGACATTTAGTCTCGATTTCACATTTTTATCATTATATCGCTCATATCAACTCCATTTAACAATAAATTATTAGTTAATTTACTACTTTTAGTGTGAAATATTCTTAGGAATCACATGAAAATAGTTTCATTACTGGGAAAATAGGGAAAGTTGAGGTATTAGGACAAAAAATGAAAAAAATGTGATTTGTAGAGTTAACGTCAAAAAATTTTATATTTCTGAATTTTACCGGTAGCGAATCTATTCCTAAGAATTTTTTACGTTCAACAAGATACATTTTATGAAAATTGGTAGAAGAATACTAGAGATATATGAATGAGAAAATGATCAAATTTAATATGAATGACAAAAGGCTCTATAACCCCAGCTTATCGTATTCGGACAAAGGTCAAAAAGGTACCGTTCAATCCCTGAGATTTTTTCACATTAGAAAAACTACAAGATATGTATGAATTGCATCACGGAGCAGAAAAAATATTAAAAATAGGGGATTTTGGGAACAAAATGACCCAGTACCCCACTTTCCCGTATTTTTCGATAAAGAGTAATATCTCCATTCAAATACTAAGGTTATTTCCTTTAAAAAGATGTATGAATTGTAATTTTCTGAGTGCCACTTCAAAAGTTATAGCATTTAATATATTTTTCCTCCATTGTTTCCCATAGTATCAATTTCAAAAATTTTAAGCGAGGTGGGCGGGGGTCTAGAATTGGCCAAACGATGTGAAATTTGGCTTTGTCGCTATATGAGAGGGGGGGGGGGGGGCCTTTGAGAATTCAAAAAAACTTTTTTTTTGCAATGCCCTAATCTACATATTCAGTTAAAGTACTACTTTTTGATTTAAGAAAAATAACATAACAAGGTTTGGAACGGTTAACAACCGAACACGGTAGTTTATGTAATGTCCTCAATACCAAGACAAATGTAATAAACTAAATTAGAAAGTGGTACTTCAAATGTATCTATAGCCACCAATCACAATGGTTTGATTTAAGTTAAGTTTTTGAAGAAATATTAGAAGAAAAATTTCACACTGTTAGGTGGATATTTTGTGGAAAAAGTGCTCAACATCAAATATTTAAGCTTCACTATAATTATAAATGCAAAATAATACATAGAACAGCATAAACTAATTTTGTCCAACTTTTTGGCCTAGTTACCCCATCTGGAACTATACACTTAAAATTAAGCATCAGATTCACGGTCCGCGCGCGATCATTTAAGAATATACGTGATTAAATCGAATTTATGCACCCGAAGTTACATACACGCTGGCGCAAGCGAAAAACACATTAACATATAATCGCTCGAGCGTTCGCGATCATCCACGCGCACATACACCCGCGATCTCGCAAACATGAAAACACCCCGGTGGCTTAGTGAACGGGTTAAGCACTTATAAATTAACAAACGCGGTCCCAAGAGTGAACCTACAAACGCTCGTGACTCGGTTACGTCCGGAAGTCCTATCCTAGTAGCATAGGTCCGATACCTTCAGGCGGAACAAACAGAAAAATGACGGGCATATCCACTAAACAACATGACGACCAAAAAAACGAATTTAGACGCGCGAAGTCACATACTCGTGACAAACACGTCAGCATACAAATGCATGGGCCCTTCGCGATCATCCACGTAACCTACACCCGCGTTCTCGCAAACATGGTAACATCCCGGTTGTGAGGTGAACGTCTCAGTACTTATAAATTTTCAAACGTGGTCTCAAGCGTGAACCTACAAATCTTGCGCTCGTGCTATCATGAATCGGATACTTCTAGAATTCTCTATCCTCGCTACCAGAAGTATAGATCCATGCATTCATTTGGACCAATTAAAAAGAAGAAAGCTCTCACCAGACCACTAGACAACACGTTCCATGGCGACATGACCGGGAACTCTAGTGATGTGGGGTAACATACTCCCTGTCAAAATCTGAATCTTACACCGAAAACTAAATATCAGAATGTGAATTGCCACACGGTTATAAAATCGAAGCCATACACGCGAAGTCGCACACGCGCGCACAAACGACACATTTGAAATTATGGCGCCATTATCATATGAACAAGCATATGGGGGATAGACCACTAGTGAAAAATTGCTCCCAAACCTGAGGGGTAACCCACCAGTAAATAAGTGTTTGGGACAGTGAATAATAGGTGGAGCTAGTGTTCTGGGAAAATTGTCGGATCGAAGTTTTTTGAAGGAATTCCATCATAGTGTTATGTCTGTTAGTCTGTGGTTCGCGTGATCATAAATCGACAACGTCCGGAAATCTTTATCCTCCGTCCTAGCCACTTAGGTCCATATATTCAGTTGGACCAATCAAAAAATAAAGCTCATATACACAAGGCAACATGTTTCATGGCAACATGACCGGGATCTCTAGTGATATGGAAGAACTCACTATCATCTGAACCGTACACCGAAAATTAAGTATCAGATACACGGTTCGCGCGTGATCATCCAAGAACACATAAAATTGAATGCATACACGCGAAGTTACATACACGTCAGCACACACAACATACAAATGCACACGTGATCAAACACGTTACCGTACAAACGCTCGAGTCGTTCGCGATGATACACGCGATCGAGAAGTCCTTACGCCCGCACATAGCTGAACCGTAGAATGAATATCACATTCAGAATTCTCGGCCCGCTGCAATTGGTCTTAAGCAGTGCTTTAGTGGGTGACACTTCCCGTCTCGTCTGTAATTGTAGTGAGTGATTCTGACGGGGAGCCCTTCCGAGACCCTAGCTCTACGGCTCCAGTAGGACAGCTCTCCCAACAAAAATATCCATCGAATTTTTTGTATTGTTCTATAATAGAAACGATGGGTCGATTTCCCTAATAAATCGTCAGCTCTGTAAACCGATTTACACATACCGCCTTCCGAAACAATCCTCCGTCCGTCGCCTTCAAATACTTAGCGTATACTGCTTTCACGAAGTCTCGTGAAAAATATTCCGTCCGTCACATCGTAGTATTGAAGTGAAGTAGATGGCTGCTCAGTCAGTTTACGTCAGTGGAATGTCATACAACTTTTGTTGTATTAACAAATCTATGTGACATTGTTTGTTCTTTAAATCTGAGATCCTTCAGGGATATTGGAATATACATCACAGAGAACAGACATATAAGATAGAACAAACTTTCCCGCAAAACCTGTGTAAACATGTAAATGAAAATACGTTGAAAATCACCATCGCATACAGGTTTGCATGCGTGAGTCACCATTGTATCCAAGTTTGCATACAAGTCCGGTATAGGGATTGCTGGCCGATCGAAGCGCCGACCAGTGGCAAGTTGCTACTTGCTGTTGTCATTTCAAAGCGACAGTTTAATTTCTTACACAAGTTGAAAACTTTACTTGTACACCCATTCTTTTTTTGCGTGGTTTTTTTTGCGCGGTTTTTTACGAAGTTTTCTTTACGCGGATTTTCCAATAAACGCGGTTTTTTTACGCGGATTTTCCAATAAACGCGGTTTTTTACGCGGATTTTCCAATTAACGCGGTTTTTGCAAAAATATTCTAAGTCCTTTTGAATGCAAAAGGCTTAGAAGATTTTCGGAAAGTTGGAAGAGACGGGTCCGGAAGACTGCTTATGGCCCGCACCCCAACAATATGGGTATTTTCGGAACGGTCTTGAAGAGTAGGTGCCAGAAATTGATTTTTGAAGCCATTTTGAAATCAAAGATGGCGACTTCCGGTTTAGCGAAATTCGCTATAACCCAATCAATATGGATATTTTCGGAATGGTTTTGACGAGTAGGTGGTACAAATTGATTTTTAACGCTATTTTGAAATCAAAGATGGCGACTTTCGGTTTAGCAAAATTCGTTAACTCAATCAATATAGATATTTTCGGAATGGTCTTGAAGAGTAGGTGCCAGAAATTTAGGGAGAGGGAGAATACACCAAAAAACAATTCCAAGCTTAAGCCAAACATGAACCGCCATGTTGAAAAACGCGAAAAACAACCAAGTCCATTTCAGCCGCCAGAAAATTTGTATAAGTATTGAAATTGCGTTTAAATCGCATTCGCAAATTGCATTTGTTCCGAGGGGCAATTAGCACTGGAGAGTTGAGTAAAACGTCAAACTTTTTAAATCGCCTGACCATGTTCGTCCGCATTTTTTTTTTTGACAGGGTTGCTCTCCGGTTAGATTAGGTCTGTTCCAGTACCAGGAGAAACTGGAAGTACTCCGGAGAAAATCGTTCCTGTATTATCTTCTTATCTTTTTTCTTCTTCTGATAGCAAACCGGAGTAAAAAGGAGCAAAGATTTTTTGCTCCTGTTTACTCCGGAGTGACTTCCGTGTACTGGAACAAACCTATTGTCTTACATATCCCAATCAAAAAGGGCAAGTTGCTGGCTAACGGGGGGCTATTTGCCAACTCGGATGCACTAATTGCCCTTCAATTTGCCAGCAAATGGCTGGCAATTAGGGGGCTATATCAAATGTAACATTTGGGCGATTTGCCGCCGTAATTTTTTCCGCCCAACTCGCCCTTAAATCGCCCCCAAATCGCCCACGGAACGCACCATTTAATCGCCCCTAATTGCCTAATATGAAAATTAAAAATAATACTTATTTTCGGATTCATTATCTACTCACATCTAGGGGCAGATCACTTGTGATGCATTTTTAAAAATCAGCGAAATTAAATGCATTTATTTCCATAAAAATAGAAATTCATATTGTATTTTGCGTTGCGTGCAATGTTTTTGCGTTGCGTGCAATGTTGTTTGCGTTGCGTGTAAGACGTCAAAACCCTAAAGAAAAACTAGCCCTACATTTAACAAAACGTCGAGCAAAGTGGATCAGCGTAGGACGTTTGTTAAACAAACTTTTCTGCGAGGCAGTGCAGAGCTGATGCAAAAATGTAAATTAAATGCATTTTTTTCAATTTGATGCAAATTTGTTATACATTCTTAGAGTGATCTGCCCCTAGACTCACATATACTTACCAGTATACTAAATAATCACCACCAACTTATAAGAAGAATCAAAGGTGAAATTGGTATTGCACACCAAAACTGATCACAATCTGATGTTCATTAAGACTTTAGATCAGAGATCTTGTTCTACTATACTTACACACGATTCCACAATTTTCTACATTCGTTGGTTAAATGAAGTGCACTAGACAAACAAAATACAAGTGAGAACACACCAATTCTTCAAAAAACAATTTTAAGCTTAAACCAAATATGAACCGCCATGTTTGAAAAACGCGAAAAACAACCAAGTCCATTTCAGTCGCCAGAAAATTTGTCTAAGTATTGAAATTGCCTTTAAATCGCATTTGCAAATTGCATTTGTTCCGAGTGGCAATTAGCACAAGCGATAACAAGATATAATCAGCTGATCAGAAACGTCTCATGGATTGGCTAATTCCCTGATAATGCTGCTAGGTTTAACAAATACCGAAAGGGGCACAAAACTGACACTCCGCCAAGGCCACCAGTTGACCACCGGCGTACAGACCAATCTGTCTGATCGACACGACTGGTACGGCCCTGAAAAGCCCTTGACATTGTTTCACATTTTTGACAGTTATCCCTGCAAAAGTGTAAAGGATCATGTTCAATGGAAGGTGTGGTCCTAATACTTCAATTTTTTAAAATAATTTATACACAGAAAACATGCATTACCTAGAAGTAGGTAATTTTAAATCTGTTCATCCCATTTCCTCCAACGAAAAACGAAAGAGGGGGAGTCCAAATTTACCCAAAAATAATGAGATATTCTCCAATGCCGACTAAACTTCATCCCATTAATTTTGAGTAAAAAAATCATTCCCTCTCCCTCGTTTTCCGGCAGTGAAATAAGGACAGCAAATTAAAATTACCTACTGGTAGGTAATGGATTTTAAGTGTGTATGTTATTTTGCGTATTGCGAATCTTTTCTAAAATCCACATCGTGACATATCAGCCATGCGCCGCCAAGCCGTGCGCTGAATCAAAAGAGATTATAACTACTAGAGGTCGCATGTCGCTGTTAACACTGAAAATTCATCATCTCGCTCTTACATATGCTAGGCCCATTAGTTTGACACATATTGCCCGGGTTTAAACCTGTCAAAGTAATGGGATACAATATGTTAGAGCGAGCCCCATGTGTCAGTCCGTGAATACATGGAAACAGTAGCGCTTTGCTCCCTCTAGTAGTTATAATCTCTTTTGTCGAATCACACGCCAATTCACTTTGCATTAGTGCAAGCGAAAAACGATTTGACGTTTATTTTTGTTTCGTTCGCACTCATGTATGAAACGTATAGCAACAAACCGACGAAATGCTAGTTTCAGTGCAGTAAAATTTCATTTCATTATATTATGGTTTAATGACCCAATTTCAGGATGGACTATATAAAAACCAACCCTAATAAAAAATATTTTACACGAACTTTAACCCAACTTTTACCCCCCTACGATTCCACATATTGTTTGAATGATACCCTGAACGGGTCATTAGGCTCTTGAATCATATAAGATATTTATTAGGGAAAACATCTCTCTAGAGACCCAGCAATAGACTAAGACCACAGAGATTTCACTAAAACCAGACTTTTCAATATTTTATGAACAATACTTTGGTCGAATTCAATAGGTTGACAAAATCGGGTTAACAAGTTGATAAAATCGGAGCATGCGAAATCGAGTCTTCACTGTATATACATGAGAGACGTCAAAATAAAACAAAAGCACTATGTTTACGTATGAATTTCATGAATGAATACAGTGAAAATAATATTGTAATTTGTTTGTAATTTGTAATTTATTTAGCATTAACGATACCCTGGTGGTTGTACCATTTGTCAGGTCAAGGAAGCTATATATATATATTGTTATGAAATTCGAACCGGAAACTAGAATTGCCCCTTTAAAATATTAGTAAATTATGTTTGCAATCATCAAACAAGAGGCTATCATCGGTTTGCGGTGTTCTAATCTTGCCGCTCGGTCAAGTTCCACTCGGTTGGCACATCAGAAACGGATTCGTGTTCCACCTCCAGTGAGATCGAACAATACAAGAACACAACCAATTACACCGTTCGGATGGATACTATTGGTAAGATAAACCGAACGAAACAATTTTCCGTAAGGAAATAAATCTCTTGTCATTTCAGGCCATTCCGGCAACGACTTTCGGTTTGGGATGTTGGCAAATCCAACGCAAGCAGTGGAAGGAGGATTTAATACGAAAACTGGAGTCTACTGTCCAAATGGATGCTGTTCCTGTGCCTGATAAGTAGATTGAATCAAATGGATTGACAACACAAATTATGCAAATCATGTTCCTTAATTTTAAAATTACAGCTTGTCCGATTTGAACAGCATGGAATACCAGAAAGTCGTGGTTCGGGGTGAATTCTTCCATGACCAGGAATTGCATTTAGGTCCACGTGCTCTTATTCAAGGTGGAGATTCAAATACAGCTGGTGGCTTGTTCTCGCAAAAGGAGGGTTCCATAGGCTACTGGGTAATCACTCCATTTAAACTCGAAGGAAGAGAGTGAGTAAGGCGTATAGTTTGATAGCTCTATGACGAGATGTAATTTTTTTCAGGGACAAAATTCTTATCAATCGTGGATGGGTACCGAAAAAGCAGTTGAATCCAACCAGTAGATCAGAAGGACAAATCACCGGAACCGTGGAGCTGCAGTGCGTTGTACGTTTACCCGAAAATCGACCTCAATTTACACCGCAGCAACGCGGAGCCGTATTCCTTTATCGAGACGTACAGAAAATGGCACAGATATGCAACACGGAACCGTACTTTTTGGATGCTACCGTATCCACAACCGTTCCTTATGGTCCAATAGGCGGCCAAACCCGGGTGACACTGCGAAACGAGCATTTATCCTACATCTTGACGTGGTTTAGTTTGTCTGGTTTCACAGCGTGGCTGTGGTTTAGACTGATAGTTCGGGGAAAATCATTTTGATGGGAGTAATCTTTGTCGGCTGAATTATGTTGCACTAGTGTAAATCGAGCCTGAATTAGTTGAGTTCTAATGTAATAGAAACCTCAGGGTCAAATAAAATTTTTACTGTTGAAAGCTTTTCTTTTATCCGCTATTATTGACACATAAATTTATCAGGGCATATTACCATATTACAGTTACTTTTGGAAGAAAACAGAAATTAGCGTAGAACATGAAAATGGTATACCTGCGCTGTCAATCTTACTATGCATGATTTGAATACATATCACAACGACTATAATGATGGTACCAAACGTTTTCTTCAAAATTTTTGGAAATCACAGTCACGGATCGTTAGGATGAAAGTTTGTTTTGGTGCTAATGACATCATAGCTAAAAGCAGATGAAAAGGAACGGAATCAGGGACAAGAGCAAATCAATCTGAGTATGAGATTCCGACAGATAAAATCAAACGCCTGCTTGTGTCCAAATTACGAAAATTACTCATTTCCCGGGAATATGGAAGAGTTAGAAACATGTATGAGGCGTATTGAGACACGTATTACTAATCGCGACTATAGAAGAAAACATAGAATTTTTCGTCGTGTAAGTAGGGTATTGTGATACGTTACTAACGGGAAAAAATAAAAAAATGTGCCTTGTTGAAAACCTACTATTTCGATTCAACGGGTATTTGAATTTTATTCTTATATTCAAATAATAGTTAATATGTTATCTTCAAATCATATATTTAAAATAGATTTATTTTATTTATATCACTTATCAATATATTACCATTACTCTTGTATCTAGGCAGAACATTATTCCCATTGAATCTGTAGACTTCAGATGTTATGAACAGCATCTTGAAAAATTGTTTTTTTCTAGCATATTGCTATGTGCCTAAAATATGATCAAACCTGATATTTTAGCATTCATTGTGAAATCAAGGAAAAAAATAAACGGATCGAGCCAATCTGGACTGATCTTATTGTAGAGCTAAACATACGAGCCACTAGACTCATTTACATATCTTAATCAATATTTCCTTCAGTTAATTAACTCCACCAATCATTTACAAAACGACTATTTACAATGTTTAGAACTATCAGATGTATTTATTGGCTTAGTTTATTCAAGTTTTATGCTTGCTGTTTTCCCAATCCTCCAACGAACATTGACATCGAAACGGCAAAGAAAAACGAAGTTGTGTTTTGATGTAAACTTCGTTGACTTGATGATGCACGTATGAGAGACGGATGGTTCAGTAATCGGCACACTTCATTCCAACGATCCATTTTATTTGGCTGGCTGTAAAAATTGCAAGCAAGATCACGTTGATCGATTGGTTTCTGGGACATCTTATAAACTTGGTTGAAGAGAAATAGGTATGTAATGATTTTACGCCGGATCATCTTTACGGGTTGCCTGGTCATGCTTGCTTGCATTTTCGCGCATTTGTTTTTGGTCGTCTCCATGCAACTCAATCTGAATAATGTATAATAAAAGGGAAAAAAGCCATTCGCAGCCAAAGAAATTATATTTGGAAAAATTGTTGCTCTAGGGTGACAGGCAAAAACAGGGAAAGGAGTGGTAAATTAATTAGCGCTGAACTACTTTACAATTAACGAGTAATTAATTCTAAGTACAAAAATTAATGAAATCGTGCATCGAGGATTAAATACTTTTGTTGAATTAGCGACAAATCGATCAATTGGGTATCATTCTTTAATCTGCTGTACAAATCTGTTTTAATAACTTCGGCACACCGTTTTATGACTAAACGAGAGGTAAAGGGTTTTCAAGATCGAATGGTTCATAAGCCCTATGACCAAAAAATACCCACAATGCGGTTGACTTTGTCGACACGTTATATCTTTCAGCTGTCTGGAGATTTTCAATTACAACTTTCTTAAGATTTACTAAATTTTCACATTTACAAGGACGAAAAAATCTGGTTTTTTATTGCTTAAATTTGTAGATAAATAATTTAATAATATCTTACAAAAATGTCAAAAAACGAACTCTTAGAGCCAAATGCCTGTGAGTATGCAACGTTTATTTTTCCTAATCGAAAAATTGATGTACCAATTGGCGCTTAAGGGCACAAAACCTAACTTTAAAAAGTTGGATTTGAATGTGATCATGATCATAAGCGTGTACTGAAAGCGTTAAGGCGAAATCCCAATGCTTCGGTCAGGGATGTGACCAAAAAATTGAATCTGTCCAAGTCTTTCGTTCAGAGAGCCAAGGACCAGGAGGGACTTCATATGCGTATGAAGTTCAGAAGGCTCCAAATCGTTGCGAACAGTAAAATACGATGGGAGTCACGCGAGATGCATTACAGTATAGGTGTTCACATTCGTCAAGTTTGAGTGTGTTGGTTTGTTGCTAGTGAAATTAATCATGGCGGCCCAGGACCGCGAAGCACATAATCAACAAACCGACCAATCGAAGCGAAGCTTGTAAGCACGTGGTAAAAATAAGTATGGCGTCCGGGACCACAAAAGAGCAAATGTTTACATCACTAACCAATCAGAATGAAGTATGGGACCACGTGCTTCTGTTTTCTTCTTCATTTCTTCTTGTTTGCCCGAAAAAAGTGACAGCTGATGCACACATAGAAAAAAATGTGTACACCTTTATACACCTCGGGAGTCCCTGGCCAGGAAACTGTACACCCAAATGCTGACGAAGCCTCATTATCTCATAAGCGGACCCTGCACGGGACAAGAATATTGTCAATAAAAATATTGTCAAGACTGCTTCAATACGTCAATCCCATTTGGTTTCTACATGATCAATATTTTAAAGATACCCCTACACGATCAATATATTGATCAATATTCAATTTATTGACAATATTTCTACACGTGTAGGGTCCGCTATAAGGATGATGACACTTACGTTCTGAACCACTGTACTTCACCGCACAAGTTTGAAGTCCCAGATGGAGGCTTGCCGACTCCTGGTATGGGAGTGCTGGAGTGGGCATTCAAGGCCTCTTTAGTTTCGAGTACGAGGGCGCTGTGGAAGTAGGAGAACTTTCGGATATGTGGCGGTCCTAAAGAAAAAACATTGCGTACACATTTATTCCGGTTCTGGTGTGGTGGTAACGATGGCGTGACAGTTTTCGAGGGTGGCAGGCAGTGAACTGTGACACGTGCTAAAGGCAGGCAAGTTGATCTATGGTTTGTGTGCTACGGGGCCGGGAAAGCCACGACGGTTTAGATTGGCTGGATCCACGGGTGGTTTTACGTTTAGGCGAGCAGGCTTTGTTGTCCTTGGCGTTTAGCAGACGAAAGTGTCGGAATGCACGAGGCAGTTATGTCTTGCGACGGGGACCTTGACGATAAGCCGATACTTTTAATTTTAGAAAAAACGGCGAAACAGTTTGGAAAAGGACGCAGCAGTAACTGTCCAGCTAATAATGTTGTTTCAGCTAAACTTTTTTTCAGGACGGCCGTAGCGATGGCACCTCAGACACGTCTTACACTTTCCATCGTCCAAATCCAACTATCCCACTGCCTTCTCTTATCGTAGCCTCCCAGCGAACTCCAACTCCAACTCCCGCTCACTATCTCTCTCTACTTCTTTCCCACGCCAATCTACTGCATTTTCACCCAAGTCCTGCGATCTGATCCACACCTCTTCTTTACCGACCGCCAAGTCGCTCGAAGCGGCGGCTGAGTTCCCCTCGAATGTTAGAGTCAAGACGACGTCGAACGCGAAGCGTCCTAGGAAGTCACCAGGCGAGGGTGCAAAAAACAACACCAAACGGCGTGTAACCGTCACGGCCAAACGCCGTTTGGTCGATGTAAACCTGGGCGCAAATGACCCCGCCGGGCAGAGAGAAGGCACTAGCAACTCGGCGCAACCGGGCAGGGGGCGAAAACCCCTGAAGGTGGACACTAGGAGGAAGCCGACACCGACACCGGACGCACCTCGGCCCGCGAAGAAGACCAAGGACAGAGGCGAGGCCTTGTGGTTAAAGACCGACAAGGACAAATATGCCGACGTCCTAAAATCGATGCGGGCGGCCGAAAGCCTCTCGGCCCTCGGGCAAGGCGTACGCAGCGTGAGACGCACCTGGGTGAAGGCGCCCAGGTGAGGTCGTTAGGGGCGGAAATGACTCTCCAGTGTAAGCAACTGGACGAGTTCACGACCGCAGACGATGTCGTCGCTGCCGTCAAGGAACAATTTGGCGCAGCAATTGAGCGGGCCTCTGTGCGCTTGAGAGCGGGACCCTCCGGCACGCAAGTAGCCTACCTCAGGTTACTGAAAGCGGAAGCAAAAAAGGTTACCGTGATAGGCAAACTGAAGATCGTATGTCATTATGCCCAGTTAGCATACCCCAGCCGCCATCAGTGGATAGGTGCTATCGGTGCCTTGAGTTTGGCCATAAGTCGTACGAATGTAAGGGTACAGACAGGAGCAAACAATGTCGTCGCTGCGGCGAGGAGGCGCATAAGGAGCTTGGCTGCACTAAGGCGCATAAATGTCTTATCTGCATCGCTAAGAAGCAAACCCGTAACCATGCTATGGGATGACCTTCATGTCCCTTCGGTGAGGCAAATGAGCAGCCGTCACACAGCTAAATCTTAACCATTGTGCAGCAGCCCAACAGCTGTTGTGGCAGTCGGTCTCGGAGTCGAGGACAGATGTCGCCCTCCTATCCGACCCGTACAACATCCCTGCCGGCAACGGCAATCGGGTGTTGGACGGGTTTGGGATGGTGGCAATCTGTACAATGGGACGGTTCCCGGTTCAAGAGGTAATACGCTCCTCCGCCGAGGGTATTGCGATTACCAAGATCAATTGTGTTCTATTGTAGCTGCTGCGCTCCACCAAGGTGGCCCATAGAACAGTTCAACCAGACGATCGACAGGCTCTCGTCAGACCTAGTGGGCCGGAAACCGGTAGTCATAGCGGGAGACTTTAACGCTTGGGCAGTAGAGTGGGGCAGCCGCTGTACAAATAGCAGGGGTCAAACGCTACTGTCAGCCTCATGTGGAGTGTTAGAGAGTGAATCAAGGTGCGACAGAGAGAGCACCCAAGTAAGCCTCATACAGGGCGTATGAACGCGTTAGCGAGAGTGAATGAGTACATCAAGTACAGCCATCCCCCCAGAAGTAATACCGAGAGGTAGTCCCTGGGGGAACGATGGCGGAGCTCAATGGAGTTTAGGTATTAATGGCAGCGTCACCATTCGAGCTTGGTATCTACTAATAGCACGTGTACTGGGTAAGTACGTAAATTGTATTCTCCATTGTAACAAAAGGCATACATACGGGCTTACATTCATACATACATACATACTATTTGGCACAAGTTTAGAGCGTATAACGTCGCCTGTCATCCTATGGAAAATCATCCTACCATCGCACAGTGGGACGGAATCAAAAAAAGCCGGACATTGATATTTGCGACGAAACTATTGGTACGGCACTTTGATGTCTTCGGAAAGGTTTCTTCGTTTTTTAAGTAGTTTAATATAATGTTAGAAAATTTTTGTTTAAGGGGGTATGTACGCAGATAAAAAAAATAACTTTGCAAGTTGTTGCCAAAATTGATAGTCGTGTATGGAAAGTTTGTAGACGAAATGATTTTATGAAACTTTGTTGAAGTAGCGAAATGGCTGTCTGTTAAGTGAAAAAAGTTATTGGGTGAAATTGAAGTACATGTCGGAATACCCCCTTAAAAAGAGTTTTTTCATTTTAACTTTTTTATTTGATTTTTTACAGTTTCTCGATGTTCTAGAAAGTTGTTGATGCTTTCAAAACACACCTTTTTGCGGAATACACCAACTCGCTATCTCTTCGTTTTTAGGGTGCATGTCTGTTTTTTTGGTTTTTCTTGGCTAACTTTAAGGGGCTATGGTTTGTAGAGTAGCAGGTAGTAGCAGCTAAATTTATTTTTTTGATGTTCAGCAAGAAATACCCTATTGATACATATATAAATCATAGCGGGATCTAATAGGATCCTTGGAATAATGCGGGGTAAAATAGACTAACGTTTCAATAAATTATTGGTATTGTGAAGCATGAAAAATAAACTATTATGCGAAATCAATAAACATTTGAAATAATCTAGCTCATTCCATATATTATTCAAAGGTAATTTTTTTGTTATTAACATGCTCATAAGTCATCAGTGTCCTGCCAATTATCTTCTTCGTCATTGGATGAACAAGGTATTTCGTTGCTTAGAATACTCGGTTATATTATTACCTTGTTCATCCAACTATTTTACCCCGCATTATTCCAAGGATCCTATTAGATCCCGCTATGATTTATATATGTATCAATAGGGTATTTCTTGCTGAACATCAAAAAAATAAATTTAGCTGCTACTACCTGCTACTATACAAACCATAGTCCCTTAAAGTTAGCCCAGAAAAACCAAAAAAACAGACATACACCCTAAAAACGAAGAGATAGCGAGTTGGTGTATTCCGCAAAAAGGTGTGTTTTGAAAGCATCAACAACATTCTAGAACATCGAGAAACTGTAAAAAATCAAATAAAAAAGTTAAAATGAAAAAACACTTTTTAAGGGGGTATTCCGACATGTACTTCAATTTCACCCAATAACTTTTTTCACTTAACAGACAGCCATTTCGCTACTTCAACAAAGTTTCATAAAATCATTTCGTCTACAAACTTTCCATACATGACTATCAATTTTGGCAACTACTTGCAAAGTTATTTTTTTTATCTGCGTACATACCCCCTTAAACAAAAATTTTCTAACATTATATTAAACTACTTAAAAAACGAAGAAACCTTTCCGAAGACATCAAAGTGCCATAACCAATAGTTTCGTAGCAAATATCAATGTCCGGCTTTTTTTGATTCCGTCCCACTGTGCATCGCCTTGGAGTCAACGTCATATTGGCAAATTTCTCATTGAATCCACTTCTGTCTCTTCCTAATCTCCATTTTGTCCCCTAGGTCCGAAGCGGATCAATCGACTATTAATTGAAACGGTAGACATACTAGCAGTATTAGTCATTACACGCGAATACTTTTTCTACAACTGTACTGTTTTATCGCTATCTTATAACATAATTCGATTACCCCTGTTCTAGTCAATATTCATACATACATACACACTATATACGTATTCATCACATTGTGGACCAGACAATCCCTCAATTTTTTCTATTATTATTATCCTGAGTAGCTAGGCGAGACATTTTAGTGTTTCAAAAAAGAATCTCTGCCTATAAAGGACATAAGAAATATATATCCACTATTCCCCATAAAGTTTGCTCGAACCGAATGTCTGCCTGGTTCGACTCGAATAGACCACACCGACCCGAAAGGGTTACTTATCATTTCTGAGAACCGGAGTGCTCGATCGAGTTAAATAATCGTAAGAACAAGTCCTGAATAATGAGCTATCTCTTAGGTACCAGTTATGCACTCCTTTCCTGAACTAACCTCATACCCACGGTCAAAAGAGTTGACACCGAATGACCCCCAAGGTGTGGCAGACGGCGCACCTATGTTTCACCACCAAAGAAGAGGATCTCAACACGCAGCAGCAAGCTGCGTCAACAAGACCTGATAGACACATGAAAGATAATTTTAATTTTTACATATTGTAAAAGTCATAAATGACCCACGGCTCAGTTATGCTAACGCATGGAGCCGTGTCAAATAAACAAGGGGAAAAAAGAGTCGACAACTAGTAGGATCGACATGTCCCCCACCCAAGCGAATTGATCAACTAGCAGCGACCAGCCAAGAAGACTTTCGAACCAATGAGAATGGACCATGCCAGTCGAAGGCCATAGGCCCAGCGCCATCTCGTACAGTTCCTGAAATCAGGAATTTTGTTAGTGCTACTTACAGATATCATTTGAATGATAGTAAGTGTCTCATTCCCTCTTGTTAAACTCGCTTACCGCTGTTCATCTCTTCCGGCATTTCGACGCCTTCGGTCGACCGTCTCATAGAAGAGATCTCTTTTATCGAATCCTCAATTTCCGTCGGAACTCGTATGTCAGACGCTCAAGGAATTCTACTGGCTCGAATGTCAACTATCTGAAGCGAAAAAGACATTACCACATTAAATATAGTCCCTAATCCTATAATCAACTAAGGCTGCCTGTCGATTCTAGCGCAGAAACACTAATGATGTGACCATCAAAAATACGTCAGACAAGCTTGATTGACCCCCTTCGACACCAGTTTGGCCTTACCAAGCCGTAACACGGGTGGCGGCGTGAAAACTGCCGAATAGGAGTTGAGAACAGCTTGAAGCAACATATGATGTTGCTCCAACTGTATGTGATATCCAAGACTGACTTGGATAATTTCATCGAGCCTAGTTTGCATACCTCACATAACTAGACTCCCTGTTCTCTATTCACCCACTAGCCGATTTCTAGAATTATTATAATCAAAAAGGATGGTACTCCTAGTGCTACGAAAGCTGATGACACTTCATTTGGTAGTACACAAAACGAACATATTCCGCGCACACCAGTCGTTGAAAGTATCCAGAACGGTTTGCAGTGCCAGGCAGTCAGACTGATAACGAATTACGAAATATATTTGAAGATCGTCAGCGAAAAACAGTTTACCATCAGGACTTAAAATATCGGCAATGACGTAAATAAACAGCGAAAATAGCAGTGGCCCGAGTGTACTACCTTGAGGAGCTCCAGAGCAATCAAACTGCAGTGCCAATACAAACAGCAACTTGACGATGAACGAGATACGATCGAAGCCCATAACAGCGTAACAGAACATAGTCGTGCAGTCAAGTTTTTTCAGCTTAGCGAATATCGTGATTCATTGTGTCAAATGCGGATTTAAAACCGGTATATACGGCATTCACTTGAAGTTTTTTGCACATGTTATCTATACAAAATGACGTAAAGCTCTCTAGATTGGTTGCCACCGAACGGCCAAGATAAAAACCATGCTGACAAGTGCTAGCATAGCGCCAACGAGAAGCAAATAGTGGTTCATTAATGAATGACTCAATATGCTTTGATTCAACCCCGAGCGAAGTAATTGCATGGTAATTTTCAACGTTACGTTGAAAATTACCGTGCAATGCAACTTTCTTGTAAACTGGGAACAGTGTCCAGCACACTGGAAACGTTTGCTGCTGAAACGACACATTGAAAAATTGCGCATAAATTTTTTCGTCTTCCCAAATGACTCTGTACAACGGTGCGAGTGTTGAAAGGTTTAATGCGAATGCCCTCGAAATTCCAGGTCAGCTTCAGTTCCCCAAATTGCCCCGGTTCTTTGAGAATGAACATCGTAAATTTGATTCTTTTTGTTTCCACCATGAGGTATTTATCGAATTTTGCGAAGAAAAAGCAGTTTTTATAAAAGCCGTTGCACCTTTCAGGTTTTAAATTTGTAACTAAGAACGTCGTTTCACTAATACACAAAACACTGACATAAAGACCATAGTCAAGACCGTAACATTGCGCTCTATTTCAGATCAATTTTACAGTTCAAAACCTGGACTGGATTTTTTTTCGACGAAATGGGCGAATATACAAAGAAACAGTGTCCAAAAACCTTGTGTTGTTGTCAGGAAACAAAAATCAGGCATTGCACAAGATCTCTTAAGTGATATTTACAAAGAAAACAGGACGATTTATAATATCAGAGATTAAAGCATGCAAACAGGGTTATGGATTGTTCGGATGTCTAGACTGTCTACAATAATGAATTTATACAAATAACTACATCAGACAAACATACATAAGACTCATTCCATCTCTATCGCTCACGCGAAAGCCTAGGACCGCAAGTGCTCAAGACCTTACCTCACATGCTTAGGATAGCCTAGTGGTATAAAATCTAGTGTGAGGTGTATCTAACGTGCATCAACACTGTCAAGTCGTATCAAGTTAGAGTATGTATGTAATCAGTTCGACAGAAACCCTGCCAGGCCACCCTTATTCTTGTTTACGACGTGTACGAGATTCGTTCGAAAACGGTTCGAACGAATAGTAAGTCCATTTGATTCTGCTGTCGTAAACGACAATACGAACTACTTTTGTTCGAATCTCGCAATCGTCGTAAACAAGAATGAGGGTGATGTTCGAATCGACACGGTTGACTTTAGAATTTTTAGTGTTATATCTGTTTGTCCGTAATCTATAATTTTTGAAAACTAAAAGACACTTTTGCGGTGTAGTTTTTGAAATCTTTATTGGAAAAACATTTCAAATATTACACCAAATTCATTAGACTCGTTCGTCTTCTGCAGTTTTGTGTGGCTTTAATTTCTAAGAAAAACTAGTTGCTTCCTAATTGTAATCATTACTGTTATAATTAATAATATTTATTTTGTTTCTTGTCTCCGTTCAGCGTATTTTGTTTAAACTAAACTCATTACTTGTTATGATGTAGTAACAAGGACCTCTCACGATAATGAGTCTGCGGATAGTGCGTGTGCCGGGGTTGAGCCTGTGGGTGCGTATCCGTACATTGGATTATCAAACTGGGTTGTTTTTCTCTAATGACAAAATCGATTCTTACTGTAATATGTAGGGTTACACGTAATCATCTACGGGTTGCTACTACCAATTTAAATTAGTGATCAACATAATAAAAGGGAGAGCGGAACAAACTGGAGGTGCTCAGAGTGTACATGTCTAAAGCATTTCTTCAACTTTTTACACAACAAAACCAAACAAACATAAAATGTGGTTGCGTTGGTCGAATTTTGGTCTTAGGGTCAATCTCGCCTTACCTGTTGTTTGATAACCACCTGAGGCTGAATGAGTTCATCAAAGTTAAACATTCCCTGTTCATCGGCACCGGTAGCTGTCGTTCCGGAGCTGGTACCGCTGCCAACTATTGATCCACTACCAGTAGTGTTTGCTTCCACACGACCGCTTGATGCAGTCTGAGCACGCTCATTTTCTTCATCCTGTTTCTGTTGTTCATCGACCTGCTCCTGAGTGTGAAGGATTATATGACCACCTTCGGTGAGGATACCTTGCTGATCCTCTGATCCGTCCATGTGCTGCTGTTCATCGCCATCGTTGTCGGCTTGTTGAAGATGCAACTGAATCTGCTGTTCGCCGCCTTCGCCACCAGCCATGGAAACAGTCAAATTACCTTCCTGGTCCACTTCTCCCGAGGTAGTGAATGACACTGGAATCTGCAGTCCATCTTCAGTTGTTATATGTGTTCCCTCGGCATTGAGTTCACCTTCTTGAGATTGCTGAATAACAATGTTTCCATCGGCGTTCAGCAGTGAAGCATCGATCAACTGTTCCTGTCCGTCGGCGCCTTGTACCAAAATCATTTGCCCTGTCTGTCCATCACCACCGATCATTTGTAACGTTTCGCCTTCTCCTAAACCTTCACCACTTTGCATCACAACACCAACGCTCTGCAGCAGCTGCTGAATCTGTTCGCTATCCGTGCCCTGGACCAGAATCTGATTTCCATCCGCGTCCGTGGTCAGAATATGGTTATCCAGTTGCAGTATCTGCCCGTTCTCGTTGAGAATAAATTTGATCTGTTGACCATCGGCGTCCTGTATGCCTTCCAGTTCCATGTGAACAGCACCTTCCGCGTTCGAGTTCTGACTGTTCTGTGACTGCTCGCCATCGTCGTCAAGGCTTGGCATGCTAACGGGCATATTCATCGCTTCCTGTTTGGGTTGAAGCTGAGCCTGCTGATGTTGTTGCTGATCTTCGCCCTGATCAAGCGTCGGCATGTCAATACTAACGGCAGTCTGTTGCTGTTTGACCTGGTTTTGGGTTATCTGAAATGAGAGCAAGTTTTAGTAGTTGCAATATTTTTGGGAACAGGCGAAGGTTAAGATTGATAGTTTGTAACAAGAAAGGGTAGGGAAACCAAATGTCCCAAGACTCCACCAAACCAACAATTATTAGACTGATTATTTATTTTTAATATTTATTATTCGGGAGTATGCTGCCCATAAACGCATAAGAGTCCCATGTGGATTTTTGTCGAAAATGAGTTATCCGTTGGATTGTATTCTGTATCACCACTGAATCACACTGCACAAATAAGATTACCGGGTTTGTTCAGAAAATATCAAAAAAATACCAAAACATGGTTGTCCCATCCATTTGGCTCAATGGACTGGACAATCTTGAACAGCGTTTTTCTCGGCTTGCTGTTTTTCAACATGGGACTCTTATGCTGTTATGGGCAGTATACCCGTCAGTCTAACTTCAACATTCTTTTTCATACAAGCCATAGTAAACAAATATTTACTTACCATCTTGTTCTCGGCAAGCTCCGCTTGCTGCTGTTGAACGTAAGTCTGTCCCCGCTGGCCTTGCTGGGCCAACGTAATGCTGTACGTGATATTGCCGGTAGCATTATCCTGGCTGGTGATGACCATATTATCGCCCGGGTTCATATCATTCTTGTCGGAGTGTATCTTTTCGAATATACTTTCCAGATCTCCATCCGAGATGCTATGGCTGGTGGTGAGAGTCGATCCGGGAGCGCCGCCCGGGGCAAGCAACTTTCCGTGCAGTTCCTGGCCGCCGTTATTCAACGTGGACGCATTCGCACTGACCATTTTCTTGCTGGTGGTGATGGTCGTTCCACCGACCGTTTGACTAGTCGTCAACGGTGCCGGGGTACCGCCCGCTCCTCCCGAGTGCATTTTCATGTGCTGAGTGTAGAGTTTCTCGTTTAGGAATGTCAGGGAGCAGGTGTTGCAGGAGTGGAATTGAATCGATTTGGCATCGATCGTTTCGCCGATCGTATCCCGTAACGCTTCATCGATCGTTGCCTGTAGCAGTTTTTGCGTCGATGAATCGGCCACTGGCATTTCGCTTTTGATGCGTATCTGTGCTGATGGTTGATGTTGTTGCATAAGCTGCTGCTGTTGTTGTTGTTGATGGTGGTGGGTGATTTGTTGGGTTTGCTGTTGGGATGGTGCTTGCTGGACCGTTGTTATCGTCGTGTGTTTCTGTACTGGGACTTGCTTTTTAACGTTTTCGTGAGTCTCTAAATGTTTCATTAGCAGTTCACGTTTGTTAAACGTGACATTGCATATACCGCACTTGAAGTAATCAGGTTGATGATTCTTCGCATGAATCGAAGCCTGTTCGCGCGTTTCGAATCGCATCAGACAGACACGACACTTGAACGGTTTCAGTTTGATGTGTTTGCGAAGGTGGTCGTCGTAATTTTGCTTATCAGGGGTCTTGTAAGTGCACATGTTACAGGCGTAAAGTTGCGTTATCGTCGTGCCGGAACCTTGTTGCTCAACTATCTTGATTTCTGTTGGCTGCTGAACAGGATTTTGGTGCTCCAGAGCGTTATGTTGCTTCAAGAGAGCAACAGAGGCGAAGATTTTCTTACACAGTTTGCAGCGATATGCAGACGACGTGGTCGTCGTGGCTGTGGAAGTCGGTGTTACGAGCTGCTGGTTTGTATTTGCCTTGCATTGCTCGTAGTGGGGTTGGAATTGGGTTAGATCCTGGGTCTTGAAATCGCAGGACATGCACTTGTACATTTTGATTGGATTCCTCCGGATTGCCGTCGAGGGCAGTTGCTGTGCCGTGCTACTGACAATGTTCGCTCCATTGTTTGTAGTCTGGATTTGCGATTGCTGTGGTTGTAACTGTTGTGTTACAATCTGTTGCGGTTTTTCGAACATATTCGTCAGCTGACTCTCAATGTCCATTCCGCTGTTGGTCAGATCTGACAGTGTACCAGATGTGTTTGACTTCCTGGAAACGTCAACCATTTCCTGGCCAGAGTCATTTACCGTTTTAACACTGTAGGTTGTCGCTGCCGTTCCAATGCCGCCAAGTCTCTGAATCTTCGCCGGCGGAGGTGCGAGACTCGGATCGTCATCCAGTATGTTGTATTTTCTGTGTATAAAACTTGTTAGCGTATTTCGCACGTGTTCCAGGTCAGTTTCGAGTTTGTCCATCTGGTTGAACATCGTAATACATCGTCTGCACACGACGTCGTCTGTACCGATGATTACCATGTAGCCTTCGCCAACGATTTTTGCTATCTTTGAAGTGAACTCTGTTTGCGACGTGGCTGTCGAGGCTTCCGTCAGCAGCGTGGCATTGATACCAGCGTTGTCGCCGCAGACGTAGCATTTTTGCTGCTTTGAAACGTAGCTGTTGGTGGTTGTGATCGAGACGCTTGTCTGCTGGTTGTTGAGTGGCTTTTTCGGCATCATGCGTGCCTGGCTACCGGAAATTCCGGTCACCGAGACGGCACCACTCTGCAAGAGGCTGTTGATTTTCCGCACTGCGTTCATCTGCATTGTGCTTTGCTGCTGTTGTTGCTGCTGCTGCTGTTGATGTTGCTGTTGAACTGCTGTCGTGGTTGTTCCGTAAATCTGGTAGAACGAAAGAAATGTTTAGTTTGGAGAATAATCGTTATGGTTCAGTCATTAAAATTATGTATAGTTTAAATTACATTGTATCGAGTTTTATATTTTTGGTATAAAGAGACTTGAAGCAAAAGTCATTTGACTTATCCGGGATTGGATCATATAGTACCATTTTGTGGGCTTTCAATCAATTACCCAATCAACTGAGACAATCGGGGCAAGAACAATAAAATGAAATGAGTAATATCGGAACTAGACGAGTTTCCATAGTAGTTTATAGGCCGACCACATCGGATCCCGAATATTGTTTCTTTGAGCGAATACGAATTTTATGGCATATAATGCTTTAAATGTGCATTTACAGGATTAAGCCAGAAATTGGTAATATAAAATGGAACGAATCGAAGATGGGGCCAACAAGAGATAAGCTGAACGCACCTGAGAACAGTTCCACGCGGTGGTTAGTACAGAAGCCACAGAATTGTTGGGTATCACCCGCGGAACGGCTGGTTCGATATTGAGTGCCAAAGAGCGACGGACGAGAAAACCCAGGCAAGAAGCCGAATGCTTGCAGCGGCTGCACGTTACAATAGGAAACGATCTGGCAAGCTGAGGGCAGCCAAAAAAAAACTTCGTCCGTTTGAGAAACGTGGGCCGACGAAATAGTGCTCGCTGAGACAGAAGGAAACTTTGTGAGGAATGAGGCGCGGAAGTTTTACAAAAGGATCAATAGTATGAGGTGGAAAAGCAACCCAGTGCCGATCGATATCAAGCCGAGACTCTACAAGAATGACTGCTAGGTGGAAGGAGCTATTGAACGGCTACAAGAGGAGAGAAGGCCACAAATAGCATGTGGATTGTGGATGATGGACAAGCACCCACACTAGACGAAGTGCGAAAGGCTATTCGAGAGCCGAAAAACGGTACGGCCTTTGGGAAGGACGGAATCTCGTAGGATGGTGTCATATGTCCTATCTTCAAGAATGGCCACAAACTCGAGTGTAATAACTCTCGTAACATAACGAACCTCAATGCCGCCTACAAGGCATTCTCCCGTGTTCTGTTTAGTGGACGGACCAAATGTTACCATGCTACAAACTCTGGATAAATTGCGGTTATATACTTGTGCTTGCGGATTCATTTTCAGTTTGTGGGTTTCAAGGCGGCGTATGATTCAGTGAAACGAGACGAACTGTGGCAGATAATGCTTGAACATGGTTTTCCGACGAAACTAAATTAAGCTGATTCGTATAACGCTAGATGTGTCAACATCGAACGTCACATTAGCTGGTTTATCAACCGACTTGTTTGTGATGCTAGATGGATTTTTGTATTTCGGCTATAGTGGTTTTAATCTTAGGGTCATTCGATTATCGATTTAGCAAAATTTCTTTAGTAAAATATCTAATCCTATGTGCGGGATTCGAAATCAAACCAAGGTGAGCCTCGTACAAGGCAATTGATTTACCACTATGCCCGCTTCCGATATTAGATAGATTGTAGCAGAGTGATGCACTCTAATCTATTGTTCAATGTAGCGCTCGATAGTACAATGCGAATACTTGATGTACGAAGTAACGAAGCCATCATCACGAAATATCTATTGCTTCTTGGACATCATTGGTGTTGATCGCAGAGCAGTGGAAGTGACATTCGTGACTTTTAAGGAGGCTGCGCGAAACGGACTGACTACAAACATTGACATACATGGTAGCTGGAAGCAGGGCAAGGTAATCTGAATAGTTTTGGTTTCGAGGTGGGAATAGATGGGTCTCGGTACAAGGCTTTTGAACAATTCCGACAAAATTGTATCTTGGAACACTAGTTTAGTGTAAAAAACGTGCTGCGGCTTCGTAAGACTTTTTATGGTTTGAGTAGTCAGCCCAATTTCCGTAGCGTAGCGTACGCAAAATTTGCTCTATGTAACTCGCTTATACTCACTGGTGCTTTGTACGACCATGAGGCACGGGCGTTCAAGATGGTGACAGGCCATTTGGCATAAAGTCATTTGGCATAAGCCCATTTGGCATACAGTCGTTGTTACAGTAAAATGTGTAATTTAAATGTAAAAAGGGAGGAATAAGAGATTAGTGTGTACTGCAAGAGATGGGCATTTGACAGCCCGCTTGAAAACAAAAGATCGCTGCACAATTTGCTTGAAAACAAATCCCCGGAAGAACGGGTGCCAAAATAAAAATGGATAGTCTGATAAAAGAGGTTGACCGAGTACGGTCGGTGGCGGTCGGCGACTCCCGCCGAAAAAGGGTTGAGTCGGAGAAAAAAGTTGACCGAGCACGGTCGAGAGCGGTGGTGTTTCTCCCCGCTGGAGAGTCGGAAAAAAGAGGTTGACCGAGGACGGTCGGTGGTTTCCCGATATTCTAAGTGAGGACTTTGGATTGCGTCTGGTTTTCGATCCGTTTAATTACTCTAGCCGGGAGGTGCGGGAGAAAAATCGTTTTTCGTTAGTTTGACCTCGACCGATTCGGGTGCTCTTCACGATTCGACTAGTTTCATGCTTCTGTCGGAGGCGTCTGTGGCGGACGTGAATTCAAGGTTGGAGAAACCGGTGACGGCTTTGCAATACCGGCCAAACTTTGTTGTGAAAGGACCGGCCGCATACGAGGAGGACAATTGGAAGTGGATTAAGATAGGCGAAACGATCTATCGGAATCTGAAGCCGTGTACGAGGTGCATCTTCATCAACGTGGATCCGGAAACTGGAATACCCAGCACAAACTCGGAACCACTAAAGACGCTCAAAACGTACCGTCGAGAACCGGGCCTTGGCGATGATCCAGTTCGGCAGCTACACACAACCACGACAGCCTCAGTGGAGATCGACCGCGGTCTCTGATGACATCAGCATTATCGGGTAAGCCTGCACACTATTAATTCTCACCTCCCCTTATTAGCCCTTGCCATTAAATATATATGTTTTGGGATTATTAGACATTCTCTGTCTGTTTTGGGTGAAGCCAAATTTATTGTAACAATGGCGCCCAACATAAAATCCCACATGTTTATTTGAGCCAATTAGTAGATTAGTGTAACAAAAGATTTGTGGTAGTAATTAAGTTTATTTGGTTTGCGATCCATTAAGAAACTTTTAGGATGGACTTCACCCATCTAAATGACGAAGAGATCAACTACGAGTTGGCCTTACGTCACATGATTAATCTAGGTTCTATGACTCATAGAGTCAAAGTTCAAAAGTTGAGGGCCGCTGTTCAAGATAACCGAACCCGAAACATTTTTCACAACAGTTCGGATCACGTTATGAGTCCAACTGTTAATATAGAATCCTGTCAGGTAGCCATTTATGAGCTACAGAAAGCTGTCGGACCTGCTCTTCAGAGCACCGACAAGCAAAATTTAAGTCAATTACGGTCGCGACTCGTACATTATAGGAACAGGTTGGCATGTCTCAAGCCGCCGGGTTTCCTAGCAGACGCGCACAGATCGCTCGACGCGCTTGTCAGAGTGTTAATCAGTGACGTGAACAGTGCTTTAACCAATCCAGTGAGTGTGGCAGGTTATGGAAGTGCAGGAGGGGCAGTGCCAAAAACCAATCGGCAGCTGCTAGCGGACGAGAACAATCCAACGCAAGACGATAACGGCGCCAGGGCGACTGGACCGGACGCGTCGACAGAGCATAGCAGAAGAAGCAGTCAACATACAACGCTTCCGGCATCCAGCTCGTTACTATCCGCGAGCCGAGGGCAAGGTGCTCTCGAATTGGACTTCTCCGGCAGACGTTTCTATAGCGATCACGGACGGATTACGACAGAGTCACATTACACGCCGCCACCACTGGACATTCCACCGACTCCCAGGAGTGTTCACAATCACGAGCGGTGGGACAATTCGCGCTTAGCGGATCAGCAAGAAGAGGAGAGAGCCGGCTGGAATTCGATCGATAACCAACGCAGGTCGGAACGAAACGACCGAGCAGGAACAGCCAGCGGCACGAGAGGAAACAGGAACGTATGGGAAGAGTACGACCAGCTGCGCGATGATTTACTGCATCATCTACTGCGGCGAGACACCAGAACGGCGAGCGATCGGGGCGACGACAGGCGCACAACGAAAGCAGTACACAACTGGCCATTCAAGTTTCGGGGAGAGAAGGACACAACGTCGCTAAACATATTCTTGGACCGAGTTGAAACATTCGCTAGATCGGAAGGGATGAACGACGACACCTTATTGGCATCGATCAAACATCTGTTACAGGAAGATGCTTTGGATTGGTACGCACGAGCCATGGCGCAGCACACATTACTTTCCTGGGAGGCATTCAAACGGGAGATACGGAAGGAATTCCTACCCAGTGGATATGCACAGATTTTGCGCCTTGAGGCTTGCTTCCGATTCCAAGGACCCAACGAGGCATTTTCGAAATATTATAGGGATATCGCAGCATTATTTCGGTTTGTTACGCCACCGATGTGCGAGGAAGAGAAGTTTTTCATCGTAAAGAAAAACATGAATGCCGATTATGCAGCGATCGTGACCGCAGCCAGACCACACACTATACAGGAAATGGTGGAAATCTGCACCAGCTACGATGAAACGAGGATGCTTCTGAACAGGCAACGCAGGGTTCCAATTCCGCACAGTGCGCTTTTAGAGCCTAGTTTCGCAACACCCACTGTTGTACCAAGACCAGCACCGGCAATGCAGCATCAACCACGGTTCGGCAGGGTACACACAGTAGAGCTGGAGGAAAACTCGGCAGGCGGATTGGTCGACGGGCAAAATTCCTCGCTCGATGAAGAAGGAGCATACTCGCAACATGATGACGGATACTGGCAGCTGAAGATAGACCAGCTCACGGAGCAAGTCAGCGCGCTGAAGATGCAGTTGACGACGAGGAACGCTAGACCAACGTTTACGTCAGCACATAATTTGGAGAAGGCGAACGTCGCACAGCAGCACAGACAATACGCGTCACAACCACTCACGCAGCAGACACAGCGTCAGTACAGCAACCAGGTACAGAGACAGCAACCTCCGCCTGCGCAGCACCACTCTCGGGAGTTGCAAGCTCCGCAGAACTCAGTACGAGGAGAGCAAGACAGAGCTGGGGAACACAGAACAGATCCGATAGACCAGAGACGTACGGGTATGATCTGCTGGAACTGCGATGAGGAAGGACATCGTTTTATGGATTGTGCAAAGCCACAGGCAATTCTTTTCTGCTATCGTTGTGGACGAAAGGGATACTCTCTACGCAGCTGCATCACGTGTCGGACAGATGCGGGAAACGCCACCGCGGGGAATCTGCAATAGAGGGTAAGGAATCTCCGCAATCAATAGAAAACCCCTCCGATACCACCGAACTAGGATTACTAAATACAATTATCATTAATCCCGGACTAGACAATCGCCCACATGCAATCATTAGTATACTGGGCAAAGAAATGACAGCGCTGCTGGATAGCGGGGCGAACTGCTCACTGCTAGGTGGCAACAATGTAAAGATCGTCGAACAGCTAAGTCTGCGCAAAGGAAACGTGATTGGAGGCATCAAAACAGCGGACGGCACGCAACATAAAATTTCACACTTCGTTCGAGTGCCGATAGTTTTTAACAACCGGAACGAGACCATCCCATTGCTGTTGGTTCCGACAATTCCGGATTGCCTGATCCTGGGCATGAACTTTTGGGACAAGTTCGGAGTCAAAGCAACATGCTGCAGTGTGGAAACAGAGCTGGAGGAGACGGAGCTGAACGAGGATGAGCCAATGAAAGTCCTGAACGCAACACAACACAGACAGCTTAAGGAAACGCTTGCGAAGTTCCCAACAGCGGAAGGAAGGCTGGGCAGGACAACATTATATGAGCACCGAATAGACGTCGGAGACGCACCACCACGCAAGCAGCGACACTATCCAATGTCTCCGTATGTGCTAGAAGAAGTGAACCGCGAGATCGACAGGATGCTCGCTCTGGATGTGATAGAAGAAGCGCTATTTTCTCCGTGGAACAACCCACTGGTAGCGGTTAAGAAGAAAACTGGGAAATACCGGGTCTGTCTGGACGCCCGCCACTTAAACTCGGTGATGGTGAACGAAGGGTACCCTATTCCGCAAATCTCGTCGATCATCAACAATCTCGGCGGCTGCGAGTACATTTCGTCAATCGATCTCAAGGATGCGTTTTGGCAGTTACCGTTGCAGGAGGAATCCAGGCCGTTGACAGCATTTACGGTTCCATCACGAGGACACTTCCAGTTCAAGGTAGTTCCCTTCGGACTTTGTACAGCGAGTCAAGCCCTCGCGCGACTAATGACACACTTGTTCGCAGACATGGAACCATACGTATTTCACTACCTGGACGACATCGTAATCTGCTCCAAAACGTTCGACGAACACATCAAGCTGTTGGAAGAAGTAGCGAGGCGTCTACGAAGAGCAAACTTGACGATATCGCCAGAGAAATCCAAGTTCTGTCGTCGAGAAATCAGATATCTGGGGTACATTTTGAATGAGAGCGGATGGAAAGTCGATGAATAAAAGATCGAGAGCATCGTGAAATTCCCAGCTCCAACGAATCGGAAGGAGGTGCAACGGTTTCTCGGCATGTGCAATTGGTACCGACGTTTTATAGCAGATTTCTCTCGAGTGGCAGTACCAATAACGGAACTGACGAAGACAAGGAATAAGTTTCGATGGAATACGCAAGCAGACGAAGCATTCCTAAAGCTCAAAGCAGCGTTGGTATCAGCCCCGGTGTTGGCAATGCCGGACTATACAATGCCATTCGCTATTGCCTGCGATGCCAGCGATGTCGCGATTGGAGCCGTACTGACGCAGGAGACCGACGGAGAAGAACACCCGATTTGCTACTTTTCACAGAAGCTATCGTCTTCGGAACGGAAGTATTCGGTAACGGAACGGGAATGTCTGGCGGTCATCCGCGCCATCGAGAAGTTCCGAGGGTACATAGAAGGAGTGAAGTTTACAGTTTTTTGCGACCATGCCGCACTCAGCTACCTGCGATCGATGAAGAATCCGACAGCCCTCATGAGCCGGTGGTTGTTACGTTTAAACGCATTCGACTTTGAGATCAAGTACCGGAAGGGAAGCATCAACGTAGTGCCGGACGCACTATCACGGATAGTGGCATCGGTGTCCTTCGACGGTGCGAACTCCACTGATTCGTGGTACATGCAGCTAAAGGATAAAGTACAGAAGGAAGGCGATCGTTTCCCGGACTTCAGGTTAGCGAACGACGAGCTGTACAAGAACTGTTTAAGCAAGGACGAAGATGGAAATGCGATCCACTTGTGGAAAAAGGTGGTACCATTCAAAGAGCGACGCGGGTTAATAGGCAAGTTCCATGACTCACCTACAGCAGCACACTTGGGTTTCCACAGAACTCTTCAGAAACTTCAAGCCCATTTTCACTGGCCGAAGATGCGGGAGGAGGTAAGCAACTACGTCAAGAGCTGCCAAACCTGCAAGGCAAGTAAAGCACCAAACACAAGGATGATGCCACAGATGGGAAACTTGAAGCCAGCCAAAATGCCCTGGGAGTTAATATCAATGGACTTCGTTGGTCCGTTCACACGCTCGAAGCAGGGAAACACAGTTATGCTAGTAGTCGTAGATTGGATCACGAAATACGTCGTCGCACATCCAATGAAAAACGCGGACGCTTCAAAGATGGTTCAGTTTCTGGAGCAGGAAGTCTTCTTGATGTTTTCACGTCCCAGAATAGTTTTATCGGACAATGGAAAACAGTTCGAGTCGACGGTGTTCAAGTCATTGCTAGCTCGGCACAACATCGTGCATATGAAGACGGCTTACTACTGCCCAATGGTAAACAATGCAGAGCGGGTCAACAGAGTACTAATCACCTGCATTCGAGCATTGCTAGAAGGAGATCATCGAGAGTGGGATTCACAGCTTCCAGCAATCACGGCGGCCATCAACGGTGCGAAACATGATGCGACCGGAGTAAGTCCGCATTTCGCCAACTTTGGAAGGGACCTAATACTTCACACAGATCTCTACGTGCAACAAAGTCTCAACACCCCAGACGACCCCAAGGTAGCACAGGATATGCGACTGTCAACGGTTCGGCGGGTACAGGAATTCGTACTGCGACGCATCATGAACAATCACGAAAAGGCGAAGCAGAGATACAATCTTCGAACACGAACAGTAGCATTCAAACCGGGAGATTTGGTATGGCGTAGAACCTTCGGTCAGTCGTCGAAAGCAAACCACGTGAACCGCAAACTTGATCCCAAGTTCGTTCCAGCGATAGTCAAAGACGTCCTGGGCGTCAACCTGTACACTCTAGAAGACGTAGCCACGGGAAAGAGAGGCAGGTTTCACGCAAAGGACATTAAGGCGGATTAGAGAAAATTTACTCAGCTATGTCGGCAGGCTCCAACCTGCTAACCACGAGCATCATGCTCCCAAAATACCGTTAGCCGATCGGGACAAATCGTGCCCTGTCATGGTGTGGCGAGCAATAACTTTTCAAACTACCTCCCCATCATGGCACACCAGCCAGCGTCATTTGGATTCGAAGAGCGGTCTAGGAAGGCCCATGACAACTCGCAGTCGCAGCAAGGAGCTGTCGTGACGCGAGGGACGGGACAGGACTTCCATCAACGAGGACAGAAGCCTTCAGCAGGCAAGCCGTTAGCGAATCGGGAGAAAACGCACGTCGAGAAGCAAAAGCCTTCAGCAGGCAAGCCGTTAGCGAATCGGGAGAAAACGCACGTCGAGAAGCAGAAGCCTTCAGCAGGCAAGCCGTTAGCGAATCGGGAGAAAACGCACGTCGAGAAGCAAAAGCCTTCAGCAGGCAAGCCGTTAGCGATTCGAGAGAAAACGCATGTCAAGAAAGCAGAAGCCTAAAACAGGCGCGCCTTTTCGGAACGAGAGAAATCGACCAGCGAGCACGCGAGCGCAACAGGAAGGAAAGCAGGCAACCGCAAACTAGAGACGGAACTTTCGGAGCGGGTCTCGGGAAAACCTTGAGCCGTTGCAAAGGGGTGCAGGTCGACGAAGGCGGACCCCTCTGGACTCCGCAGACATAGCAAAAGTCAATCTCATAGGTAAGCTGCTTCATGGTGACACATCCAACCAAGATAGACCTCAGTCACTGGCGCAAGCGCACGAGCCGTATTCGGAGCAAGCAAAACCATGCAGCGGATGGAGCAGAGCTTACCAGGACAACAATTGAGCACAGCAGACCGTGGCGAAGCGGAATCACCAACGGACATACACCGCTCAGAGCGGGGGATTCAAGTAGGACGAAGCCAAGCACCCAACCCTCCTCACAACCTGCCAACTCCAGCTGCTTACACAACGTTCCAGCGTTTGCCGTTCTCGATACGGGAGAAATCGAAGCACGAGAGTCC
Source organism: Topomyia yanbarensis (assembly GCF_030247195.1). Taxonomy (NCBI): domain Eukaryota; kingdom Metazoa; phylum Arthropoda; class Insecta; order Diptera; family Culicidae; genus Topomyia; species Topomyia yanbarensis. Next base: position 318,802,638 of record NC_080672.1, on the reverse strand, counting down.
ACGACACGCAAGCCTCAGAAGGCCAGCCGTTTGTCAGAGCGAGAGAAACTGATACAGTAAGAATCCAGACGCGGACGGAACATAGATTCGGATAAGTAAGTAAGCTATGAGCAACACCAGCTACAAGCACAGAACGAAGACGTGAAACGAAAGATAAGTAATCCTGGATTGGTGTCGACAGCCTGTTAGATCCAGCACAGTCGCGATCCGTAAATCGGATCCATCAGACAGTTGTAGTGGGGGTCGATGTGAAATCAACCAAAAGAAACGCGATTCTGGGCGCGGTAAAACCCTAGCACTGGACTCATATCGATTTGGGAGACTAAATACCTCCTTTCCTACGCAGCTGTCAGTCTTAACAAACCAAATAATCTACCACATTATAAGTCCTTAGTTTCAGTATTAGTCGTAAGTATTAATTCTAACCTATTTAGCCCTAATAATAGGTTAAGAGTTTATTGAATGTTTTGCCGTTGCAAACGATAGTTTCGAGTTTGAGACAAGGACTTACCCGGAGACTTATAGCCAAACTTTAGTTGGCGGATTCGCAATGTTTAGCCAGGATTCGCTGGCGGTATTATGTAGTTTTGTGATTTGTTTTTTGAGATTAGTTGTTCCGTAGCTAGCTGGAGCATGTAGAAGAATGTCGATACATCGAGCATCGCATTCAATTAGCGATTTAATTAGTCTCCGGGAGACTCCTTAAAGGAGTATGGCTCATAAATTTCTCATGAATCGAGCCATTGCCGATTCATGAGAAATTTTTCTGTAACGGCAATGTTGTGTTACAGTAAAATGTGTAATTTAAATGTAAAAAGGGAGGAATAAGAGATTAGTGTGTACTGCAAGAGATGGGCATTTGACAGCCCGCTTGAAAACAAAAGATCGCTGCACAATTTGCTTGAAAACAAATCCCCGGAAGAACGGGTGCCAAAATAAAAATGGATAGTCTGATAAAAGAGGTTGACCGAGTACGGTCGGTGGCGGTCGGCGACTCCCGCCGAAAAAGGGTTGAGTCGGAGAAAAAAGTTGACCGAGCACGGTCGAGAGCGGTGGTGTTTCTCCCCGCTGGAGAGTCGGAAAAAAGAGGTTGACCGAGGACGGTCGGTGGTTTCCCGATATTCTAAGTGAGGACTTTGGATTGCGTCTGGTTTTCGATCCGTTTAATTACTCTAGCCGGGAGGTGCGGGAGAAAAATCGTTTTTCGTTAGTTTGACCTCGACCGATTCGGGTGCTCTTCACGATTCGACTAGTTTCATGCTTCTGTCGGAGGCGTCTGTGGCGGACGTGAATTCAAGGTTGGAGAAACCGGTGACGGCTTTGCAATACCGGCCAAACTTTGTTGTGAAAGGACCGGCCGCATACGAGGAGGACAATTGGAAGTGGATTAAGATAGGCGAAACGATCTATCGGAATCTGAAGCCGTGTACGAGGTGCATCTTCATCAACGTGGATCCGGAAACTGGAATACCCAGCACAAACTCGGAACCACTAAAGACGCTCAAAACGTACCGTCGAGAACCGGGCCTTGGCGATGATCCAGTTCGGCAGCTACACACAACCACGACAGCCTCAGTGGAGATCGACCGCGGTCTCTGATGACATCAGCATTATCGGGTAAGCCTGCACACTATTAATTCTCACCTCCCCTTATTAGCCCTTGCCATTAAATATATATGTTTTGGGATTATTAGACATTCTCTGTCTGTTTTGGGTGAAGCCAAATTTATTGTAACATCGTTTGGCATAAGTCATTTGGCATAAAGTCAACTGGCATAATGGCCATTTGGCATAACGGGCGTTTAGCATAATAGTTATTTGGTTTAAGTACGGTTGGAAAGCAATGTGGCGTAGCCACATTAGGCGGCGGCAAATATTTTATTAATTTATTTATAGTGTCGGAAGTGTAATTACTTTGCAAGCAAACCTGTAATCCACTTGTTTACCCGGATTACTCAAACATAGGGGCTATAGCTAGTTTAAGGTAGGAAGGACGGTAGGAATGCGATGTGGCGCAACACGGTAGGAATGCGACTTGGCGTAGCCACATTAGGCGGCGGCATTATTGGGTTCAAATGCCAAATAGTATACTTGTTTTTGTTAGTAGTTATAAATATTGAATACGCTGTTGTTAATTTTTTGTATTTTTTGTTATTTATACATTATTGTTCAACACAAATAATCGCAACATGATTTTTTTTAACTTTGTGAAAAATATTCCGTCTAAAGAATTCGTTTCAGTGCAGTGATTATGCCAATTTACCATTATGCCAAATGGCCTTTATGCCAAATGGGGTACAATCTTCAAGATGGACTATGGAGTACGATGTGTTTGAGAGAAAGATTCAGCATTTAATACTCGGCGGCACAGTAGAAGATAGAGAATGGCGCAGACGCATGTTCCACGAACTGTACCAGCTACCCCACAATTCTGACATTGGATGGATGATAAAGCACGTCATAAAACAGTGGGCTGGACATGTAGTATGAATGCGGGATTAAAGACTAGCTAAAGATATGCTCAACAGGGAACCTGGAAGATATTGTCTACTTCGGAGCTGACCCAGCACTCGCTGGATATGGTGTGTGTGCGACGTGAGAAAGGTGTGCATGCGATGGACGTTCAAAGAGTTTGATTTACCACTATGCCCGCTTCCGATATTAGATAGATTGTAGCAGAGTGATGCACTCTAATCTATTGTTCAATGTAGCGCTCGATAGTACAATGCGAATACTTGATGTACGAAGTAACGAAGCCATCATCACGAAATATCTATTGCTTCTTGGACATCATTGGTGTTGATCGCAGAGCAGTGGAAGTGACATTCGTGACTTTTAAGGAGGCTGCGCGAAACGGACTGACTACAAACATTGACATACATGGTAGCTGGAAGCAGGGCAAGGTAATCTGAATAGTTTTGGTTTCGAGGTGGGAATAGATGGGTCTCGGTACAAGGCTTTTGAACAATTCCGACAAAATTGTATCTTGGAACACTAGTTTAGTGTAAAAAACGTGCTGCGGCTTCGTAAGACTTTTTATGGTTTGAGTAGTCAGCCCAATTTCCGTAGCGTAGCGTACGCAAAATTTGCTCTATGTAACTCGCTTATACTCACTGGTGCTTTGTACGACCATGAGGCACGGGCGTTCAAGATGGTGACAGGCCATTTGGCATAAAGTCATTTGGCATAAGCCCATTTGGCATACAGTCGTTTGGCATAAGTCATTTGGCATAAAGTCAACTGGCATAATGGCCATTTGGCATAACGGGCGTTTAGCATAATAGTTATTTGGTTTAAGTACGGTTGGAAAGCAATGTGGCGTAGCCACATTAGGCGGCGGCAAATATTTTATTAATTTATTTATAGTGTCGGAAGTGTAATTACTTTGCAAGCAAACCTGTAATCCACTTGTTTACCCGGATTACTCAAACATAGGGGCTATAGCTAGTTTAAGGTAGGAAGGACGGTAGGAATGCGATGTGGCGCAACACTGTAGGAATGCGACTTGGCGTAGCCACATTAGGCGGCGGCATTATTGGGTTCAAATGCCAAATAGTATACTTGTTTTTGTTAGTAGTTATAAATATTGAATACGCTGTTGTTAATTTTTTGTATTTTTTGTTATTTATACATTATTGTTCAACACAAATAATCGCAACATGATTTTTTTTAACTTTGTGAAAAATATTCCGTCTAAAGAATTCGTTTCAGTGCAGTGATTATGCCAATTTACCATTATGCCAAATGGCCTTTATGCCAAATGGGGTACAATCTTCAAGATGGACTATGGAGTACGATGTGTTTGAGAGAAATATTCAGCATTTAATACTCGGCGGCACAGTAGAAGATAGAGAATGGCGCAGACGCATGTTCCACGAACTGTACCAGCTACCCCACAATTCTGACATTGGATGGATGATAAAGCACGTCATAAAACAGTGGGCTGGACATGTAGTATGAATGCGGGATTAAAGACTAGCTAAAGATATGCTCAACAGGGAACCTGGAAGATATTGTCTACTTCGGAGCTGACCCAGCACTCGCTGGATATGGTGTGTGTGCGACGTGAGAAAGGTGTGCATGCGATGGACGTTCAAAGAGTTTGGCGGTCGAAGATCGAGGAGTAACCTGTCAATCCAAAATATTCTCGGTCATGATTCGGAGCATCCGGATTGTTTGGCCACGTTGACAGTGATCGATGACGATCGACGGACTTGCCATTGGACTGCAAACCGATACTTATTACATGGTTCTATCCGTTGTTTTCGACAAAATCTACCATAATGCAGTAACCAAGCTAGGTACACTTGGTATTCACGGACAACTGGTTTAGTTCTTATCTCGATGATAAGCTACTCCACATAAGCATTAGGGATTGACTATCTACACTATTCCTCGCTACATCCGATATCCCACAAGGAAGCCGTCTTGGCTCAGATATATTTCTTCCCTGCTTTAATGTTGTCAATATCAAATTACAAGTACCCCGCCTTTTCTTCATCGGCGACATAAAGATATCTCGGAAGATACGATCTGTGCCGAATTTCTTCAAAATTAGCTGCCTACGTTTAGTTTACGGGGTGATCTAAACAGAATGGTTTTAAACCAGAGCAAATGCTAAATCATAACGTTCGCGCGAAAACTTCATTCAATTCAGTCGAACTGTTTGCTCGACTCAAGCATTCCAAGACACCTTCACGTCAACGGTCTCGTAGTCGTCATATAAACGGCACTGGCACTCAAACCAATTCAGGGATCAGAACACATTGGCTCAAAAAACACGTTTCCTTTAAGTGATCGGGGATTTGTACCTTGCCATGTCATTTTCCTAAGTGGAAAGAAAAGATAAGGAAGAAGGATGCAGAATTTGAAGGGTGGGAAGTATGACAACACAAACACCTGCTGTTGTTTGAACTCACAAGTAGTTAAAATCGCCTGCGAGAAAGCCTAAAGCTTTTTACCGCACAGAAGAACTTGAATCAAAATAGGAGAAGCTCCAACCCAAACTGTTAGGATCTAACGCTGTGACCAATCACTACGCTGGCAAGGCCACACTCTTTCGAATTACTCCCGTAGAGCTGCACGGAAACAATCGTTCGGAGTTAACTTACGCGCTCTTCAATGACGAATAATGGGTCGTCAAAGAAGATTCGCATCCCCTGTGTCTGCAGTGGACGGCTAACATGAAACGAACTGGAACCGAATCTTAGCGGATTGCGTTGAAGATTCGTGGAGAAATAACAAATGTAACAAAGTTCATACTGGACGACGTGCACACAGTTGGTAAAGTGGACCTACCCCGGCATTTACTGCGATACGCGGAGTTGGCTGAGTCGTTCCCATATTTGAGAAGTCTTCCGATCAAAGATTACGAATACGGATTGCCTCGCATTCTCATCTGTGACGATAATGCTCACTTGACGGTCATGCGCAAGGTACGAGAGGACCAGCCTGCGTACGGAAAATAAGACAAATCTGTGGATCGCACGCACAGTTTCCATATCTGCGAGTGCCAGGATGATCCGTCAATGCATGATCTTGTTAAGTATGCTGAAGGATGTCCTGAATCTCCGGAAGTTCAAAGTGCGAACAATATCCTTTAGAAAACTACGAAGCGTGTCGATCAACGGTTCGAGATGTGCCTGCTATGTCGATATGATTGTTCCGAGCTTCCTGATAGTAGTTCGTCGATTGCAGTGTTTGAAGCGATGAATCTTGAATGACCTAATTATTGGCGAGAGTGTTGTGAGGTAGCTTATCGAATACCAGACGAAGGGGTAGATCCACAAGGCTACACTTGAGGAACTGGAGGAGGCCGATCCCCGACGGAGTACCTTCCACTGGGTGTAGTTCTAAATCCGAAGAAACCATCGAAAATCGGTATATTTTGTGATGCCACAGCCACAGGCAGGATGTCGTAGAGCACAATGCTGTTGAAAGGACCGGATTTTCCGAACTTTCTTTTGGCAGTGCTCTTCCGATTCCGGGAAAAATATGTGGCTCTCTGCACAGATTTATAAAAAAGATGTTACATCAAGTTCGACGGGAGGATCGTCCTCTTTTCGGAGGGTGAATCCATCCGAGCGTCTGTTCCCCACGTTAGGAGTGGCACAAAAAAAAGTCTCGGCAAAGACCTACGCGACGAAATAAGGACTACGATTGGAAACTCGGAACATGGTACTGCAGATCACTCTGCTCTCCAGCTCTCGACAGGATAATCTACGACGCTTGCGGTGGGCTGGACACGTCCTAAGAATGTCGAACGACGACCCGGTGAAGATGGTTCTTGAGGGCGACCCTACAGGAACAAGAAGACGGGGCGCAGAGCGTGCACGGTGGATCGACCAGATAGAGGACGACCTGTGGACCCTTCGAAGACTGCGAGGCTGGCGACAAGCAGCAATGGACCGAGTGGAGTGGAGACGGTTTCTGCATACAGCAAGAGACAATAAGGCTCTAGCCTGAACGGTAAGGTAAGTATCATCACGCACAACGGATGCTTTGGCGGGATGACCCCAGTATGGAACCCACAGTGTATCTGATGTGTGTCGCTACGTTTGGGCCGCATGTTCACCATGCTCGTCACAACATGTGAAAAACCGGTATGCTGAAGAACATACCCATGAGTTCCCAGCAACTGCTGAAGCCATAATCCGGCAACATTTTTTCGACGATTATCTGGACAGTGCAGATGGCGTCGAGAAAGCGGTAAAAATAGCGCTAGAAGTTAGGTACGCCCATGTCCTTGGTGGGTTGCTCGAACTCCACAGAGGCTCTGGCACGAGTCGAGCAAGGCAACTCAGCTTCCAAGCAACACATCTAGCCGGACAAAAATTGTTCCATGAACGGGTACTTGGAAAGTACTGGAAGCTAGAAGACGTCTTCACGTTCTCAACGAGACTAGCGATTGCGACGGCTCACTCTACCAAGACGCAGGAATTGAATATCGCAATGAACCCGTTTGACCCGCCTGACTACTGCGTTTCTTTCTCGTTCACGGCAAGATCCTGGTTCAGGAGGTATGGAGAGCCAAAACCGAATATGACCATACTGTTTCCATTGAAATTGAACGTGGAATGGACACGGCGGGCCGCCTTGCTCTAACACCTGGACCAGGTACGTGTTCTTCGCTGATACGTTCCCGAACATTCAATCAAGGAAGTCGTGATGTAGTAGTTGCACATATTCGTCGATGCTAGCGAGGAAGCGAACGCGTGCGTAGCGTATCTTTGTGCAGAGTTCCCTGGCGGCGTAATCAAAGGTGCATTGGTTAGTGGCAAGGCGAAGGTTGCTTCTTTAAAGACGCTCTCTATTACGAGGCTGGAACTGAATGGAGCGGTATCGTACGTACACAACGCTTAAGTTCGACAAGATGGCCATGTGGACCGACCCCAAGACTGTATAAACGTGGATAAATGCGGACCATCAAAGGTATCGGCAGGGCGTTGCGTGTTGAGCTGGCGAAATTCTGCCGAAATCGGACGCGGCATAGTAGTGGTACATTCCGAGTAAGATGAATCCCGCAGATTTGGCAACCAAATGGGAAGCGAGAGAACCCTGCTTCTCGGCGGATAGTCCATGGTTCGAGGAATTTTTCTTCAGAATGCCGAAAATACAGTTGTCGTCGGGAATAAATACTGTCTAGGAGACGATAAGGAATTACGGTCATGTCTGGTACACAGTGAAGCAATTTTGAAGTCCATCATCAATTGCGAACGTTTTCCAACTGGACACGACTACTGCGAGCGGTGGCGTACGTTCTCCGATATCGGAAGATTCCGCATCAGAGAACTAGAAACGAACCGCCACTAGATTAGCATATCACACAGAAGGAGCTGGCACTTGTAGAGTGAACTATTTGTCGAATGGTCCAAAATGAAATGTATTCCGATGAAGTTGCTACCGTGACGACAGAGAAAGATCATCAGAAAATGTGACGGTAGGTGAAACTGGAGAGAACTACTAGGATCAGGAAGCTGTCACCATACATGGACGAAAACTTAGTTATCCGTTCAGATTCCAGGATCACCGATCTCTAGTTCACGGCGTATGATGCCCGATTTCCAATGGTTGCACGGATACTGCAGAAGTGGTATCACAGGAGGTTTCTGCATGCTAATGGGAGACTGTTGTCAATGAGGTGAGGTAGCGCTTCTACATGTCTCCGTTGCGCACGATTTTACGCAAGATAGCGAGGGTGTGTCGGAAGTGCAAGGCGAAAAAGGCAGCTTCGGCAATTCCACGCATGGCTCCGCTTCCGGCAGCTAGAATGAAGGCCTTAGAACATCCGTTTCCTACGTGGGTATTGATTACTTTGGATCAATTGCCGTTCGGGTCAACCGAAGCTCCGCGAAGAGGTGGATCACCTTGTTCACGTCACGTGTCTAAGAAGCAAGCAATACGACGATTTATCGGGCGTAGAGGTTCCCCAGCGGAAATACGTAGCGGTCAAGGAACGAAGGTCGATGAGGCAAACAACAAGCTGCGCAGAAAGATGATTGCCATAGGCGGACAGCTTGCAGAATGCTTCACCAATACAAACACTCGGTGATTGTTCAACCCACTTGCACCTGCACGTGGGAGGGTGCTTGGGAGCGATTGGTGAGGTCGGTTGAGGTACCTCTAGCGGCGATGTATATGTCCTCGAGATGGGCCAGCAAGTGGCGTTGACACCGAACCATTTTCTCTTGTCGAGTTCCCGTAGAGCCGAAAGAGCTAGCGATGCCAAAGATGGTGTGCAGAGAAGATTGACAGCTTTGCCAGCTCTGGCGCACATGGGTACGTAAGTATATCCCAATCAATAGAACAAAGTGCTAAGAAAAGGTGAAACCGACTGAAGTTGGAGACTTGGTGTTCGTCGTTGAAGAAACAAAATGCAACGGCTTGGTTCGGGGTTGGGTTGTTCAAGTGATGAAAGGACGTGATGGAAGAATTTTTGATGCGGTCATACAGACTGCAGACACGGAATCAAAGGGTGACCGGTGGTCAAACTGGCGAGACTGAATATAGATGAAGGTAAAACTGGAGTGGACTCACCTACCTGACCAGTCTTACGGGTCGGGGAACGTTATGGAAGATCGTACCAGCCCCTCGAGTTCCCCACGGTCGCCTGAGGGCGCGGAACGTCGAGTGCAAGACTGACACGAGCTCCCGGACCGATTTTGACAGTAGTGCGAAAAGGAGAATTGTCAAAAGAAGTTGGACAGACCGTTAAAAGAAGTTGTTTTCACGGTTCAAAATATAAGTGAATTTTAATTGGATTGTTACACAATACCTTTGTCAGCGAAGTTGGGCTAATTGATATAGACCAGAAGTAGAGACAGCTGTCAGTGAAAAATTTGCTGAAAGAACGAATTAGGGTGACCAATGTGAGTAGACTGAATTAATGCGACGAAAACGCCTGAATTATTGAATATATTTTGCTTCTAGCTGCTCAAAAACCGACCCCGAAAATTCCCCCTAACACGTTTGGCCAAAGGACAAACGTCTGTTCGTCAGCAAACCAGAGCTGCTACCTTTTCTTCCTGGGACATCTGTTGCGACTTGCCAGTTGCCTTAGGTGTCATATATGTCGTTGTGACAGTTTGGATATAGCGTCTAACTAATGCTAATTTGGGTACTAGTTTAGACATCGTTAAATTTATCCCCCAATTTGGCGCTAGTTACTGAAGAGATGAATTCTTCAAGTGCGTCCGTTAACTCTCCTGCGACTATTTTCAAACTATGGTCGCAACAGCGCTGTTACGTTTCATTTGACTTCCACTTGATGAGGAATACGATTAAAGGTGAGTTTTTATCTTCTCTTAAAATTGAACGGATAACGGAGCAAAAATCAAAAACAAAAAGAGCACACACAACCAAAAAACTGCTTTTTCGTTTTCAATTTTCGTACGATTATTCGTTCATCCTTAAATAGTTATGGTGGTTACTTGGACTAGTTATATTAAAGAATGAAGTTATAGTTCAATCTTCAATATAACTAGTCCAAGCAACCACCATAAGGGGCCTGTTGGTGTACATACAAATAAACAGCACATAAATTTTTGCTGTTTACTACCAGAATGGAATCAAGGTTGTCCAATACAAAACATATTCCATTTGCTGAGCTACAAAAAACTATTGTCTATAATACAACTCGACACTCTCAGCGTCCGGAGGAACTGCTGTCGTACCCAATTTGCGGCAGTCTTATGCGAGAGTGGATTGTTCTGCGAAATAATTCTCTACTGCAACTACCGTTCCGACGCAGTCTAGAAAGTAACTAACATCTAATTGGATCACGTTGATAAAACGTTATTTTTTGCATCACATTATGCACATCGGCACTGATGCCCACCGCTTAATGGCGGCATCTTAATCATAACGTGGACGTTGGTGACGCCAGAAATGTCTGTATCGTCGTGGTCTTATTGTTGTGACCAACACGATATGTAATTCCTATGTACGGAATCTAGTGGTATCTGAAACTGGCATACAATACTTGTTGGCTGTCGAAACGAAAATCGTACATAGTTTACTCAAAACTCAATTCAATCCTTTTCGAGTTTTAGACTCTAGATAATTGTAAACTTGCAAACACCGATGGCAAAAAATGCATTTCGGGAAGTCTCAATGTTCTCCAAAAGAGTGAATCATTTCTAGGTTTTGCTTTACAGTTGTCCCAACTATAATACCATGCTGTTTAAATCTGGAATGTTTTCGTTATCTTTAAAAGATAAAAAGCAAACATTATTTTCTACATCTACATACGTTCTATGAGTTCCATTGGAGCGTGCTGGCTGTGCCCTGCTTGGTTTAAAAATTATATCAGCCGACGAAAACACAGAACTGTTTATTTTTCTTCCATCCTTTTTCCGTTCTCGACGAAATCTACCGATAATCAAAACTAACTAAATTATTAGAACATTGAGCACTTTGAAATTATTTACGAAACAGTTAGTGACAAGCCCCCACCGCACTCAGAGGAAAAACAGCACTCTTGTCAAAGTTGGCAAAACGGCACTCTTCTACTGACAAGGGCTGAAAATGTCAGCATGACGCAATAGTTCGTCAGTCTGGTGGTTGCACACAAGCGCACGGGAAAAGAATTCACGGCCTCAGAGAAACAACCGAGCAATCGGAAAATGGTGTAATGTGATAAAGCAAAATGTAAACTTGAAAAATTGCAACACGTGAGGACATCAAAATTCTAATCTAAAGTTAGAGTAGGAAATAAGTCACAACTATTTCTGTCATCTCGGTGTTATTGGTGCTTCTTTAAGGTTACAGTATTCATACACTTCTCATACTCGCATAGCAGTCCCATGTCAACTAGGGGTACCCAGACGCAGCGGTATGTACATGACTAACCGGCGATTACGAGCATTGAACGTCACACACTATTGTACTGCTGTTAGTTGCGTCTCGCGGGAGAGAAACCGCGAAACTGCTAACAAACTAGCACTGCCCACCGTAAGCCGTACGGTTGTGAATAAGTAATAACCCCTTCTTTGTCAGTGGTGGTGGTGGTGGTGCAACAATATGCTGAATCAGGGCAACAAGCTCTCCGACTGCATTACCCAGGTTTTCCATGAGCATGTTTTATGCTGTAGGCTGTCCTCATATCACAACGGATACCACTGCTCTGCAAATTCTATTACACTGTTTTCTCCGCTCATTTCGATTGGAATAATTATAGCTTGGCTTTGGATCACATGATACACATATGCACACAAAGCTGGGGGAACAAGCAACGTACCAGAGGGCTTGTAAGAAAATGTTGCCAAATCGTAAAATAATATCTGGAATCGCAAATAGAGGTTTTGCTTCACATGATATCTAATTAAAATTTTAAAGAACTATTTTCTTAAACTCGTGAATTACGACCAGTAAATTGCAAGCTACGATACACACGATTTTTGGGTAATGTTATGCGAATTTCTAAATCCATATTTTTACGTTTTGCACGTAACACCGGATCGACAAGGCCTTGTCTTCTCTCGTTTTTCGAGCAAAAAAAAGAACAACTTTTCCGTAAAACATTAAGTCTTTGCTCATTTTAGAGTATCAATCTCCTCTTCACCAACTTAACTATGGATGAAAAGCGGTTTGCGCGATCATTTAAAGATTATTTGATTTAAAGAATGATTATTCTAAAATTGAATATTCAAATAGCTTTAAAACTCTTAAGAGATACCGTATATTGCAAGTATTTTACACTTAGGCTGTGAACCATTTGGCGATTTTTTTTAACCTTTAGTTCAGGGCGAATGACCCTTGGGGTTAAAGCCCAAATAAACAAACAAACTTTAACCTTTAGTTACAATTTGACAGTTCGAAAGTTATTTTCTCTTGAATGGAAAAAATTAACCGAGAGAACGAACCATTTCAAAAGTTGACTTATGGATAGTTATTTAGAATTGGTTGAGGTGTGAACATTTGTCGATATTTTAAGATTAGTTTTTTTATTATTACATTAAGTATGATAGTCATAGCCTCGAAAAGTAAACATCCACATCATGAAATAACCCAAACAAATCTCAAACACAACACGTTTTCGTTTCCATTTTTATCCCATAATTTTGCATTGAAAAATATTGACAACCTCAATTAGGTACAGAAAATCTTTCCACCTTTTTATTCTGCATCATGGGCAAAATTTTAACGATCGAGCTGTCAAATTTAACTATCGCTCTGTCAATTTTAACCATGTTTCAGAGTAGGGTTATTTTGCAAATAACTTTCGAGGTGTCAGATTTTAACTAAAAGTTAAAAATTTCACCAAATGGTTCACAGCCTTAGTAATATTACGTTGAAGCTTATGCCGAACTGCAAACAAATTTTAAACCAAAGCCTTTTTTGCTAAATGGATATCGGTCCGTCTCGCAAGACGCAGTAGCGACTGACTGTGAACAACGGTTCAGAGGATGAAATTTTGCGCCTATTCGTCTCTAAACCTTGGTTTTTCATAAACAATTATTTCATGCCTCCAACATTCTTAGAAGTGCGGCTGGGTTTTCATGCATAAAAAAAGTTTCTGGCTACGAGATTCTTGGCAGCTTCGTAACAAAGGCGTTATTTGTGTTTAAAGAGGCGCTCATATTGAAGCCAAATCTACCTATCGAACATGTAAAATGTCTACCTATCGTGCAAAGCGTTTACAAACATTCTTCTTGCGGAGAACTTGCAACAAAAGTATTAGAGATGATAAAAATAATATTACGGCAAAAACTTTCAATCAACTAAACAAGACACTTTATTCAGTTTATTATACCTAATAATGTACAGTCAGTTACATGGAAGAGTATTCTAAATAAAGTGCTAGAAGCAACGAAACAGTAAGTTGAAGACACTTAATGTTACAGAAAAAACTGTGGGTGCCAGAAACAAAAAAGTAGGCATCATTTAATGCAGTGATGCGTATTGTTCTGTAGGGAATTGTTTTTCAAATACCTCAGAATGGGCCCAGAAAATTATAAGAAGCTTATGGAAACTCATCCGTACAAATTTTACCAAGGAAAATGTGGGGGTTTTAAGTTCAGCAATTCTTTTGGCAATGATACTGAAGTGTCTTACTACTGGGGACTTGCATATGTCAATAGCTTTCCAATTTCTAGTTGGCTTTTCCAACAACATTCGTGACACAATACAAGTTATTTGAGAGATCTTATTACCAACGTATTCGGGGAACCTACCGTACAAATGTGAAATAAAATCACCGTTGAATGTTTGAAAATGTATCAGGTATCACTTTGTTCCGTAACTGTAGATTGCAATCTAAACCCATGCTGTTTCAACACAGCGAGGCTTCATGATTTTTGTTTTTCTTCTCAAAAATAAAATACCACAATGCAACACTGATCAATTCCTCTATCACTTCGTCGTCTTCTATCACTTCAGCATTCGAGTTACTGGCTCACTTGAATTCTGTTAAAAAATAGACAGTTCAAAATGTTATTTCCAAACGGGATATCTGACGTTTCATTCGCCTTTTTACACTATACTGCCCACACTTGAGGCCGGCAGCTGCATCTTTCCTCCCAGCTTCCTGTGTGAACGATTTGTTTACCTCCAATTAAAATGTCTACCTCCAATGAAGCTTGTTAAAACTGTAGGTATGTGGATACCTATATACTGTACTACATCTTGGCAAGTGATATTCAAATTATCCGAAATACTGCATATTTTTCGGTTGGTTCATTTGAGTCGGAATTCTGGTGGTAATCAATCGGAACTAAACTTTAATTTCGAGTAAGGTTTGACAGAAAGTAGTACATCCTGTTATAAATGCTTACCACAAAATAATTAGTGTCGACATTATTTACGAAAAGTTTTGCTAGGACAAACTTTTATATTTTGTCATAGGGCCCATCTATAAATGACGTAGTATTATATGGGGAGAGGCGAGTTTTTGTATGTTGTGATGATAGGAGATATCATACCACGTAGCTTTTTAAGGGGGAATACGAGTTGACCAGATGTCACGACAATCTTACCCGTTTCATCTAACTGCTAAGAACCACCAGGTAATGCAATACATGTGAGTAAGGGACCATTCATAAATTACGTTACGCGTGTAGAGGGGAGGGGGTACGACATGTTGTGACATATGGGGAAGGGGAAGTAAGCTAGATCGTTACGTAACATGTTTTCACTGAACAAAAAAAAACAAAATCAAAGCGTGAGCAAACTCTTTGGTTCCTGTCCTGGATGGTTCATGTTTGGTTTTTTATTTTTTTTTGCCCTGGGAAGTTTTTCTAATCACAATAGAATTTTTTTGAACATGTGTGAAATTAAAAGCGAAGTTTTTTTGTCAATTCTCGAGCAATACATACTCAGCTTTAGGGAGGGAAGGTTACCATCAGGCTACATAATTATCAGGGGATTTAGAGGTTTGTGACGAAATGCTACAATGAGGGAGCGGCTGTTAAAAATCACTTAACCCATTCATGCCCATGTTGTTTGTGGACAACAACGTTTTTAAACAGTTATAACTTTAGATTGAGGCAAGATTTGCTCACAAAAACAAGTAAGGCTAATAAATGTGAATATTGCCTTTCATTTGAGTATTAATAGTTACAAAGATCAGCTCTGAAGTTGTTACAATTAGTCTGATTGGATTCCGACGGAGCAGTGCTGCCAGCGACAATTTACGTTGATGACGGAAAATGAATTTTTCCTATATCTTCGTTATGTTGCAATATTATTGAAAACTGATAAATCTTATCAATTTAGACTGTCTTCCGCTACGTTTTCCACGCAATTAGACTATTGTAAATATTTTTGGAGAATTGTATTGAGCATTCGAAGGTAAACATTGAGCTGATAGGGTTTATTCCACCACACGGTGGGTGACAACATTTTCGAAATTGAGTATCTAAATTATGGCTTCGTGGTCATATTGGTCACCTCGCAGATTTCTGGAAACGACGACGCAACTGATGAAAATTCATGTTTTACTTATTGATTTTGTAATTTATAAATTCCTTGTATATTTTGTATTCATGCAAGTGTCAAATGTATTTTTTGTATTACGGAACACTAATTATGTTATCAACCATGAGTAGACAGTCTACTTTCTACTTCTGCCCAAATCAGACGTACAATCGAACCAAGTGAACAACAAATAGCAACCTCTCGATCTAGTGCGCATCGAGAACAAAGGAAACTTTTAATTTATTCTTGCCATCATGAGTAAAATTGACGAAAAATCTCTGCTCCGACCCAACACAGCGGTCGTTGACTTTAAATTCTGTTCAATAAGATTGAGTTTTCGTGAAGTGGAATATCTGCTGAAGGTGAAGATGCAGCTTAAGCTCAGGGAGGTTATGTATCTACAGTATCATCATCTTCGCAATGTAGTACTCATAGCATTCAACACGTTAGCCCAAGCCGAACGTTTCGTTTTGCAGAACAACTTGAAGCACGTGGCTGGAAGTGATAAAGTTGGAATTAAGATTCCCGTGTATATAGAAAAGGACTATGTAGATGTAAAGCTACTTGACCTATCACCACGTACCCCTCCTGATCTAGTTGCAAAATACATGTCGCAATACAGAGAAGTAGAATCCGTTACACGTGATGCGTGGAGAAATTTCTTCCCGGGTACACCTAACGGTGTTCTTGTGGTGAGGATGCGGATCGAAATACCTATCCCCTCGTACTTGACTATAAAACTCAAAACCCACGAAGCTACTATTAATCAAGCTACGTTATGCACCCATGAGGGGCAAACTCCTACGTGCAAGCATTATAATCAGACAGCGCAGCACGGACTACCTTGCGCGGAAGATACAAAGGAGAATGCACCCAAAAAGAGTTTTCAATACCAATACCTGAACCACAAACGGTTGCCAAATTTGTGGCAGCTGTTCAGTCCATATTGACAACTGCCAAAGCAGCATCCAGCACCTCAAAAACCACTGTAAGCAACATCGATGAAAAAGATAATAACAATGACGACGGATTTACATTGGTCACCCGTAAGACAAGAAGCAGGAAGAAGTGCAAGAAGCAGGAAAGAAGAAGAAGAAGCAGGAAAGAACATCTGATCGCGAGCACCAAGGCACTTCTAACGATAATGACCTTGATGTGGAGGACAGGAGAGAAATAAATACTCCGCATGACGCAGTAAGCGAGCCGCGAAAGAAGGTCTCCGTTCGCAATAAAAAGTTGCGCGCACGAGATCTAACGGACAATCAATAATATTTGTTTTTATTTTTATTTTTACATATTGTGAATACATAAAAGATCCACGGCTCCGTTAAGCTACCGCTATGAGCCGTGTCAAATAAACGAAATAATAAAAAAAACATGAATAGTCAAATAAGCGGGTAATTTTATAACTTATTTCATAATAGACATGTGAATTCATCCACGGTAGGTGACGTTTGCAGGTTTATTCGAGAGTTGAAAATGGTAAGGCCATTATAATGCACCGAATGCCGACTGAACGTCTAAAAGTTGGGCGTGACAACAATCCACTGCATGATCGGACTGATCCAGCTGAAAGCAGCCTTCGAATTGTTTGTATGGATACACCTAACTACAAAACGGGTCATAAACTTTTATGCAAACATGGTACTCTCCCGTTTTCTGTTTAGCAGAGTGCACCCTTTGGATGCATCCTTTGTCGGTGAATAGGTTACCAAAGCTGCTTTATAGATTTCGAGGTATCGCACGATTCTCAGAAAGGAAACGAACCGAACTGTGGCAGATAATGTTTGACCACTGCTTGCTCGAAATAACCGTACAGACATCAAAACTTGTTTGTAATGTTAGATAGATTGAAGTAAGTCGATAACCATTGAAACAATTCGAACAGTTTTCGTTCCGAAGTGAAAATGGATGGCTTACTGTTCGAGATTGTTGAAGAGTGCATATATACAATAGCACAAACTGACAGACATAACACTGAGTGAATTTATTAAAAAAATATCGATCCGTCAATTTTACTAGAAAACTAGCTCCACCTTTTATACACAGTCGCTACCAGTATGTTGTCCCTTAGGCTTGGGAGCAAATTGTCACTAGTTGGCTATCCCCCAACCCTACTTTTGCATGTCATTAGCGCCATCATTGCAAATGCTACCACAGTCTCCATTAAAGATATATTTAAAATAACCGCTAAAGCGGGCGAAGCATTGTTTGCGAGTGTTATATCTGTTAGTCTGTGACACATGTGCGATACCCATGTTGGGCAGAGGAAAAATGCGTGTTGTGGCAGTGAATACACACAGAAAAAAAATGTTGGTAAAAATAAGTTTTTCACTCTTAGCAAAAAACAACCAACGCATAATCTTAGTTTAAAAATAAAACTTTTGTTTTGAGTACTATTCTTCATTTGCTTAAAAGGAAAACTTTTACTTTGAATATTATTCTTGATTAATTTAAAAGTTTTACTTTCAACCTAATAGTTGGCGTTGGTTGTTTTTTGCTAAGAGCGGAACACTCTTACTTTTACCAATATTTTTTTTTCTGTGTGTAGTACTTTCTTGCTTTATACAAATCGATGATGCTTGCTGTCGTCTGGACTATTTAACCGCAAACTCGTTGCTATCGGGGGGGACCCAGGTTTAGTGACCATTTGGTGTAAAAAATGTGCCAAAAATGAGATTCAGTTGACAAAATTTATTATTTATATCAGAATAATTTCATATTAACTATTTAAAAGGGCCAATTTCTTGTGAATAAACTTTTGTTTTAAAAGAGAGAGTACAGTGAAGACTCGTTTTTATCAGCCCCTTGGCAAATTTAAGGCTGATAAAACAGGGACATTGATAAAATCGGGACATATATTTTTTTGTCTTTTCAATAAAACGAAGCTTCTAAAATACTCTTCTTTGGTCCTCGAAACCTTTTCTGATTATTTGCTTTAAGTTCCCCTAAAGGGGGTCGAAACCTTTTCTGATTATTTGCTTTAAGTTCCCCTTAAGGGGGTCGACAGCGCAAAATTAAAAAAAATATTTTTATTTTTGCATTTTTCGGATCTCTAAGATAAGAAATACATGCCCAAGAAAGGATTTACTCGAATTCAACTTGGTTTGTCCGCTAGAGCTCATCAAACTATCAACTATCAATTTTTATATAAAGCTGATAAAATCGAGTCAAAAGCTGATAAAATCGAGAGTAGCTAAAATCGGGGGCTGATACAATCGGCTCTTCACTGTATTGATTTGCTATAAATTCAAAGCAGAAAACATTTGAAAATGATTCTACGAACGAGAGAAATGTGCATTTTAATGCGATTTGTCTCTGCAGAGGAATAATAAGCGAATTAAGTTTTTTTTTCACAAAAATCTCATTAGCCCATGTGAAGAATTAAAATCGAGTTTTATGCTGAAGGGTTGATACATTCCCCATATCAAAATTGAACTGGATTTTTCAAATGTTTTGTTTTGATTGTGGAGGTTTTAATCGTATGCGCTTAGGTTGGAATTCGTACCTAGGCGAGGTACGAACAAAGCAAAAAAAAAACCTACTAGAAGGTAATTTGCCTACTACTAATTCAATTTCAAACGATGGAGAGGGATTGATTATTTTACCTAAAATTAATGAAGTAAACTTTAGTCGTCTTTGGGGAATATTAATTTTTTTTTGGTAAAATGGGACACCTTTGGTTTTTCATTGGAGAAAATATGTAAGGGAATTATGATTAAAACCGACAGCTTACCCTTAACACTTTCTCTGGGTTACCACAAAACCAAAAAAAAAATATAATTTCTACGCAGAATTCTTCTTCAGAAAATTCTTAACAAGGCTTAATTTTATCAGCGCTTCAAAAAATTAATTTCATTGAAAATTATTGGTTGCAAAACTTGGAAAACAAAGTGACTTCATCTGGGCACTGCGGATAAACCCTATAGGGGTAGGATCAACCCTCTTTAATTTATTTTCTCTTCACTCTATTAAAATCTTTATTAAAAATGCGATATATGCCTGAGTAATAAAGTGTGAATATGTGTGATGCAAATATGTGCTTTTTGATAGCTTCATCATGTATTGAGGGGAAGAGAGTTCGAAAGCGTAGTGTTATAAACAAGAGTATTTCATGCTATAGGATTATTTTTTGGTATGGATATTTCCAAGTAATCCTTACGAACATCATTGCAACATTCAGTGTCATTTTATTGCTTAAGAGAAGATTTGCAAGTGTTCTACAGTCTGCTAATAGAATTCATTCACTTATAAGTGACATACACTCCTTAGTAGGACAACCTGGTTAAGACTTTGATTTTTAGGAATTCTGACCATCAACGATCTACAGGTGTATACAAAAGATCATTGTCTCACTGTGACAAACCAAGGGAATACAAAATTCGGTTTGATGAGCTTTTTGCAGGAATAGCAAAAGCTTCGATAGAATCTGATAAGCAAAAATTCCAATTTTTGATTTTTAAAGGGGACAAGAAATAAACACAGTAAAAGTATTTCTGTGTATTTCTGCTATTACTATAGTATGCCAATAGTGTAAGTGAAGTGTCACGAAGATCCCCAGCCTTTTGTAATGAATCGCAAATAAACACAATTCTCGACAAACATATGATTACGGCTTAAAAGCCAACTGTCTAATTTCTCTTTGAAAGGAAATTCCGGACGAACCGTTACTCGCAAGCCAAAGATGTTGGTAGTAAACGAAAGAGAAAAGTTTTCTATTTCATTAACTGCTATGAACCGTGTTTAGCCAGTAATGGTGCGTCCGGAATTTCCTTTCAAAGAGAATTTTGACAGTTGGCTTTTAAGCCGTAATCATATGTTTGTCGAGAATTGTTTACCCCATCCAAAGGGTGTCGGTCTTACCCCAAAGCGAACTTTTTTTTTTAAAATCAATTAAAAATACAGGTATACCTCGATTTAACATACTCACGATTTAACATACCCTCGATTTAACATATATCGATTTAACGTAATTTTTGCCTCGATTTAACATACATGCAAAATTTTTTGATTTTTTTTTCATTATCAATGTTACTAAAACGAAATGTTAAGAATCAATATCAATTTTATTCTATGATTCGCTTCCAATGCTTAAAGAAACATAATTTATTTTTGTTTTTTTGCTAGATTATGTTTAAGATTCTGAGATACAAAAAATTCTTATTTTGATACCGCACAACAAAATGAATACACGAATTTGTGGTTCATGTTATTTCCTGGTAATAGCTTTATGGGTTTTTATGTGTAAGCTAAAAATAGATAACTGGAAAGATATGGTTGATGGAATGTATAGGGCGGTGACGAGATATTGGCGGACGGTGAGTCCCACTAATAGGCATTGGGGCTGTAGCGGTTATTACGAAACTGTTGGAAATTTGTAATGAAGTCATGACAGTTCCTCGATGGTGGAGTGGTTAACGCACTCAACTAGAGCTAGATTCCTGCTTAAGATAATATCTTTTCTCAGGCTGTATTGAACAGGTGAATTTTTCAATGCATGTGGACATATTTAAAAAAAATTTCGTTATGGATCGACTCCTCTTGCAAAAAAATGCAATAGGCGATAATGATGGAAGACACAAGTCTTCCTTCAATGTAGGACTCCTGGTAAGCTCACGGTGTTTATTTATCAATACCGGTGCCGGTCATTACTTAATGTAAACAGAGGAAGAACACAAAAGTAATGTTAGTCCGACACTGATTGTGATTATATTCTTTTTATATTACTGCGTATTCTGTATATAGTACTCTCAACAACTGCAACGGGTAGAGAATGGTCGTTAGTAAAGACTGGGATTCGAATAAACTGTACTGGCATTTGCGTACGATTTAAGATGATCGAAGACTCTGGATACATGGTCCCCAGGAGTACCATAATAAAGGTTCACGTTTAAATAGAAATCTAAGAGATGGATCCAATAAATGAAAAGAAGATTTCCGTTTTTGTCGCCTTTTACAACGTGGGAGCAGGAAACCAGTGGATCAATTCTTGGCTTTAGCCATTATATGCTACGCGGCTCCTTTGAGATCGATAATAGTGACATCAACATTCTAGTGAATTCCACCTCCACCTATATAAGGATTAAACATTTTTTTTTAAAATATTTTTTGTACTGTAATTAAAATGTCTTATTCATTCTGATGAGTTCGACTTTTAAGGTATTGTATATGTCGTGTACAAAATGATTTAATCAAACTTTTTCTTTTAGGAGAACTACAGCGCTACAATGGCTCGATTTGGTTGTTTTTTCAGCAAGTGCTTACAAAACTTCGTGACTAGTCGTTTGCTCGTGAACTCAAGTAGTGTTCTCTTTCTGAATTCAGCGATTATCTGACGCACAGGTTTGTCTACCAAGATAAAGATGAGACAAAATAGAAACACTAATTTTCTTACTAAAGTTAGGCATTGTGCTCTTCATGCACACAATGGTTAATCCAACTTTGTTGATGTTAGAAAGAATCTAGTGAAAAAAATTAACTAATACTGTACTGCTAATAACACTATTCTTATAAGTTATCCTAAATTCTGAGAAAATTTTGAAACTTTATGATATGAATATCTGTTAGAATTGGCGAATATTAGGCAAGGTTAAGGTAAATGTTGGTTATGTTCAGAAGAGCAATCTAATTGTTTAATTGTGAATGTGGCTTCTATGTCACTGTTAGGTGGATACAATCAGTAATATCCTCGTAAATATTTCATATGATGAACAAAAAAAATTCTATTCGAAAACAAATATTTCTTGTGTTTCGATTTAACATAAAATTCGATTTAAAGTACATGATTGAATCGGAGAATATATGTTAAATCGAGGTATACCTGTAAATGGTACATAGTTTTTGATGTACAATCCATGAGCGATTTCTTTAATAACTACTCGTATAAAAACACGAAAATTCGAACGAGTTATTAGCATTACAGAGAGGCTCGCATTTGCACATAGGACCACCTCAGCAAATTTGCTACCTTTCGTTATCTTGAAAATATTTTTCGTCATTCCCATACGCACTCAGTTTTCCAAAGTTGGCCCGACAAATTTTATTTCGCGTCGATTCCCACCATTTCCAACATACTGGCAGCACTGATAGCAACAGTGGCCAATAATTTTACGGCGTTGCCTTTTCCATTGCACCAACCCTATATACGCATTATAAGTGTGGGTACATGCCTGGCGGGGTGCAGCGCGGTAGCGTCACTTTCCAGCTTGCATCTATACCTTCAACACCGAAGACGATAGACTACTATCTCTATTGTTGACATCTGCCAAGATTGGACTGTTTTCCTTTGTTTACACCTTACAGGGTACCCGCCTTGACAATCAATAATAATACCAAACAGCACTAATCAACAAAACATAGAAAATTAAAAAACAGAAACCTTGACGGGAGCCATTTTAGCGGGAGCGCTTCGTGCATACATTTTTCGGTTTCTCTCTTCGGTATCTCTTTCGAGCTGAAACACATCACTTTCCGGTCACTATCCAACGCGGAGTTCGTGTTCCGAGCAAAGGCGAAATGGATTCCTTCTAATCACAACACTTAGCTAACCAAACACGCCAACAATTCGAGGGAACGCTGCACTGTTTTTGATCGCAACTATGCGAAACCACCGGAGCCACAAAGTTCACTTGGAACGCAATATTACCGATCCTTCGTCAGACGGCACTTTAGTCATTCATCACCACCGACCAACACTCGCGGCTTACTTGATCGTTACTATGCACTACCACACTAATGAGGGTATACATAAAGAGAGGAGCAGAGTGAGAGAGTCTAGCATATGGCTCAGGCAGTCAAATACATCCGAATGAGAAAAAAGATACACGTGGTCAGTGCTGCCAGACATCTTCAACCTGGAGAACTTGCAATTCACATCGGTAGACAATTACTAGGAACAATACCAATAGGTAAACAATCTCAAATTACCTTGTTCTAGGCACAATTTGTCAAACATGGTAATACCAAATATTGTTTGAAAATTCAATGTTTATATTTATAACACATGTTCTATTTTTAAGGTTTATATTAAACTGTCGTTTTACGAATCCCATAGAACATGGGACAATTAACCTTATAACGGCAGTAAAGTCCTTATATAGGAAGGTTCTAGCATGCGTCAAAACAAAAACATTGTTCGTGGATACGGAAGTTTTGTAGATTCTTATTCACATGGGTTTTCTTAATAGTCAGTAAATCATTTAAAAACGAAACCTTTAATGTAAATGTTTTCACAATCTGAGCCCGTGTAGGTTTACCTCTTTTTTACAAAACTTCAGAGTAGAAACTAACTCGAATCAGCATTAGAGCCTTTTTTATAAATAAGTATATACAAATAGGTGTATGGTGCTTCAAGCACATAAAGTTATTTAATAAGGTCATGTGAACAGTAACAAACTATTTTGGATTGGTTTAAATTTTTCAATCGGCTTTTTTGAAGCAGTATTCGTTTTTTGAAATGTTTACGGACTATATTTGCAGCCTTTTTAATGGTACATTATTTTATTTTCACACGGTGCTACGACACCATTGTGTAGTGCAATGTCAAAAATAAAAATGACTGGTAAGTTTCTGCTGTCAAAATGTATGAACTTCCCTTGTTCTGATACTAGATGTTAATTGACTGGATGTCACATTCTATAAAATCCAAGCATTTTGAATTTTTTTTAATCTTTCGATTACGCTGACAAACTGAACTATGTAGTTAGCATAGTTTCTATTACCGTCTCGTTTAGTCTGTTGCTATTTTGGTGTTACTTTCTAGCATATACTTCAAGTATCAAATGAATGCGTGGATAGATCGAATGTGCTCTATGCATAAAATTTACAGCAGAACGGAATACTGAAAATATACTTTTGATGCCTCAACAAAATTCTCCGTTCATGTGAAATTTTTCCAATAGCCAATAGATTCCCCATCGTGAAGAACTAAAATATAAACAATATTACGAAAAAGCTTGCAACTAGGTAAAAAAAAAGTTGTCTTGGCAGCACTGCTAGGGAAAAACTGTTCGGCTCGTCACTCTGCTGAATGAAAGCCCGCAAGTAAAAACACTTTTCAGCGCTTGCTGCTGTCCATGTCTGTAATCCCGCACACAGTCACACCATCAGTTTTACGATATCGAAACGAGAAAATCGCGAACATGGGATCGATTTTCACCAGTAAAATGCTATATTTTGTTGCTTGATTGCCTGCTCGCTTATACCTTTCGTACTGGTTGCACTATTTTCTTCATATTTTGCCTCCTGCGCCGTGGTTGCGCTGGCCAATGTTATGTCGATCCTCCGCCCTGCTGACCGTACAGTTGCGCAGGGTTCCGCTGTTATAATTTGGGGGGCGAGCAGAAAAAAAGAATGCCCCCGTTCTGGTTCCGATATGCGGCCCACACAGCAGCAGATTGATGATTTTCCTTTTGGCCGTCAAAACGCGCCCTCTTGCTCGTTTACTCCGCGACGTTTGGGGTCCTTTAAATGTCAAAAATGTCACTGTAGAGCGAACGCAGCGAAAACTAGCGGAACAAACCGTACACTCTTCGCCACCGTAACTTCAGAAAGTCAGAAACCGTACTCAAACATGGCCGCGCTGCCAGTCACTGACGGACGGACGACTCTCGATTTTGTACTCGAGCTGTCGCAGAGAGCAGTGCACGGACGTGACGGGCTCGATGTTTGAATGAGGTCGTCGTAAATTTATATGCTTCTTTCATTAACCGCTCCCGCCCGGCGCAGCGCTCGACAACACTATTCGGATTTTTTTTCTACTATCACAAGAAACAGCTTCTGATCTGACTGACATATAAAATGTTATGTTCTCGCTCTCTCACTTTTGCCGTGACACAAGCGCCATTTTGCCAGCGCTACCAACCGTAAAAAATATAAAGCAGAGAGCGAGAGCGATGCACTTCCGCAACCAATACAAACTTGCCCATTCAAAAGCAGATACGTTGAAAAGGGTGGACACGCAAATTTTGTCATCAGCTAAATCGTGGGTGAAATTCTTTATCTAAATCGACGGAAAGACGCCACAAAGCATTCGTTTCAGATTGTACGGCAAAATTTATGCTCAAAATCGTAATATAATGTCATGTACTCTGCAAAAATCTCCGAACCTTGTTCATAAGCTCATCGCAGGTTTTCGATGGAATAATTTTCGGCGGTCACTTCCGATTTTTCATGCTAGAAATTTCGTTTTTCATTCAAAATCGTTAAATTGGGCCAAGTCCAAGTGTTTTCATGGATGTGTTTTTTTTGACTGCGTCGGAAATTGTATTCTTGCAAAATTCTCTTCTTAACTGCATTTTTGGACATTATTCGTACACCATAGTGTGTAGCTTTCATCCTGACAATGGGTCCTTCATTCAAAAGCTTATTCACGATAATCCATTCTTTCATGATGATTGATTTTGACACTTGTTTGTGTACAGTACAGTGTAGTTTTTAGTGACAAACAAAGCATTGCGAATGTCATGACATAAAAATCATTTGGAAACGTTAGTCCCTCATCGTCAACCATTATTCTTCAGCCCACTGCACGGTGGTTTTTTGACAGAAACGCGCGATTAATTATTTACACAACAACGGTCAAGTTTAGATCGATGATGTCTTCTGAAGGTCTTATCAGTATCTCAAGACCATTTCAGCAATTGGGTCATTATATGAGAGAAAAAAATCATTTTTTATTTCATACAACGATAAAGCTGATTTTCGTGATTGCAACAATGTTTTTTCCAACTCAGGAAACGTAAAAATAATATTAAAATTTAAAATAAAGAAATATGTTGACAGTCTAGATTTGACACTATCAGAAGCATTTGACATATCGAATTTCACGACAAATGATGCCCTGTCAGAAAAAATTAAAACATGTTTTCCCGCAGGGTTATTTTTATTTGACATAAACACCATCCAATGCATATAGTTTTTTTTTCATTTTGGGTGTTGTATTGATAGGCCAGATGTAGACAACCGCAGTTTTCCTATGTATGGTTGCAAGGTTACATAAGATTTATTTTAAAAAACAAAAAAAAATTAAAATCGTTTTTACGTATCACCTCCTCCCGAAAAATTTTAACTTCTATTACATATTACGTATTGTACAATGAACATTTCAAAGTCGAAATTTTGGAATTTTTTTTCTGGATGCGCTCCTGCCGTGCAAAGATTCAGTATGATTTTGTTTCAGTTATTTATATTCAGTATAATAATGCCCCCTTAAGAATCATTGGAAACAGTGCCTAATTCAGGCAAAATTAAATAACTCAGCCATTTTTCGACCCGTTTTGATGATTTATATGTCGTTGAATGCGAAATTAAATTTCAAATTTAAAATATTTAATTCTTTCGAATCATTATTAGAACAATGACATGCCATCGGAAAAGAGTTTAACAATTTACATATTTTCATAAAAAAAATTGCAAAAAATTACTGTTTTCATATTTTTGTCCCAAAATCGCACAAATCAAAAATCGCCCGAAAAATGTAGCTTATTTACAGGTGCCGAAGCTCCCAGAAAATGGTTTTCTTGTTATAAATAAATAAATGCATATCAATGTGCGGGTTGGGAATTGAACCCATATGAGCTGCGTGTAAGGCAATTGATTAACCAACACGCTATGTCCGTTCCTCTTTAGAGAGGCATTCAGTACGTATCAATAAATAGAACAGAAGCAATCAGTTATGCTGAATGCAGCTTAGTTTGTTCAGGATGTCGTTCAGAAAAAAATAGCGCGCTGAACAGCCTATTTTTTATTGATTGGAGTTAAATTTTTTTAGTGTGTTTTTGGCAAATTAAGGACAGTTCGTGTTGAGGTACCTAGGGGAGCGAGTAAATGCGCTTTAAACTAGGGTTATTAGCAAGGGAAGGTGTATATACCTCTGTCCCATCCCAAAGGCCCAAAGCAGCGACATTAACCTTCTTAGCCAAGTCGCTCTCAACGATTTATTATATTCTCTTTAAATTGAAACGGTCGGTACGGTTGTCCTCATTTTTCCTCCTTTACGATTCAAAAACAATTCGTTAATTAAATTATTCACTAAATGGATAATTTAATTGCCGTCTAATTTTATCTTGGCAAACCCAACTCTGCACAGTAGACCTGGTCATTTTAATATTTACGACATATGACAATATGGTTCAAATATAAATATTGACAAGAAAAGCACTACTGACTAACTGCAGTGTTTTCCAGGATACTTTTCAATACTGGCTGTGTAAGGGTTAGAATAGAATAGTTTGTGTTGAGGTACTAAATCAGCAAAAAACACTTCTTAAGCATATTGTTCAGTCAACACATGCAATTTGAATAGTCGTGCTACAACTAGCCACGGATGCGTGTATTCAGCTCTAGGGGCAGATCACTTGTGATGCATTTTTAAAAATCAGCGAAATTAAATGCATTTATTTCCATCAAAATAGAAATTCATAATGTATTTTGCGTTGCGTGCAATGACTTTGCGTTGCGTGCAATGTTGTTTGCGTTGTGTGTAAGACGTCAAAACCCTACAGAAAAACTTAGCCCTACATTTAATAAAACGTCGAACAAAGTGGATCAGCGTAGGACGTTTGTTAAACAAACTTTTCTGCGAGGGAGTGCAAAGCTGATGCAAAAATGGAAATTAAATGCATTTTTTCTAATTTGATGCAAATTTGTTATACATTCTTAGAGTGATCTGCCCCTAGATTCAGCTAATTTATCAGAAAATCATATGATTCTGAATAACAGTTTTTTAATTTACTGACAAAACCTGTGTTCATAGCATATAGTTCAGCAATGCTGTTTATTCAGCAGCGGTTGCTTTTATTAGGTATTTATTCAGTAGAGTCTTAGGGCCGATTTCGTCACCCTCGCTTAGCGCTTAAGCCAGGTTTAAACGTACTGGTGAACCTAGTTTAAAAGTTAAGCGATGGTGAAGAATTCGGCCCTTAGGGTCGCTTCGAAATTGTTCCTTGGGAAGTGATCTGCCACTAGTGTGTATGCCTATCTAAAGAATACAATCCCTCCTTATAACACTACACTAAAAAATCCAAACGTTAATTCTATTTGCTTCAAACCACTTAAAATCCATATGAAGAGGAAATGCTAATGTTATCACGCGCACATTAAACCTTCTATGTGTCAACTGTATAAACTATGTATGCACACACATAAGTTATATGCGCGTATTGTTATAGAATCGGGTTTTATGTGCATAATAGTTATGAAATGTGAATGAAAGATTAATATGTCTTGTAAATACACACATTAGGTTTATGTGCCAGCAAATAGTGTCTATCTGCATACGCTAATTGCAAAAATCTATGTGTAAAATCAATAGGCATAACGTTTACATTTTCTTTGAGAGTAGAACTCGACTTTCCCAATGTAACTATTTTTTCTAACTCTCAAAGAACGACATTTTGTCAAAATATTCCTTGGCATAAACGTTAATTAACATCTTGGCGTCAAAATCGGATAATTAGCCTGCAATTTGGGCTATTGACGGTTAATGTAATGTAGAAAAAATCGCTCTTCAGTTTAAGTGCTTTCTGTTAGTCGTTAAGAAAGTGAACCAAGCGTTCCCGAATGAATGAGGACGACTTTTTGGAGGCATCTAACATTTCGTCCCGCTGCGCACTTCACTTTATTTTTTTTAAAAAGAGTTATCAATTTTTGCTCTGTGTCCATTCGTATACCACGTGAACAAAAAACCTTCCATTTTGACCCCTTCTCTCCCCTCCGTGGATAGGCATGGACTATTGTTGTACCCCTATCTGCTACCCATGATGTCCACGTGGATTATTCTGATATTTTTGGGTAATTCCATAGAAGGTGTTTCAAATTCCAAGAAACATGCTGATTTTCTTAATGTGTGATTGTTTTGCTGCTGGAAGTTGTCTGAAGGACTGTATGAAAATCGTTCGGTAGGGTTGGTAAGCTTCTGTGAAAATACCTCATTCCTTGGCAAAATAATGAATAGTATGCATGTCTAAAAGACAAATTTTTACATTCTTCATAATACAAAATTAAAGCATCCTTTTTGAATAGACTTATGGAATATCAACAACATGCGTTCAAACCCAAAGAAAGAGTGAAACTTGGCGAAATTACAAAAGATTGGATCAAGTGATACTGGAATATATCACACTAAATTTTTTTCGCCGAACGCCAGCAAAATTTTGATGAATGTTTCAGCAATACAAGATACCGAAAAATCAGCAATTTGAATTGAACCTGTTTGATAGATTCGTTTTGCTGAAAATTCAGTAATTCAAGTTGTCAAATTGACAACGCAATTGCCGAATTCCCAGTATTCCGGGTTGGATTGCTGTAAATCCGGTAATTGCGCTGTCAATATGACCATTTGAATTACTGAATTTTCAGCAAAGCGAATATGTCAAACAGTTTCAGTTACAATTTCCGATTTTTCGGCATCTTGTATTGCTGAAACTTTCAGCTGACGAAAATTAAGTAAACTTTTGCTGGCATTCGACGAAAAAAAAAATTGGTGTGCATGTATGCTTTATGTGTTTCGTACTGTAAGTAAAGTTTAGAAGGAATATGTCATTTAGATTTACATTTAGAAGGCCATATGTCATCGATGAGTGGTGTCCATGTGTACAATTCCAATACCCTCTCGCCATGGACAAGCATAGATTTTCTCGTATCCTCTAGTCTCCCTTAAACTGTCCACGTGGTATATGAACGACCCTTCTTATATTCAAAAATTTTGAATCCTTAAACCACCCAACTTGCCAAAATATTCAGTCAATTTTTTTAAGCATCATCATGAATTTAGCATCCCAAAATTGCCCTTATAGTTTCAGAGATTTCATCAAATTCAGGTTTTGTCCGACTTTTGTGCGAGGTTGATCACTGTACGCTGCATAAGAGTTCACTCACCAACACGTTCAAAATCATAAAAGCATCACCCCGTTTTTTCTTTTTCATTATCACCCACATTAAATAAAAAATGCATTCTGACATGCTGCCAATGCAATTTTTTTATATTAGTGTGAGTGAACCAGGCTCATTTCCATCGCTGGCGTATGTATAAGTGTATTAGATTTACGCACAAATAAAATAACAGTACCCACCGTGACACAGAGTTGTAAAGATTGTAAGAATTTGTCAACAAGGTACAACGGACGAAATTGATTGTGCATATCTAACAATGGACCTTACACCATTTGTTTATCAGGATACGGTATAAGGAAAGCGTGTAACAGTGTTATTGGATAAGATCAAATCATTTGAAAAATGAGAGCAATTCCTAAGTGGGTCGAGAAAATACACGACCCTCACGAAAGAGGCGATGTAGCAAGGTGAGTTAAAGTTAGCGCCATTATGGATCAATAAATCGATTACCTCAGTGTCCCGGTTTAAAGAGTAGCAATATCAAACTTTGTTTTCCCTAATATAGCATACATTCGATATGTTTCCATCCGGAGGGCCTCCAACTAATTGTCGGAGCCGGTGATAAGGTGCTAGTTTACGATCCGAACGATGGGAACTTAATTAGCTCGTTGAAAGGACACAAAGATACCGTTCATTGTGTAGCTTATGCAAGGGATGGTAAGAAATTCGCTTCCGGTAGTGCCGATAAGACGGTTATCATTTGGACCAATAAGTTGGAAGGTTTACTCAAATATTCGTAGGTAGTTATGTTTCCTAGTAGCACATAATTTAAACAAATTGTTTAACAATTTCAGACACGGAGACTCTGTACAATGTTTGTCATTTAATCCGATATCACACCAGTTGGCTTCGTGTGCCGTGTCTGACTTTTCATTTTGGTCATCGGAACAGAAAGCGGTTCAGAAGTATAAAACATCGGCACGCGTAAACGCTTGCGCCTGGACGAATGATGGGCAGTACATAGCCCTCGGAATGGCCAACGGAATAATTTCGATTCGAAATAAAGCCGGCGAAGAGAAAATAAAAATTGAGCGGCCTGGTGGGGTTAACAGTCCCGTATTTGGACTAGCATGGAATCCACCAGCCAGTGGGTCCTCGGATATACTCTGCGTGATCGATTGGAGTCAATCGTTGTCGTTTTACTCGCTTGGAGGACAGGCTATTGGAAAAGAACGCAATTTCAACTTTGATCCATTATGTTTGAGCTTTTTCCCCGATGGCGAATTCTTGATTGTCTCCGGATGTAATAAGGCTTTGCAACTATTTACACGTGATGGGATCAGACTCGGAATGTTGGGCGAGTTGCATGAATCGTGGATATGGGCAACGGCGGTACATCCGCTTGGAAATGCTATTGTGAGTAGAGAGTAACTGAATTGTAACGTGGTAATGATTATTCAATGAATCATTTCAGGTGGTCGGATGTCAGGACGGAACTCTAGCATGTTACAGCATGGCTTTTAACACAGTTCACGCGCTATACCGCGAACGGTACGCCTTTAGAGAAAACATGTGTGACGTTATTATACAGCACTTGGTTTCTGGTCAAAAGGTACGCATAAAATGTCGGGATTTGGTTCATAAAATAGCCATTTATCGGAACCGCCTAGCGGTACAATTACCAGAACGGGTGGTGTTATATGAGTTGAGTTCAGCTGAGAATCAGCCGATGCATTATAAAGTTAAGGAAAAGATTGCCAAGAAATTCGAATGTAGCTTGCTGGTTGTTTGCGCTCATCATTTGGTGTTGTGTCAGGAGAAAAAGTTGCAAAGTATGGACTTCAATGGAGTACTGCAGCGGGAGTGGATTATGGACAGCTTCATACGTTATATCAAAGTAACTGGAGGCCCAGCGGGATGCGAAGGTCTTCTGTTGGGATTGAAAAGCGGACAAGTTTGGAGAATTTTTCTAGACAACTCGCTGCCGATTTTGGTAACGACGGTACTTTCATCGGTGCGATGCCTAGATCTTAATGCGACCAGAACCAAACTGGCTGTGGTTGATGACGCTGGCAGGCTGGTGGTTCGAGATTTAATCAGTGACACAATGTTGTATCAGGATTCGAATGTCAACTCCGTCGCATGGAATACCCACCTGGACTCGATGCTCTGCTATTCACACACTACAGGAGGCTTGAGTGTTAGAGTAGGCTCACTTCCTCCAAGAAGTCCGCAAACGATGCTTGGAGTTGTGGTTGGATTGTGCGGGGCAACGGCCTTCTGCTTGCGAGGAAATGTGATGAGCAATGTTCCGTTGGCGCTAGGTGCAACCATGTGGCAGTTTGTCGAGGCTGGTTTGTTCGAGTAAGTACACCGATTCATAATCGGCTGCCGCTGCTGTTCACAGATGCATCTAAGATCTTTTACCGTGTAACTTTTATTCAAAGTTATGTTAAGCGCTGAATTATTTTCTATTGCACAGTTTTCAATTCAAATACGTCGTATGAAAATAATCCATCCTCCATTTTTTCTAGGGATGCCTATCAGGTAGCTTGTCTCGGAGTGCCACTAAGCGACTGGGAAGGACTGGGACAAGCTGCCCTCGAGGCAAACAACTACCAGGTGGCGGGCGATGCGTATGTCAAGGTTCGAAATCTTCCGTGGCTGGAATTGATTAACGATTTCAAGGAGCGACAGAAGCGCGGAGACACCTCCAAAGAAGTGCTGTTGGCAGACACTTATGCATTTGCTGGAAAGTTCAAAGAGGCGGCTCGCTTATATCAGAAGGCTGGAAACAACAGCAAAGCATTGGCGATGTACAGTGATTTGCGTATGTTTGATTTAGCGCAAGAGTTTCTGAAGGAAGGTAGTGCGGCTGATAAGAAGGAGCTAATCAGGAGACGAGCGGAGTGGGCTTGCTCTGTGCACGAACCGAGGGCAGCAGCTGAGTTGCTTCTTTCTGCTGGTGAATCAGAACGTGCTATTGAAATAGTTGCCGAGCAAGGATGGACTGATGTTTTGCTGGATATTGGAAGGCGATTAAATGCTTCTGAGAAAGTACCCCTGGAGCAGATAGCAACCCATCTGAGAAGATTGAAGGCATTACCACTAGCCGCAGAAATATATCGAAAGCTAGGCGAAGAAGAACAAGTTGTCCAATTACATGTGGAAGCACGAGATTGGCCAGAGGCGTTTAGACTAGCTGAACACTTACCCAAAATTTTGCCTTCCGTTCACTATCAACATGCTCAGTGGTTGGCAGAATCCGATCAATTTATTTCGGCTCATGAAGCGTACGTTTTAGCTGGTAAACCTAATGAAGCAACAAAGCTTTTGCGGAATCTCGTAGACTGTGCCGTGTCCGAGGAACGATATTTGGATGCTGGTTACTATACCTGGTTGAGAGCAAGGCAGGCTCTGAAACTGCTAGATAATGATTACATTTCAACCGAACCAAAAATTGTCGAGTACAAATCTTTACTTAAGCTGGCTTCAATTTATTACGCTTACAATACCATCAATGCTTACTTGAAGGAACCTTTTACCAGTAGTCCTCCGTTAACGTTATTCAATACCAGTCGCTTCATTGTAAATCAAATCAGTGGGGCTTCGCCACCCAAAGGAGTAAGCCTTTTGTAAGCAAAGTAATTTTACGTTTAATTATCAATATTGTAAACCCAATCAATAATTTCAGTGCTGTATACTACACTCTCTCTAAGCAAGCAAAGGTGCTGGGAGCAAACAAACTACACCTTCAAATCAACAACAAGCTGCTACTGTTGAAAGCACCTCCCGGTATTCAGGAGCAGGTGGATATAAACTACATAACTAGTAGAGCCTGTCCGGGTGGATTCAACGACCCAGAAGAGTACCTACCGATGTGCTATCGATGCTCTAACTATAGTCCTCATCTGCATGGAAATCGTTGTCCCAACTGCAGCCAGGAGTACGTGTTCTCGTACGTTTCGTTCGAAATTTTGCCGCTGTCGGAGTTCAGTGTGGAAAACGATATCCCGGAACAGGAAGCTGAACGACTGTTGATGGCACCCCCGAAAGCTAACGACTATGGGAAGCCTGACCAATTTATCCAAGAAGTATTCATTTATTTTATGTGTTCAATAACAAAATACTAATACAAATATCTTTACACTTTAGGATATGATCGATACATACTCCTCCAGTTTGGATCGGGATGCACTGAGAGCGGTTGATCCGCGGGAAGTGATCGTTATCAAAGGACCGAAACCTATTCCGACAAAATATTACAAAAATCTACTGCCTGAATTACAGATAACCGTTTGTCCGGAGTGTAGTAATGCTTTTCATTCGGAGGACTTTGAGCTGCAGGTTCTCCAAAAAGGATACTGCCCGTTCTGTCGAACAACGGAAGACAATTTACTTGGTTAACAGCTCAGTAGTTGCAAACTATGTGCCCTACTAACTGCATACAAATTTGTGATCTCATTCCGTCCGGTACCACCGAAAGTGTGGTACTTTTTATTTGCTATTTATGAAATTGATACACGTTTTACATTGTAATGTGAATACATTTGCATATTTTTCAGTAGAGACAAAAAGAATATTCCAAAAGCGAAGCAAACTAAAAAAGGATTTATAACAACATTGAGACGTGCAAGTAGAACGAAAATCCATGGAGTGAACCGCTAGCTATGCTCCTTCTGTGAATATTTTACAGAATGAATGATTATAAAGCAGTTTATCCATCGGCGTGACTAGGTTGTAGTTTTGGACTTCAAACATTGTAAGGCCTAGTCTTCCGTTCGAGAAGTGGAACAATTATCATAAACTCTGTGTTGAGTATGATAACTTTAAGGCAGCACACCGTTGTAACCCCCGGTTTTGCATTATTGTGATGTCAAGCTTAATAAGGAAAAGCGAAATATTTTTCTCCTTGGATCGTTGGATGGCGTGCAGATGGATTTCTAAAATTTCATGAACTACTACGTTAGGAATGTAAAGGTCACCGAGCAGGTCCCAGCATAGATTGGATCCTCCACCCGGCAACGTTAGCTGGAATGCTCGAAACCGGTAACGCCATTTTGTCAGTGAACGATACATCAGGAATCGATTTGGGCCTACGAAGATATGGACATCGAGCGGAAACATTTGCTATAAATTGCTCTGAGATTGGATGGCGCTGCCAGTTAGAGAATAGAATTCCCTCATCGGGTCACTTCTGAGTCGATTCCTTGTTCCACCAGGAGTTTCTGCTCCACATTTGAACCAAATCGTACAAGTATGGCTACCGGACCAACGAAGTTTTCATAAGATCTTTTGCCAATTTACATGGGAATAGCGCACTTTCGCCGCTGGGCGGCACTATATGTATTAGTTTATCACTGCAAGTGGAAATAAGAAAAAAATAATTTTATTGCCTACAACTTTGTCGAGAACTGCTATTCATTTCAACTTCTTTGGGAGAAGTTATAAAACTTTCAATGTAGTGGTGTCTGAGTCAGTTTTGCATGAGTCCAACAGCACGTGTTGGTGAATAAGTAGTCGATACCCGATTAGTAAATGTTATGAGCAAGGATGCAAAATGCCTACCTTTTTACGGCTGTAATTTTTCTGCCTACATTCTCCTTTGTCATACGACGCTGCTGTCGTTCGCTAGTGCAGGACGGCCAGCGCTGTACCGCAGTCTGTAAGCAAAGCAGTAACATGACAAAAAAATGCTGCCCCCAGTACAGTCACCAGACGCGCAGACGGCACAGCTTCTTTTTTCTTATTTTACACTTTTAATATTTTCAATCTATGATTTTTAATCACAAACGACGACAATGAATGCGGCTCATTTACGCCACGACCGGCTTCAACGCTTTCGTGTATGGGCCTCTCCCTTTGACTATGCAGAGAAAAGTGCACAAAGCGAGAGAACAAACTTTACTACGCCACACTCTCACCGAGCAGTCGGAGTACAGCAGCAAAACAAAAATGTATTCTACTGCTCTACGGGAAAATGTACTCGGTGGGCTGCATCGCTGTAGCGGGCTGTACGGCTTGTGTAAATGTAAATATACCGAAAAAAATGTAGTTAACCGGTACCGTTCGCAACCATGGTTATGAGTCATCTCTTAACAAAAAAAATCACTTCTACATTTAAACACTCCGAGGCGCCAACACTAACTGTCCAACGGAGAGAAATAGAAATTAGATATTTTCTACAAAGTTTTAGAACTAGCCTTTTCCAGTAATTTTTGTGAACATGTTCACGTTCTATCAGACTTTTTTTAAAAGTTAATGTTGGCGGACCAAAATTTTGTAGAATTCTTTTTTTCACTTGCACTGATAAATTGATCTATACAGTACCACCTAGCTGTGAAAATGCAAGTAATTGCGCTTTCTTTATGCAATTGTCGAAAAATACCAAACTTCGAACACGTAGCTCCGGTAATTAGACATGTCCGATTTGGTTCAAATTTGAAGGCAAAATTTTTGGTGGGACTAGGTATCGACTCATGGGTGGACCGATTGAGCTTTCTAACATTGGTTTTATGTTTCTTGGCAGTCTATTGTTAGTTGATCCACGAGCTAGCATCTTTCTGAGCAGTGCTACGAAAATTCAAAATCAGCTACCTATTTCTGCTTGCATTTACTGAAACCGACATTCAGATTCAACGCCTCCCTCATTCATTCACTTTCCAACTGACTGAAATTTTATGCAGAATCGAACGCTTGAGTGCAGAGGAAATATAAATTCATTCACCAACCAAATCATTTATTTGTTATTATGTCGACAGTTTGAAGGCAGAAGTTACCAACTTCTACATCTTCGAGCATAAGTGAACTGCGTAATCTATATCTGGTGCACTTTAGCTCAATAATCCCTCTCAGAGCTAGCATAGAAATAAAATTCACTTTGCTTCTGAAATCGAACATGTCCGTACCTGAAAGCGCTGCGTCGGGAGAACGAATGACGATTGGCGATTTGCGGCAAAACCAAAATTAGTCATGCGACACCTATGATTCAGCTCATGAACTGGCAAAGTGATACAATTTGCTTTTTTCACCCGTAAGTGAGTCGTAGCTTACAACAAAATCTTCATTATCTTCTCGGAAAAAGCTAACCACTGCCAAAATATGAATGAAACGAGTAAGAAATTTAGTTTTATTTGCAATTATTCTGAAAGTACAGCCATTTGCAACTATTTGACTCATACATTTCTTCGAAATGTAATCGGGGTATTATTGTGGTTATAAAAAATCGTTCCATAAATAAAGTTCCAACTCGAAACCGAGACCCAATCAGCACCAATGTCAAACTCCTTTATATTTTGAACTACGTAGGAGATTCAGTGAAGACTATCGGAGAGAAGGATCGGCGGTGCATGATACAAAGCTGACACTTTCCTATTAGCCGGATATATTCTTTCCTCGCGTGATCTGGAGAGTTTCATGAATTTACACCATCTCATGAATGTTTAGCTTAACTTAGGACGAACGGGAAATGCTGTTGCGGCGGCTACGGTGCTCAACAAATTACATTTCGAAACAGCGCGCATATAGCTCTGCGAATAATATTAGAAACCACTATGTTTTACACTCTTTTCGCAAGATATTTACTCATCATCTGATAAAATGATGATTTTCCTCCATTTTCATAAACAATTATCAACAAATTGATCGGTAATTTGGTGTTTAAAAGTCAATTTTTACCAATGTTTACAGAAAATATATGCACTATGACAGAACAGAATGAAATCAGCAACACTTTCCTTCCAGCGCTATCTGCGAGCGGTTTCAACGTAGAATCGCCAATGGAAACGAATAAAATATTTCATTCATCGCAGCGGGCATGAATTGAATTTCGTTTTCTTTCAAGTTCATGCAGCGATGTCAATTTTTTTGAGCTCTGTTTCTACCTACTTGAAAAATCGCTGCAATAACTTCGATTTTCAAAACAGTGCAGTGTTCACGACGTTAGCAGGTTTAGAGGAATTTCGATCTTGTCCTGTTTACTAAACATACTCGAAATCGTTGCACGAAACAACACATAACTACTTCACAACAACCAACCTGATGTGCACCGTTTCAACTTTAGTTGAGAAAATCGAGAAGCGTTAACAAGTGGACGCTATTTGCATCGATTTATCGAAAGCGTTGCGTTGCGAAGCACGGTGCTATTCGTCGATTGCATACTGACGAATATTATGCTGCCTATAGGTAGTTTAACTCATCTTGCTTGTGCGATAAATGATCGGGAATTAACTTTATTTCTTTTGAGTTCAGTAAACCAACAGCATGAAAATCGACGGCGCCGGTGGTTGAGTGGTAAGCGTGACCGCTACTCATTCCAGTTGGCCTGGGTCAATTTCAACCGAGGTCGTTGAGATTTTTTCTGATGTGAATAATTCTGTGGTCACGTTTTCTTTCGGAAGGAAAGTCCCCGGTCAATAAGTTGATGGATCGATATCTAGTCCAGATAGTGGAGTCACCTCTCTGGCGTGGGATCAAGAAACATAAAACCTTTTTCGCTTGCCTCGTAGTGCTAAAGGGCGAACACGAAATTATTGCGACACCGAAAATGTCATGCCAATTTTCTTATAATATTTAAAATTAAACCAAAATTTTAGGGTAGTTTTATACATATATTTACTTCAAAAATCAAAAGAAATGTTAATCGATGGAGCCTTGAGTGTCAAATTGAACGCATTTTTGCTTGATGACCTCCATCAAAGTCTTTACAGTGTCATCCGGTACCAGTTTCTCAGTTTTTTTTCCATTTTTTTTAACATGTCCTTCTCGTCTTTGACTGTCTTCTTGCTCTTCCGAAGTTCCCGCTTCATCATTGCCCAGTACTGCTCCACCGGGCGCAGCTCCGGACAGTTTGGCGGATTCATGTCCTTTGGAACAAAATGGACAGAATTGGCCTCATACCACTCCAGGACACTTTTAGAACTTGCTCTTGCCGGTGAAAAACTCCAACCCCGGAATTTGCTTAAAATCGGCTTTTATATACGTTTCGTCGTCCATCACACAGCAGCCATATTTTGTCAGCATCTTCTCGTAGAGCTTCCGAGCTCGAGTTTTAGCCGTCGATTGTTGCCACTCATCGCGGTTTGGGAAGTTCTGTACCTTGTATGTATGTAGTCCAGCTCTCTTCTTTGCATTCTGGACGTAGCTCTGCGACATGCCGATCTTTTTAGCCAAATCACGGCTTGAGACGTTGGGATTTGCTTTGATCATTCGCTTCACGTTTCCCTCCGTCTTTTTGTTCTCCCGTCCCGGTTTCCTTCCAGCTCCTTTGCCGTGGTCCAACGTCAACCGCTCCTGGAACCGCTTCAACACTCAGGAGACGGTTGATTGGTGAATGTTAAACATTTTTCCCAACTGCCGGTGCGACAGGTCAGGAAATTCCACCTTCACCTCCATTTTCGTTGAATCGAAAAACACGACTTCGAGTTTGACAGCATGTAAACAATACACATCAATGAGAAAGTGTGCAAAATTTGGTTGATTTTTACCCAATGGTAAAAAAGTTATGCCCTGTTGAATGTGTCGCAATAATTTCGTGTTCGCCCTTTAGAAGCTGCCTAATTGTTACCTTCCAATGTTGAATACAATTCTAGAATATTTACAATAGCCGAAGCCGTTCTAAATTGATAGGTTTTATCAGTTTTCAAAGATATTTCAAAATAACGATGATATGTCAAAATTTCATTTTTCATCGTCAACGTAAACTGTCTTGGCTAGCGGGACGCCGGGTGGTCCTATACGAACTGGCAGGGGTTCATCCAGACGATTTCGTAGTACGGCTCAGATGCGGCTCGTCAATACACCACGTTGCGCGTGTGATATTTGTGCAGGTCCCGTGTTTGTTGACTCATTCGACAGAGATGTTTCGTGTTATCTTGGAGTCGCATCAAATCATCGTCGATGTACGGTGCAGGCGGAAGGGGGCACTTCTGAGCATGATAGGAAAAATAAAAGGGGATGAGATGAGACCACGGCTTGCTAGGACAGCTCGAACCGGGACTTTGTGTGATCTTCCTTGGGTCGGAATGGAATCCAATATATGAAATCTGGTAGAACAATACTCGGCGTGTACCAAAACAATATGTTCGATATCGTGATAGACGTCGTCATAAGCGCAGATCCCGCCATTCGCGAGCCCAATACGTCGGAGATGAGCGTCTAACGTGATTGGACATGAGCTGAGACATCACACGCATGAAATCCCGACCAGTTCCTCTGAACCAAGGTTCCGTTGATATCTTCGGGATAATAGAATGTACCAACCGTCCTAGCTCTCCATTGCTCCAAGGTGGCTGCCAACTTTCTAGTGTCTGACGAGAGTTGTCGAAAAGTTCATTAAAGCAGAGCTCCCATATTTTCAGTAGCGTAGCCAGAAATTTGGTTTGGGAGGTGGGGGGGGGGGGGTTTGGTTTTGACGAAAATTGTTGATTTTTCGAAAATGCTTCAATATAATGTAAATTTGATAAATATTCAAAGTTCAGAAACAAAAACAGTTCAGCAGTTACCATTCCATTCTACAAATGAGAAAAAAAAGAATATTTTTCATATCTTCATAGACAACTTTATTTTATAAAATGTTTCAAAATCGAATAATATACACTTTTAAAATGGAACATATATTCGACAACTTTTCTTACGGTCAACATCACATGATTTCGAAATCATCGAAGGTCGGTCGTCAAATGGTGAATACTTCCCAGTGTTCACAAGCTCCTATCTCATACTTCCCTGTGCGTCTATTGATGACATTTAATCTGACCGGGAACTACCATCTTGTGCAGTAGAAGTGAAATGAGAAGATGCGAGTGGGCATGTGCGCTCTAACCCGTAGACAGAACTGAACACGTGAGGTGGCAAAGAAATCCCATGCGGCTGTCCGAGGAGACGAGAGGTTGGGTCAAATAGAAAACATCACGTTACGAAGAATAAAAAAAAACATCACGTTACGAAGAATCAGGAAGTCAAGGCGGATCGGAATAATCGATCAAAGCCCACGTAATGAAAAAAGGACTACAATTGGAAATTTGGCACATCGAACTGTAAGTCTTTTTGCTTCCCTGGGTTCGGACGAATCCTACACAATGAGCTGAAAACTCACAACTTCAAAGCCGTAGCATTGTAAGAACTTTGCTTAGCAGGATAGAATGAGTGGAAAAGCGGACATCGTGCGATTACATTCTACTAGTGCGACGGCACAAGTTGGGAATCAGCTTTGTTATGCTGGGTAAGATGCGCCAACGCTTAATCAAGTAGTAGACGATCAGCGAAAGGATTTGTGTGTGAATCAAAGGCCATTTCTACAACTACAGCATCGTTAACGTGAACTGCCCTCACGAAGTATGGGCGAGCTGCATTTTACGCGCATTTGGAGCCTGCGGCAGAATGTGAAGCTCCTCATAAGCGACATGAACGCCACCCCTGAGATCACTTGATTAACAAACTGAGAACCAATTCGACCACGTTCTAATGAACGCAAAAAATTTCTCCGACATCACAAATGAACGCACCTTCCGCAGTGCGAATATAGATTCGAAATCGTCTACAGGAAGATCGGGATACCGAGGCGATGGAGCATCTGTACAGAGTTATGAAAATTCTACGAATAGGTAAATCGCTCGAGCGACAGGCCGACATATGAAGAGATACTAATGGAAACCTTCTGAGAACCGAGTGTGAGCTGATCGATATTGCCCGTTTCGTCTGTAGATAGACTTTCGTTCACATTTTGAAAGCAGCAAAATAAATATCCCCACACCAAACTACACGGAGGACAACAAATAAATGAACCGAACATCTTATGCACAGTCCTAGAGAGGGCGTTAAATGTTGTTTTTGTTAGCCACTGTAACAACCAAACTGTTGTAGATGTGGTGTGAGCATATTTTTGTGTGACAAAATTATTTTGCTGTGAGTCTATTTTGGGGGTAAACTTCGCAATAAGTGTATTATGACGAACATCGAAACAGCAATAGAAGACGAGAGTATCGCAAGAATCAGCGTGGATGACGAAGATGGAAACTTGCTATCGCTAGTATGTGTAGAGATATTCACATTTTTTGATTGAAAATTGCTCTTTTTCCAACGCTGATAACTTTTAAACGGGCAAACCACTTTGTAAACAAATTAAAATGCAAGAAAAGCACAACAAATGCTGGAAAAATCAGATCACCCCAAGGCGGCCCTCTATGGAAATACTAGAGCTAAAGTTTGTCTCATTCCGTCATTAAATGCAATTGATTACTCGCCGTTTGGTTGCACTTGCGCCATTGTTATGAAGTAGGCGCAAGGGAATCGTCAGTTTCCGGTGTCAGGCGTATGCATTGAGTTTTTGAACCACTGTAACTTTTGACCCAGGCAAACAGAAGTTCGGATAATACTTAAAAAGCACACTTTAAAATTCACAAAAAGTTCTTAACGAACTTTCAAGCTGCTCAAGCTTTAATAGAACTGCTTAACCCGCTATTAGAGCATAAAACGTATTGCAAAATTACTTAAAACGAGAAGCTTATGCAGCTCCTTTATATCAACTTTTGGTTGCTTGGGTATTTACTCAAGACATGCTTACAAAAGAAAGCAAGGCTAATTATTGCGACTTTAACCCTTTATTTCAGAACTAACAGTAATATATAGTGATGTATTTAATGCCGGAACAGCTCTAGTATGGACAAACTTCAGCTCTAGTATTTCCATAGAGGGCCGCCTTGGGGAGATCTGATTTTTCCAGCATTTGTTGTGATTTTCTTGCACTTTAATTTGTTTACAAACTGGTTTTTGCATTGGAAAAAGAGCAATTTTCAATCAAAAAACGTGAATATCTCCACACATACTAGCTATAGCAAGTTTCCGTCTTTGGCAAAGTAATGCAGTTTAATAGTCCAAACAATGTTCTAGAACATTTAAATAATGGAAAAAAACCTAGAAGAAAACTTATGAAGAAAAAACTGTTTTTAAGGGGCATTTTACAAATAATGTCCCATATCTCAAAAAGCTCAAAAGATAGAGAGTTAAAGTCTTCAGCTAAAATGTTTATAACAAGTCTCTCTAACAACTTTGCTGAAGTAAGTATTTGTCTATCTGAATTATTGAAGAAAATAAACTTCGTAACTCACTATTAGGGGGATTAATCATCAACGCGATAAGACAGAAAGAAGAGGAGTTTTACTCCAAGAAACTTTCTCAAAGACATCATATTGCTAAAGTAAACCGTTTTGACGCAATCTAAAAAAACCCCTTTTTTGCTCTTTGGGACCACTGTGCACCGGGTGGTTTTAAAGATCTAGGAGAAACAGATTTTACCGGAGGATTGTTGGAGGAAGTAGTATGTCCCATCTATTAAAAGGGTGTTAAGCGGGATTGCTGCAAATAGTTACCGAGCAATCATATTGCTGAAGGAGTTCTCCCAAATTCTTTGTCAGCGCCAATCACCGTTAGCAAGCGAGTTCGTTGAGAAAACTAGCATATAATGCCCAAATACGGTTTTCCGGACAAACGAAAATAGATTAAGTGACGTGTGATGAGTATTAGAAATACTTTCGAGTCCTTTTGACACTCGGAAAGGGCTACGGTAAGGTGTGATAATAAGAGCAAGGATTGACACGGTTTTCCGGAAGCCTACTCAACTTATTAGCTTCGCCGGTAACGTCAATCTTGTGGCGCACAATCTTGAGACGATAGTGGGAACGTATATCCGACTGACGGTTGAAGCAAAGCGAATAGAACTGGTCACTGGTCAGACATAGTACATGAGAGTAAAAGGTTACGCCTCCCACCGAGTATTGTGCTTTTCACCGAAGATTAGCATGCGACGGAATCTATTCAAAATAGCGAAAGAATTGAAAATATACCCTGTTAGCTCCATCCGCTCAGTTAAGAACAAACATCTAGTAATATATAGGCCCTGTTGGTCAGGTATTGGACGGTCACGAATTGACAGATCATGGATTTATTCACCCCTTCACTACCTGTTGAGCGAAAATCGGAAATTATTTGTTACTATTTTTTGGTACCCATTTAATTTATTGTTTAGTGTGCCTTTTTGATTCCTAACTCGATTCCTTTGCATC
This sequence comes from Topomyia yanbarensis, assembly GCF_030247195.1. Taxonomy (NCBI): domain Eukaryota; kingdom Metazoa; phylum Arthropoda; class Insecta; order Diptera; family Culicidae; genus Topomyia; species Topomyia yanbarensis. The sequence goes on along the minus strand of NC_080672.1, from coordinate 318,758,332 downwards.
CTCCTAAGTTTTTCCTTGGTTCAAGACCAATAGTCGCTCGAACACTTCATATAAAAATCAATTCAAATTAAATTTTTGTAGCCTTGCGGAATTGAAAAGGTTAAATCTTGAAAATGGCGGTTTCGCAATCTTGTCGCTATCTTGTTTTTCGCTATTTTTGCTAATTTCCAGTGATAACCACAATATATCGATTGATGGCGATGATATCGAGTTGGTTGATACCCACACAATTAGGGCGTATTGTTGGCGGGTTGCCTAGAACAATATTTCAATAGCCTACCGCTCGCCGGCATGTTTTAACCCGCCTAGTCGCTATTTCGTTCGCTCGTGTATTTGGGCTCACCAATGACCGCCAATATTGACCCCAACAGAGAAATTTAGAAACGTATACTAGCAGGTGAACTTTGTTACTTGGAAAAACCCTTCGATCGACGAATGTACGACAACGCATGAAGTTAACCTTCCATAAATCGCTCATTAGACTGGTTGTCCTCTACGGTCAAGAAACCTGGAACATGCTGGCGGGAGAACAACGACTTCTTAGTGTTTTCGAATGGAACGTGTTGAAAACGGTTTACGATGGGATGTATATGAAAGACGGAATGCGGGGACGGCGTATGAACAACAGTAGCTTGAAAACCACCCAATTGTTCGCTCAGCGAAATTTGGTCGGCTGCGGTGGGCTGGGCATGTTTTTATAATGGTGAACAACTCGGTAAAAATGGATCTAGAAACTAATCCGACAACTACAAGGAGGATAGATCGGCCAAGATGAAAGAGGAGTCTTCGTGTACTGCGAGGCGACAAACAGTTATGGACAGAGTGAACTGTAGATGACTTCTTGATACAGCAAAGGACAACATGACCTTAGACTGATTGGTAAGTGAAGCATTTAAGTGAAAGTCTAGTAACAAATTTCCCAACATAAAAACATCTTCTGATATTATCGTTTTAGTGATAAATCCTTCTAGAAATAATCATGGAAAATCGACTCTTCAAAGTTGTAAGAGACTTGGGGTCTTCAGCAAAGTTGTTGGGAATTTCAGTGAAAACATCTTTATTGAAGATATGAAAGCTCTATGTATGTTGCATCTTTATTGAAGATATGAAAGCTCTATGTATGTTGCACTTTTCTTCAATATTACTGCAAGCTCCAGAGACACGTGGCTTGGATTTTTGTTTTGTTTTATTCTTTATTAACAGCAGAAGAGTTTGATCATATACAGTAATATCAAAATAACCTGTTTTGAAGGTTAACTTTTGCAAATAGCCTAATATATCTCGATACCCTGAATATATGGAGCATTCATGTCTTCAGCCACGTTATTTGTAATAAAATTCTCAAAAACTTTACTGAAGACACCAAGCTTTTTAGACTAAATTAGTTTGAAGAATTAATGCATCCATCTGGACGGATTATTCACCAAGATTATTTTATCAAAAAATGTTTTACGTTGCAAAATTCTTCGCAAATATAGTAAACCTCCAAAGTTGACGGTTTCGAAGCTATGTGATATTGACCGTAAACACTGTATTCGAGCATTTATTTTCCTTTTCATCGCTATTAATGTTCATAACATAAGAACGAATCCTAGTATACGAAATTGTATAACGCCATATTATTCAGTACTCAAATGTACATCATAAATTGCCACTAACTTGACAATTTTTTTAATTTTCTTCATTTCTAATCCTACTTAGTGGCTATTCAAATAATTGGTAGTACAAAAGTAAATCAAATTATCACAAAAACTGATCCTGACCTACTAAACGCCAACGGAACACGCCATTTTTCATCAGTTTCTATGTGGATGTTTTCATGCAGGTTTTTTATTTGACATTGCCATAATTTGTTAACTATAAGGTTAGGTACAAGATCTCATACCACAATTTATCAAAAGTCCCCATGGTGTTTAAAACATTAAGTTCTCAATGTATTGATCAGATAATAAACTTCCAAAATTATTATTTAAATATTGAATATCAAACTGGTCACCACCAAATTTTTTTTCCATTTTATAATTTTGGTTTGGGGGGGGGGGTTTAATCCCCAAACCCCTCCCCCTGGCTACGCCACTGCTCCCTAAGGAGAAAATTGGTTTAAAACCGTCTTTATGCATGAAGGGCACTAGTAAAGTAATGATCGGTGGGCAAATTATCAATAATCCGAAGGGCATACTGAATAAGAGCGAGTTCAGCGACATAAATTGAAGCAGGATCATTGAATTTGAATGATGTTTTGATAGAATACACCGAAGTCAGTGGAGACGTCGAAGCTTGACCCGTCGGTGTAAAACATCTTGTTGGAGTCAACTTCTCGAAATTTACTATGAACTAATTGCTTTAAGACGTTTAGTGTAATGTTATTGGTACATGAGAATTGTTTATATTGATTGATAGATGAAAATTGTTGTTATATGGATGAAATTCTCCATATCGATGCTAAAATATGTTAACTCTAGTGATTTTTAGCGTTGACGGCGACCCAACAAACATTTCGTGGTTTTATAAACGTTTTAACAGTTGCTTTATTCAGCTCTAGCTGAACATTGGAGGTATACGTGTAATCATATATCGTTTATTCCACCCTTAAACATCCGGGATTTGGAGAATTTATTCAGCTTGTCTGATTAAGACACATGAAAGAACAATTCTTCAGCACGTATACAGCCTGAAGAAAACCACAGTTCAGCTTTATCAATAAACCTTTTCGTTACCGCTATTCAGCTGAGAGAATTATCATAGAAAAAATTGTTGAAAAAGACATTTATTTCAAGTTACACACGCCATCAATCTCTTTGGAAGCCATATTCTTTTATTAGTGTTACGTTACAGTTAGAGAAAAATTGTATTACCTTGTTGGATATCACATATCACGTACCTGGATCCGAACCAGCAACCTGTTGAATACTAAGCACTTACCTTACTGTCTGCACCAATCTTGCATACATCGAATGCTTAAGATTTCACCGATGTACCGACAAGTCTAGGCTGCTGAATAGAGTCTGTACAAAGGCTACAGTAGCCTTCTGTAGATTTGAATGAACCTAGTTGGCTTGGGTTCGAATCCCAACCTACGATAACTTTTTTATTTCATTTTTTTTGTTTAATAATTTTTAGAACATTCGGGAATTTTAAATTAGATAATATATTTATTTCAAAAATGATGATTATAGTCGTTTTTGTTTCCAAGGTGAGGATTTATGGTTGTCACAAAACATTTAGATAAGTAAAAATGGGTGTTATATGAAAGTGGTGGTAACTGAATGATGGATTGAAGTCATTTATAATTCTAAGGAAGTCGCTGTTCGAATTCAATAGTTTATTTATTTATATCAATTAAGTTCGCCAGCGTGAATAATCATTTAATTGTACCTTTGTCTGCAAGTCGATGGATAGAAAAAAAATCATAGTAACAATGCTGGTGTCAAAAATTTATAGCAACGTTGGAACAAAAAGTTTCTCTTGTGTTCAATATGAGAATATTCATGTTTCACAAGTAAACAGACCGTTTCGAATTAAATGGTAAATTTACATAAACGAGGGCGCGTGTGATTTGGTAAGCTTGTACATTGAAAAACTGTAAATCGTGTATTTCCCGTGGTGAAAACTCAGTAGATATAAAAAAACTAAATAAACTTTCTTTATTTCTTTATTCATTTATTGATCTATTGCTATTTAACTGTAATATATGCAAAACATCTCAATTGGAATATACTGAAATAATAAAAAAATCCTTCACTTAAGAGTAAAAAAAATATTGTGTGTGTATTGGGACTCGAACCCAGGTCGGTTGCCATTCCTCATGATTTGCTAATCGCGCCAATTTTTGTAGTAGTTACAATTACCTTTGTTAAACACATAGTTTCAGCTAAAAGTCAAAGGTGGTATAACGGCAAATGCAAAGGTAGAAACAACCTCTTGAAGACATGTAGTGCAGCTTAATGATTAAAGGTAATACTATTGGTAACAGCATCGTTTATTCAACTCGCAATTCAGTCTAATTAAGATGGTTGAATAAAAGCTTTAATATTGTCGCTATTACATTTATTAGCAGTATAGTTCAGCCTAGTTAGAACTGGCGAATACTGGATTTTAAATAGGCTGAATAAACTGTTAATGTTTAAATAGTTCAGCGAAAGTTTTATTCAGCTTACATAACCTTTAATCTGCTTTAAATCAACACGTAGTCTTATAGTTCAGCTCCTAATGTTTGTTGGGGAATCAATAGTCATTTGACAACTACTCGCTGCCAATGTTATCAACATATTCGGGTCTTTCTACCATTTCTATTTATGCACTACTAAAATCAAACATCACATGGTTTCAAATATATGTTGGAAACTGAATGACAGAAAACGTGCCATCGATTCGACAAGTTTGAAAGTTTTGGATATTTTTACGGTATTTCGTGTTTCAATTTGTCAAACACAAGAACTCCTAAAATTAACTTGATTTGTCACCCAACTGCGTTTTCACATACTTCGCCTATCCCGATCAATTTGACGAAAACGTGGCAGCAATAAATAAACCCATCAAAAGGTACTGTACGCAGCTAATGCAATTTTCGATTTGTTCCAATCTCATTCATGTTCACCCACATACAGGCATGACGTCCAACCCACATCCTACATCCGCTTCAAATGAATGCCGAGCCAAACCCGTCACAGAAAGGACTGACAGGCAAAAAGATTCACAAATTCCACAAAAAGCAAGATAATAATTAAATCAATCCCGCTGACAAAAGCATCGATATTCTGCCGCAAAATCCGCACAACAGCAGTTTAATTCGGCGACCTCTGCTACCGCCAGCATCGAATCAAATCGTGACATTTTAATGAGCAGGTGCCGAGATTCTCAACCCCCTCGACGGCAGCGTTCTCCTATCATCAGCAATGGATAGAGATCATCAAACTTTTGATGCAGATTTTGGTTCAACTCTTTTAACTTGGTAACCCCGTGATTAGAGAGTTCATTGTAACGTGCGGCACCAATTGGGAGTTGCGGACTGAAAATTGCGACTTTTATTATACACTTGTCACAACATCCCTAATTGCGCCTTTATCCTTTCACCAAACATGACATAATTAATATGGTAAACTTTTTCTGCCTACTCAGGGGACGCGCGATGGTAAATTATGGCAGTACGATTTGCCCTATTTCATTTTTAGATTGCAGTGTGTACGTACGCTCAATCGTGTTATCACTGATGTACAATGAAATTAATCAGCATAATTTTGTTGCCTTATACATGTTTTGTTGCATAGTTATACATGTTCGAACAATGTTAAATGAATGCAATGGCATAGCTACACTGAAGAAATAAATCTTTCGAAAATCATAATAAATGCTTATGAAATTTAACCAAACGAATTTAATGCGGATTTCATACGACTGTATAATGATGGCATCTACTTTGGATATGATATGATTTTTGCAATATATCCTTATGAATTTCATAAACGCATCGTATGAAAATGTTATGATTTTCAGCATGAATATAATGTTACAAACGTATGAATAACGAAGCAGTGCAATATAATATTTATTCGGATCTGTTATGAACTTCAATATGAATAGCTATGTCCTCTATGACTTCTTTTATATTATTTATAAGATTTATTACTATTATTATATAAAACAATTCTAATTTGATGAGTGTTGTTTTTTATATTCTTTCAAATAAAGTGAAACAGTGGGATATAATATACATTCTTTTTTTTCGAGAGTTGTCCTACTGGAGCTGTAGAGCTAGGTTCTCGGAAGGGCTCCCCGTCAGAATCACATACTACAATTTGCAGACGAGACAGGCAATGTCGCCCACTAAAACACTGCATTAGGCCAATTGTAGCGGGCCGTGATTCTGAATGTGATATTCATTGTACGGTTCAGGTATGTGCGGGCTATGTAGGGACTAGCGATCGCGTGTATCATCGCGAAGAGATCGAGCATTTGTAGGTAACGTGTTCGATCGCGTGTGCGTTTGTATGTCGCGTGTGCTAACGTGTGTGTAACTTCGCTTGTATAAATTCTATTTTATAACCGTGTGCCTTTCGCATATTCGCGTGTGTTCTTGGATAATCGCGCGCGGACCGTGAGTCTAATACTTTTTTTTGTGTACTGCTAAGATGCTAAAAGAGTGAGATCATCCATATCACTAGAGTGCCCGGTGATGTCGCCATGGAACGTGTTGTCTAGTGGATATGTGCTTTATTTTTTTTTGGTCTTACTGAATGTATGGACTTAGGTTATTAGGACAGAGAGTAATGGTTTCCGGACGTGACCGATTCATGAGCGTGCGAAAACGGACGTTTGTAGGTTCGTGTTTGAGACAGAGTTTGAAACTTCGTGAGTGCTAAAACGTTTTCCTTATTACCGGGGTGTTATTAAGTTTGCGCGATCGCGAACATAGGTGTGCGTTGTTAATCGCGAAGGGCTTAAGCGTTCGTACGTTAACGTGTTTGTCATGTGTGCTCGCGTTCATGTGACTTCGCGTGTACAAGACTGAATTTTGCATTTCCTATATACGTGTGCGTTCTTGGATGGTCATGCGGACATTCATTCTGATAGTTAGTTCTTGGTGTACAATTTACATTCTGACAGGGAGTAAGTTACCCCATATCACTAGAGCCCTCGATAATGTCGCCATGTAACGTGGTGTCCAGTGGATATGAGAGCTTTCTTTTTTTAATTGATCAAATTGAAGGCAAGGACCTAGTCTGCTGATATCAAGGATAGAAACATCCGGAAGTGACCGATTCATGATCGTGCGAGTGCGGGAGTTTATAGGTTCATGCTTGAGACCGCGTTTTAAAATTTATAGGAGCTGAGACATTCACTTTATCACTGGGATGCCATCATGTTTACTAGATCGCGGGTGTATATGCCGGGGATGATCGCGAAGGGCTGAGGCATTTGTATATTAACGTGTTTGTCACGTGTATGTGACTTCACGCGTATAACTTCGTTTTATAATGATGTAGTGTGTATTTTTGTTTGATCGCGCGCGGACCGTGAATCTGAAGCTTAATTTTTAGTGTATGGTACAGATGGTAGTCCGTTTCCCCATATCACTTGAGTTTCAGGTCATGTCACCATGGAACGTGTTGTTTAGTGAATATGAGCGTCACTTTTTTGATTGGTTCAACTGAAGGCATTAGTCCAGACTGGTCAAACTTTTGAACAATACTATTTTGGTATACATAAATAATGGAAAATCACACTAATAGATGTACAAAAGAAACAGACTAATGAAGTAGAATAGAAAAACATATGTAACATGCACTCAAACTCGTCTAAATGCAGCAAATGTTGTATATTTGTCATTAACGACAATTGCATGCTGTTAGACTTTCATCATGCTATGCTGGCCGGGAATGGTTGACTCGCGTACGCCGGTAAATTTATTTTACCTTAATTTATCCAACCCGATTTTTCCGAATGAATAGAGCCAAATGCTCAGATTGATCACCAGCAGTATAAGCCACTATTCTATCATATACGTCAGTTCTGCATTCATTCCCTGACCCAACTGTCACAAATACTCAGACGAATACATACATAGATAGACATACGACTAGCACATAACAGTTATACACTAGTACGAAAAATTACGATTATCACAAAGTTACAACTAATAGTTTTCTTCTTATTCTACTTTATTAAATTAATTTAATTGGTATATGCACAATGACGAAGTCGACCGATAAATGGACACACAATGACTCCCTCCGTGAGCCCCGTCCACGAATACCACCAATAGAACAATATTTGCAAACACGGCACACAGCAAAAGTCAATCTACGTCGATCCGCCAGTCGGCCACGACTCCGCGCATAGACCAGCGGTTTAGCGTTGGTATGTGCAGGTGCAGAGTATGAAGCAACATATAACATAAAAAAAGGCGCATAAGTCCTCTCGGTCTCCTCGATGCACCACTATCGAGGCGTAATGCAATATCCATCTTAAAGCAAATGATACTTGATGATGTTTGCAATACCGTCAAACCCCTAAACCTTGGAGAGGGTATAATATACATATTTATTTCTAAACTTAAAAGTTAATTAAATCTAAAGAGGTGCATTGAAATTTTGCTTAGGTCTAAAATAATAATTTTTGTTGATATTATGAACAAAGAATGGTGGGCCGTTAATTGTATCAATACTAACAATGATCATTGAATTCGTTCGTTGAGTTGCAAAAAAATGCTGATTGTAAGCGCCGGTTATTCATTTTCTAGCTATCAAAAAATTTTCTCCATTTTGCTCTATGAATTCTTCAATTTCCAATAATTGATTGTCTG